>NW_028318360.1:9677500-10403343 GCF_062004578.1 Staurois parvus | reverse complement strand
AGTACAGATATCCCCCAAATGACCCCTTTTTGCAGAGTAGACAATCCGACGTACTTCATAAGAGGCATGGCGAGTTTTTTGAAGTTGTATTTTTTTTGTCATAATTTTTCGGAAAATGAAAAAATTATAAAAATTATTTTCACAATTTTTTTTTTTACATACTGTCACCAGTGCAGTACAGCATCATCATATAACTGGCATGGCGGTGAACAGGGACACTGACTGGTGACAGTATGAAAAAAATATATATATTTTTTTTTTATTTTTTATTATTTTTAATTTTTTATTACATTTTTTTAAATTTTTTTTAAGATTTTTTTTCATATTTTACTATGACCAAAGTAGTACAATGTTACCATACTACTTTGGGGAAGTGATCAGTATTTTGTTTTTTTTTTTTACACAATTTGCTTATAGCAAAGAATTACTTTGCTATAAGCAAGCATTTACCTGGATAAAATCGATTCATTCAGCTTTTTTTTTTTTTTTGTGCTTAGCTGTGATTTGGTCACAGCTAATCACATGACATGTGCATGTGATTAGCTGTGACCATTCACAGCTAGGCACTAGTATACAATGGATGGCATGAATGAAGCCATCCATTGTATACAACTGTCATGTGACCTGCTGTGATTGGTCACATCAGGTCACATGGTACCAGCAACGGGAGCCGGTACTCGGATCTGTCATCGGCCGTGTCCGAGGTACACAGCCGGTGACAGATCGCGCTGCTGCGCCGCTCTGCATTAGCGCAAACTGCGCATGTGCGGGAGCACGCCAAATGGCGTGCACCCGGAATGCAGCAGCACATTTGAAGCCACCAAACGGCCATTGGCCGGGCGGCAAATGGTTAATGAATAATTAGGCTCACCTGTAGTTGAATTCTTGTTAATTAGGATTTTGTTGTCTAAAATTTAGCTTTGCTCCTAATGCAGGCCATAGATGGGTCGAAAATCGGCCGATTTTTCTTTTAAAAAAACGAAAAATCGGTTGTTCAAGCGGCCGACGTTACCATCAATGGTAAAAAAAATCAGCCGATTTTCATCCCGTCTACAGCCGGCAAAAGTGTCCTTGCAGAGAGCTCCGCTATTTCTGACAGTTCTCTGACAGTTCCTTGACATTTACAGAGGTTGCAACATTGTATCTATTTGTTTCCATTTAGGATACAGATGTTTTTATTCGGAAACAAATAGATACATTGTTGCAACCTCTGTAAATGTCAAGGAACTGTCAAAGAAATAGCAGAGCTCTCTGCAGGGACACTTTTGCCGGACTGGAATTCCTTTTATTTTTCATCCTTCTTCTCCTTCTTCATCATCATCCTCTTCTTCTTCTTCATCATCATCCTCTTCTTCTTCTTCTACTTCTTCATCATCATCCTCTTCTTCTTTTTCTACTTCTTCATCATCATCATCCTCTTCTTCTACTTCTTCTTCATCATCCTCTTCTTCTTCTTCTTTTTCTTCATCATCATCATCCTCTTCTTCTTCTTCGTCATCATCATCCTCTTCTTCTTCTACTTCATCATCATCATCATCCTCTTCTTTTTCTTCTTCTACTTCATCATCATCCTCTTCTTCTTTTTCTTCATCATCATCATCCTCTTCTTTTTCTTCATCATCATCCTCTTCTTCTTCTTCTACTTCTTCATCATCATCCTCTTCTTCATCTTCTTCATCATCATCATCATCCTCTTTTTCTGCTTCTACTTCTTCATCATCATCATCCTTTTCTTCTTCTTCTACTTCTTCTTCATCATCATCATCCTCTTCTTCATCATCATCATCATCATCCTCCTCTTCTTCTTCTTTTTCTTCATCATCCTCTTCTTCTTCTTCGTCATCATCATCCTCTTCTTCTTCTTCTTCTTCTACTTCTTCATCATCATCCTCTTCTTCTTTTTCTTCATCATCATCATCCTCTTCTTCTTCTACTTCTTCTTCTTCATCATCCTCCTCCTCTTCTTCTTCTTCTTCATCATCATCATCCTCTTCTTCTTTGTCATCATCATCCTCTTCTTCTACTTCTTCATCATCATCCTCTTCTTCTTCTTCTTCATCATCATCATCTTCATCCTCTTCTTCTTCCTCTTTTTCTTCTTTTTGTCTTCCTCTTGCAGGTCACTGCTCATGCGCAGATTTTTTATCGGCAAAAAATCGGCCGATTAGCCCATTATTGCCGCAAAAATCGGCCGATCGGCAAAATCGGACGATTTTTTTTCCAACTTTCCCGATTTAAAAAAATGGCCAAAATACCGAAAAACGTCCGAACAAATAGCCCACTAACGATCCGAAAATCGGCCGATTTTATTTTCGGCCGAAAAATCGGCCGATTTTTGACCCATCTATGGCCTGCATAAGACTTTCATTGAGGTGTATTCATTACTGCAATATGGTCTTGAATTAATTTGTTAAGAAAAATACTGTGTGCAAATTATCAAATCTTGTTTGCAATCAATGGCCCGCATTTGTGGGAGTATTTTGTAGTATAGTGTCCCATAGAAAGTGGTGATTCTTAAAGGAAAGTAAAGGTTTTCAGACAAATCTGTTGGGGTGTACACATTTATGCTGAGCACTGTATAGTATATATAAGTTCAGTGTCACTACGGCTGTGGCAGTGATTATGTACAATGGCTTGCTGCACTGATGACTCTATATCACTGCAGCCAGCCATTGTCTCCGATTACTACACTGTCACCAGACCAGTGCAGCATGTACAGTACATGTTCAGATCGCTCTTCAGAGAGCATTTGACAGGTGGTGAGGAGGTGTTGTATCATGTGCAGGGGCGGACTGACAACTCATGGGGCCCCCGGGCAATAGGGGATCATGGGGCCCCTGTGTCCTTACCCAAACTCAAAAAAGCCTATGAAAAAGGTACCAGGGGCATCTCATGGGGCCCCCTACTGACCCCGGGCCCTCAGGCAGTGCAGTTTCCAAATGGTCAGTCCGCCCCTGATCATGTGGATGATACCTCACATGTGAAAGCCCTAATAGCACAGCTAGTCACACTGTACCCAATCACCACCACATTAGTCAGTGTCCAAAAATGTGATAGGTAGTCAGGAATTTAGATGCATAATTTATGCCCCTAGATAGCCTGAAGGTGCCCCTTGGATTTTGGGCTTCTCTATGTGTCTAGGCTGTGAAAAAAGTCTCACACATGCGTAACTACTCAGGAGCAGTAGCAGAATGTGTTATGGATGTAATTTTCAGCAGGCCTCTACTGTGTTTAAGAAATATCTTGACAGTTTGTGTATAAAAAACAATTTTCCTTTATATAGCAAAAAAATTAAACCCAGTGCTGATTAAACACCACCAATAGAAATCTCGGTTTCTCTAAAACAAATGCTATGAACTTGATTTGGATACAGTGTCTGCATGACTCAGTAATTGTCATTCAAATTGTGACAGCGATGAAAACTGAAAAATGGCCTGGACTGGAAGGGGGTGAAACAGTCTGGTCTTCAAGTGGTTAAGTAAAATATCACTTAAACTGGTTGTAAAGTCAAGACTTTATCTTAAAAGGTAAAAAATGTCCCAGTAAAAGTATCGCCCCCTTGCCCCGCTAAATACTTCCAAGTAAGTACCTGTGTCCATCTATAGTAGCTCTCGCCTCTCCTGTATTTACAGGTCAGAGGGGGAACAGTGGGAACCATTAGCTCCTACTACTGTCAATCAACTCCATTGAGAAGGGAGCTGGGGTGGGGCTGAACTGTGCTGTGTGTGTCTAAGGATGCACACAGCCCAGCTCAGGACCAAGCACGCACATGCGCCCCCATAGCAAGTGGAGTGCTATGGTGGCGCATGCAAAAGAAGAGCCTAGAGTGCCAGCAGGGGACCCCAGAAGAGAAGGATTGGGGCCACCTGTGCCATTCCATGGCACAGAGCAGGTAAGTATAACATGTTTATTTAAAAAACAAAAAAACAAAAAAAAAAAACACATTTAAGAATTTACAAGCACTTTAAGGATGAACATAACCTTGAAGAGAATCAAACTATCAGACATATGTGGGTATAGAGTTAATCTAATACAAAGCAGTATATAATTTGAGGGCAATACATAACTAAGTTAATACTTTGCTTTAGTTTAAAGAAGTATGACCAAAGCCTTAATCTGATGCTGCATCCACCTACATGAGTAGAATTGTTTTTACGATCCTGAACTTCTCTTTTAATATTATAACTTGACTTTTGCCTGCAGAAGAAATTGCAGCTTCGCACTGAGTCATTTTAAAACTAGCAATGTTAGATGTTACCTGCGCCACCTGCTGTTTATATAAGGAAACAAAAAGGGCAAAATATATTAAGCCCCACAATGAACTTCTGGTATTTACTTCCTCGTGGTTTGTTAAAACTACAATTGAAAGTCTTTTGTTACATCTGTTCTGAAATCCAGTGAGCTGATAATTAAGTGTTCTTGCGTGGCAACACCACTTACTGTTATCTCACATATTATTATAGCCAAATTTACCACCCTAACTCCTCCCACAGTTTTTACAATACATAGATAGTAATATACCGAAACGTGCGGATTGTTCCCGATTGGTGTGCTATTATTTTGTGGAAAGTTTCGCCTAATGGTTCACAAAATATCAGCGTTTTTGTGGTAAAATTGGTCCCATAGGAATGAATGGCGGAATGTTCAAAACTAGAGTGGGAGCTGACAAAAGCTCGAGAGTGAGCTGAAAAATCAGGACATTTCTAAACTGCCATCACTCCCTCATTTTCCAGCCCACCTACACAAATCTTATATCAAAACGTCAAAAATGTCCACGGCTAAGCCATAGTCCTGATAGTTTTCACAATATGACCATTTGTTTGCAACTCACGCCGCCCATTGACATTCATTGAAACTCCACTCTAGTCACCTCAAATTTGAAGGGAAATTTCTAAACTGCGACTGTGCCTTCATTTTTAATATTTCAGAGACATACTATGCATCAAAATGTAAGTCTGGGTTTTGTGATTCTCACAATATAAAGGTGGAGGCAAGAACACTTCACACAATTTCCCCAGAAATTGTAGCTTTTCTAGTTTCTTGTGCATCACTGAAATCTTAAAGTGTTATGAAACCCACAACAGTAAAATCAGTCTGTATATGCAGCAAAGACTGTAAGCTCCATGGAGCAGGGCCCTCCTAACCCTCTAGTATTGAACTGTACTGTCTCCCGTTATATTGTAAAGCGCTGAGCAAACTGTTGGCACTATATAATTCTTGTATAATAATAATACTTACTTTGGAACCTAAGGGGTTAATCCTTTGCATTGTGTAAAAAGGCTGTTTGATACTGTCTTCTCTGATCCTCCCCTTCTCCTACTGTCCCCAATCCATCTGCTGATAGTACAGAGCTCTAGGAGTCACTCTGCACATGCTCAGTTTAGTGTGTATTGCTAGAGAGTTTTCTTTTCTTTGGGCAGATGCATGTAAACAGCACAGGGCCAATGATCACTGTCCAGACAGGGGGTCAGGGGTTATGCAGCTTCATAGGACAGTCAGAGTAGAATGAAAACTCCTCCTATAAGCTATAACCAGTGCTCTGCTGAACACTGATAGAAGTCACAAGACTGCTCTAACTGCTGATGAGAAAAGGTATTTAGCAGTTTATATTTACTAAAATAATTGCATTTCCATACTGTGTACTGTTGGAGACCAGATATAGTGAATGCAGGGTTTAGTAACACTTTAAGCATTGATTTCAGATCTGTCCAGCTCACCTCTGTGGACTACAAAACACCCCCATTCAGTATGGATATAAGGAGAAGAGAAGGGGTGTTCTGTAGCCCTAACACACTTCCTGTTCTAGGGTAACAATATTGCTTTCCTATAGATACAGTACAGTGAGTGAGAATTATCACCCTAGGACAGAAGGTGTGTTACTGGCAGGACAATAAAGAAAAAAAGAAATGAAAAATAAAAGAGCATAATAATCAAATCCAGCCACCACATCTAAGGACGGGTAATATATAGTCTGATATAATACATATTTGTTCTTTAAGCAATGCATTGTACGTCTGTAGTTATTTACTGATAGTCATGCCGAAATGTACTGTATTCTGTACACACATCCTCTTCAGCAGTGAGTGTAATTGATATAGGGTCTCTTATAATTGATCTGTTAGTCATTTCCTTCTTTTCTACAAAACATTCATCACAATTATACAACATTTAGGCCTTTCAATTGGGTCAGCTTGTATAAAAGCAGTGTGTGCTGCAAGCTTTGAGTTACTTTGTTGAAGCCTTTAGGCCTCATTCACATGGATGGATCTATCTGTACACTTGTGCGAGGACTGTTTTTGCCCATACAGTGTGCATAGGTGTTCCATGCATCCGCATTCAGGCAGTTCCATTAATGTCTATTGGAATGCATCAGCTGCCAGGCACAGCCACTGGTCCCAAGTCAGCATTTGGGAACACACACCCAGATCTGAACAGCTATCAAACTGGGACCAGTGGCTGTGTCCAGGCAGGCACTGCGTCCCAATAAACATGTGTAGCACCCTCCTAGGCAGCTAGGGGGAGCTAAACTCCAATTGTTAGCTAGGGCTGAGTAGCAGCCTGGGAGTAATGACTAGCAGGGGATTAAAATTGGGTCAGGGCTGACAGGCTCTGCAGACTAGCCGCTCTGCAATTTCTTCTGTTCTAAAACTTTGTAGAAAGGTCTAGAAGCAGTGGGCGGATTTGAGTAGTGGCTAGTTTGTACACTTATAGGATCCTGGCCAACCCCCAACAGGAGGCTTGGCAAGGGGCCAGGACAACCTTTAAGAGTAACTGAGTCTGCTCAGTAGCAATAGAGTGAGTGGAAGAGAGAGAAGAATGTGAAGCTGGAGGAGATTGTGAGGGGGCCTGAATGGAGAGGGATTCACCTGCAGGCAGAGGACTTGGAGGGAGGAAAACTCTGGACTTTACCGGACCCCTGAGAGATGATCACCTGTGAGGCAGGGAAAGTACGGCCTGTGACGACCGCGGCGTCAGACCCCTGACCTTCTCACCAAACTCGTGACCGAAGGACTAGCCAATCTAAAACCGCAAGGTCACGTGCGTAACAATGCCACGCCGAGCTGCACCCTGCACAATGATTTTCCAGCTAATTGGACCACAATCGATGTACCAGCAGCCTGGGAGCGATTGGTACTGGGTCAGGTTAATTACGCAATTAACCCTTTACACTGCCACCACCTCCTTTTTGTACCGAGAAAGAGGAAACTCGTCAATCTCAGCAATAACACTACGATGGTTGAGATAATCGTCTGTATAACACTGTCACTGCAGAGCGGTTATACAGAGGGTTAAACAAACACAGTAGCGCTCTTTCAGAGGCAGGAATTTGTAAATTGCATTAACGAGCTATAGAAACAGTTCAGCACTTTCAGAAAGTAAGATTTATTACTAAAAGGTCAAAAGGGTGCAATAAAAATATTTAAAGAAAAAAAGATGTATCCATTATATATATAAATATACAGAGAACAACAAAGAGGTAACAGAAAGGAGGTTAAAGGGTTAAAGTACTTGCCAATCAACCTTGGGTTTGCAGATCAAGTTTCAGAGCGAAAGGGCTGTCTCCCAAGTTGGTTCTGATTAGAGATGAGCGAATTATTCAAAAATTCGATTCGGCTGATTCGCCGAATTCGCAGAATAAATTCGATTTGAGGCGAATATATTCGCTGCGAAGTTAACGTGTAAAAAGGGTGTTTCTAGGCTTCAGAGAGCCTTTATATTAGTGCAGAACACTGTACCTTTAATTTAAATGCCCTTGGAGTCTGCTGGGGAAGAGAAATAATACTGTCAGTCAGTATGACATGCAGATGAGTGCCGTCGATCTTAGAATCACCGCACACTTCACTCATTTGGGCAGTCACGGGGCCAAAACCAGAGTGTGGAGCCACAGTGTGGCGGTGGAGGCAGCAGCAATGGGAGGCCATACAGCACCCTATGACAAAATGGAACCCACCAGCAGTGTGAGGAGACCTGAAAGTGGCACATGGCAGAGTGTGGCGATGGAGACAGCAGCAATGGGAGGCCGTACAGGGACCCATGACACACTCTGGACCTGGCAGCAGCATGAGGAGGCGGTACAGGGGCCCATGACAGATTACGGGCCTGGCAGCAGCATGAGGAGTCGGTACGGGGGCCCATGGCAGATTATGGGCCTGGCAGCAGCAATGGGAGGCCATACAGCACCCTATGACAAAATGGAACCCACCAGCAGTGTGAGGAGACCTGAAAGTGGCACATGGCAGAGTGTGGCGATGGAGACAGCAGCAATGGGAGGCCGTACAGGGACCCATGACACACTCTGGACCTGGCAGCAGCATGAGGAGGCGGTACAGGGGCCCATGACAGATTACGGGCCTGGCAGCAGCATGAGGAGTCGGTACGGGGGCCCATGGCAGATTACGGGCCTGGCAGCAGCAATGGGAGGCCATACAGCACCCTATGACAAAATGGAACCCACCAGCAGTGTGAGGAGACCTGAAAGTGGCACATGGCAGAGTGTGGCGATGGAGACAGCAGCAATGGGAGGCCGTACAGGGACCCATGACACACTCTGGACCTGGCAGCAGCATGAGGAGGCGGTACAGGGGCCCATGACATATTACGGGCCTGGCAGCAACATGAGGAGTCGGTACGGGGGCCCATGGCAGATTACGGGCCTGGCAGCAGCAATGGGAGGCCATACAGCACCCTATGACAAAATGGAACCCACCAGCAGTGTGAGGAGACCTGAAAGTGGCACATGGCAGAGTGTGGCGATGGAGACAGCATCAATGGGAGGCCGTACAGGGACCCATGACACACTCTGGACCTGGCAGCAGCATGAGGAGGCGGTACAGGGGCCCATGACAGATTACGGGCCTGGCAGCAGCATGAGGAGTCGGTACGGGGGCCCATGGCAGATTACGGGGCCCATGGCAGATTACGTCGACTATCAAGAGTCCAATGGCAGAGTGGCGGAGCAGAAGCAGCTTCAATTGAAGGCTATACACAGGCCTAGGTTTAAAAGTCCCTCACAGTTAATTCCAATAACGAACTCTACTCCTCCGTGCAATCTACTTACGAGACCCTGGGCAGGTCTGGGTCCAATTTGTGGTAGAGACTGGTTTTGTTCAGCCATGCTTGAGCGAGTAATAACAGGTCTGTGCTGCCCTTTGGTGTCTGGCTTAATGCGCACAACACTGAACGTCCCAGCGTTTGTCAACGATTTGCCGTTAAGTGATGCAAACCCGCTGAACCACGTTCATGAGGAGCCGGTACAGGGGGCCATGAATCAGTATGGACCTGGCAGCAGCGTGAGCAGACGACAGAGGCACATGGCGCAGGGTAGCGGTGTAGGCAGCATTATTCTGAAGCCATACACAGGCCTAGGTTAAAAAGCGGAAGCCGTCAGCAGCGTGAGCAGACGACAGAGACACATGGCGCAGGGTGGCGGTGGATGCAGCAGTATTCGGAAGCCAAACACAGGCCTCGGTTAAAAAGCGGAAGCCGTCAGCAGCGTGAGCAGACGACAGAGGCACATGGCGCAGGGTGGCGGTGGAGGCAGCAGCAATGGAAGGCCATACAGCACCCTATCACAAAATGGAACCCACCAACAGTGTAAGGAGACCTGAAAGTGGCACATGGCAGAGTCTGGCGATGAAGTCAGCAGCAATGGGTGGCCGTACAGGGACCCATGACACACTCTGGACCTGGCAGCAGCAAGAGGCGATACAGGGGCCCATGGCAGAGTGGCGAAGCGTAAGCAGCTTAAATTGAAGGCCATACAGAGGCCTATGTTAAAAATAATAACATGTTTGGGGCATGATTCATGGCGGATTTAGTCAGTTGTGTCAGGAACTGGTGGTTTGAAATCCAGACTAATCCACGCCTGATTCATTTTCACAAACGTGAGTCTCTCCACACTTTGGGTGGACAGTCGTGTCCTCCGCGGAGTTACAATACCTCCTGCCGCACTAAACACGCGCTCCGATGCCACGCTACTGGCCGGGCATGACAGCCTTTCAAGGGCAAATTCAGCTAGTTGGGGCCAAAGGTCAAGTTTCGTTGCCCAGTAGTCAAGGGGATTGTCTACCTCGGTTGGCAGGGTGCTGTCCAAGTGGGCCCGAGCCTGTTGTTTGAGGTCCTGCTCCAGGTCCACCTGATGCTGCTGCTGCTGCGGCTGGTTAGTAGTTTCCTCACTGCGCTGGTGAAGAAAGCTACTCATCATCGACTGCAGACTGAGGCAGCCGCTGCTGGTGGAGCTGCCACTGCTCCTACCACCCAACCCCTCCCCTGCTGCCATGGCAGCGGAACGCGAGCGCACAGGGCCCACAGTGTCTGAGGATGGACGTTGGCGCAGAAAGGCAGAGACCAACTGACTACATAGGTGGTTTTTATAGTACTTTATTTTGGCCTCCCTCTCAGCAGGTGTGAAAAAGGCCACCATTTTTGAACGGTAGCGAGGGTCCAACAAGGTGGACAGCCAAAAGTCATCCCTCTGTCTGATGGTTATTATTCGGCTGTCGCTACGCAAGCAACCGAGCATGCTATGGGCCATTTGTGCCAAGGAATGCGAGGGACTCCCTGCCTCCATCTCCACAGCATACTGCCACGGTGCGTCTGGGTCCTCTGTCTCCTCCTCCTCCTCCTCTACCAGATGCTCCTGCTCCTCCACTCCTGTCCGCTGAGTGGAAAAACCACCCATTTCACTCAATAATTCCTGAGCACCAATGTCCTCCTCTACCTCCTCCTCTTCTTCCTGTCCTGCCCCCACAGGGGTCATGTGGCGTTGAGATCTGTGCGCCACGTCTACCGCACCCTGACCAGCCATTGTTAACAGCATTTGTTCCAGGACGTGCAACAGAGGAATGACGTCGTTCATCCCATAGTCCTGCCGACTCACGAATAGCGTGGCCTCCTCAAAGGGCCTGAGCAAGCGGCAGGTGTCACGCATGAGCTGCCAATGGCTGATATCTAAGTTACACAGGGGAGTACCTTTATCCGCTTGTAACATCAGGAAATCGGTGATGGCCTTTCACTGTTCGTAAAGGCGGTCTAACATATGTAGGGTTGAATTCCACCTTGTTGCAACGTCGCAGATCAGGCGATGCTGTGGAATTCCGTTCTGCCGCTGCAGCTCAAGGAGGGTGTGCTTTGCGGTGTAGGAATGGCTGAAATGCATGCAAAGTTTACGTGACATTTTAAGGATGTCTTGCAGTGGGATGGTGGATTTTAGGAACCGCTTGACAACCAGATTGAACACGTGAGCCATGCATGGCGCATGGCACAACCTTCCTTGACGCAGAGCAGACACCATGTTCTTTCCGTTGTCGGTCAACATGGTTTCGATTTTCAGTTTGCGCGGAGACAGCCATCTGTCGATTTCTCTGTTCATTACACTCAGAAGTTCCTCCCCTGTGTGACTACGTTCGCCAAGGCATACCAGGTGCAGCACAGCGTGACACCGTTGCGCCCTGCACATGTGATATGCCAGTCGGGTAATGGGACTTGGCACGGGGGTGGCGGCTGAGGACACGGCGGAAGAAGAGGTGGTAGAGGCGGACATCTTTGCTGGACCAAGGACGTGCAAACGTGGAGGCAAAAGCGGCGTGACCTGTCCAAGTTGCTGGTGCGGCTGTGCCGGCACCACGTTCACCCAGTGGGCCGTAAATGACATGTACTGTCCCTGACCGTAGTTACAGCTCCACACGTTGGCGCTGCCGTGCACTTTGGCAGAGACCGACATGCTCAAAGACTGGCCCACCATCTCTTCTACATGTGAATGCAGGGCTGGCACTGCCTTTTTGGCGAAGAAATGCCGGCTTGGCACTCTCCACCGCGGCTCGGCACAAGCCATCATTTCTCGGAAAGGTGCTGAGTCCACCACTTGGAAAGGGAGGGACTGCAGCACCAGCAACTTGGACAGGAGGACGTTCAGCTTCTGCACCGTCGGGTGCGTGCTCGCAAACTGTTGTCTCTTGGAAACGGATTCCAAGAAAGACTGCTGACGGAATCCGTGAAGAGGAGTAGCAGGAGAAGGAGCATCTGAACGAGCGGAAGATGCCAACGAGCGACAACTCCCCTCAGCAGAGGTGTTGGAGCCTTGACTGGCTGATAGAGGGCGATTGACGTCGGGTGACGGAGCAAGTAACGGAGCGGGTGATGGAGCGGGGGCTGGGGCAGGCAGAACCGCCGTATCTTTATCACGGTTTTCCCAGGCCACCGAATGGCGACGCTGCATATGCTGATGCAACACTGTAGTCCCAACATGGGCCCCCTGGCCACGCTTGACTTTCTGGCCACATAGTCGACATACGGCTACGTTTACTTCCTCGGGCGGCTTGACGAAAAATTGCCACACCGCCGAGTAGGAAACTTTGCCCCCGCTACTCCTCACTGGCTGACTGCTACTTCCTCCGTGCACACCGGCACCACTACTGGCCGTGGTGGTAGGCTGCAGTGGAGCTGGTGCTCTACTCCATGGCCGTTTGCCTCCACTGACACTGCTGCGACCCTGCTGCCTCCTGGGCAACCCACCGACTGTTTTGCTCGCTGGCAAGCTGGCACCCTCTTCTCCTGATGATGCGGAAGCAATAGCCTGATGACGACGAGGCTGCCAAGTGCGATCAGCCTCATCATCATCAATTAGGGTCTCCGCGTCACTACTAGCCCCCTCGGCTGCGTGTGGGTCAGGAGACAGACCTGTCTCTAGACCGGCTACCGAGCCACTCTCCTCGCCAGTACTTCTTCGCCTGGCTGCTGAAGAGGCGGATGTCTCCCCCCGTTCCTGACCGCCCTCTGTTAGCTCTTCCTCACTGTACAGTGGGGCTGAGCCCACAGCATGCGATACTTCGCTTGGTGAGGGAACACCAAAGGACAGGGGCAGGTAGAGGACACGTGATTTCAGTGGGCTTGCTCCCGAGCCATGCCAACTAATGGTTGTGTCTGACGTACCCACCGACCGTTGGCTGTAGGTGTCAGAGGTGACCTGGGAAGAGGAAGACGACCGAGTCAACCAATCGATGACGGCAGGGTTGTCGGTGGAGACACGACCGCTGGATGACACCGGGAGCACTGGCCTCTGGCTGCAACTAGTGCTGCCTCGACCCCTTCCTCTGCTGCCACGTCTGCTCGCTCCTGAAACATTGCCTCCTCTGCCACTCCTCTGCGTGTTGTCTGACATACTCTTTAATTCAATAGTGGTTGTGAAGCAGAAAGTAACGATTCTGTGTCCCTGAGTAACAATTCTGTGTCCCCAAGTAACGATTCTGTGTCCCCGAGTAACAATTCTGTGTCCCCGAGTAACGATTCTGTGTCCCCGAGTAACGATTCTGTGTCCCCGAGTAACGATTCTGTGTCCCTGAGTAACGATTCTGTGTCCCCGAGTAACGATTCTGTGTCCCTCAGTAACGATTCTGTGTCCCTGAGTAACGATTCTGTGTCCCTGAGTAACGATTCTGTGTCCCTCAGTAACGATTCTGTGTCCCTCAGTAACAATTCTGTGTCCCTGAGTAACGATTCTGTGTCCCTGAGTAACGATTCTGTGTCCCTCAGTAACAATTCTGTGTCCCTGAGTAACAATTCTGTGTCCCTGAGTAACAATTCTGTGTCTGTCCCTGAGTAACAATTCTGTGTCCCTGAGTAATGATTCTGTGTCCCTCAGTAACGATTCTGTGTCCCTCAGTAACAATTCTGTGTCCCTGAGTAACGATTCTGTGTCCCTGAGTAACGATTCTGTGTCCCTCAGTAATAATTCTGTGTCCCTGAGTAACGATTCTGTGTCCCTGAGTAACGATTCTGTGTCCCTGAGTAACGATTCTGTGTCCCTCAGTAACGATTCTGTGTCCCTCAGTAACGATTCTGTGTCCCTGAGTAACAATTCTGTGTCCCTGAGTAACGATTCTGTGTCCCTCAGTAACGATTCTGTGTCCCTGAGTAACAATTCTGTTTCCCCCTTAACGATTCTGTGTCCCTCAGTAACGATTCTGTGTCCCTGAGTAACGATTCTGTGTCCCTCAGTAACAATTCTGTGTCCCTGAGTAACAATTCTGTGTCCCTCAGTAACGATTCTGTGTCCCTCAGTAACAATTCTGTGTCCCTGAGTAACAATTCTGTGTCCCTGAGTAACAATTCTGTGTCCCTGAGTAACGATTCTGTGTCCCTCAGTAACGATTCTGTGTCCCTGAGTAACAATTCTGTGTCCCTGAGTAACAATTCTGTATCCCTGAGTAACGATTCTGTGTCCCTCAGTAACAATTCTGTGTCCCTCAGTAACAATTCTGTGTCCCTGAGTAACGATTCTGTGTCCCTGAGTAACAATTCTGTGTCCCTGAGTAACGATTCTGTGTCCCTGAGTAACAATTCTGTGTCCCTGACTAACAATTCTGTGTCTGTCCCTGAGTAACGATTCTGTGTCCCTGAGTAACAATTCTGTGTCCCTGAGTAACGATTCTGTGTCCCTGAGTAACGATTCTGTGTCTCTGAGTAACGATTCTGTGTCCCTGAGTAACGATTCTGTGGCCCTAAAGTCTCTGTGGCCCTAACTCTGTCCCTAATACAGACAGGTCTGTCTCTCTTGAATGACCGGAGGCTAATGGAGAATTCTAAGATGGCCGCAATTTATAGCTCCACCATTACACAGTGCTGGCTGGCTGGCTGCTGATTGGCTAATGCGATTACATGTCATGAATGAATGCATTATGGGTCAGCGCGCCTTGTCTGCGCGCCTTCTCAGAGATCCCCGCTCCGTCGCCACACATGTCGCCGCCATTTTTGGGAAAATTCGATTCGTGCATCCGAAGTTTGCTAATTTTCGGATTCGGCGCGAATCGAATTTTTCCTGATCTTCGAAACGAATTCCACTTCGCCATGTTCGATTCGCTCATCTCTAGTTCTGATGCTAAATGGGAGAATTCTTTAACTTCGCTCTTAGGCCTGACAGCCCATTTTGTTGTTCCCTAGCAGGGGGTGTCTCTGAAGTCAAGGACCAATACCCCGTTTAGGGAGGGATCGTCTGGGCGTAGACCTTAACTAGAGCCAAAATCTCTTATAGTTCATATTTTGGCTCATAACTTTCCCTATCCATAAGTGACATTCCACCCGCAGGTAGATTATTATGCAGACACATCTGAGGAACGGGTAGATAGGAAATATGAAATACATATTTGAAGGGTTCCAGAGATGTAATTTTCTGCTTTACTAGGTATTCCAGTCAGGGAGTGTGACCTATCAAACTGTTTGTCTTCTCATGGCCAATCTGAAGATATACCTGGTTTTTATGCAAGTCTCTCATATTCCAAGATATGAGACATAGGAAAAAATTGATTTAAAAAAAATGTTATCTGGTTCTTACTCCTCTGGAAGGAGTTTGAACTCCTGGGAAGGCTCGGGTTATCCCTTACAATGTGCTAGATTGCACAGCTCTCTCAGACAACCAGGCACTTCAGCTCAGAGCTGGTTTATAGCTCTGAGCCCCTGCTGTGCCCTGGCCGGCCTGTGACACTTCTAACACACAGGCCATATGTCCCTGTGTATGAACAGAGAGGAAGGGGGAGAATGAGGACAGATATGTTTGTACAAGATGATTGATCCTTTGCCAAGATGGAGGTTGGAGCAACATGGTTGAACCGTGGCCATCTGTGGGTGTACGCTTGCTACATGGACCAGCTAGAAGGCATGGTAGCAGCCACCGACCCACCAGCAGCACAGGAGGACTGAGCGAGTAGGCCTGCACCCCCTGAACCTGATATTGGAAGGAGTATTCCTGCTCAGGGATTCCTCCAGGCACTCAGATAAGAGGAGAGTCTGGGGTGGTACACTGGGAGAGGCTGGCAAAGCTCTCCAGAAGAGGATCTTTTGTTATACAGACTTGTAAATAGTTTCAAGAAGTTTGTCTTTGGTTCCAGTTCCATTGGGCATCTCGTACACCCCTTACCCCATCCAAGTTTACAATCCCCTAATAAAACATCAAAACAAGCTCAAGGGCTGGTAAGTGTCTCCTGGATGCAAGTCTGAACGGGAAATGTGTGTTGCCTGGCTGTACAGGAGTATAGGGGGACCCAAATCTCTTGCAACTCCTAAGGGGGTAGTGCTACACATGAATGGGACTGCTTGCATGCAGATGCACTAAACACCTGTTTCCGCTGTGCGGGCAAAGACGGCCCTTCGCATAGGTGTATAAATAGGTACTTAATATAATTTAAAAATGAACAGATTCCTCGATCTAGACAAAAAATGGGAATGAAAGAATCCTCTCTGCTGGACTATTGTATCCTATCAGCAGTCATTTCTGCTACCAGAATACATAGATTAGCAACTGCAGCTGATTGGTTGCTGCCACTGATCGATGGAAAAAATGTCAATATGTTCCCTCCACAGAAGTTAATTAATCCTTGCCGGACTCACAAAATTTCAATTCGTGTATGGCCAGCTTAAAGTAGAACTAAAGGCAAAACTTTTTTTTTAGTTTTGGATACATTGATGGAGGGATTAGAACACCTGTCAGTTTTTATTGCTGTCTGTGCCCCCCCCCCCCCCCCATTAGGGAGATTTACCCTCTCTATTTGTCCTGATTACATCATCGTTGAAAGTGAAAGTAAAAGAAAATCCCAAATTTTGGGTTGTCCCCAGAAATTTAATTGAGGGGAAATCTTTCAATGGAGACAGTAGTTGGAGACTTTGAGGAAATCTCCCCCCAAGGAATGCCCTTAATTTGCAAAGATTTCCTCTTACTTCCTGTTTGGCTATGGGACAAGAAGTGAAGGGAAATCTCTGCAATGGGGCACAGATGGCGAAAAAAAATATCTGACAATAGTTATAACTTGCTCTATCCAAAATGCCTATCCAATTGCCTATAGGTCTGCTTTAAGAGTTACTGCTGCCTTTTGGATCCAAGCAAATAGTCTGTCACTTAGATATCCAAGTGATATGTTACAGAAGGAAAGGGTGGGGCTAGGTAATGGTGCACCCCATGGAGCCTGCAGTGAGGTGTCCCCTGTCATAATGGGTAGGATTTCATGCTGCTCCATGAATTATAAGTACCCCTGGGAATGGGTGAAACAGGAAGACTTTGAAGCAGCCACACTAATTATGGGAACTAATTGAGCATCACATATTTACAGGGATGACATTTCCTAGCCTCACACCAGGACACATAAGACTTCCAGGTCCTATGGTAAATGTTCCTGGAAGATTCCTTCCTGGCTTTCAATAACATGGTAATGACCACATCCAAAACTCCTCAATCCATCAGAACTTGGGTGCATTAGCCAAGCCGTTAAACCCAGTGACTGTAAAGCAGGATGGAAGATTGGCTGCTGTGAGAGGAAGTCCAGTTGAGCTGGAAACGCCCAAGGGCCATCCACTGCCAAGTTTACAATGTTGGCATACCATGTTCTCCTAGGCCAAGCTAGTGCGATCAGAATCACCAGCTTTCTTTCCACTTGAATCCTATGTAACAGATGTGGAAGAAGCTAAATTGGTTGAAAAGCATATATATTAGAGAGAACCAGTCCCATGGTGTCGCTAGGACATCTATTGCAATCACCATGTGGGTTTCTTGTCCTGGAGATAAACCTGTCCAGTTTTGTACTGAATCTGGAAGCCAGAAGATTCACATTTGGTGTGCCCCTGACGAATACCTCTGGTTGAAGAGACTACTCCCCTACTACCAATTGCTTGGATATGAATCTCCAACAGGGCCGGAACATAAAGTTCTGGCAAGAACAGAATAAAGTTTGCCTCCTCCTGGTCAAGCCTCCTGGTGCCGCCTTGATGATTGATATATGAGACAGCCATGGCATTGTTTGACTGGATCCTGACCAGACGCCCCTGTAGCTGCCCTGTCCAGTGTAACAGAGCGAGACAAACAATTTGAAGCTCTAGAATGTTTATGGGTAATAACCGTTAATGGGGACACCAAGTCCCCTGAACCAAAAGGGCCCCAGAAATATCAAACTGGCATTTGTTGTTACCAGCTTCTAGACAATTGGAAGAAAAGACTTTCCTTCCTCCAGCATTTTAGGAGATATCCACCAGTCCAATGCCCAAAGCGTACTGAGACTTAGGGACATTTGACAATCCAGCAACTAAATCTTGTCCTTCCATTCCTCCAGGATACTCCTCTGTAATGGTATGGAATGGAATTGAGCGTATGGAACCAACTCAAATGCTGCCACCATTTTTCCCAGCAGCCTCAGAGAAATGAATAAAGGGAAACTCATTTCTCCTCCACAACCAGAGAGGGGACTGGTGAAGGGGATGTCTCCTGTTTCTTGCCACCGTGCCCTATGGAAGAAAACATACCAGTGATTTTCCCTCCAAACCAGCCAAGGCAGATGCAAATTCCTGCTTTGTGACAAAAGCTTTGTAACAAAGGATCCCTGAAGTTTTTGAAGAGGAAGATAGAGGATTACAGAGGCTATGGGTTTTATGTGTTGCACAAGTAGAACTGATAGATCCCAGTGACCACTGAGACAGTATTGCCTGTCTGAGACACAATGGAGAGCTAGTCTTCCACTTGGTTACACCAAGGTCTCCTATTTCTTATATTGCTAGTATTTGTCCGTATAATGTTTACAAAGTAGTCACAATTGTGAGTGATATCTTGGATACCTTGTCTATGCAGTTTCAAAGAGACTTATCAATATTATGTCTTAGCACAAGCCCTTGGGGTGGCCAGATTGTGGATTTCAAGTGATTTCTTGTACTTTGTACCCCATCTTCTTTCTTTGTTTTCATTCCACTACTTTATTATACTTACCCAAAAAAACATGCTAAGCACAACAAAGTGTTTGCATAACTGTACAACTCAATGGGTTTTTTTTTAACTAAAGCTAGAGAGTGCAAACGTACAACATATCTATATTCTGAGACATACTGGGGGTTATTTACTAAAACTGGAGAGTGCAAAATCTGGTGCAGCTCTGCATAGAAACCAGAAATCAGCTTCCAGGTTTTATTGCCAAAAAATAACTGAGCAAGCTGAAGTTGGAAGCTGATTGGTTACCATGCACAGCTGCACTGCATTCTAAGTGTTCCAGTTTACGCAAATCCCCCCCTAAGGTGCAGCACTACCCCCTTAGGGATTGCTGATGAATTGGGTCCCCCTAGAGTCCTGCACAGCCAGTCATTCAGCACTTTCCACACAAGCCGGAGACAGAAGTCAGTCCTTGAGAGTTGGTTTTGTTATTTTATTCAGGGGATTAGACAATGGATAGGGTAAGGAGGGTATAGGATGCCCAAAGGTACCGATATCTGAGGACAACTTCCTGAACTATTCACAGACTTTTCCTTCTCTGATGCAGTCTCTGTTGGAGTGTTAGCCAGCATCTCCTAGTTGTATCACCCCAGACCCAAGAATAATGCCTCTTCACCCAGCAATCTGGAGATTTTCTTCCTGAGCAGGGGACCTGGCTCCTGTTTTTAGATGAGGTGAACAGTCACTAGTAGGGGGCTAATCTGGTTTCCCACCAGAGTGCTCCTTCCCCTAGCGACCCAGGGGGTGCAGGAGTACTCTCAGATCCTCTCCTATACCGCTTGCAGGTTGGCTGCTGCTACCAGTCCTATCAGCTGGCCGGCTCCTTCCCTGCCATACAGGTGGTCTTCTCTCAGGGGGCCAGTGAGCTCCAAGCTTTACGCCTTTCCAGCTCCAGGCTTGCAGGCATGCCCCATCTCTAGGCCTCCTGGCAGCCTTCCATCTGCCTCCAACTCTTTACGCCTCTCCCATCACCACACACTCCACACTCCTCTCCTGCTACTGAGCAGGCTCCTACACTTTTAAGGGTGTCCAGCCCCTTGCCAAACCTTCTGTTGGAGATTGGCTCAGATCCCTCAAAAGTGCAGCCAGCCACTTAGATCCACCCACTGCTTTCAAGGCCCTCCTCCTAAAGCCACAGAATAGGGGGAAATTCCAGAGGGGCTGGCCTGCAGAGTATCTCAGCCCTAACCACAATTTGACCCCACTGGTTATTACACCTGAGCTGCTAACAGCTCCTGTCTAATCATTAAGACATAGCTCCCCCTAGCTAAACTAGGAGGGTGCTACAAAGGTAAAAAAAAAAAATAATAATACCTTTACAAGGGGAAAAGTTTTCTAATTGTAATTTTACATAATTATTTTTGTGCCAAAGGCTGCCAGTGAAGAATACATAATGCCTACCAATTAATTTCTCTTATTTCCTTCTTTTTGATCTGTTTAATATACCTGTCACGGATCCCCCACACGCCACGCTCACAGCGACTAGCTAACCGAGGCGCGCACGTGCGACCGTGACAGGGGGTATGAGGGAATAAAGGGGACTTGATTTTGAATATATAAAACCGTATATAAGATCAGCCGTGATATCCTTCCACAGCCCGCACTACCTTTTGGTCACCACCAGATGGAGACTCCACTCCAATCAAGCTGGTCGACCACACACTGGCAGATATAAATCTTACATACAATCTGGTGCACTGATTAGAGTTGAGGACCAGCTTAGTAATTACCCACCCTTCTAGAGTCCCTCCAGCTACCCTACAGCTGTGTTAGTCATCTTTCACTGTCCCCCCCCCCGCACCACACATCACAAAAGGTAGCCTGCCACCACCCAACAGCTTATCCGCAGAACGGTCTGCTGGGACACCCCACACACAGATCTCCGTCTGGCCGATCTGTTACCTTTTACAATCTGCACGCAATCTGCCCACACAGTGCAATTGCGTACAGATTGGCAATGAGCTTGACCGAGCGTTTAAAGGCACTAAAATACAATACAATCTAATCCAATCTAGTCTCTCTGAAGATATGAGCACATGCTTAAATACACAGAAGTCACTAATTAATTTTAAGCTTTAATTTCCTGAAAGTGGGCATTGCATAAAATATGTACAAAATATAAAAAAAAGTTACAGAAATACAAAAAATACAAGAAGACACAAATTACTATTCACTATAAAATAAAAAGGAAATAAAACAGAATAAAACTTTTACCAAGATCTATCCTGCGACTGGAGCAAGTCAGAGCATCAGCAATCCGTCAATCTAATCAAACTGGCTCCATACGAATCACAAATGTCCCAATGCCCGGGTAGTCCATTTATGGGGATATGGACGTAGGCGGGACATTAGTCCTCGGCTAATTGACCATGGGGGCTGCCCCTGTACCTGCCCACAGGCTGTTCCGGGTGCTGACCTGCCCAAGTTCAATCAGACTATGACCGGCTTGAAACACCAAGTCGGGGATTGGATTTCCGACATCAGCGCATCGGCCCGATCGCGACAGTACCAAACACTGTTCGACTGTCGCACTCCAGCACCACCTAACCATTTCCTGCATTTTCCTGGCCTTCTACCTAATCCACAAATATGATTTTTAGGTGTCAGTGTAGCCTACAGAGCGCCCAAACAGAAGGGAGTATGTTCATCTCTCTGCAACTATTTTAGCTTTTATGAGGGATGAAACATACTTCTTTGATGTATGTATATTCCTTTTAGAGCTTCCAATGTCAGGCAGACAACCTGTCTGCAGTCATTTCCTCCAAATCAGTTTTCCCAGAAGGTGACAACCTCATTAACACAAAGATGTCACATCCAGGAAGCCGGGCTTGTCAGCTGCTAATTGATGCCTCTGTGTCTGAGTACCTCTGACTGAATATACATTTTTAATGACAATGGAATGTCACTACAGTTACAATTACATATTGCTACTGATCACATCTTATCTACTCAAATCTGTACATTTATGTCACATGTATGTTACAATACCATTAGATGCATTTTTGTTAGTTCTGTTTAAAGCAGTATTAAATCCCAAACCAAATATTTACTAGATACTGCATCTTACCAATTCTTAGATGTGGTGGTTCATTAGTTTCTTTTTTTAAGGATTTCTTTCCTTTATTTTCATCCGGCGATACTCTCAGTAACTCTCTTGTTTCTCCACAAGTTGTCTTACAGATGGAACAGTTAGAAGGTTAAGACAAACCATTTACCACTGACAGGTGCAAACAACGATCAATTTTTATTCATTTATGTAAAACCTTTATTCCAAAAGGGGAAAAAATGTTGCTGTAACTGCTTTTTAAAGTGTTAGCTGGTGGTTAGCTGGGTGTTGGCTTCAGTTTATTAGTGTATCTAAATCTGATAGTATATCTAACACTCCCCTCCCCCTAGATTAATGCTTCTGTCCAAAGGTGTTATCAGGTGAAACCAGAAGGGGAAAGCCTAAAAAAAGAAAACTAATGCAGCCACCACATTTAATAGGTAAGCTGCAATATAATATATTTTTGGTTTGGGGTTTAATAAGTACAAAGAAAACGCTTTTCTTTGTCCACTATTATCTACAACTTCTATTTGTCCTCTATATACTCCTAGTTCTTATCTTAGACTACAGAATGATTAGCATTTATAATGTAGAGATCTGAGAGCCGGAGTGATTGAGTAGTTTGCCAAAAGACAGTAGGCAGGCTGACACCATTAAGTCCAAAAAAAGGGATTAATAGCGGAGTGCATTTCTAGCAGATCCACAGTTATTTTCTGTACTTGCAGAGATTCAAAATTGTAGAAAAAGTCCAATTGGATGTAACAAACTACTACTAGAAATACTTGTAGGGTCATTAACTGGATAAAGCACAGGAAATGTGCATGTATTGCAAAGATAAGTTGTAATGTGTTTTTTTTTTTTTTGCTTGACTTCACATACATTTTAAAGTTTATGTAAACTCCAACAATAAATGTGTATTATTTGCTCGCTTTTGTCTGTTATAAATACCTTTGAAAGTGTTTTATTATATCTGTTCAATAAGTACAAATAAGAATGTGAGCTAGAAACTGTGCTCTCAACACCTGGATTGTTATCGGTTAGCTTTGTTCTCTGCTATCTCGGTGAACTACAAAACACCTCCCCCTGTTATGAAGAAGGGAGGTGTTATGTAGTCCTAACACTGTTATGAAATCCTAACATACTCTGGGTCCTAGGGTGACAACACTGCTCAGAACAGTTGTCACACTAACACATATTTATTAAAGCTGGAGAGTGCAAAATCAGGCTCACTTCTGCCTAGAAATCAATCAGCTTCCAGGTTTTATTTCCAAAGCCTAATTGAATAAGCTGAGATAAGCTAATTGGCTACCATGCACAGCTGCACCAGATTCGGAGTACACCAGTTTTAGTAAATCAGCCCCATAGCATGTTAATGGCAGCATTACGAGGTTATAATAAAGGAAAAAAAAAGGATGAGTGGGCTTCAACACTATTAGTTTTTCTGCTTTGGACTAGGTATGCTTTAAAGATGAACTCCAGGAAAGCTAAAAATTCTCCCTTCAAGTGGAACTGTGCTTGCACTGTAAGGGTTAACAGTTTTGTCTTTCTAGATCAGGGGTCTCCAAACAAAGGGCCAGTTTACTGCCCTTCAGATTTTAGGGGGCTGCACTGTGGCCAGTAAGATTAGAACTGGATTGGGGTCAGTGTAAGTAAAAAAAATTACATAACACCTGTGGTCAGTAAGAGGAGACATAGCACCCCAACATTGGTATTAGTGGGAGGACAAGTGTCCCATCATTGGTATTGTTGGGAGGAATAGTGTCCCATCATTGTTATTGTTGGGAGGAATAGTGTCCCATCATTGGTATTGTTGGGAGGAATAGTTCCCCATCATTGGTATTAGTGGGAGGAATAATGTCTCATCATTGGTATTAGTGTGGGTAATAGTGCACCATCACTTTGCATTAGTGGGAGGAAAAGTTCCAGTAGGAGGAATTATGCCCAATTGTTGGTGTCTGTGGGAGGACTAGTGCTATGTATAAATGCCCCACTGTTGGTGTCAATGGGAGGAACTATGTCCCACTAGTGATATAAGTGGAAGGAATAGTACCAAGAATAAGTGGGATGGATAGTGCCCCAAGGGCCATATACTGTACATGCAAGCAAAGGGTTGCCTTTGGAGACAACTGGTTTAGGGGATTTGGAAAAGTAGATTAATTCACCTAATCCTCTGCTCCACTAGACTAGTCCTAGCAGTGTTTTCTTCCCCATGGTCCTTTGATGTCATCAAGATTCATTCAGGGCCCATAGCCCTGCACTGGAAATGAGGATGTAGAATTGTAAAGCAAAATGCTTCTGCTGTCTAGACTAAACAAGCAGGCAAATTTTGCACTGTGAGAGTGGCCTCATTTCAAGGGAGAATTGTTGGGTTTCCTGGAGTTGGGCTTTAAAGGATGAGTTCACCTTTTGTAACATGATGCACCCATATTCAGAGTGTAACTGTAACCTGCAATGTAATCCTTTAACCTCCCTGGCGGTATTCTCAAGTGTAGCTCGGGGTAAAGTTTCAGTACCACAAGCGGTAACCCCGAGCTACAGTTGGGTTTACCATGCGGCGCTGCTCCGGGATCCCTCAATCACTTTCCTTGTCCTTCGTTCCCGCGATGTCCCTCCTGCAGTGTCTCCGGCAATGTAATCTGGCGGATGCCGGCATCTGTCTTCTGGATTCCGTTCCCTGCGAGCATCGGGACGTACGGGGGACGGAACGGCGGAAAATCTGAAAATGACAAAAAGTGACACTCACTAAAAATCACATAGTATAACATTACTGTACCAAACCATTTCACATACATTTTGTCCCGAGTGCTTTGTCCTGTGCCCTGCCTGCATTTTTACTGTTCTTTCTGCCTGGAAACTGAGAAATGTCCATGGAGTCCAAAAAGTGTCCCTTTAGGTCAAAAGCAGTTTTAGACCAGCTAGAGAACAGCGATAATAAATTAGAACTACTTGCAGAATTGAGTGATAATGATTTGTGGGGAAATTCGTCATCAGACACTGAAAACGATTTTGCAACTTTGCTCAGTGATGTGTGAACTTGGCGCTATATTTCAAATTTCAGTGTTTTGTTTTGATTATATTCTTGAATTAAATTTATTATTATATTATTTTTTATGATTATTTATTAAATTATAATTTATGAATTTGTGTTTCAAATTTTATCCTACCCAGGATGTTTACTAGACTCTTGTTTGGACAGATTTCAGTGAGTTATTCTTAAAAATTACAGGCCTACAATTAAAAAAAAATGACATATTTCCATGCAAAAAAAGGTACCGCTTTAAGCACAAAAAATATGGACATAATCAGACCGCTAGGGAGGTTAAATATGGGATAATATAATTGTACTTTATCAAGTTGTTAATTATCCGTACACTAGATGGCAGCACGCACACATATATTACTGCAGATAAAACCAGTGTGAATTTGATAGGATTGGCCCTAGTCAGGATGTACCAAATTGGCCAACTGCCAACATGTCAGGAAAGGCTAGGATCACACCTATGCAGTTTGCATTTGATCTGTTTCTGCAGTGCTTTTTGCGGTGTGGTTTGCGTTTTTGCACATGGGCTTTTGATGCATTTTTTCTTTGGTCAACTTGTTGCTGGTCAGATTAAAAACGCATCAAAAACACTTAAAAATGCAAGCAAAACTCAGCACTTGCGTTTTATATGCAGTTCCATTGAAGTCTATTGGACTAAAAATGCAAACTGCTGCGGGAAAAGAAGTCCCTGACCCTTTCCAAAAAACGCACCTGGAAAAAAACGCATAGATGTGAATGTGATCCATAGGAAAACGATAAATTGAATGCACTGTGTTCCTGCAAAACGCAAAATGCATTAAAAAAAAAACGCACAGGTGTGAACGTGACCTAAAGGTCCCTGTCAATGCTCTTTTGTTCACAACAAGCATGTTTTCTGTTTACGCACAAGTCCATGGGAAAATGGGACCATGCAGGTCAGAAGGGGGTCAACTGCAGGTCAAATACACTCATCAGTAAATACTGATTGATCTCATAAGTGACTCAAACTAACTTCAAAATGATTGTATTCCAAAGCCCGTCAACATAGACCCTCATGCACATATACAGTATGTGTATATATTATATGTATGTATATAATCATTCACATAAATGGATTATCAATATGCCCCCGAGGTGCAAATTTTATCAGAAATATAGAAGAATGATGGCAGAAAAAAGACCAAGTGGTCCATTGAATCTGCCCCCCTTTTTTTCCTTTTGTTGTCCAAGTATAGAGATATGTTTGTCCCAAGCACGCTGGAATCTACTTACTGATGACTGACTCACCACCTCTTCCCTGGATCAACTTTACCTATAAATGTTTGTAACCAGTTATATTCTGTGCATCTTGGAAAGAATCCAGGCCTTTTTAAAAGCAATCCACTGAACTGGTCAGAACCAACTCTTGAGGGAGTCTATTCCACATTTTCACAGCTCTCACTGTGAAGAAACCTTTCTGTGTTTGGAGATTACATTTCTTTTCCTCCAGACGTAAAGAGTGCCCCCTTGTCCTCTGTGATGACCTCAGGGTGAATAGCTCTACACCGAGTTCACTATATGAACCACTGATGTATTTATACATGTTGATCATATCCCCCCTTAATCTCCTCTTCTCAAGAGAGAATAAATTCAGTTCCTCTAATCTTTCCTCATAGCTGATCTCCTCCATGCCTCTTATGAGTTTGGTTGCCCTTCTCTGCACTTTCTCCAGATCCCCAATGTTTTTGTGATTGGTACCCAAAACTGAACTGCATATTCCAGATGAGGTATTATTAATGATTTGTACCGGGGTAATATGATATCTCTGTCTCTGGAGTCTATACCTCTTAATACAAGAGAGAATTTTGCTCACTTTAGAATCCACAGCTTGGCATTGCATGCCATTATTAAGCTTGTGATCTACCAGAACTCCCAGATCCTTCTCCACCATTGGTTCCCCCAGTTGTACCCCCCTAGTATGTATGATGCATGTACTGTATATTCTTAGCCCCCAAGTGCATAACCTTACATTTATCAACATTAAACCTCATTTGCCACATAGTCGCCCAATTAAACAGTGCATTGAGGTCGGCTTGTAAGTTGGAGACACGCTGTAAGGACGTTATTCCACGGCACAGCTTGGTGTCATCTGCAAAGACTGAAATGGGATTTTTATTCCCAGACCCTATATTGTTTATAAATATATTAAAAGTAAGGGTACTAACACTGAACCATGGGGTACACCCAGTGGTGTATTTTGGTTTTGTGCTTCCCTAGGCACGACTAAAATCAGGCACCCCCTCCCCATCTAAATTTGTCCCACCCTTTTTATCTGCAAACTCCACCCCTTCCTCTTTAGGCTCCACCTCTTCATATTAGAGCTCCGCCCACTGACAACGATGGGCGCTATTCCTCCCACTGACACCAATGATGGTGCCCCAACATTAGTGTCAGTGTGTGAGGAATAGTGCCCCATCATTAATGTCAGTGGGAGGAATAGTGCCCCATCATTAATGTCAGTGTGAGAAATAGTACTCCATCATTAGTGTCAGTGGGAAGAATCGTGCCCCATCTTTGGTGTCAGTGGGAGGAATAGTGCCCCATCTTTGGTGTCAGTGGGAGGAATAGTGCCCCATCATTAGTGTCAGTGGGAGGAATAGTGCCCCATCATTAGTGTCAGTGGGAGGAATAGTGCCCCATCATTGGTGTCAGTGGGAGGAAAAGTGCCCCATCATTGGTGTCAGTGGGAGGAATAGTGCCCCATCATTGGTGTCAGTGACTATTCCTCCCACACTGACACTAATGATGGGGCACTATTACTCCCACTGACACCAATTATACTTGCATCGCTCTGCTGATCCCTGCTCCAGCCCGGCTCCCTCCTTCAGGCACAAACAATTACCCATCAGCTGTCTCCCTTCTCCAGCCGCTCTCCTCTTCACCAGCTCCAGCTGCTCCCTCACTCGATCTTCAATCTTCGCGCTGCCGCTCAGCTCCTCCTCTCCAAGCTCTGCCTCCTCGTCTGTGATTGGCCACCTGTATGCCTTTTCTGAGCTGCAGATCTGGCGGCCAATCACCAGCGAGGAGGCGAAGCTTTCAGAGGGAGGGACAGGCTGCCATAGGCTGCCCAGTGATCCCAGGGGTGTGGCCAGATTCGAGAGGTGGCTTGTCTTCCCGCCCACATCACGATCAAGATCCAGGAAGATGAAGACTCCGGACGGACACCCTTCTGCACACCTCCTCCAGCAGCGCCTTGTGGACCGAATCGACGTGGGACACGGAGTCGCGGACACAGGTAAGATACAGCAGCCCCTGTCCCTTTCCCATGGAAGTGTCCCTTCCATGGGAAAGGGGGGGGCGGTGCTGGCGCCGTCTGCCCCCCTGAAAAGTGCCGCCCTAGGCAAATGCCTTGTGGCAAATACGCCCCTGGGTACACCACTGACAACCCTAGTCCATTCAGAGTATGAATCATTAACCACTACTCTCTGAATACGATCTTTTAGCCAGTTTTCTATTCATTTACATACAGATTTTTCCACGGCTGTAGACTTTACCTTACACATTAGCCGTGTGTGGGGAACTGTATCAAACGCTTTTTCAAAATCCAAGTATACCACATCCACCACCACCCCTCTGTCCAAGTATACAACATCCACCACCACCCCTCTGTCCAAGTATACCACATCCACAGCCACCACTCTGTCCAAGTATACCACATCCACAGCCACCCCTCATACAAAGAAATCCGATTTGTTTGACAACTTGTCTTTCATGAATCCATGCTGCCTGTTGCTTAAATTATTTTTTTCCAGCAAGAACTCATCTATGTGGTCTTTTATTAAACTCTCCAGTATCTTCCCAACTATAGAAGTTAAATTAACATGTCTACAATTACTTGCCAAAGATTTTGACCCCTTTTTAAATATAGGCACCACACGCAAATCCAGTGGTACTATGCCAGTCATTAAAGAGTCCCTAAAAATTAGAAACAATGGCTTTGAAATGACAGCTCAATTCTTTAAGGACCCGTGGGTGTATGCCATCTGGTCCAGGTGCTTTATTCACCTTTATTCTGTCTAAATATTTTTGGATCATATCAGTTGTGACCCACAGTGGATCATCTGGGGCTGTGTCAATACCATGCCCATTATGGACAAGAGCTCCCCCATGCTCCTTTGTATACACAGAGCTGAAGAAGGTATTTAATAAATTTGCCTTCTCTTTGTCCCCAGTCACCCACTCTAGATTATTTTGTAAAGGGCCTACATGCTCGGACTGGACCTTTTTACTATTAATATATTTGAAGAATTTTGGGGGGGTTTGTCCTGCTACCTTTTGCAATCTGTCTTTTGTTTTCAGCTTTTGCGGTCTTGATTTCCTTTTTGCATATTCTGTTATATTCTTTCTAATGTGAATAGTGGTAGCGCTCCTTCATTTTTATATTTAATAAAAGCTCTTTTCTTATTATCTATAGCTTTTTTTTTACTTTGGCTGTAAGCCACATAGGTTTGATTTTTAACCTTTCAAAGTTGTTGCGCATGGAAATATATTTTTTAGTGTGTTCACATACAGTCTTTTTGAAGAACTTCCAATTTCTGTGTTGTGTTCATCGATGCCAATATTCCCTCCCAGTCTAAGTCTTGGAGAGCACCTCTCAGCCTTGGAAAATTAGCTCTCTTAAAGTTGAGCATTTTTATTTTTCCTGTATGTGCTTGTTGTTTACAGCTAACAATAAATGAAATCATGTTATAGTCACTGCTACCCAGATGTTCTTTTATATGGACATTAATAATAAGCTCTGCATGGTTTGATATTACCAGGTCCAGCAGAGCATTATTCCTAGCTGGGGCCTCTATGAACTGTACCATAAAATTGCCCTGTAGTAGGTTTATAAATATTTGCCCTTTCACTGTTCCTGCAGTGCCATTACCCCATTCAATTTTCTGTTAGTTTAATTCCCCCATTATCACTGTCCCAGCCTTTGCAGCCCTTTCGATCTGTGCAAGGAGCTGAGTATCCACCTCCTCATTAATACTGGGTGGCTTATAATAAATTCCAATGATTACCTTTGTAGTATGCACCCCCATGTGCAGTTCCACCCATAATGCTTCAGCCTCATCACTCTCTCCATAAACAAGGTACTCTTTCACATTCGCTCTGAGATCACTTCTCACATAGAGACAGACACCACCGCCTTTCCTTTTTACCCTGTCTCTCCAAGAGAGAACATAGCCAGGTATATTAATGGCCTAGTCATGTGAAGAATGAAGCCAAGATTCAGCAATATCAATTAAATCATAGTTCTCTTGATGCACCACAGCTTCCAACTCGCCTATTTTTTTTGCTTGGCAGACTTCTGGCATTGGTGAACAAACACTTTAATTGATTGCCACCTTGTGCACACATATTTTGCATATTTTTATTTTTGTACAAACTGTACAAATTCCAATGGTTGTTTGTACCTGCTTATCACCTGCCATAGCCCTCCCTCCAACTTTCCCCATTCCACCCATCAATAAGGACCGACCCGTCTGATCTGTCTGCTCCATTATAATCTAATTCTCCCTCCCCCTCGATCCAAGATTAAATACTCCTCCAGCTGTCTCAAACCTCTTCCCCAGCACAGCAGATCCCCTTCCATTTAGGTGCAAACCATGTCTAGCATATAGGTTGCACCCCAATGAAAAGTCAGCCCAGTGCTCTAGAAACCCAAATACTTCTCTCTTACACCAGGTTTTTAGCCATGCATTTAGTTCTCTAATCTCCCATTCTTTCCTAGGTTGCGCATGGCACAGGTAATATTTCAGAGAGTATCACCTTGGAGGTCCTTCCCTTTAACTTACAGCCTAGTTCTTTAAATTGATTCCTAAGGAGCCTCCTTCCATGTATTTTGTCTTTGGTTCCAACATGGACCAAGACAGCTGGGTCATGCCCAGCCCCTCCCAGTAATTTATCGACCTATTCCCCCACATGCCGAACCCTGGTACCAGGGAGACAGCAAACCATTCGGCTGATGCAATCCTGGTGACAAAATAGTCCTTCTGATTATAGAATCCCCTATTACCACCAACTGTCTAGGCCTTCCTGCACTACCCTCACCACCCCTCCTAGATGGTCCGCTCTCCCGCCTGTTAGAGATAGCAGTGACATCTAGGGCTGCCACCCCTGAGCTTGCCACCACATCTTCATCCAACTTGTCAAATCTGTTTTGGTGCTCAAACCCAGGGCTGGCCTTCCTCTTCTGTGAGCCCCTACCACTCCATCTCGCTACAGTAATCCAACTTCCTACCTGATAATCCTGACTTGCCCCTCCACCATCCACATCAATCCCATTAGCTACCTGCTCAGAGAGCAGAAAACCCCTTTCAAGGTTGTCAGTTCTGCTCAGTGTTACAACTTGCTCCTCCAGATCTCTAATGCGAGCTTCCAGAAGGGAAACCCACTCACATCTGTGATAGTGGTATCCATCCTGGAGCTGTTGCTCCATTCTTGCATACACGCGGCACACTACACAAAACTTTCAACCCTGCTAGCACACATTATCCCATTTACAATATTACTAATAGGAAATATCAGTTGTCACATACAGGTTAGTAGACTCAGGTTTGCAGCTCTGTTTTTTGTTTTTTTTTAACTATACTTAATCAAATGTCCACTTGATCAAAGGTCCAACAAGCAAAACACAGGCAAGCTCAAGGTGAGCTCTACAGAAAGTTATATAGTACCTTGAGCACCTGTGACCAATTAACCCTTCCCCTTAATCAGCAGACTGAAGGAAGGAAAGGAAAGGAAAAAAATGCTATTTAAAAAGTGACAGAAAAAGTGATTAAAAAAGTAAAAGCTGCTAGCAAAACCCCAAAGCAGAAAATACCCATTCACAACATCCAGACATGTGAAGGACATTGTCCAGGAGGTGGGAATATCAAGTCTACAATCAAGAGAAGAATTCACGGGAGCAAAACAGAGGGTTCACCACAAGGTGCAAACCATTCATAAGCCTGAAGAATAGAAAAGCCAGATTAGACTTTGCCAAAAAACATCTAAAAAAAGCCAGACCAGTTCTGGAAAAGCATTCTTTGGACGGATGAAACTAAGATTAATCTGTACCAGAATGACGGGAATAAAAAAGTGTGGAGAAGGCTTGGAACAGCTCATGATCCAAAGCACACCACGTCATCTGTAAAACATGGTGGAGGCAGTGTGATGGCATGGGCATGCATGGTTTCCAGTGGCACTGGGTCATTGCTGTTTATTGATGTGACAGAAGACAGAAGCAGCCGGATGAATTCTGCAGTGTTTAGCAGGGGCGGACTGACAACTCATGGGGCCCCCAGGCAATAGGGGATCATGGGGCCCCTGTATCCTTGCCCAAACTCAAAAAAGCCTATGAAAAAGGTACCAGGGGCATCTCATGGGGTCCCCTACTAACCCTGGGCCCTTGGGCAGTGCCCGAGTTTCCAAATGGTCAGTCCGCCCCTGGTGTTTAGAGATGTACTGTCAGCCCAGATTCAGCCAAATGCAGCAAAGTTGATTGGACGGCGCTTCACAGTACAGATGAATAGAGATGAGCTAATTTCTCAAAAATTTGATTCGGCTGATTCGGCGAATTCCAGTATGAAATTCGATTCGATGCGAATTAATTCGCTACGAAGTTAACTTATTAAAAGGGTTTCTAGGCTTCAGAGAGCCTTTAAATTAGTGCAGAACACTGTACCTTTAATTTAAATGCCCTTGGAGATGAGGAAGGAGAAGGAGAAGGAGAAGGATGAGAAGAAGGAGAAGGATGAGAAGAAGGAGAAGGATGAGAAGAAGGAGAAGGAGAAGGATGAGAAGAAGGAGAAGGATGAGAAGAAGGAGAAGGAGAAGGATGAAAAGAAGGAGAAGGAGAAGGATGAGAAGATGGAGAAGGAGAAGGATGAGAAGAAGGAGAAGGATGAGAAGAAGGAGAAGGATGAGAAGAAGGAGAAGGAGAAGGATGAGAAGAAGGAGAAGGATGAGAAGAAGGAGAAGGATGAGAAGAAGGATGAGAAGAAGGAGAAGGATGAGAAGAAGGAGAAGGATGAGAAGAAGGAGAAGGATGAGAAGAAGGAGAAGGATGAGAAGAAGGAGAAGGAGAAGGATGAGAAGAAGGAGAAGGAGAAGGATGAGAAGAAGGAGAAGGAGAAGGATGAGAAGAAGGAGAAGGATGAGAAGAAGGAGAAGGAGAAGGAGAAGGATGAGAAGAAGGAGAAGGAGAAGGATGAGAAGACGGAGAAGGAGAAGGATGAGAAGAAGGAGAAGGATGAGAAGAAGGAGAAGGAGAAGGATGAGAAGAAGGAGAAGGATGAGAAGAAGGAGAAGGATGAGAAGAAGGATGAGAAGAAGGAGAAGGATGAGAAGAAGGAGAAGGAGAAGGATGAGAAGAAGGAGAAGGATGAGAAGAAGGAGAAGGATGAGAAGAAGGAGAAGAAGAAGGAGAAGGATGAGAAGAAGGAGAAGGATGAGAAGAAGGAGAAGGAGAAGGATGAGAAGAAGGAGAAGGATGAGAAGAAGGAGAAGGATGAGAAGAAAGAGAAGGAGAAGGATGAGAAGAAGGAGAAGGATGAGAAGATGGAGAAGGAGAAGGATGAGAAGAAGGAGAAGGATGAGAAGAAGGAGAAGGATGAGAAGAAGGATGAGAAGAAGGATGAGAAGAAGGAGAAGGATGAGAAGAAGGACAGTTCTGTGACAGTTTCTGTCTATTTCTGACAGTTCTGGGACATTCACTACATACAGCGGTTTCAACCGCTGTATGGAGGGAATGTCATAGAACTGTCAGAAATAGACTATTTCTGACAGTTCTGGGACATTCACTCCATACAGCGGTTGAAACATTGTATCTATTTGTTTCCATAAATGGATCCATTTATGGAAACAAATAGATACAATGTTTCAACCGCTGTATGGAGTGAGTGTCCCAGAACTGTCATAAATAGTCTATTTCTGACAGTTCTATGACATTCCCTCCATACAGCAGTTTCAACCGCTGTATGGAGTGAATGTCCCAGAACTGTCATAGTCTATTTCTGACAGTTCTATGACATTCCCTCCATACAGCGGTTTCAACCGCTGTATGGAGTGAATGTCCCAGAACTGTCATAAATAGTCTATTTCTGACAGTTCTGGGACATTCACTCCATACAGCGGTTTCAACCGCTGTATGGAGGGAATGTCATAGAACTGTCAGAAATAGACTATTTCTAACAGTTCTGGGACACTCACTCCATACAGCGGTTGAAACATTGTATCTATTTGTTTCCATAAATGGATCCATTTATGGAAACAAATAGATACAATGTTTCAACCGCTGTATGGAGTGAGTGTCCCAGAACTGTCAGAAATAGTCTATTTCTGACAGTTCTATGACATTCCCTCCATACAGCGGTTTGAACCGCTGTATGGAGTGAATGTCCCAGAACTGTCATAAATAGTCTATTTCTGACAGTTATGGGACATTCACTCCATACAGCGGTTTCAACCGCTGTATGGAGGGAATGTCATAGAACTGTCAGAAATAGACTATTTCTAACAGTTCTGGGACATTCCTTCCATACAGCGGTTGAAACATTGTATCTATTTGTTTCCATAAATGGACTTTTTGCCGGCTTGGAATTATTCTTATTTTCATCCTACTTCTTCTTCTTCTTCTTCATCCTCATCCTCTTCTTCTTCTTCTGAGGATGAGGATGAAGAAGAAGAAGAAGAAGTAGGATGAAAATAAGATTACTTCCAAGCCGGCAAAAAGTGTATGTGCAGAGCTCCTCTAAGTGTATGTGCAGAGCTCCTCTAAGTGTATCTGCAGAATAGAGGAACTCTGCACATACACTTTTTGCCGGCTTGGAATTATTCTTATTTTCATCCTACTTCTTCTTCTTCTTCTTCTTCTTCATCCTCATCCTCTTCTTCTTCTTCTGAGGATGAGGATGAAGAAGAAGAAGTAGGATGAAAATAAGATTAATTCCAAGCCGGCAAAAAGTGTATGTGCAGAGCTCCTCTAAGTGTATGTGCAGAGCTCCTCTAAGTGTATCTGCAGAATAGAGGAACTCTGCACATACACTTTTTGCCGGCTTGGAATTATTCTTATTTTCATCCTACTTCTTCTTCTTCTTCATCCTCATCCTCAGAAGAAGAGGATGAGGATGAGGATGAGGATGAAGAAGAAGAAGAAGAAGAAGTAAGATGAAAATAAGAATAATTCCAAGCCGGCAAAAAGTGTATGTGCAGAGTTCCTCTATTTCTGACAGTTCTCTGACAGCTTCTTCACATGTACAGCGGTTGAAACATCTGTATCCTAAATGGAAACTAATAGATACAATGTTTCAACCGCTAAACATGTGTTCCTTCTGTCAGAGAACTGTCAGAAATAGCGGAGCTCACTGCAGGGACACTTTTGCCAGCTGATCGGGAAATATTCGATTCGCGCACCCGAAGTAGGCAAAATTTTGGATTCGACGCGAATCGAATATTTCCTGAAATTCGACTCGAATTCCGGTTCGCCTGGTTCGATTCGCTTATCTCTACAGATGAACAATGATCCAAAACACACTACAAAAGAACTTGAAGGAAAAGAAGTGGAATATTCTGCAAAGAGTGAGTCAATCACCTGATCTCAACCCAACTGAGCATGCATTTCACTTGCTGAAGGCAAAACTAAAGACAGAAAGACCCACAAACAAAGAACAACTGAAGACAGCTACAGTTAGAGCCTGGCAAAGCATCAGAAAGGAGGAAACCCAGTCTTTGGTAATGTCCATGGGTTCCAGACTTCAGGTGGTCATTGCCAGTAAAAGATTCTCAACAAAATATAAAAAATTAACATTTTATTTGTGATTACATTCATTTGTCCAATTACATTTGAGCCCCTGAAAATGGAGGGACTGTGTATAAAAATGGTTGCAGTTCCTAAAATTTGTACTTGATATTTATGTTCAACCCCTTGAATTAAAGCTGAAAGTCTGCACTTCAAATTCATTTGGATTGTTTCATTTTAATTTATTCTGGTGGCATACAGAGCCAAAAGTATGAAAATTGTGCCTGTGTGCAAATATACATGGACCAAACTGTAAATGTTTTGTCACATTTATACAATTTCTTTTTATAAATAGACCTCCTACATTAGTCAGAGAAGGTGTGCATACTCAGTTCCTTCTGTTAGCATGACAAGAGCCTAAATAGTAACCTTGGATCTCAGCACTGCTCTCTTCACAGCACACACCAGTAGCTGTACTATATATTTTTTTTAACTTCGTGGAAACATCACCAGCACAATGTCATGTTGCGATGTAGTGTAGTGTTATGCAACATGATGCGCTGCAAAAAAATGCAGCATGACCTACTTTTTTCTGCACACACTATAACCCTAGGTTCACACCTATGCAGGTTGCGTTTGAGCCATTTCTTCATTGCGTTTTGTTGTCGTGCTTTGAGTTTTTACACCTGCGGTTTTGGTGCTTTTTTGACGCTTTTTTGATGTGTTTTGCTTTTTTTTTTAATTTTTTTAACATCTGTCTTGTTGCTAGGCATATTGAAATGCAAAATGCAGCAAAAATGCAGCAAAAACGCACTACATGTTTTTCTGCAGTGTTTCCATTGAAGTCTATAGAACGAAAAACACAACTTTTTTCCGTTCAAAAAAGTTCTTGACCCTTTCCAATAAATGCACCGGGTGAAAATGCGCAGATGTGAACATGTCCCATAGGAAATCATGTTAAATGGACTGTACTGCGTTTCTGCAAAACGCAGCAGAAACGCTTAGGTATGAACCTAAGGATAACGTTAGTATCACACAAGCAATGTGAGTGCAGAAAATCATGCAAAGCATTCGGAGTGGCTTGCCACCCCCTTCTCATCTGACAACTATGGAATGTCTCCATTCCATTGAACTCTGAGCTGGGGGCAGGCATGCTGGTGGCTGATACCAAACAACTGTCTACCCCCCACTATCTCCTCTATGTAAATATAGGCAGGAGGTGGCCAGAGTGTGGCTCCAATCTTGTTCTTACAAGTGCAATTGGTCTGTGCTGTAAACCATTGTTTGTACTGATAAGATTGCTGCACAATAAGATTCCAACTAATTAGCTCTTCTCTGTTTGTATATTAAGAAATATTTATCAATCTAAATTCTTGACCCTCCTGGTAAGTTTATCAACCTAAAAAAGTAGCTCATGAAAGCCCAAGCTAATGCTGGCCAGGGACAGGTTTCTTTAGTACAGGGGTCTTCAAACTTTCTAAACAAAGGGCCAGTTTACTGTCCTTCAGAGGTTAGGGGGGCTGGACTGTGGCCAGTGGAAGTAGAAATTGTCCTGGTATCAGTGGGAGTAAACAATGCTGTTTTGGTATAGGGGGAGGAAAAGCACCCCTTCAATGGTGTCAGTGGGAGGAATAGTGTCCTATGCTTGGTAATAGTGGAAGGAATAGTGCTCCATCATTGGTGTCAGTGGGAGGAAAAGTGCCTCACCATTGGTGTCAGTGTAAGTAATAAGTAATAGTGCTTCATCATTGGTGTCAGTGGGAGGAATAGTGCCCCATCATTGGTGTCAGTAGTAGGAATAGTGCCCCATCATTGGTGTCAGTGGGAGGAATAGTGTCCCATCATTAGTGTCAGTGGGAGGAATAGTGTCCCATCATTGGTGTCAGTGGGAGGAATAGTGCTCCATCATTGGTGTCAGTGGGAGGAATAGTGGCCCATCATTGGTATCAGTGGGAGGAATAGCACCCCATCATTGGTGTCAGTGGGAGGAATAGCACCCCATCATTGGTGTCAGTGGGAGGAATAGCACCCCATCATTGGTGTCAGTGGGAGGAATAGTGCCCCGTCATTGATGTCAATGGGAGTTATTGTGCTCCATCACTGGTGTCACTGGGAGGAATAGTGCTCCATCAATGGTGTCATTGGAAGGAATTTTGTTCCATCATCAGTGTCAGTGGGAGGAATAGTGCTCCATCATTGGTGTCAGTGGAAGGAATTGTGTCCCATCATTGATTCCAGTGGAATACTGTCCCATCATTAGTGTCAGTGGGAGAAATAGTGCCCCATCTCTGGTGTCAGTAGGAGGAATAGTGCCCCATCATTGGTGTCAGTGGGAGGAATAGTGCCCCATTGTCGGTGTCAGTAGGAGGAATAGTGCCCCATCATTGGTGTCAGTGGGAGGAATAGTGCCCCATTGTTGGTGTCAGTGGAAGGAATAGTGCCCCATCATTGATGTCAATGGGAGTTATTGTGCTCCATCACTGGTGTCACTGGGAGGAATAGTGCTCCATCAATGATGTCAGTGGGAGGAATTATGTTCCATCATTGGTGTCAGTGGGAGGAATAGTGCTCCATCACTGGTGTCAGTGGAAGGAATTGTGTCCCATCATTGCTGTCAGTGGAATACTGTCCCATCATTAGTGTCAGTGGGAGAAATAGTGCCCCATCTCTGGTGTCAGTGGGAGGAACGGTGCCCCATCATTGGTGTCAGTGGGAGGAATAGTGTCCTATGCTTGTGTAATAGTGGGAGGAATAGTGCCCCATCGTTGGTGTTAGTTTGAGGAATAGTGCCCCATCATTGATGTCAACAGGCGAAATAGTGCCTCTTTGTTCATGTCAGTAGCAGGAATTATGCCCCATTGTTGGTGTCAGTGGGAGATATAGTGTCTTGTATCTATGGGGGAAAAAGTATCCCAAGGGCCGGATGAAGCGAGCAAAGGGCCGTATCTGGCCCCTGGGCCACAGTTTGGAGACCACTACTTTAGTAGATAGATAGATAATTATATACAGTACATTTATTATCTTTTATTATAAATCTATATTTATATATATTGCCAGTTGTATTCACTGAAAACATTGATGAAGGTTGGTCTGGGTGCAATGGAGTCAGGTAATCAGTAGATAAATAAATAAGGGCTCTTTCACAAGGGCAGTAAGGGGGTGGTAAAACCTATCAAATTGACCCATTGAGTTTGATGGGGCTGCTCCACAACCACAAGACAAATGCTTGACTCGCATTTGCTGAACAGTCCCACAATGTAAAAATGTCATGTGGCAATTTAAAAAGAAAGTATAAAAATGTGCATCAGGAGGTGGTAGCATTGCCCATCCGTCTGCGCTCTGAAAAGTGATTCGCTGTGGACTGCTTTTCAAAGGGCAGCAAGCATTACAGCAAACGTGAGAGAACTAAAATTTGAGGTACTCACATGTCATGAGGCTCCATTCACACTTGTCCAACTTGTCATATGACTTTGGACACACGGGGGTTTATTTACTAAACCTGGTTGACTCAGAATCTTGTCCACTTCTGCATAAAACATGCTGAGATTAGAAGCTGATTGGCTACCATGCACAGGTGCCCAAGATTCTGAGTCAACCAGGTTTAGTAAATAAACCCTATGGGGTCACATGACAAGTCACAGCCCATTGTTTTCAATGGCACCCGTTCAAATCCATGAGAGTTAAATTCCCGGCCACTTTGAAATGGTTCCTGCACTACTTTGATACGACTTAGTGTCAGAGAGTGTAACTTCGGATCAAAGTCGCACTGGATATCATGCAAATTTGGAGTTGCACAAATGTGAATGGAGCCTTAAACAGGAGAAATAAAGCAAACAGCAAACATTTTATTGTGTCCAAGATTCCAGTGGGGCTTATTCAAGTTTATAAAGATGGTTTAAGCCAAGTATATATATATATATATATATATATATATATATAAACATACGTACACACACAACAGTTGGTGGTAGGTTTAAACCATCAATCCAGTTTTTAATTAAGGAGGATGAAATTCATCACCATAATCACCATACTGACTATCCTGTGGATATAACACCAGCTCCAGGCCATTTCTGGCACTTTTTGTTTACATTTTAAAATCAGTATTTTTTGCTAGAAAGTGCTTTGCTACCCCCCAAACATTATATTTTTTTTAAAGCAGAGGCCCTAGAAAATAAATTGGTGGTTTTTGCTTTTTTTATGTCACACGGTATTTGTGCAACAGTTTTTCAAGCACAACATTTTATTGCAAAAAAACACAATACATAGCTAAATTTGTTGTAAAATCTAAGTAAAAGCCTTTACAGGTCACCACTTTAGATTTCCAGAGTAGGTCTAGTGCTAGAGTTACTGCCCATGATCTGATGATTTTGGCGATGTTTGCGTGCGCGTTGGACCAATGCGTGCATTCACCTTTGGGGGGGGGGGGGGGGGCAGGTGCACTTAATTTTCTTTTCATTATTCATTTTCTTAAAATTTTTACAGTCACTTTGAATTTTTTTTAATCACTATTATTGCTGTCACAAAGAATGTAAACATCTCCTGTGACAGCAATAGACACATTATTATTATTATTATACACTATTTATAAAGCGCCAACAGTTTGCTCAGCGCTGTACATTACAATGGGAGACAGTACACGAGACAGTACAGTAACAATACAGTGCAATACACGAGGGTTCGAGGGCCCTGCTCCTTGGAGCTTACAATCTAGGAGGGAGGGGATAGTGGTAACAGGGGGAAATAGCTGTGGAGGAGTGGAGGAGATCGGCAGTTAGGTGAGGGCGGGGTAGGCTTCCTTGAAGAGATGGGTTTTCAGGATGTGCCTAAAGGTGAGGAGGGTAGGTGACAGTCTGATGGATTGGGGTAGTGAGTTCCAGAGGATGGGGGAAGCCCTGGAGAAGTCCTGAAGATGGGCATGGGAGGAGGACGCCAGGGAACTAGAGAGTAGGAGGTCTTGTGAGGAGCAGAGAGTACGTTTTGAGTGGTAAATGGATATCAGGTCGGGGATGTAGTTTGGGGCAGTGTTATGAACAGCTTTGTACGTCAATGTTAGTAATTTGAATTTTATGTGTTGGGCAATCAGAAGCCAGTGGAGGGATTGGCAGAGGGGGGTGGCGGATATGGAGCGGTTAGTAAGGTGGATGAGTCTGACCGCAGAATTCAGGATAGACTGAAGCGGGGATAGCCTGTGATGAGGTAAGCCGGTGAGGAGGGAGTTACAGTAGTCAAGTCGTGATATAATAAGGGAGTAAATTATTATTATTATACAGGATTTATATAGTGCCAACAGTTTGCGCAGCGCTTTACAATATTAGGGAGACAGTACAATTGCAATACATTTCAGTACAGAAGGAATAGGAGGGCCCTGCTCGTGGAGCTTACAATCTAAAGGAATGAGTTGCTTAGTAGTTTCCGGGATTAGTAACGGACGTATTTCGGAGATGTTGCGGAGGTGGAGTCTACATGAATTTGTCAGCGATTGGACCTGGGGCTGGAAAGACAGATTCTAGAATGACACCTAGTACTCTGGCTTGCGGGGTGGGACTGATGGTGGTGTTGTTGGTCGTGATGGAGAAGTCGGGGGGGGGGGGCGCGGGCTGGGGGGAAAACTAGCAGCTCGGTTTTGGAAAGGTTTCAATTTGAGGAAGTGGAGTGACATCCAGTCTGATATGTCGTTCAGTAGGCTAGTGATTCGGGTGGAGACTGAAGGGGTGAGGCGAGGGGTAGAGAGATAGATTTGCGTGTCATCAGCGTAGAGATGGTAGTTGAAGCCGTGGGAGTGTATCAGTTGGCCAAGGGAGGAGGTGTAGATGGAGAAGAGAAGGGGCCCGAGGACAGAACCTTGAGGGACCCCAACAGAGAGGGCGAGTGAGGGGGAGGTGGCAGCGTTATAGGTAACACTGAAGGAGCGCTGTGATAGATAGGAAGAGAGCCAGGAGAGAGCGGAGTCTCTGAAGAGAGTATAGTTTTTTGAGGAGGAGGGGGTGGTCGACAGTGTCGAAAGCCACGGAGAGGTCAAGGAGTTGGAGAACTGAGTAATGGCCATTAGCTTTGGCGGTTAGCAGGTCATTGGTGAGTTTGAGTAGGGCGGTTTCGGTGGAGTGTAGGGGACAGAAGCCAGACTGTAGGGGATCAAGAAGGTTGTTGTCGGTGAGGTGCGAGCTCAGGCGATTATAGTCTAAGCGCTCAAGGAGTTTCGATGTACAGTTGCAAGAAAAAGTATGTGAACCCCTTGGGATTACGTGGAGTTTTGCATGAATTGGGCATAAAATGTGCTCTGAACGTCATCTAAGTCACAACAATATAAGAACACAGTCTGCTGAACATAATACTACACAAACATTAGATGTTGCCATGGTTTAATTGCACATAACATGTAAACATTCACAGTGCAGGGAGGAAAAAGTATGTGAACCTTTGGACTTAATAACTGGTTGACCCTCCTTTGGCAGCAATAACCTCAACCAAACGTTTCCTGTAGTTGCAGATCAGACCTGCACAATGATCTGGAGTAATTTGGGACCACTCCTCTTCACAAAACTGTTTCAGTGTAGCAATATTCTTGGGATGTCTGGTGTGAATCTCTCTTTTAAGGTCATGCCACAGCATTTCAATCGGGTTGAGGTCAGGACTCTGACTGGGCCACTCCAGAAGGCGTATTCTGTGCTGTTGCAGCCATTGTTTTGTTGAATTACTTGTATGCTTTGGGTCATTGTCCTGTTGCATCACCCATCCTCTGCGGAGCTTCAGTTGGCGGACAGATGGTCGTACGTTTTCCTGCAAAATGTCTTGATAAACTCTGGAATTCATTTTCCCATCAATGACAACAATCCGTCCAGGCCCTGAGGCAGCAAAGCAGCCCCAAACCATGATGCTCCCTCCGCCATGTTTTACAGTGGGGATGAGGTTTTGATGTTGGTTGCTGTGCCTTTTTTTCTCCACACATAGTGTTGTGTGTTCTTCCCAAACAACTCAATCTTGGTTTCATCTGTCCACAGTATATTTTGCCAGTAGTGCTGTGGAACATCCAGGTGCTCTTTTGCAAACTTCAAACGTGCTGCAATATTCTTTTTGGACAGCAATGGCTTCCTCCGTGGTGTCCTCCCATGTACTCCATTCTTGTTTAATGTTTTCCTTATTGTAGATGTGTCAACAAAAACGTTAGCATGTGCCAGAGATTTCTGTAGGTCTTTAGCTGACACTCTGGGATTCTTCTTTACCTCATGCAGCATTCTGCGCTGTGCTCTTGCAGTCATTTTTACAGGACGACCATGCCTTCGGAGAGTAGCAACAGTGCTAAACTTTCTCCATTTGTAGACAGTCTGTCTTACCGTGGACACATGAACATCAAGGCTTTAGGAGATACTTTTGTAACCCTTTCCAGCTTCATGCGAGTCAACAATTCTTGATCGTAGGTCTTCTGAGAGCTCTTTTCTGCGAGGCATGGTTCACATCAGACAGTACTTCTTGAAACCAGTAAACCCAAAACAGGTGTGTGTTTTTTAAGGGCAGGACAGCTGTCAGCAACACATCCAATATCATCACACTGATTGGAGTCAAGGTTGTCTCACTCCTGGCTCCAATTAGCTCTGGGAAAAGTCATTAAGCTAGGGCCTCACATACTTTTTCCTCCCTGCACTGTGAATGTTTACATGTTATGTGCAATTAATCCATGGCAACATCTAATGTTTGTGTAGTATTATGTTCAGCAGACTGTGTTCTTCTATTGTTGTGACTTAGATGATGTTCAGAGCACATTTTATTCCCAATTCATGCAAAACTCCGCCTAATCCCAAGGGGTTCACATACTTTTTCATGCAACTGTAAATGGCAGCAGGGAGATGGGTTTAACGTTGTTTAGGTCGGTGGGATCCAGGGAGGGTTTTTTAAGTATGGGAGTTATGTGCGCGTGCTTCAGAGGGGAGGGGAATGCGCCAGTAGAGAGGGAAAGATTAAAGATGTGAGTGAGGGAGTGTGGGATGGAGGAGGAGGGTGATCGTAGGAGTTGTGAGGGGACAGGGTCAAGGGGACAGGTGGTAAGGCGAGCTTCAGAGAAGACCTTAGTGACCTCTTCAGTGGTAGCAAGGTCGAAGGAGTGGAGTGTTGAGAAGGTTTTAGTGTGAGAAATGTTAGGTGGGGTGGAGGTCTGGACAGTGGCGAGGTCAAAGGAGAGGAGTGTTGAGGGGGCTTTCGTGTGAGGGATACTAGGTGGGTGGAAGTCTGAGCAGTGACGATGTCCCTACGAATTGCGTTGATCTTGCTTTGGAAGTGGTTAGCAATCTCGTGGGCAGTGAGTGAGGTACTGGGTGGGGGCGGAGAGAGTAAGGAGTTAAAAGTAGAGAAGAGCCGGTGAGGACTGGAGGAGAGGGTATTAATGAGGGTAACAAAGTAGGCTTGCTTGGCAGCCTGGAGGGAGGACGTGCAGGTGAGGAAGGCAGATTTATTTCGGGTGCATGCTTGTTGGGATCTGGTTTTGCGCCATAGTCGCTCCAGCGCACGACTGCGTCGTTTGAGATTTTTGGTATGGTCATTCTGCCAGGGTTGAAGCGGTCGGGGTCTAATGCTTCGTGTGGTTAGGGGTGCTAAGGAGTCAAGAGCGGCTGACAGCGAGTTGTAATAAACAGTAGTGGCCAGGTCAGGGCAGGACAGGGGAAGGATACTGTCGTAAAGTTGGTCAGCTGCAGAGTGGAAGGGGGCAGGGTTCAAGTTGCGGAGGTTTCGGCTGGTGATAGTTTGATGTTTGGAGGGGTAGGTGTTTGAGAACAAGGAGACGAAGAAGGTGATGAGGTTGTGGTCAGAGAGAGGAAAGGGGGTGTTAGTGAGGTTGTGATGGGTGCAAAGATGAGAGAAAACAAGGTCCAGGGTGTTCCTGTCGGAGTGGGTGGTGGACTGTATACACTGTACGAGCGCAAAAGAAGAGGTAAAGTGAAGAAGTTGGGATGTAGCCGGGTTATTGATGTTGATAGGGATGTTGAACTCTCCAAGGATGATGGTGGGTAGCTCGGAGGAGAGAAAGAAGGGTAAACAGGCGGAGAAGTCATCAAGGAAGCGGGACACGGGTCCAGGAGGCCGACAGATTGCTGCAATCCTCAGAGGGATTGGAGAGAATAGTCGGATGTAGTGGGCCTCAAAGGAGGAGAAGGATAGAGGGGGGGTTTCGGAGGACTTAAAAGGTGCTCAGCGGTGACAGGAGCATACCTACCCAACCACCTTTTCGACCGCTGGGTCTGGGTGAATGGGTCCAGGTGAGACCTCCATAGGAGAGTGCCGCAGGGGAGGTAGAGTCAGTGGCTTGGATCCAGGTTTCGGTGATCGCTAGGTTGAGGGAGCGAGAGACAAAGAGGTCGTGGATGGCGGTGAGTTTGTTGCAAACCGATTGGGCGTTCAGCAGTGCACACGAAAATGGAGGGGTGGTTTTGGGGAGCAGGGGGACAGGTATTAGGTTGAGGGGGTTGCGGAAGTTCATAGGAGTAGGAGGGTGCCTTGTGGGTGAGCGAGGTGGTGGAGGACCAGGGTTCGGGGAGATGTCCCCTGCGGTTAGGAGAAGGGTGAGAAAGGTGGCGTGGAAACAGGCTGTACAAGAGCGTGTGAGTCTACCAGTGGTGACGTTCGGGTCAGTGGGAGAGTGGAGTATCCGGTGGAGGTTGTCAGAGCCATAGTGGGGAGATGGTAGCAGTGAGGGTGCGATGTATAGTTGTTTGGGAGGAGCAGAGGGATAAAGAGAAGAGATTTTGGGAACGGAGGAGAGGAGTATAAGGAGGAGGAGTGCAGGTGGCATTTTAGGAAGGTAAACGGAGTGGCGGATGTCACGGATGCTCGATCGCCGCCACCAACATGCGACAATTGCACGACCGCGACCAACAATACGTCACGCTCGCGGCGTCAGACCCCAGACCTTCTCACCAAACTTGTGACCGAAGGACCGGCCGATCTAAAACCGCGATGTGACGTGCGTAACAATGCCACACTCAGCTGCGCCCTGAACAACGATTGTCCAGCTAATGGAACACAATCGACGCAACGGCAGCCTGAATGCGCTTGGTACTGGGTCGGGTTAATTACGCATCTAACCCTCTACTGCCACCACCACGTTTTGTACAGAGAAAGGGGAAACTCTCTTTATCAAATATACACTGTAATGGTTGAAAAGTCGCCTGTCCAATACGGTCACCGCAGGCCGATTGGGCAAAGGATTAAACAAACACAGTAGCGTCTCTTCAGAAGGCAGGGATTCGTAAATTGCAATTAAGAGCTTGAGAAACAGTTTAACACTTTCAGAAAGAAAGATTTATTACTAAAAGAGTCAAACAGGTGCAATAAAATATTTACAAAGAAAATGTACCTAAGATATATATTTATATATACACAGAAAACAGTACAGCACAGCAAAGAGATAACAGGGGGAAGTTAGAAGGTTAAGTTACTTGCCATGTTCAGCCTTAAGGTAAGCAGATCCAAGTTGCAGAGCGAAAAAAGGGTCTTTGATCTCCTGCTGTTACGATGTTAAAATTGGGAGATGTGTTTAGCTTAGCTCAGGCCTACAGCCTGTGTTTTTTAAAGTCCCCCAACAAGGGGGGTGGCTCTCAGTAACTGGACAATTCCTGTTTAGGGAGGGATGTCGGGCGGACTCTGAATTAAAACCAATATCTGTCATAATCTATGATATGAAACATAGGGGAAAACCACATGTTAAAAATGTTATCTTGTTTGTGCTTCTGGGGAATGCCTTGAACTCTTGAAAAGGTTCTGCCATCCTTCCCCGAGGTGTGAAATCATACAGGTCCCTTGGACAGAGAGTCTGCTGTCTCTATGGGGGGCTTTGTAGCACTGGGCCCCCTGCTGCTCCAGCTTGCCAGCAACTTTTAACACTTACACATCTGTCCCTGTGCCTCTCAGGAAGGGAGGGGGTAGGAAATAAAGGATTGAGGAATACTTCTAATAAAAAAGGGGAACTCCATGTCCATCTTTGATGAGCAAGTTTGCTACAGCGGACAAGTGAGGTGGAAAGTTTCTCAGGACGGTTGGTTGCAGATAGTCTAGCGTGCAGTGGCATATCTCGTTGTAGTAACTTCCTGTAACAAGAGTTCTCTTGCTTAGGATCAGGATGGGTAGAGTTCAGTTCGATAACTTGTGGCCAAGGGTAGTCAAGCTGCAAGTAACAGGTTGTGTCAGTCCCAGATTGAGGGGTGAGGCTTGGCTTGAGGAGATGAGGGGTGGACGTCAGCAGTGGAAGTGTTTCCCAGGTGGTGCAGATGAGGTTGAGAGAAGGTTATGAGGGGTGGGCATCAGCTGTGGGAGTTGGGCATAGTAGGGGCTGGGGGATCACAGAACCAGCAGTCGGGCCTTCTCCCGCATTGTACTCACGGGGGTCATCAGATGGGCATCAGGTAAGGGCGGGGTTGCGTCGTGGTAGGTTATGGTAGGTCTCACCAGGCCGAGATCATCCGTTGGGTTCAGCAGGTCCGGGCAGGGTTGCGTCGTGGTAGGCGATGTCAGGCCATCGCTTCCAGTTTACAATAAAGGAGAGCCAATTAAAGCTGATTCTGGCTTTGTCTGGCTGTCTGGACAGCTGGCGGATCCCGAGAGAGCTGTGGAAGGCAGTAGGGGGGGGGGGATGTCCCCTCCCGCTGCTTGTACAAGCAATCGAGTGGCTAGTTAACTGCTCCGATTGCTTGAACAAGGGAGCTTACCACGGACTCTAAATAAAAGGTACTGGTGTGATGCCTGCAGCTGCAGCCATTACTCCAGTGCAAACACCGAAAGTACGGGTATGTCGCTAGTCTGAAAGTGGATGAAGAAACTGCACTCTATCCTATGCTCCTCTCCTATAGTAAAGAGGAAACTGCTGGACCGCCTTGTGTTGCCTCCAGGAGCAGAAGATGGCAGCATCAAAGTATCTGAAAACCCATTTACAAAATCTCATGTAATCATTTACATGTTAATGGAATTTCAAAAGTCCCTTGTAAGACACTTCCTGTATTTAGGCAACAACCAGGGGCGGACTGACCATTCAAGCACTCGGGAACTACCCGAGGGCCCGGGGTCAGTAGGGGGCCCCATGAAATGCCCCTGGTACCTTTTATAGGCTTTTTTGGGTGTGCTTTGACTGTGGGCAAGGACACAGGGACCCCATGATCCCCAATTGCCCGGGGACCCCATGAGTTGTCAGTCCGCCCCTGGCGACAACTGTCTATACCCCTCTCCCAACTCTTTTCCTGTGTTGTCACCCTTCCAAATGAGACAACAAGGAACCATGCTGATAAACAATGATTACCTGGCATAGTCCACAGTTGTCACCAACAGAAAGCCCTCTTTGAGCAATGAGATGCAGTGTCTGCTGGTGCTCACTCATGTAGGAAGTGGCTGCAAAGAGGCTGAGGGGATTAGCTGCAGTGAGTGCCATAAAAAGCTAAAAAAAAAAAACCCGTAGAAAATGGGAATAGTTTATGGCACATAATGCTATAAAAAAACTAAAAGTAAAAAGTATTTGGTTAGGGATTACACCTACTTTAAGCACATCCCAGACTGCTTATGTCTCTATGCATGTTTTTGTTGTTCAGGTTGTTCTGTCCTACATGGAAGGTTTCATTTTTCTATCATTTCAATGTGAAACTCTTCAGGCAGTTTCACTGTGACGCAATGCTGCCTGTAGAGTCTATGTGGGTGTCTGGATGGGCAGATCACATGGGTGGATGTGAATGTTGTAACTTCCTTATTAATATCACATGTCACATCAATGTTTCCAGAGAATTGTTATAATTGCTGTAATTTACCTACACTGGGGACCCAACATTAGTCTATTGTGTTCATCGGTGTGAGTTCTTCTGATGGCTAAGAATGTGTTGAATCATCTATTATGAGCTGAAGTAGTTCTAAAGCCTAAACATATTCTACCTTAAAGTGGCTGTAAATCCTCACATATACAGTACCTAGTGAAGTGACTGGCTTCTGGTGATACACAGAGGTGAAACGAATCCCCCTACACCTTTATATCTGTACAGGGTCAGTTAGCGCCTCTCCAAGATAGCGTCAGATTGCCCATCAGTACACCAGTAATCACATTTAACCCCTTGATTGCCAGGAACACGCTCGCTTACACAATAAACCTCAATTGCTAGTATAGTGTCTGAACGGATCAATATGAGCAGATCAGCACAATACCATTGTTCACATTAGTATAGCGTCCCCAAAAACGCAGCATTAGCGGGATCAGCCCCGGCACCTGCCAGCACCTGAATTTAGCCCCTACGCTTACCCTCCCCCTTCTCCCCCAGCAAATGTAGTGTCAGTAGGTCACTGTCACTTGATACAGTTGTGTTCACAGAATCAGGCCTGATCTCTGTTAGCACTTGCTGGTAAATTTTTTGTAGCAGTTCAAGCAGTCCCTGACAGCCAGGTGCTCTTTTTCCCGTGAGTCGCACTAGGTACCTATAAATATAGTGGCCAAAATGTCAACGGAAATGTACTCTAGTGAAGAGGCCTACAGGATTCTGAGTATGTCAGGTGAGAGCGAAGGGGAAGACTCAATGACAGAATCAGGCTCAGAATGCGAACCTGTAGACAGCAGCGGCACCCTGACAGATAGCTCAGAAAATGGAGAAGAGGTTCCTGCTAAGATCAGGCATAACCGAACCCATTCCCAGGTTGCTGAGATGTTACAATCGCATGATGACTCTCATATGCAGCAGAGTGCCAGTACTAGTGCCGCTCTACCTTTTGGTAAACTGGCGAGCACCAGCAGCCTAGTACATCCTGGTCTTTCACATACCAGCACCGCAGTATCACTTGGTGATGTGGCAAGTCCCACAAGTGCAGTACAAGCTGGCGCAGTGGCGAACACAAGTAGTGTCCCGCAGCCACCAAGAATTCACACACAGGCCCGTAGAGCGCCTAGTATCCTTCCGGATATGCTTGCAAATCCCGATTGGCAACCCACAAATTCTGCTGCACCCGTACTTCCCCCATTCACTGCCCAACCCAGAATTCAAGTGGAAACAGCAAATTTAACTGCTCGCCTTGATTTTTTGGAGCTGTTTTTCACAGATGATCTGTATGCATTTATTGTGCATCCAAAGCAATTTATATGTACAACAGTTTATTGCCGCCAACCCAAATTTAAACCTTGCCAGACCATTTGCATGGAAACCCATTACGGTTTCCGAGTGTAAAGTTTTTTTGGGCCTAACCCTCAACATGGGCATTACTAAAAAAAATGAATTGTGGTTGTATTGGTCCACAGACCCGATTCATCATATGCCCGTGTTCTCTGCTGCAATGGCCAAGCATAGATATGAGAAGATAATGTGTTTTATGCATTTGAGCAACAATACACTCTGTCATCCTCAGGGTGACCCTGAATTTGACCGGCTCCACAAAATTCGACCCCTCGTAAATCACCTTAACCAAGATGCAGATGTCTATACTCCCCAGCAAAACATCTGCATTGATGAATCCCTCATTAATTTTTCTGGCCGCCTTGCATTCAAACAATTTCTCCCCAGCAAGTGTACCAGATATGGGGTCAAGATGTATAAGACCTGTCAGAGGACAACAGGCTATACATATAAATTTCGATTTACGAGGAAAAAGATAGTCACATGAAGCCCCCTGGATGCCCAGACTACATGGGGAGCAGTGACAAGATAGTTTGAGACTTGGTGTCATCCTTTTTCCATATGGGGTACCACTTATACGTGGACAAATTTTATTTAAGTGTGCCACTATTTGGACATTTGTACAATCTTGGAATGTGGCACCGTGCGACCTAATCGCCGAGGCTTCCCCCAACGGCTTGTAAATACCTGTCTTAGAAAGAGGGAAAAAGCCTGCTTGAGAAACAAGGAATTGCTTGCAGTGAAGTGGAAGGACAAACAGGATGTTTTCGTCCTGTCTAACATTTACGCAGACATGACCATCCAAATTACCACGGCAGCTGGTGTTGTTGAGAAGCCCCTCTGTGTCAACGACTATAACCTTAACATGGGAGGGGTGGACTTTAACGACCAGATGATGTAGCTGTACTTAGTTTCCCGAAAAGCCAGACGCTGGTAAAAAAAAGTGTCTGTTTATTTATTTCAATTGGCTTTATATAACGCATTTGTGCTTTACAAAGCAACTGGACAAAGTGGATCCTTCCTAAAATTCCAGGAAGAGATCATCACAGCCCTTTTGTATCCAGAAGGTGCTATGCCCCAAACCCCCAACACAGATGCAGTTATCCGGCTGCATGAGAGGCATTTTCCCGATGCCATTCCTGGTAGCCTAACCCAAAAGGCATCCCAAAAAAGATGTTGTATCTGTAGAAGACATGGAATTAGGCGTGACACCCACTTTTTTTGTTCCTCCTGTCCTGACCAACCTGGTCTCTGCCTCAAGGACTGCTTCCATTGCTACCACACACTAGTGGACTATTAGTATAGAGTACAGCACGGCACAGTTCAGGGCACATATTTACACAGGGTCTCGAAAGATTTTAGGTAGTCAGGAAACTGGTATTCGCATTTGGAGAGACCCTACAATCTGTTTTTAAAAGTTAAAGTTTGAAAAAAAAAATTAAAAAATACAAATAAAAAGTACAAATCCCCCCAAAAATTTAAAATTCCAAAAATAGTTACAGTTTATATTTGTTGTTGTCATTTTTGTTATTGTTCTGTTACAATTTTACTGTTTTATTTTTACTGTTTTATTGTTAACCATTGCTGTTTTCTTTGCAGGAATGCTTTCAGTTGCAGCACCAAACTGTTTATTCTGACAGCAACAGGAACTTGCTTTCAGAATATACATAGGTAGGTGTGGCAGCACTGTTGGATGAGATTTTCCATCCGCAGTTTAAAAAAGAGCATATATGCCGAAGCATGGGGACCTGGGGTGGCCGGTGGGTGGATGGTCCCTATGCTTCGGCATATATATTTTATAATATTTGTTGGCACATTTCATGTGTGCCCACCATTAAAAGTGGGTGGATGCAGGGAGGTATATTCTAATGGAGTGTATACCACACACTTTACCTAGCAAAGATATTTCAATAAAAAAAGTTGTTTTGTTAAGTTACTGTTTTATTGTTAACCATTGCCATTTCTTTGCAGGAATGTCATTCAACTGCAACACCTACTTGTTTATTCTGACAGCAACAGGGGGGTCTTGCTCTCAGACTATACATAAGTAGGTGTATGCAGTGCTGTTGGATGAGATTTTTCATCCGCAGTTAAAAAAACAGCATATATGCCGAAACATGGGGACCTAGGGTGGCCAGTGGGTGGATGGCCCCTATGCTTCAGCATATATATTTTATAATATTTGTTAGCACATTTCATGTGTGTCTACCATTAGAAGTGGGTGGATGCAGGGCGGTATATTCTAAAGGTGGGCATACCAGACACTTTTTCTGGCAGAGATTTCTCCTCTTTTTTCATTCAACCCACAGGCTGCATAAAAAAAAAAGAACATAGCATATACACCCAACAAGGACCAGTGACATACTGGTACATCACTGGACTTTGAGTGGTTATACCAGGATGATGCCTGCAGCTCCAGGCATCATCCTGGTTTAATCTTTTTCAGCCAGCGATGGGCTTTCATGTAAAAGCAATCCTAGTGGCTAATTAGTTGCAGGATTGCTTTTACAAGCAGCGGGAAAGGATGCCCCCCCTCCCCTGCTGCCTTCCACGGTCTGCTCATGCAGTCCCGTGCCATCGGGGGAACCTGGGAATGCAGCCGGTGTTTCTGCCAACTGACCATAGAGCTGATTAGAGACCAGAATGGTGCCAATCATCTCTATAGTCTAAGAAATCGGAAGCTACGAGCATTTCCTCACTTCAGTTTCGCAGGATACAAACAGCGCCATTTGTAAATTGGGAAAGCGTCTGATCACACCGATCTTGGTGAGATTAGATAATGTAAGGGCAGGGGAGATATCTAGAGTCTGATAGACCCCAGATTTCCCAAAAAAGAATATATGACAATGCATATTGAAGTTATAGGGGATATTTGAATTCCCTGTGATAGCATTAAAAGTGATCAAAAAAAAATGAAAGGGACAGTGTAAAAATAATTAATAAAATCAAAATAACTTAAAAAAAAAAGTACCCTCGCCCCCCCGCACCTGTGTGCACAAGCATTGACCCCGTGCCAGTATGTAAACAGTGGTTGCACTATGCATGTGGGGTATTGCTATGAACGTCAGATCAAGGGAAGTAATTCTAGCTCTAGACCGCCTCTGTAAATCTAAAATGGTAGCTTGTAAAGGCTTTTAAAGCGTTGCCTATGGATATTAAAAATGTATGCAGTTTGTCGCCATTGCACGAAGCATGCGCAGTTTTAAAGCATATCATGTTTGGTATCTATTTACTCGGCATACCATTCTCTTTTATATTTTACCTAATAATTGACCAATATATTGTGTTTTTGTGCATAAAAATTAAAAAAAGTGTTTTTTTTTTAAAATTGCGTTTGAAAAATCACTGCGTAATTACTATGTGACATAAAAAATTGCAGCACTCACCATTTTATTCACTAGGGTGTCTGCTTTAAAAAATATATAATGTTTGGGGGTTCAAAGTAATTTCCTAGCAAAAATACAGATTTTTTTCATGTGAACAAAAAGTGTCAGAAAAGGCTTGGTCTTCAGGAGGTTAGAAGAGTGAGTGATGTGTGGCATAAATTTCTAATGCTGGGCATAAAATGCCCCACCCCCAAAATGACTCCTTTTTGGAAAGTAGACACCCCAAACTATTTGCTGAGAGGCATTTTGGGTGAATAGAAGAATTTATTTTATTACCCCAAGTTTTTGGATAATGACAAAAAAATAATAAATTTTTTTACACAAAATTGTCACTTCAATAATTTATTGCTCACACATGCCATGGGTATATGTGGAATTACTCCCCAAAATACATTCTGCTATTTGGGGGTACCACATGTGAGAGAAGTGTTGGCAGTCTAGCCAAGTACAGGACCCCAAAATTCAATAAGCACCTTCAGGCTTTTAAAGGGCTTTATTTCCTCATTACACTTCCTGACTACCTATCACAGTTTCGGAGGCCCTGAAATGCCAAGATAGCAAAACCCCCCCACCCCCACCCACAATGACCCATTTTTGGAAAGTAGACACCCTAAGGAATTTGATAAAAAGCTTTGTGAGTATTTTGCAGATCTTGTTTGTTGCCAAATGTTTTTGGAAAATGAAGAAAGAAAACAAAAACATATTTTTTCTTTTCTTTTTTAAATTTCAAAACCTTGCGGGAGGCTTGGTGCTCTACGGGCATTTCAGGGCTTCCGAAACTGTGATAGGTAGTGAGGAAGTGTAATGAGGAAGTTACGCATCGTTGGGCTTTCAAAATGGTCATTGGATTTCAGGCTCCTGTATGTGGCTAGGCTCCCAAAAACTCTCACACATGTGGTATCCCCATACTCAGTAGACGTAGCAGAATGTATTTTGGGGTGTAATTCCACATATACTTATGGCTTTTGTGAGCAATATATCATTTAAGTGACAACTTTGTGTAAAAAAAAAATGTTTTTGTCATTTTCCAAAAACTTGTGGAAAAAAATAAATCTTCCATGGACTCAATATGCCTCTCAGCAGATAGCTTAGGGTGTCTACTTTCTGAAAAGGGGTTATTTGGGGGTGTTTGTACTGTCCTGGTATTTTAGCACCTAAAGAAATGTGATAGGCAGTCAGAAAGTAAAAGCTGTGTAAATTCTATTATCTATACCATAGTTTGTAGATGCTATAACTTTCACACAAGCAATCAATATACACTTATTGGGATTTTTTATCAAAAACATGTAGCAGAATACATTTTGGACTATACAGGTGAAACTCGAAAAATTAGAATATTGTGCAAAAGTTCATTTATTTCAGTAATGCAACTTAAAAGGTGAAACTAATATATGAGATAGACTCGTAGCATGCAAAGCAAGATAGTTCAAGCCGTGATTTGTCATAATTGTGATGATTATGGCTTACAGCTCATGAAAACCCCAAATCCACAATCTCAGAAAATTTGAATATTACATGCAATCAATAAAACAAGGATTTTACATAGAACAATATCGGACCTCTGAAAAGTATAAGCATGCATATGTACTCAGTACTTGGTTTGGGCCCCTTTTGCAGCAATTACTGCCTCAATGCGGAGTGGCATGGAAGCTATCAGCCTGCGGCACTGCTGAGGTGTTATGGAAGACCAGGATGCTTCAATAGCGGCCTTCAGCTCTTCTGCATTGTTCAGTCTCATGTCTCTCATCTTTCTCTTGGCAATGCCCCATAGATTCTCTATGGGGTTCAAGTCAGGCGAGTTTGCTGGCCAATCAAGCACAGTAATCCCACGGTCAGGTTTTGGTGCTTTTGGCAGTGTGGGCAGGTGCCAAAATGAAGTCAGCATCCCCATAAAGCTCGTCTGCGGAAGGAAGCATGAAGTGCTCCAAAATCTCCTGGTAGATGGCTGCGTTGCCCCTGGACTTAATGAAGCACAGTGGACCAACACCAGCTCCCCAAATCAACACAGACTGTGGAAACTTCACACTGGACTTGTGCCTCTCCATTCTTCCTCCATACTCTGGGTCCTTGGTTTCCAAATGAGATGCAAAAGTTGCTCTCATGAGAAAAGAGGACTTTGGACCACTGAGCAACAGACCAGGTCTGTTTTTCTTTAGCCCAGTAAGACGCCTCTGACGTTGTTTGTTGTTCGGGAGTGGCTTGACAAGAGGAATACAACATTTGAAGCCCATGTCAAGGATCCGTCTGTGTGTGGTGGCTCTTGATGCACTGACTCCAGCCTCAGTCCACTCCTTGTGAAAGTCCCCAACACTTCTGAATGGCCTTTTCCTGACAATCCTCTCCAGGGTGCGGTCATCCCTGCTGCTTGTGCACCTTTTTCTTCCACACTTTTCCCTTCCACATAACTTTCTATTAATGTGCTTTGATACAGCACTTTGGGAACATCCAACTTCTTTTGCAATTACCTTTTGAGGCTTTCCCTCCTTATGGAGGGTGTCAATGATGGTTTTCTGCACAAGTGTCAGGTCAGCAGTCTTTCCCATGATTGGGATTCCTACTGAACCAGACTGAGAGACCACTTATAAGCTCAGGAACCCTTTGCAGGTGTTATGGCTTAATTAGCTGATTAGAGTGGGACACTTTGACCCGAGAATATTGCACCTTTTCACAATATTCTAATTTTCTGAGATTGTGGATTCAGGGTTTTCATGAGCTGTAAGCCATAATCATCACAATTATGACAAATCACAGCTTGAACTATCTTGCTTTGCATGTAATGAGTCTATCTCATATATTAGTTTCACCTTTTAAGTTGCATTACTGAAATAAATGAACTTTTGCACGATATTCTAATTTTTCAAGTTTCACCTGTATTTATGATGACATTTGAGTTTATTGGATATTCTTTCAGAATTTTCGGTCTTTTTTTGTTTATAGCACCAAAAATAAAAAGTGCACAGGTGATCGAATACCACCGAAAGAAAGCTCTATTTGTGTGAAAGAAAGGACATAAATTTTGTTTCGGTACAGCTTTGCATGACTGCGCAATCGTCAGTTAAACTAGTGCAGCGCTGTATAGCAAAAAAATGGAGTAAATTGCAGCATCTATACCATAGTTTGTAGATGCTAGAACTTTCACACAAAGCAATCAATATTTACCAAAAATATGTAGCAGAATACATTTTGGCATAAATTTATGACTAACTTTGAGTTTACTTTTTGCCACCTCATCCCTTTAAAACCAAACACATATTAATTACACAGGTTCTGTGGCTGATTAAGGTGGTAATTAAACTCACTAAGTGGCTTATCTGCATTAAACTAGCCATAGAACCTGTGTAATTAACCCCTTGCCCTCCTGAGGATTTACCCCTCTTCCTGACCAGGCCATTTTTTTCGTTACGGCGCTGAGTTAATTTAACTGACAACTGCACGGTCATGCAACGCTGCACCCAAATGAAGTTTACGTCCTTTTTTTCCCCACAAATTGAGCTTTCTTGTAGTGGTAGTTGATCACCTGTGCATTTTTTATTTTTGCGCTATATAAAAAAAAGACCAACTATTTTCAGAAAAAAAAACAATAGTTTTGACTTTTTGCTATTAAACATGTCCAGCAAAGAAATAAAAAAAAATAAATTTCGTCATACATTTAGGCCAAAATGTATTCTGCTACATGTCTTTGCTAAAAAAAAATCCCAATACATGTAAATGAATTGGTTTATGTGAAAGTGATAGTGTTTACAAATGGCGATATATATACTGGATTTTTTTTACTTGTATTGGCAGGGATCAGCAACTTATAGTGGGCCTTCTGACACTGGGGGGAACTGACTTGGTGTCACTGACATCCCCAGGGACACCAATACAGTGATCAGTGCTAAAAAAAAAAAGCACTGACACTGTTCTAATGACACTGGGCAGGAAGGGGTTAATATGTGGGATGATCAAAGGGTTAACTGTGTGCAGGGAGTGTTTTACTGGGGGGCGGTGTGTTGGTGCTTCACTGTAAGCACACTGATCTGGATGGCTGTGCTGTGCACAGCTATCCAAAGCAGTGTGTCCGAGCTGACAGGGAGGAGAACTGTTAGTAAACAAAGCAGCCCTCCTCCCCATCGGAGATCCTCTGTAATCACCAGGCACCAGCGGGTAATCACCATCCGGGACCCAGTGATTGACAGCTGCCGACGTGAATGGCGGCATGGGTACGGCGCACGCCCCCTACCCGGAAATACAAAATCACATATATATATATGTGATTTTGTGCACCCCTGCTGCCCTGTAGTAGTATATCTGCTATAGGGTGGCGGGGATGTGGTTAATATGTTTTCGGTTTTAGAGGGATGAAGTGGCAACCCCAAGCAGAACCAATTCACCCATCCACACACTTGTTGTGGATGGGAGAATCCCTCCTGCTGTGCTATTGTATTCTGACAGCAAGGAGATTTCCCTACCAGCTGAATAGAATGATCATTGTTGCCAGCTATTGCCGGAAGCATTGATCATTCATGAAAAAAACGGATATTATGGAATTATGGAGTAAAAAAAAAGAAAAAAAACAGACAAACTGATTGTACACAAGTCTTTCGATAAAGCAACTTTTGTATTAGGCCATACATGCATCGAAATTCGGCTGGTTCAGCAACTGCCAGAAATTCAATCCATGTATGGCCGGCTTTAGTCATCCAGTTAGGGTTAAAGCGGAGCTCCACCCAAAAGGGGAAGTTCTGTTTTAAGGACTGGTCCCTTCTCCCTGTTAATTGGCACCTTTGGGGAGCAGTGGGGGATCGGGTATTCGAAATTGACAGGTACCTTCTCCTACTTCTGTGATCGCCTAGGCCAGGGATGTCAAACTGGCGGCCCTCCAGGTGTTGCGAAACTACAAGTCCTATCATGCCTCTGCCTTTGGGAGTCATGCTGGTAACTGTCATTCTTGCAATGCCTCATGGGACTTGTAGTTTTGCAACAGCTGGAAGGCCGCCAGTTTGACACCTTTGGCCTAGGCGATCAGAAGTGGAAGTTTTTTTCTGGGACACGTGAGACTACGGGGCCATTCACAAAGCGCAGAGCTACTCATGAATGCACCATGGGCACCTGGCTGTGAAGCCGCAAGCTGTCACAGCCGGATGCCCTCAATGAAGATACTGGTGCCGGGAACGCCGAATGGCCACTGAAACGGGCTGTAGGGAGGACATCGCAGGATTGAAGGACGGGTGAGTGGCTGTTTTGTAAAAGTCAGCATGTCACAGTTTTTGTAGCTGCTGACTTTTTTTTTTTTACAGTTTCACTGTAACTCCACTTTAGATTCACTTTTTTTTTATTAATTATATCTTTTATTTGATTTTTCCAGTACAAAAAGAAGAACAATTTGATTACAGAAAATATTTCACATATACATACTTCCATTTTACCCCAACATTGACCTCACCCTCCCCTCAGCCTCCTTCCTATTATATATTCTCTCATAATTATCTGTCTAGATCTGAATCTACTCACACTCAGATTCGCCATTAAGGCTCTCTCCTACCTTCCCCTTCAGCTCCTACCAATTCCGTGTATCTTTTAGAGGTTTTACATTTTCACCAACTATGGCAGATTTTCTTAAATTTCTCTAATTTATCATAATTTATCCTCTTCTTTGTGATATAATTCTTCCATCCTATAGATATTTTCTAATCTATGTATCCATTCATTAACGCTTGGTGCTTCTGGAACCTGCCAAAACATGGGGATCAAAGCAGCATTGATTAGGTGATAACTTTAAGATTCACCTTAAATTGAATGACACTCAATCAACTTCAAAGCAGAAAGCCTTGTAAACTACAGGTCTTCCACATGGTAATCTAGGCAAATGTCCTAATGCACACAACAAAAGAAAAGTCACCACCATCTCTTCAGGGGCCTGCAGAGATGGCAGATGGAGACAGAAGGACAGTGAGTTATCTTCCTGAACCAGCAGTAGGTCTTCATACAATGGAATTTACATACAACATGGCAGCACAGGCTTACAGAAAGAATTGTCTCATTTGCAAGATAACAGGCAACAATGGCCACAGGAAGCACCAGACTCCTTGACTCCTTATGTGCATTTAAATTACATATGCAAAGTCCTTTGAATTAGGAAGTCTGTAAATACTGCTAGATTCTAAATTGGCAACACTGTGTGATCCCAAGATAAAAGTACTAAATGTAAAAAAAAAAAACTGTACCCCATGGCTTTAAAGCCCTTACACATGATCAGAAAATTGTACGAAAAATGCCACTTTCATAGGGATTGTATGATAATCTGATCATTAGTACACAGCAATTTACTTAAATTACTGAAATTACTTGAAAGGATAAGCACGAAAATTTTTGTTGTACAAGATCGTATGATTTTCTTTTAACCAGTACAATTTTTGTCTGAAAATACAACACAAATATATTACAATACATCACTTCCAAATTCTTATTCTGCCTACAAGAATTTTTGTAACTTTGATAACCTCTTCATTTTCGATGAGACTAGCATGCAAAAAAAAAAACCGATCAGACGATCATTCGTCCAATATTTTCAATGTGTATATGGGGTTTAAGTCAGCCATGAGTAAAGAATTTAAAAAAAAACAAGACCTGTTTTGGCCTTCTCAGCAGGTCATAGTCGGGAAAGCCTGAACCAGGAAATTAACTTTGCTTTCATGATATAGATAAGGTGTTAAACAAAGTTGAAACACATAAAAAGAAAGTTTTATTTGGTTAATTCACTTATTCCTTTTTTTTTTTTTAACCACTTGCCCTCCAGAGGATTTACCTCCCTTCCTGATCAGGCCATTTTTTGCGTTACGGCGCTTTCTTACTTTAACTGACAGTTGCGCGGTCATGCAACATTGCACCCAAATTAAACTTAAATCCTTTTTTTTTCCCACGAATAGAGCTTTCTTTCGGTGGTAATTGATTGCCTATGCAGTTTTTATTTTTTGCACCAACAATTTTGAGAAAAAACAATATTTTTGACTTTTGCTATCAAACATGTCCAGTAAAAAATGTAAAAAATCAAATTTCGTCATAAATTTAGGCCAACATGTATTCTACTACATGTCTATGCTAAAAAAAAATCCCAATACGTGTAAATTAATTGGTTTACATGGACTTTATAGCGTTTACAAATGGCGGTATATATACTGGGATTTTTTTTTTACTAGTAATGGTGGCGATCTGTTACTTATAGTGGGACTGCAGGACTGCAGCAGGTATTCTGGCACTGGGGGGGGCTGACTTGGTGTCACTGACATCTCCAGTGACACCAATACAGTGATCGGTGCTAATAAAAAGCTCTGACATCGTACTAATGTCACTGGGCAGAAAGGTGTAATATCTGGGGCAATCAAAGGGTTAACTGTGTGCTGTTTTACTACGTGGGCTGTGTGTGTGCTTCACAGTAATCACACTGCTTTGTATGGCCCTGCTAAGCAGAGCCATGCAAAACAGTGTGCAGGAGCTGACAGTGGAGAGAACTGTATTGTTTACATACAGTTCTCTCCATTCATCAGTAATGCTCCTCAATCACCGGGTGCCGGCGAGTAATCACATGCTGGGACCTGGTAATTGGCAGCCAAGGCCATGAATATACGTGATTTTGCACACCCATGTCACCCTGTAGCAGTATTAGGGGCGGTTAATCACCACAAGGGGTGGTATGTATATGCAAGCATTCCTTGTGCTGGTGGCTCTGGTCTTATGAGAAAATCAGATGAAAAATACTGCTTTTGAAGCGATCGTCCGATCATTGGTACACAGCTTTCAAGAGATGATCATGACAGTTCATGCAAAATTATCTGAAGGGACAAGCATGAAAATGTTTCTTGTACGATACGAGAACAAACCATTTCCGCTTAATCAGTAGAGTATTTGTCTGAAAAAATTGGAGTGACTGAGACCACGCATGCTCATAAACAAAAGAATACAATTACAAATACAATAAAATACAATACATCACATCACCTCCGAAGTTGTATTCTGTCTTATGAGAATTTTCAGAACTTTAGTAACCTCTGCTTTTTCGACATGAGATGATCATCTGTCAGATATTCTCATTGTGTGTACAATGTAGTTGAAATCCTCCATCCTCTGCCCTCCACCCCCACTGGCCATACCCCAGCAGTGGTAGTGCTACAGGAGTTAATACAGCCACTGGACCTGTCATAGGCACTCATCATGGGTGCTAACTATGCCCACCCTTTTTGCTCCCCTCCTCCATTCATAGAAGCTGAACTATAGCTTATATCAATGAAAAGCACTCTATAAATGGAGGATGGGCAGATCCTAATTTGTCTGCTATCCTCCATTCATGGAGCATTTTTCAGTAATGGAAGCTGTCTCTGTCCCTTGGCACCATCGCGTCCAGTGCAGGGCTATGGATCCTGCTTCAGTCTTGTTGATGTCAGAGGATCTTAGAACACCAGAGCAAAGAGGAGAAGAGGCTGCAGGGACCTGTCTAGCAGTGCAAGGGAGCCCTGTGGGAGAGCAATATCTGGCATGTCAAACTGCTGTACTCGGTTCCCTAGACAAGCAGTTAATCCCATGGTACAGCTCCACTGCAAAGGAGGTCTTTTAATTTTCACATTTAAAGCAAGACAACTAGCACTTTTACAAGGAGGTCAGCAATGGCACCATACATGTCTACAATAAAAAGGCTCATTTTAAATTCTGTTCATACAAATGAAGTGCCATTCTAAAATCTCTTCATTTTGGGGTGCACATAATAATTTTTTTTTCATTATATATAAACTCTCAGAATCTCTTCTTTAAATACATTGTATTTCTCAAGCCTTTATCTAGGGATGATGCATGTATTTATGTAATATTTTATTTACTTTTGTTTAGCAAAAGAAGAGTGGCTGTACAGCTAGTGCTTAAGTAATTAAAGCACGGATTCTCAAATGTGCCCCTCGTGGCCTTTGTTTGAAAGATCGTAAGGGCTTCCATGCCGAAAGAACACACTAATTAGTCCAAATGAGAGGACATGAAGACAAGTAATTATCCCACCAATTTTCTGTTTAATTCTAATTTGCTTGGTGATATGCTCAATACCATGTAAATCATAAATTGTACATCAAACATATTTAATGAAGGGGGTGCAATACCACAACGTATCTATATTCTTAAACATACTGGGGGTTATTTACTAAAACTGGAGAGTGCAAAATCTGGTGCAGCTCTGCATAGAAACCAGTCAGCTTCCAGGTTTTATTGTCAAAGCTTAATTGAACAAGCGGAAGTTAGAAGCTGGTTGGCTACCATGCACAGATGCACCAGATTCTGGGTGCTCCAGTTTTAGTAGAAACATAGAAAATGACAGCAGAGAAAGACCAAGTGGTCCATCGAGTCGGGGGGTTTTTTTTGGGAGGGGATCTTTTTTTTTGTTTTGGTTTTTAACTTTTTTGTCTGAGTATAGATCTAAGCTTGCCCCAGGCATGTTTGAAGCTATTTACTGTTGACTGGCTCACTACCTTTGCTGGAAGTTTATTTCAAGCATCAACTACTCCTTCAGTAAAATAGGACTTTCTGAGATTAGTTTTTAACTTTCCTCCTGTTAGTTTGAGGTCATGTCCCCATGTTCTTGATTTTGGTGTCATGTTGAAAAAAACTGCCCTCCTGAACCTTATTCACCCCCTTGATGTATTTAAAGGTTTCAATCATATCTCCCCTTTCCCTTCTTTCCTCCAGACTGTACATGTTAAGTTCCTGAAGTTGATCTTGATATGTTTTATCCTCCAGACCTTTCACCATTTTTGTTCCCTGTCTCTGGACTCGTTTTATCTTATCAATATCTTTTTGTAAGTGAGGTTTCCAGAACTGGACACAGTATTCTAAAGGAGGTCTAACTAAAGATCTATATAGAAGAATAGGACCTCCTTCCTCCTGCTGGTGACCCCTCTAGTGATGCATCTTAGAATTCTATTTGCTTTCCCCACTGCCTGGCCACACTGCTCATTTTGCAATCATCTGAAATGATATATGAATGATACCCCTAAGTCCTTTTCTTCTGAAGTGCTGGCCAACAATGTACCCCCAATGTTGTACTCTCTCAAGGGATTCTTTTTCCCTAGGTGCATTATTTTACATTTAGAAACTGCAATTCCACTTTTTTGACCAATCTTCCAGCAATGCTAAATCATGTTCCATGTTACAAACACCTCCAGGGATAGTAACTCTTCCCCTGTGTATCTATTTTATATTATATTCCATTATGTTATATTACATTGTATTGTGTGTTCACTACCATTATTTCTTTGCTTCATGCAAACTCATTTCTCTTTTTATATCAGTTCTGCATAATTAAACTAGCCAGGTTGCCAAGTAGTTTTTTTAATGGTTATTATTGGTATTATGAAAAATTCTAAAGCAAGAAAGAACACACTTCAAGGTACGCAGGAACTTTTAAAACTCCAAGATCAATGGGGAGCAAGTCAGGAATCATAGCGGTGAGAGCTCACTGCTGGAGTTCCCATGAGATATCCTAAAAATATCAACTGACTGAGCTCAACAAATGCAACTGAAATACCACTATAAATTGTGGACTAACCCTATTTATTTTGCATCTTGGTTTTTTTTGTATGCCTTTCAGTTTTAGAATGTGGCAGAAGAAGGAAGGAGAAGTTCCATATAAAAAATGAAGAACATCATTATCTCAACACGTTTCGTGAAACACGGTTCATTTAATCGGGAGTTTGTTGCTGCTGGCAGGGTGTTTATAATTCATTGTCATGGTCATAACCCTTATAAAGGGGCTGTCAATGCAATCAAGAACCCACATCGGAAGTGTCTATCCCAGGGGCTGTGGACACTGGGGAGCTGGCCCATGAACAAACCAAGAGGAGCAAAAGGAACACAAAGGAGGAGTTGGAACCGGAGTACAGGCATCAGGAGTATGGCACACTATTCAGATCAGAAAATGCCCGAACAAAGCCTCCAGTCCAAGAGGTTCTGGTGCTGATGACAATTTACATTTTTTGTATGCAGGTACAAAGCGTATACTGTGTCTTTGCATGAACGCAATATGTATCAATATACCAAGAAGAAACCGTTTTAATGTGTATGCCTTATTCTGGTGCAATTTTCTACTTTTAATCTTTCTTATTCTGCTGTTTGTAATAAAGTAATGATTTTATATTTTATATGTATAGTTGTGTTGCGACCTCCTTAACAAATCCCAGGGGTAATATTTGTTGTATTTCTTTGTATGTCAAGAAATAAAAGTGTAAGCAGAAGGATGACAGCCCAATAGAAGAGGAACACAGTTCCAGTCTCCCTAAGAAGATCATTATTTTTGTGTTCAAAATAATAGCAGTCAGACATCACTAACCTGATCAATCACTGTTTTTGGTAGAAATGATATTTCTACATGGCAAATAATTTACTAGCGGGTGTAGTAGAGTAATAGAAATCCAACAGACCCAACAGTCATGACATGCATGTTGCTGATTCTGTGTAATTGAATCACTAATTGAAAGGGGCATGTTCAAAATAATAGCAGTGTGGAATTCTATTAGTGAGGTCATTCATTCTTTGAAAAACAGGTGGCTATTATTGCCCTTATTTAAGGAAGGAAGGCAGCAAATGTTGTACATGCTGGTTACAGTGCATTTCTCTCTGAAATTCTGAGGAAAATGGGTCGTTCCAGACATTGTTCAGAAGAACAGCGTACCTTGATTAAAAAGTTGATTGGAGAGGGGAAAACATATAAAGAAGTGCAGAAAATGATAGGCTGCTCAGCTAAAATGATCGCAAATGCTTTAAAATGGCAACCAACACCTGAAAGACGTGGAAGAAAGCGAAAAACTACCGTTTGAATGAATAGAAGAATAGCCAAAATGGCAAGGACTCAGCCAACAATCCGCTCCAGGAAGATCAAAGAAGGTCTAAAGTTACCTGTGAGTACTGTTACAATTAGAAGACGCCTATGTGAAGCCAAGCTATCTGCAAGAAGCCCCCGCAAAGTTCCACTGTTGAAAAAAAGACGTGTGCTGAAGAGGTTTCAATTTGCCAAAGAACGGTCTGGATAAAAGCGCACAGATGTGTCCCAAAGGAAATAAGTGAATGGTATATGTCAACTATGATTGGTGGGGAAAAAACTCACTGCTGCCATGGTAAAAACACATCGGTTTGTGGGAGGTATGAACAGGAGCCAGGCGCTGTGTAGTTTTGTGATAGAAATAATACACCTTGTATGGAGGTGTGTCTTTAATAAGTCATATGGTAAAACAATAATAAATAACCAGCCTGTGGCTTTAGGAAGTTTCCTTGACAAAGGAAACTTTGTCAAGTTGACAAAGCGCATGCGCGCGAAACATGTTGTCCCAGCAACCGGCCTCTTCCTTCTAAAGCTGCGGCTCCAGCAAGAGTTCCCCCCCTCTGTCTCTCCACATCGTGGTGACGTCATCCAGGACGCTGGGACGTCGGGTAAACGTGGTCCCAGCACTGACAGGCATTCTACTCCACTGCTTCCCTCTGAGCGGACGGGCCGTCCATCTTGGAACCTGGCTTCCTAAAGCCACAGGCTGGTTATTTATTATTGTTTTACCATATGACTTATTAAAGACACACCTCCATACAAGGTGTATTATTTCTATCACAAAACTACACAGCGCCTGGCTCCTGTTCATACAATTTGCCAAAGAGCACATTGACTGGCCTAAAGAGAAATGGAGCAACATTTTGTGGACTGATGAAAGTAAGATTGTTTTTGGGTCTAGTGGCTGGAGACAGTTTGTCAGACGACCCCCAAACACTGAATTCAAGCCACAGTACACTGTGAAGACAGTGAAGCATGGTTGCGCAAGCATCATGATATGGGGATGTTTCTCATACTACGGTGTTGGGCCTATTTATCGCATACCAGGGATCATGGATCAGTTTGAATACATCAGAATACTTGAAGAGGTCATGCTGCCTTATGCTGAAGAGGAAATGCCCTTGAAATGGGTGTTCCAACAAGACAACGACCCCAAACACACCAGTAAACGTGCAACATCTTGGTTCCAGACCAACAAGATTGACGTTATGGAGTGGCCAACCCAATCCCCGGATCTTAATCCAATAGAAAACTTGTGAGGTGACATCAAAAATTCAGTTTCTGAGGCTAAACCAAGAAATAGAGAAGAATTGTGGAATGTAGTCCAATCATCCTGGGCTGGAATACCTGTTCACAGGTGCCAGAAGTTGGGTGACTCCATGCAACACAGATTTACAGCAGTTCTCAGAAACAGTGCTTAGACAACTAAATATTAATTAAGTGATTCAAAGGAAAGCAAAATCTTCAAACATTTTTCAGTTTATATAGTGAATGTTTGAGTTTGCAAAGAAGAATACAAACACTGCTATTTTTTTGAACAGTCTAATATTCACTTTTCTTCAATTTTGTTTAGAGGAACAACACAAATTTGATCTATTTTTCTTCATGTTTTGATTTGGAATAGAATGTGTAGTGTTCCCAATGCATTTGTGTGTATGGAAATAAAAGCTATTAGAAGGATGTTGAGCTTTATTCACTTTTTTCAACACACTGCTTTTATTTTGAACACAATTGTACAAAAATGTTGCCAGGTGCAGTGACTATGAATAAACCAAGCAGAGATTAGACTAAGGAAATATTCAACATTGCAACTCTCTATACTGCCCCAGACAATGTCCTTAAAGTTGTATGGATCAATAGAAAATGGAGGACTGTCCTGTTTGCCAACACAGTGGCAGACATACTAGTACGGGCCCTTTGCAGACCTGCTTATAAGATGAAGCAAAAGGCCCAGAAACTTATGGTGCCCCCTATCAAACCATCCCAAGCCCTTTCAGCTCCCCCACTATTCCTTTCTCTAATGCCTTGCTATTCTCCTGTAACTTCTTTTCCTCTTGGACAATATTTACTTTTCTTTCACCTTCTTCCTACGCCACAACTTCTTCCACTATGCTTGCCCTTACCCTTTCAACCCCCCCTTAAGCTGGCCATAGACATGTAGATTTTCTGACAAGAGTATATTTGTAAGAAAAGTCATATGAAAATTCTTTGAACATTTGGTGAATGTCATTTGAAAATTGTCTTTTGCTTTTAACATTTGATTTAAAATCAATGTCATACCACGTACACTGGCAGAAAATTTGTTTTATCGAGAAAACTTTTCCTTCTTGCCCCTTCGAATTTTGCTGTCACTGCTGTCGAAAATTCACCTCATCCATTGCTTCAGCAACTACTGCTGTCACCATGCAACCTATCTTTTTCCTTTCATTTCATGTACACTAAGCTCTCTTCAAAATGATCAGATGGGAAAAAAGAAAATTATGGAAAGTCCAACAGCTAACTCAACAATTAGGAGGAAAACTAATGATACCCACTGAGGACCCTAAAGGCAAAGTCTACTAATTGATCTTTTTTTTTTTTAGCTTTGTAATATATTTTAGTGTAAGAGTGTAGCTTGAATCTTTGTATTTAACAGATCCATAGTCCCTCCTATTTGTCTAGTGGGAACTACAGTAAGTCTACCGAGTGCACCATGTTAATTAGAGGAGCCTAGTACATACAGTAGCTGATTGTGTCCAATGGTCCATGTGCAGCTTATTTTTGGTCATGCATAGCCTACTGGCAGGAGAACTCCAGCCTATTGGTGTATGTCTCTATTGTAAATAGTGTGGGGCTTAAACATTTAGGACAGCACCATGAGAAGGCTAAGAAGGATGTGTGAAGGTTCACTGAGAAGAAATCCAGGTATTATCTTAAGAGGGGTAGGAAATGTAATGTGTAACCTGTTTCTTTCTCATAAAACTCCATTCTAGCCCAATGGCCCTTACCAAGCTGAAAGTGGAGACTGGTCCCACCAAAAAGCTGAAGAAGGCTGGCATGAAAGTGATCTCCAGCTGCTACTACAGCTTCTATTTATTTAAAGTGTGTGTAAACCCTAAGAGTGAACTTCTTGTATTTGCTCCCTTTTGCTCTGTTATGTGTACCTCTCCACCAGCATGTGTTTTGTCATGCATGCAGTGGTTTGAGCTCCACAGGACTTGCAGAGAATGCTTAATTTATTTTTTTATTTATTTCAGGTACTTATATAGCACTGGCAATTTACACAGTGCCGTACATATATTGTACATTCACATCAGTCCCTAACTCTCAAAGAGCATACAATCTAAGGTCCCTAACTCACATTCATACTTAAACATACTAGGGCCAATTTAGACATTAACCACAGATACACAGGGTGCCTTGATGTGGCTCTGTGGCTTACGTATGTATTTGCAAATGTGTGCTAACTAAACCCCTACTTTTAATGCATATTGTTAGACAGGTCAATTTGATTGTTGGCAAACTGGCTCGCGAGTTGATTTATGAACACTTTTTTATTTTTTCCTTTACTGACATGCGTCGCCCGGTTCACGTAATCCTTGCATTATAGCCAGTCATAGACCGGGGCAGGTGCCATGTTTTCCTTCATCATTAGTTTTTAGGCCTGTGGGTGCACTGAGCACCCTGGCTGCCATTGTGCTACATGCCGGGTGTTCTTTACGCTCCTGTGCCTTTAAGAGGGGTGGGCTCCCTAATGTGCACCTGCCCCAGGTCTATCTATTAAATGCATGTGCCTTTACTATGGGGACTCAAATTTATTGAGTTCAGAACCACAGATTACAAGGGTGCCTTGATGTGGCTCACGTATGTATTTGCAAATGTGTGCTAACTAAACCCCTGCTTTTTACGCATACTGTTAGACAGGTCAATTTGATTGTTGGCAAGTTGGCTCGCAAGTTGATTTATGAACACTTTTTTATTTTTTCCTTTACTGACATGCGTCGCCCAGTTCACGTAATCTTTGCATTATAGCCAGTCATTGACCGGGGCAGGTGCCATGTTTTCCTTCAGCAAATTAACCTACCAGCATGTCTTTGGAGTGTGGGAGGAAACTGGAGTACAAAGGAGGAAACCTATGCAGGCAAAGGGAGAACATGCAAACTCCAGGCAGGTAGTGCCATGGTTGGGATTTGAACCAACGGCCCTGGTGCTGCCAGGCAGAAATGCTAATCACTTAGCCACTGTGCTGCCCCGTTGTGATGTTGGGACTGTTCACCTAGCAAAAAGATGCAGTAAAAAAGACCCAAGAATGCAATTCCTAGATTGTAAGCTCGAAAGAGCAGGGCCCTCGAACCCCTCGTGTTTTGTCTTGTTACTGTATTGTCTCATGTACTGTCCCCCACTATAATGTACAGCGCTGAGCAAACCTTTTGGCGCTATATAAATAATAATAATATCCAAAAATTCTGCAGGTGATAGGCCAGAGCAGGGACATTCACCTCCCCATATGATGTCTCTTCATAATGTTATGGCTGAGACAGCAAGTCTGGCTTGACTCAGGCATAGACAAAAGGTGGTATTCACTTATTATATTTATCATCTCGGATATGAGTAAGGGAATAAGTGAGATTGGATTTTATCCATAACAATAGCCTTGTGGTCCTTGCCTGGGCCTGCACCCACCCACAGCCGGCATCTGCCAGGGACTTTTGTTGGCCAAGGGACAGACCTCTCAGAAAAAAACTGTACCTGGCTAATGGGGAAGAATGTATAACTTAACTTATTATCAACATGCATATATCATTTCAAAATTGCTTCCAATCTGTCCTGAACAAGGGTTAAAAGATCCCCTCCAAAGTACTAGCCAACCAACTGATGGCTGTCATTGGACAGATCATTCTTGGAATCATTCCAGGCTGCATGATTGTAGATCTTCCTGTTCTCATCAGGCCTTGTCAGGAACATGATCTAGTACATAATGGACTGCTACATGCGCACAGCTTTGATCAGTCTTGATCAGGAAAAGGCCTCAGTCTAATATGGTGTACTTTAATATCTATAGCACAGTGCTGGTGAGTGGACAACTTAGTTCTTCTCTGTTCTCGGTGAGGTCAGACAAGAGGCTACTTTCACACCGATCCATAACAAAAACGCATTACAAATACTTATGCGCTTTTGCGGCGTTTTATTTGTGGTGCGTTTCACACAGGACTCATAAACCGCATCAAAAATGCAAGTCAGATGCGTTTTTGCCACATTTTCCATTCATTTCAGTGGGGAATACGTTTTTGGTGTGTTTATTTACCGCACCAAAAATGCAGCAAGCAGGATTTTATTAAATGCAGCAGATCCGCAACAGACTAGTGTGAAGAATTCAATAGGATTACATGGTCACATGTTTTTCTTCCGCTTTTTTTAACGCAACAGCAGAAGAAAAACGGATCATTGTGAAAAGCGGCCTCAAGTTTATTGTTAAGAGCTGTTTGCTGTATGTACCAGACAAAATCCAGACATCACAGGGATCAAAGAAATAGCATTGATCAGAAGGAAGGCGCTAGCTTCAAATAGATGGTGTCACAGTCTTCTGCACTGATCAGCCACCCACCTCTGCTTTATTCCAATCCTGGCCAATATTCAGGGCACAAAGTGGAAACTCATGTTCCCAATGCTGCAGCGTCTCCCCAATCCGCCGCCTGTAGTAACTGCAAGGCAGGGATCTTCTGCCCGATCTCGCTGTCACAATTTGTTTTAAAAATGGGCATGTGGAGCTATGCTCGCCTGCCCGGCCGCTTTATTCATTCAGAGTTCTGTGAATAGGAGAACTACAAGTACTGACAGCCTTTGTGGCTGTTGGCTTGTAGTTCTCAATGATCTACCAAGGCGCTGTTGAGTGATCTAGGCAAGTTCATTGCTGTTACAAGCAGACAGCTCACACTGACAGTCTGCAAGAGCCCTGAATTGCACACGCAATCTGATGATCGGCCTTTACAGGCTCCTAATAAAAAAAATAATAAATGCACATTTTTTTTACCTGTAAGGTGAATTTATCCTTTAACGGTTGAGTATGAGGCCCTCACATCTTGGGAGGAGAGGTTGTAAAAATGCGTATAGTAAAGGTTCCTGCACACAGCATCGAGTTACAGCACCTGTTATGCATTTCGGCCACAAAGGGCCTTAATCATAAATAACGCCTAGCACAACCAATCAGAAAATTCTACAACAAATACCGCTTGCTACGTGATCATACGATTATTTGATTGTTAATACACAGCTTTCGTCCAAAATTTTTTGAAGGGACAAGCATGAAAATGTTTCTCATACAATACCAGATTGTACAATTTTCAATTAACCACTTCCCCTCCACCCTATATCAGAAGTACTGCTACAGGGCGGCAGGGGTGCGCAAAATCATATATATATATATATACTGTACACGTAATTTTGCCGGGTAGATGGCGCATAGCATTCGCATCCTCAGCCGTCAATCACCGGGTCCCACCCGGTGATTTCTCGCCGACACCCAGTGATTGCCGAGTATTACCTACGCGGGGAGAGAACTGTATGTAAACAATACAGTTCTCTCCCGTCAGCTCCTGCACACTTACAGTGGAAAGCACACACACAGCCTCATAGTAAAACACACACAGCACACAGTTAATCCTTTGATCGCCCCACATGTTAACCCTTTCCTGCCAAGTGCCATTAGTACATTTTCAGTGCTTTTAATTAGCACTTTATTAGCACTTTTTATTAGCACTGATCACTGTATTGGTGTCACTGGGGATGTCAGTGACACCAAGTCAGTTCCCCCCAGTGTCAGAATGCCCGCCGCAGTCCCGCCATAAGTCGCTGATCGCTGCCATTACTAGTAAATAAATAAATTAATAAATTCCAGTATATACTGCCATTTGTAAACACGTAAACTAATTAATTTACACGTATTGGGATTTTTTTTTAGCAAAGACATGTTGCAGAATACATTTTGCCATAAATTTATGATGAAATTTGATTTTATATTTTTAATGGACGTTTAATAGCAAAAAGTAAACAATATTGTTTTTTTCTCAAAATTGGTGGTCTTTTTTTGTTTATAGCGCAAAAAATAAAAAAGGCAGAGGCAATCAAATACCACCAAAAGAAAGCTCTATTTGTGGGGAAAAAAGATGTAAATTTTATTTGGGTGCAGAGTTGCATAATCGCGCAATTGTCAGTTAAAATAACGCAGCGCCGTAATGCAAAAAATGGCCTGGTCAGGAAGGGGGGTAAATCCTCTGGAGGGCAAGTGGTTGATCAGTACAGTTTTCATCCAAAAATTAATACAAATACAATACATGACATCACTTTCAAATTTGTATTCTGTTGTACAAGAATTTTCGTAACTTTAGTAACCTTTTCATTTTCAATATGAGACTAGCGTGCAAAAATAAACAGATAATCGTTGGTCCGATGTTCTCATCATGAGTACGGGGCTTAACTCTAAATTGGAAATTGCAGGCAGAAACACACTTCCTACCACACAGGTGAGGGGTGCTTAACAAACACAATACAATTAAAAGGTAATTAGCTACTCATAATTTAAATATTACACTGTACTAAAAACACTTAAAGCAGAGTTCTACAAAAACTGTAACTGCTGACTTTTAAAAAACAGCCACTCGCCTGTTCCAGGATCCCATGTTGCCCCCGCCGCAGCCCGTTTCACAGGCCGTCCTATATTCCAGGCACCGGCATCTTCAATGTGGGCACCCAGCTGTGACAGCTTGCGGCTTCACAGCCGGGTGCCCACTGCACGTGTGCGAGTTGCGCTGCACTTCCTGAATGGCCCCGTCGTCTTCTGGGACCTGTCACGTGTCCCACAAGACTTCGGGGAGGGAGGCTAGGAGGACAACTTCCGCTTTCGATCGCCTAAACCAGTGGTGGGCAACCTTTTTTTTCAACTGAGCCAAATCTCGCCAAAACCACGATTGAAATTTATTTTGAGAGCCACATTTTTAAAACTGAAAATACATAGGATGGTACACTGTTTTTAGTTTCAATAAGTTTTTATAGTAATTCATCCCCCATAGTAATTCATCCCCCATATAGTAATTCATCCCCCATAGTAATTCATCCCCCATATAGTAATTCATCCCCCATATAGTAATTCATCCCCCATAGTAATTCATCCCCCATATAGTAATTCATCCCCCATAGTAATTCATCCCCCATATAGTAATTAATCCCCCATATAGTAATTCATCCCCCATATAGTAATTCATCCCCCATAAAGTAATTCATCCCCCATAGTAATTCATCCCCCATATAGTAGTAGTAAGTAAGTAGCAAGTAGTAAGCCAAGTCCCCCGTGTCAATTCACTTACCTTTGCTCCGCGCGTTCCTCTCGCCGTGTTCCCGCGCCGTTCCGGTCTTCAGGGCGGACTGTGAGAGGAGCCTAGCAACTCTCACGTTCGTCACGCTGCCCCGCCTACACACATCCTGACAGCCAATCACTGGCTATCAGGATGTGAGTGGCAGCGAGACTGGCCAATCATTGCATTTGAGTGCGCTGCCCTGGCTGTTTTTTTTTTGGATCACGCTGCAGAGTCCCTGCCGCCTGAGAGGAGGGAGGGGAGTGGGCGCCCGGCACACATGAGCCGCATTAAAGCGTGTAAAGAGCCGCATGTGGCTCGCGAGCCGCGGCTTGCCGACCACTGGCCTAGACGATTGCAGTGGAAGTGGGAGCGGGTACCTGTCAAATTCAGGTATCCATTCCCCCCCACACTCCCCAAAGATGCCAATCCTTAACGGGGAGCGGGGACCAATCTTCACAGTGGAACTTCCCCTTTTGGGTGGAACTCCACTTTAATAACAAAAAGGTTCTTTACATAAATGCAGAGTATTTGAAATGAGAACAAACTAATGTCTTCATCTGAGAAACAAAACTAGATCATAGTAATGGTTAAAACCAAAAGAAACTGAACCCAACCTGCATATCTACATCACTAAGTTTCCTTTATAAATCACCCGCTCTTTCAGAAATATTAACCTTTTTAACACCTGAAAAGGTGACAGAAAACACCATTATGGGTTTGCTAATAGTGCTTTTTTTTTTTTTTTTTTTATAAATATTTATTGGATTTCAGTCAAATATAATTAACAAACATTTTCTTCATTAAATAGTCATTATATTCCTCTTAATTTATTTAATTCCCACAACCCTGATCCCCCCCTAAGCCCCTCCTCACCCACACCCATCACCTAGCTAATAGTGCTAATAGTGCTTTAATACACTCGATCGATGGTAAGACCCTGGGTTGCAACCATCACAATAGTTTTCTCCAGTCCTCACTCTGGGAGGACAGATTGTACATCCTACATACTGTGAAGTACAAGAAGTACACTGTATGGTATAGACCACATAGTGTATATAACAGTTAATCAAAACCCTTCATAGGGAACAGGTCTCCTTTGTGTGAAAATTCTCAGAACAATGCCATACAAAATGCTTTTAAAGGAGAAGTACAGCCAAAGCTCTTTTGGCTGTACTTCTCCTGTGGATCACAGGAGTGCAGTATGTTCTGCACTTCTGTAACCCGTTTTCAGCTGTCAGCAGATTAAATGGGGGAAAAAAATAGTCCACACTTCTCTTTTAAAGTTTGATTGTGGAATGAAAAGGCTTTCCTGAACTGAAACTAAAAAAGTTCATTCGAGAAAAATTTCCTCGCAGTCAAAAATGAACATCAATTTGACCAACTAATGATTAGAAAAACGAACTTTCTTTGAACAGTTTTTTCCTAATAATTGTTGTTTAAAATTCTTCCCATCTATGACCAGCTTTAGTTCTAAGGTAACTAGGTGATAAAATCAAACCAAGCATTTGTTCCATGCGACTGGAGACCCAACGTCCATCTTTCAAGATATTATATAGTTGTTTATCAGCAAATAGAATCGAGAGATTCTTTTAATTATGTTCACTATTTGTGGATATTCAATGGAAAAAGTGGTGGAAGAGGTTAACTCTTCTTATCTCTTTATATATGTTTTCAAACCCTTGGTCAGTAGATCTATTCTGGTTCTATTAAAAGCTATATTTTTAGCTTTCAAGGTTATTCGACTGTCTTTTCATTAGGAGACTTGGATGGCACAAACCAGGCAAGCAGTACCTGTGTTTTTCTACAGATCGATTCCTTTGTGAATAGGAAAAACCCTGGATTTTAGGTTTAGCCTGTATACAGGGCTTCAGTTTCTCTGTAGATCAATATATAAGAGTAGTATGTCTCTCTGTGCCCCATACCTGGAAGTACTCAATTTTTTTTTCAGGTTCCACTAGCAGACCTTATTCTGCTGTCTGTGCATTCCCACATGGAAGAAAAAAATATTTGAAATATATTTTTAAAATATTCTTCCCAAATATATTGCCATATATTTGAAATGCTACAATTTTGGCCATATTCAATATATTTCAAAATATATTTCAATAATATATATATAATATATACAGTATATATATACACTGCATGTTGAAATGAGTTTTTATTACAAAATATATGAAAAATATTTTTTAAAATACAATTCAAATATACTGTATGTCTTTAACCACAAGCCCACAGGGCACTTATACCCCCTTCCTGCCCAGGCCAATTTTCAGCGCTGTCGCAATTTGAATGACAATTGCGTGGTCATGCAACACTGTACCCATACGAAATTTTTATCATTTTTTTGTGACAGATAGAGCTTTATTTTGGTGGTATTTAATCAACTCTGTGTTTTTTTCTTTTTTCTTAAACAAACCAAAAACCACTGAAAAGTTTGAAAAAAAAATTTTTTTCTTAGTTTTTGTTATAAAATTTTGTAAATAAGTGATTATTCTCCTTCACTGATGTGCGATTATGAGGCTGCAGTGATGGGCACTGATGGACACTGATAGGTGGCACTGATGGACACTGATGAGGAGGCACTTGTAGGTGGCACTGATGGGCATTGACAGGCATCACTGATGGGCACTGAAAGGCAGCACTGATACATGGCACTGATATATGGCACTGATAGGCGGTACTGACTGGCACTGTTAGGCGGCACTGACTGGCACTGTTAGGCGGCACTGACAGGCACTGATAGGCGGCACTGATGCACACTGATAGGTGGCACTGATGCACACTGATAGGCGGCACTGACTGGCACTGATAGGTGGCACTGATTGGCAGCACTGATAGGTGGCACTGATTGGCATTGATAGGTGGCACTGACTGGCACTGATGGGTGACACTGAAAGGCAGCTCAGATGGGCACTGATAAGTGGCATTGACATGCACTGGTAGGCACTGATATGTGGCATTGATGTGGCACTGATGGGCACTGGCACGAGGCACTGACACAAGGCACTGATGGACACTGACAGGTGGCACTGCCGGGGCTACACTGATCATCAGGGCACACTGATCATCAGTGCCCTGATGATCAGTGTAAATGTCCCATCCGTGGAAAGCCGATTACCGGCTCTCCTCTCCTCTCGAGCTGTCAGCGTGACGGCTCGAGAGGAGAGAAATGCCGATAACCGGCATTTCCCTGTTTACATGTGATCAGCTGTGATTGGACACACTGTCCGAGGGACACAGCGCACCGCCGATCGCCATGCTGCGCGCTCCCTGAGCCGCGCATGCGTGGTGAGAATGGGAGGACGTCATATGATGTCCTCCCAGAACAAGAGAACCACCTTGCGTCCGCCATATTACTATATGGCGGGCGGGAGGTGGTTAAAAATACAAATCTACATTTTTGGAATGCATTTACAAATATATGTAAAAACATGTTAAAATTACTTTTTTATGTGTTAAAAAAAATCTGAAGAATATATTTTAAAAATATATATTTTAAAAAATAAAAAAATGTAAAAACTCATTTCAACATAGAGAGTATATATATATATATATATATATATATATATATATATATATATATATATATACAGTTGCAAGAAAAAGTATGTGAACCCCTTGGGATTACGTGGAGTTTTGCATGAATTGGGCATAAAATGTGCTCTGAATGTCATCTAAGTCGCAACAATAGAAGAACACAGTCTGCTGAACATAATACTACACAAACATTAGATGTTGCCATGGTTTAATTGCACATAACATGTAAACATTCACAGTGCAGGGAGGAAAAAGTATGTGAACCTTTGGACTTAATAACTGGTTGACCCTCCTTTGGCAGCAATAACCTCAACCAAACGTTTCCTGTAGTTGCAGATCAGACCTGCACAATGATCTGGAGTCATTTTGGACCACTCCTCTTCACAAAACTGTTTCAGTGTAGCAATATTCTTGGGATGTCTGGTATGAATCGCTCTCTTAAGGTCATGCCACAGCATTTCAATTGGGTTGAGGTCAGGACTCTGACTGGGTCACTCCAGAAGGCGTATTCTGCGCTGTTGCAGCCATTGTTTTGTTGAATTACTTGAATGCTTTGGGTCATTGTCCTGCTGCATCACCCATCCTCTGCGGAGCTTCAGTTGGCGGACAGATGGTCGTACGTTTTCCTGCAAAATGTCTTGATAAACTCTGGAATTCATTTTCCCATCAATGACAACAATCCGTCCAGGCCCTGAGGCAGCAAAGCAGCCCCAAACCATGATGCTCCCTCCGCCATGTTTTACAGTGGGGATGAGGTTTTGATGTTGGTGTGCTGTGCCTTTTTTTCTCCACACATAGTGTTGTGTGTTCTTCCCAAACAACTCAATCTTGGTTTCATCTGTCCACAGTATATTTTGCCAGTAGTGCTGTGGAACATCCAGGTGCTCTTTTGCAAACTTCAAACGTTCTGCAATATTCTTTTTGGACAGCAATGGCTTCCTCCGTGGTGTCCTCCCATGTACTCCATTCTTGTTTAATGTTTTCCTTATTGTAAATGTGTCAACAAAAATGTTAGCATGTGCCAGAGATTTCTGTAGGTCTTTAGCTGACACTCTGGGATTCTTCTTTACCTCGTGCAGCATTCTGCGCTGTGCTCTTGCAGTCATTTTTACAGGACGACCCCGCCTAGGGAGAGTAGCAACAGTGCTAAACTTTCTCCATTTGTAGACAGTCTGTCTTACCGTGGACACATGAACATCAAGGCTTTTGGAGATACTTTTGTAACCCTTTCCAGCTTCATGCAAGTCAACAATTCTTGATCGTAGGTCTTCTGAGAGCTCTTTTCTGCGAGGCATGGTTCACATCAGACAGTGCTTCTTGAAACCAGTAAACCCAAATCAGGTGTGTGTTTTTTAAGGGCAGGACAGTTGTCAGCAACACATCCAATATCATCACACTGATTGGAGTCAAGGTTGGCTCACTCCTGGCTCCAATTAGCTCTGGGAGAAGTCATTAAGCTAGGGCCTCACATACTTTTTCCTCCCTGCACTGTGAATGTTTACATGTTATGTGCAATTAAACCATGGCAACATCTAATGTTTGTGTAATATTATGTTCAGCAGACTGTGTTCTTCTATTGTTGTGACTTAGATGACGTTCAGAGCACATTTTATGCCCAATTCATGCAAAACTCCACGTAATCCCAAGGGGTTCACATACTTTTTCTTGCAACTGTATATATATATATATATATATATAATTTATATTTTGAAATATATTGAATATGCCCAAAATTGTGGCATTTCAAATATATTTTTCTTCCATATGTGTTGTGACTGTTGGTTTGCACAGTCTGGACAAAGTTTGATTTAAACATAAACCGATAATCTTGAGGAGATACTCTTATCTTTTAGTGAATTTAAATGGGTAACGGGTAGCTTTGTATTTTAGCAAGTGAATTACGGTTTTTCAGTTAGAAGGTAATCACACCCCAGCTCAATAGAGGGTAGGGACCCATCCATTTAGTAATGCTCAGGTTCTGTATTCTCTTTTTTATTTTTTAGTAGAAATTACTGCCAGAGTTTATGCTTCACTCAGTTCCAGGTATCACCTAAATCCAACCAGCCAGAATTACATTTATGTGGCTATGTGTGTTTGTTATGTGACTCATCTTGTCCTTGGAAGATTTACATTCCAATCATTCTTTCACATCTGTTCCTGACCTGTTTGCATATGGATTCTTTACTTTCATCCAGCACATTCCATGCTGTCCTAAAAATTCCTTCATTCCTTTTGTAGTCCAGACAATTCCCTGTGTTACCTTTCACCCTTCGACACCCTCGCCCTGTACACTGGTCACTTGGTGTTGCAATGCTGCCACTTCAAACAAGAAATATGTTTATCATTATGTTGAGGATTGCAACATTTCTTAGGTGTGTAAAACTACTGTTTTTAGGCTGCTTTCACACTCACTGCTTTTTATTCAGTTGTTCGGGTAAAAAAGCAGAAGAAAAATGCATGAAAAATGCATCTCTTTAAATCCTATGGAACTCTTCTCACTGGTCCACTATGTTTCACTCACATTTTTTAAAAATCATGCTTGCTGCATTTTTATGCATGTTTGGTCACCTAAAAAATCAGCACCAAAAACGCACCTCTCCATTGAAATGAATGGAAAATGCTGTAAAACGCATCAAAAACACAACGCACTAAAGTGCTTTGTCCAATCTATAGATATGGGGGGAAAACACAACAGAAACGCATCAAAACACAATGCAACATGGCAAAATCGCATATGTTTATTTTTTGTTTTTTCAATGGAGCAGTGTGGTGATTAGAAGATCATACGGATTTGATTAGAAGGAAGGAACACAGTATAATCTGTTAGGTTATGATAAGGCAACACCCCCCCCCCCCCCAAAAAAAAAAACCCAAGATGCTTGGATATACTAAAAGCTGTGCAGTACAGCTTTGCCTTCTTAAAACAGAAGGTATGTGTTAATGTCAACTCTTCTACTACAAGTCATTATTACTCATTTAAAACAGGACTTTGGTCAGCTCACAATAATACACATGTAGTTATTAATTGTTTATTTATTTCAGGTACTTATATTGCGCCGTCAATTTACGCAGCGCTTTACATATATATTGTACATTCACATCAGTCCCTGACCCTCAAGGGGTGTACAATCTAAGGTCCCTAACTAACATTCATTCATACACATACTAGGGTCAGTTTAGACCGGATCCAATTAACCTACCAGCATGTCTTTGGAGGAAACCAGAGTACCCGGAGGAAACCCACGCAGGCACAGAGAGAACATGCAAACTCCAGGCAGGTGGTGCCGTGGTTGGGATTCGAACCGATGACCCTAGTACTGCCAGGCAGAAGTGCTAACTATTTAGGTGCCCCCCCTTACTGTATATTCATGATCAAATGAATCAAAACAATTAGTCTGGGGGGCATGTAACAGAGAGACTACTTACCTCTTCCTTTGGTCCCACAGATTTATTCACTGCTGATTCCAGTATTCTAAACCGGTCCCACAAAGCTCCTCTAACCAGCTTCTCTAACCATGCAGACTTCTGCCATACCAATGTCATCATGTACAACGCAGGACCAACAGCCATTGCTAGTCCTGCACTGTACGCAATGATGTTGAAGGCCCACCCACATTCCACTACTAAAACAAAGAAAAGCATCGGCTACAGTGGAACTGAGAAAAAAGTATTCCTCTGTTCTACATCTCCCTAGACTAAATTTCACCTACCCCTTTCAGCTTGTAGGCAGGTGCAGTCTGTTTTCTTCTCTGTAGGTGGCACTAAAACCGAGTGCTACCACAGCCTAGAGACGAAGTCTAAGGGAAGCATGTTTTCTCTATGGTTGCCTGGGTCAATGGAGCTGTGGCCATGTGACCCTTGGCAATCATCTTGGGTCAGCAGGATCTATTTAAGTCCCTGCCCCAGGTTTTTTTGTGCTGTGTGCAAGTGGCTAGTTTAGGGAAAGTGACACCGATTGCTAGGGAGAGTCTTTGTTGATGCGCCGTACTTATCACATAGAGTGAGTGTTTTTAACCCTTATAGGTCTCAATCAGGGGCAACTCATGGGGCCCCCGAGCAAAAGGGGATCATGGGGCCCCTGTGTCCTTACCCAAACTCAAAAAAGCCTATGAAAACGGTACCAGGGGAATCTCATGGGGCCCCCTACCACCCCCAGGCCCTCAGGCAGTGCCCGAGTTTCCAAATGGTCAGTCCGCCCCTGGTCTCAATAAATATATCAGTGAACAATATACCAGATTTTTGTCTTTCCTACATACTGTGTATGGTGTAAATGTATATCTATGAGCTGGATGACAAGAGTGAGAGTGCTGAGGAAGCTGGATCATTGCTCCATTTTCCCTTAAAGGGCAATGAGCTCGTTTGACCCCTTTTATACATGTGAGGTCTGAATATAAGGTGAGCGGCTTGGTTCACCACACGGGTGAACGAAGGAGGAGGTTTACAAGTATTGCACTGAAATGAAGATTGACTTACAGAGTTTTTTCTTACACAATTTTTCACAGCTATATGAATCATGGACTTTTGTGATAATTTGGTACTGTGACACTTGATGTACTTTATTAATTGTTTTTCATATGAGAATGTCTATTATTGCAATTGATAAATTTATATTTGCTCATACTTTTTACACTTTATTTATTGGTGGTGTTGCACTTGTTTGGGTTATTTGATAAAAGTAGGTGAACCCCTATCAGTTTTTACCTGCATTTTTAATGCACACAATGTGTACCAGCCAAAGTCAACCACATTTTTAGCATTTTCATAGCAATGGCAGGCTCTTCATTCCTCTCTGTACAAGTTCCATGCTATGGCAACACACCAAATTACTATAATTCTAGCTGCATCACATACAGGACAAACCAGTTTCCTTTACATAGAAACCACCTTACAATGAGCCAGCAGCTGATGACATCTCTGGATAACTAATGATGTAAGTATCTGGAATGAAGAGCTTACAAAACAGCATTTCAGAAAATGAAAACACTGGCATGTTTTAGTTACGAGAAAATTAAGTTGTGGAAGTGTATTACTTGGAAAATGTTCTCTAATAACATTATAGATAATTTTTCCAATGTCATTTTTCATTTTTTAATTGGATCAGAGCCACTTTTGTTGAAAGTGAACAGCGGTGGCCCTGGGTACTCTTTGCCTTTCTCTCCCTACTTTTTTATGACTCGATGTTCATGAGAATCTATTATTTTGGCATCCATTCACTAATTAATGGCCAATTGGGTAGAAATTGGAGAGACTTTATCTGAAAGTGGCCATTAAAAGGCTGTGGCCAAGTGGATACTGTAATTCTCGGTCAGCACTGTTTGGGGCAACTCAAATCTTACCTGTGGATTTTGGTAAGTATTACAGATGGGATTTTTCTAGTTCCCACCACATTTCCAAAGCAAAAATTGGCTGGTGGGATACTTCTAGAATCTGGTGTATCTGTTTTGGGGGCTGGAGGCATTAATAGGATGATTTTCATGAATTTGCACTGCAATTATTATTAATATATTCTTAAAAAAAAAAAAAAAATCAATGTATGACTGGTCCCCTTGCATGCTCAAAGCTGGTCACACTCAAACAGATAGGGTTGGCAAAAACTTATTTTCTTACGTGAGACAAGCGTGATCTACAATACATGTAAACATCCATTCTAAAGGTAAATTCTAACATATGCCATTGTATCTGTTGTTTCAATATAACTGCAATATTCTTACAAATGTTACAATGAATCCAGATCTACCCATCTTTTAATAAATACATTTTTGCTATCCAAACTATTTGTCAGCCTGAGAAGTTATGGGTGGTCCATAAAGGTCAGATACAGTAATTGGCAGAGATTATTGGAATATTATTGGTCAGTGATTGGTTTATTCATGAGTACATAGGCATCCCAGTCTTAGTACGTAGAGTTCAATAGTGAGTTGGCCCACCCTTTGCAGCTATAACAGATTCAACTCTTCTGGGAAGGCTGTCCACAAGGTTTAGGAGTGTGTCTATGGGAATGTTTGACCATTCTTCCAGAAGCACATTTGCGAGGTCAGGCACTGATGCCGGATGAGAAGGCCTCCCAGTCTCTGCTCTAATTCATCCCAAAGGTGTTCTGTCAGGTTGAGGTCAGGACTTTAGGACTATCGGGTTGAGGTCAGGAGTGCAGGCCAGTCAAGTTCCTCCAGCCCAAACTCACTCATCCATGTCTTTATGGGCCTTGCTTTGTGCACTGGTGTGCAGTCATGTTGGAACAGGAAGGGGCCATCCCAAAACTGTTCCCACAAAGTTGGGAGTATGAAATTGTCCAGAATGTTTTGGTATGCTGACGCCTTAAGAGTTCCCTTCATTGGAACTAAGGGGCCAAGCCCAACCCCTAAAAAACAACCCCACACCATAATCCCCCCTTTGTGACGGTTGCGGCATCAGACCCCCAGCCCTTCTCACCAACTCGTGACCGAAGGACTAGCCAATCTAAAACCACGCTGTCACGTGCATAACAATGCCATGCTCAGCTGCACCCTGCACAAAGATTTTCCAGCTAATGGCCCACAATCTATGTACCGCAGCCTGAGAGCAATTGTTACTGGGTCAGGTTAATTACACAATTAACCCTTCACACTGCCACCACCGCCTTTTTGTACAGAGAAGGAGGAAACTCGCCAATCTTAGCAGTAACACTATGATGTTTGAATAAGCTTCTGGATACACACTGTCACCACAGGCAGATGTATTCAGAGGTTTTAAAACACACAGTAGCGCTTTTCAGAGACAGGGATTCTTAGTTTGCATTACAGAGCTTTAGAAACAGTTCAACACTTTTCAGATAATAGGATTTATTACTAAAAAGGTAAAAATGGTGCAATAAAAATATGTACAGAAAAAAATGTAGCCTATATATATATATATATATATATAAATACAGAGAGCAATACCACAACAGAGAGATAACAGAAAGAAGTTTAGAGAGGTAGAATACTTGCCATCAGCCTTGGTTTAAGCAGATCAAGGTCCTGAACAAAAGGGTCCCGTTCTCCCAAGTTGGTTCCTGATGTTAAAAAAGCAGAATTCTTCAACTTATCTCTCTGAGGCCTGACAGCCTATTTTTTAGTCCACCAGCAGGGTGTCTCCTTAAAGCAGAGAACCAGTTGCCTCATTTGGGGAGGGTGTTTAGGCGGGGAACTCTGCTATGACCAAATCCCTCACGCGTTTATACCATGGTCAATAATCTTCCATAGGTACATGGAGCATCCTATCCACTAGTGTAATAGTTAAAGAGATATCGCTTTCTGCTCTCGGGTAGACGTAATCTTAGGGTTGTAAGATATCAGGCGACTCGCATTAAACTGAGCTATCCGAATATATGCTTTGTTCGATTGTATGCATTCCCTATTTTAAGTTATGAAACGTGGTTTTTAAAAGGGATGTATGTTTTACGGCTATTCTGGAATGTGTTTCATGTGCAGTGAAGGACTGGTTTATAGCTTTACGATCATCTCCGAGCGAGAAGCTAACAGACACTCGGGCACCAGCTAATTTGGGATTACAACCATGAAGTGCATCCAACTGTGCCTGATGTCCTTGTGAACCCAGCACACACACACACCACATTCCTGAGGGAGGGGGATTGGAGGGAGAGAGAATGATACAAGATGGGGAATCTTGAGCAAGATGGATGACCGCGTCCATATCTGTGTGCACAATTTCTACACCCTCCACCAAACTTTACACTTGGCACAATGCAGTCAGGCAAGTACCATTCTCCTGGTAACCACCAAACCCAGACACATCCAGTGGATTGCCAGACAGAAAAGTGTGATTCGTCACTCCAGAGAACACGTCTCCACTGCTCTAGAGTCCAGTAGCAGCGTGCTTTACACCACTGCATGCGACGCTTTGCATTGCACTTGGTGATGTAAGGCTTGGAAACCCATTCCATGAAGCTCTCTACACACTGTTGTTGTGCTAATCTGAAGGCCACACGAAGTTTGGAGGTCTTTAGCTACTGACTCTGCAGACAGTTGGCGACTTCTGTGCACTGTGCGCTACAACATACACTGACCCTGCTCTGTGCTTTTACATGGCCTACCACTTCATGGCTGAGTTGCTGTTCCCAGTTGCTTCCACTTTGTTATAATACCACTAATTGTTGACCATGGAATATTTAGTAGCAAGGAAATTTCACGGTTATAGACTTAATGCATAGGTGGCAACCTATCATGGTACCATGCTTAAATTCACTGAGAGCGACCCATTCTATCACAAATCTTTTTAGAAGCAGTCTGCATGCCTAAGTGCTTGATTTTATACACCTGTGACTATGGAGGTGATTGGAACACCTGAATCTAAATATTTGGAGGGGTGTCCCAAAACTTTTGGCAATATAGTGTATGTGCTATTATTTCTCCTGCCTGGTAGATTGTATGTTCATTCTGTAATGTGGATACTGAAGAACTATCTGGCCATTCACTGGGGTGTCAGGTTCAGCAAATCCCTCGCACATGTCTGAGTCAATCACAGCATTTAAGAGAGCTGCACGTTGGAAAGTGCCTGCAACCACAGAAATCCATTCCTCTGTCCCTGGTAACTGCTGAGCGAGGGAAAGCTGGGAACTCTGATGTGGAAGTAAGAAGGATCAGGGCAGTGACAGGTCCCCAGGCAGCTGGCTACACTACCCATTACAAACATGAAACTAAAATCAATGTGTACTGAAGGACCCAACACAGTTTCTGCTTTCAATTCTGCAGCTACAATACAACGCCATTAAATAAACAGAAACTTTACCAAGAGTACATCTTTTTATCAGTGCTTTCACATAACAGTCACTCAATATGCATCGACTACTGCAACTCCCTTCTCATTGGCTTAATTTTACATAGGCTATCCCCCCTCCAGTTCATCATGAATACTGCTGCCAGGATCATCCACCTTACCAACCGTTCAGTGTCTGCTACCCCTCTCTGCCAATCCCTCCACTGGCTTCCACTCACCCAACGAATAAAATTCAAAATACTAACAACAACTTACAAAGCCATCCACAACTCTGCCTCCAGCTACATCACCAACCTGGTCTCAAAATATCAACCAAACCGCTCTCTTCAATCCTCCCAAGGCCTTATGCTCTCTAGTTCCCGTGTCACCTCCTCCCATGCTTGCTTCCAGGACTTCTCCCGAGCTTCTGCCATCCTATGGAACTCCCTACCCCAATCTGTCTGGCTTTCTCCTAAGCTATCCACCTTTAGACGATCCATGAAAACCTTTCTCTTTAAAGAAGCCTATCCTGCTTCTAACTAGTAAACTACCATTTATTTTCTCCATCAGCTCATCCCCCCACAGTTATTATCTTTTGTATCACTCAACAGTTCCTCCTAGATTGTAAGCTCTAACGAGCAGGGCCCTCTGTTTCCTCTTGTACCAAATTGTATTGTAACTGTAATGTCTACCTTCATTTTGTAAAGCTCTGCGCAAACTGTTGGTGCTATATAAATTCTGTATTATAATAATAATATAATAATAAGATTCACCCATTTTGTACAGCGTAAATGTTTTTGAAGTTTTTTTCTAAAGATTATCTGAATGTATTTTTCACGTGACTTTCAGTTTTTTGTTTGCTTGCTGTGTCATATACTGTATTCCTGGCTCTGAAAACTACATACATCAGGCATTCTCAACTAGCATTTCTTCAGAGATTGCTAGGGGATCCTGTGAATTGACCGACCTATCATTTAATGGTGCCTGCATAGTTCCAAGGTCAAGGCCACTTGGCAGAGTCAGTACCATGATACTAAGGGGGCATTTTTCCCATTGACCACCAAAGAATTGGTTTTAGTAAGAGTTCCCCAAAACCTGATAATATTTCCAAGAGTTCCTATGGGGTAAAAAGGATGAGAAAGGCTAACATAGATGTTTCATGTACAGTATGTGCAATGCAATACAACATTAATCAGCTCTCAGTACTACTCCATTTAATAAGGATCTGTCTAGTCAAAGCATTCTCACCCAGGGATCCTCCAATTGCTAGGGGTTCCTTGAACTGTGTCTAATTTACCTCCCATTTGATGGTGCCGGCCAGGGGCGGACTGACCATTTGGGAACTCGGGCACTGCCCGAGGGCCCGGGGTCAGTAGGGGGCCCCATGAGATGCTCCTGGTACCTTTTTCATAGGCTTTTCTGGGTGTGGTTTGAGTGTGGACGAGGACACAGGGGCCCCATGATCCCCTGTTGCCCGGGGGCCCCATGAGTTGTCAGTCCACCCCTGGTGCCGGCATAGTTTTGGGTTCAGAGCCACTTGGCAGAGAGATTGGCACGACACCAACAATTATTTTGTTGTCTGTAAACATGGCTTTCTGACCAATACTGTCGGGGGGCATCCTTTCCTGGACCAAGGACCATCAAAGTGAGGGGCATTCTTCCCAGTGAACCCTGATGAATCAGACCTAAAAAATATATCAAGAGTTGCCCTTAGGGTAAAAGAGTTCAGAAAGGTTAGTTTTATTGGTCACAGAAGTCTCAGTTGCACAACTGTAAATATATGAAGAAAGTGTATAGTAAGTAAAGATGCCTTTGCATCAAGTTTTCTGATCGAAAAAGGCTCATTCACACTAGATTTACTCTCTAAAGAGCAATCTGCGTTCGAAACGCTCTTCAGAGAGTACAAAAAATAGCCACTGCCCCAGTCTATAACTGGCCTTCACAGCAAGGAGCACATGGAAGGACAATGTATGTCAAAGAAAAAAAGAGAAAAATTCCAAGCTGAACTTGCCAACCAGCCTGCTAAACAAACCAAATTAACCTGTTTAACAGTATGCATTAAAAACAGGGGTTTAGTTAGCACACATTTGCAAATACATGCTTAAGCTACAGAGCCTCGTTACGGCACCCCAGTATTCTGTAGTTCCTAACGCTCCAATTTTCAGAGCCCCCATAGAAGAGGCACATGTATTCAATGGATAGACCAAGGGCAGATGGACCTGAGGGAGCCCACCCCTCCTTAAAAGGTACAGGAGCGCACTTAACACCCAGCATGTAGCACAATGGCAGCTAAAGTGTCCAGTGCGCCCCCTCACCAACAATTCAACAGTACAAAAAATGGCCACTGCCCCAGTCTATAACTGGCCTTCACAGCAAGGAGCACATGGACGGACAACGCATGTCAAACAACAAAAGAGAAACATTCCAAGCTCAACTTGCCAACCAGCCTGCAAACAAACAGAATTAACCTGTCTATCAGAGAGTACTTTACAGACAGTGATGAAGCATTATATTGCCTCTTCACTGCTTGCTTCAACTCCTTGAACCCCACACTAGCGGACTGCAACCTTGTGCATTGCACATGGGTGTGGGGCAGTTGCAGAGCAGCCCCATTCATTTGAATAGGTTGCATTCGATGAGTGGTGGCACTGGTCAAAAGCAACAGGGGGTGTAATCCCTGCATGTGTACACCCCTGGCCTCTGCCTCTGTGGCAAAAGGGGGTAGCAGTTGGGGGTGGTAAAAGCGTGGCTCAACTAGGCTCAACAGAGTTTTACTGCCCCCAACCACTAGCATGAACAAGCCCTCAGAGCAACTATAGATATTATAAAATAAATCCAGAGCATGATTCCTCCATTCCTCTCTATGGTGCATATACCTGAAAAAGAATATTTAATAGACACCTAATGACTTGTCAGGTGAATGCAATAAATACAGAAAACAAAGGAAAGCAACTGCTTAATCAATTTTAAACTACCATGCGAGATGCACAATATAAGGGATGGTTTTCCAGCTGCATAAAACATAGCAAAACAACCCTGTGCTCAACCCTACTAGCAAGCAAAGTGGGCCTATCTGATCTCTTTATCTCACAAACAGGTCTCAGACCTAATCACCAGATTATGCACATATTTGTACATTCCCCACTAGTGGCAGTTATTCCACAAACTTGTTAGCAATGGCTTTTATGACTCTAGAACCTTCAGCTCTGCTTGGTATGAGGAGTTAAGCCCTGTACACACGATGAGAGTATATGGAACGAATGAATTGTCATTTGTTTTTGCATGCTAGTCTCCATATCAAATATGAAGAGGATACTGAAGTTAAAAAAATTCTTGTACGACAGAATAAATATTTGGAAGTGATATAATGTATTGTATTTGTTTTGTATTTTTGGACAAAAACTGTACTGATTAAATGAAAATCCTATGATTTGGTATTGTATGAGAAAAATTTTCATGCTTTTCCCATCTAATAATTTAGAAATCTGTGCACTAATGATCAGATTACCGTACGATCACTGCAAAAGTGGTATTTTTTGTACAATTTTCTGATCATGTGTACTAGGCTTTAGGGAAGCCATAGATGATTACAGTTTCTTACCCGCAACCAGGAAAGAAAATATCTTGATTCCTTATTTATTTATAAATACAAATGGATCCTTAGAGTGTACTACACCCTATATGGTTTAATTTATGTAAAGTGGATGTCAGGCCAAAAGTAAAAAAAAACAAAAAAACAAGCTGCTCCCCAATACCACTCGAACCCCAAGTGCAGGAGGCAAGCAAACACAGATCTTTAATCAGAAGTAGAGAGAAAAGCCACCATACACATTGAATCACGATCACAAACCTCCACATTTATTGTACAGACCATCCACAAACATAGAAAAGCCAGTCTTCACCTTAGGACTGCTCCCTCTAACACATTTCACCCAATCAGGGTTTAGTTGTGGAGACATCTCTGCAATTGGTCCTGATTGGTGAAACGCGTGCAATCCGGAGGACGGCCCCTGCAAATTGAAGGATGTCTCTGCAATACATGCACATTTCCCCATGGTTTATCCATTTAAAGACCCTACAAATACAAAAAAAAAATACCTTTTGATCTGTAGAAATGCACTCAGCTCCTAAAGCTGGACATCCTCTGATCAAAATGTGTCCAGTTTGCAGGGTCAGTTCCATATGTAGTCTGTTCCGTGTGTATCTCTGCTCAAGAGAAGTTGAATAGTCAACTTTTTTTAAAAGGACATTTTGGAAATATTTTGTCAAAATACAATGTCCCAGCAGAGGGAAATCCTCCATCCACCTTGTTTGTGTGGATGGAGGAAACTGTTAGTTTATAGACTAACCATCTATGGTCAGCTTAGGTCCAATTGTAAGCTGACAAAATACAGCCCTTTTTTTGAGTGGTGTCAATCTTGCCCAGATTTCATTTACTAAGAAACACAAGAGTGACAGCAGAAGAAAGACAAAGTAGTCCATCGAGTCTGCCTTATTTTATATATATATATATATACAGTATATATATAGTTTTGCTCAAAAGTTTGCACACTCTGGCAGAAATCGTGACATTTTGGCATTGATATTGATAATATGACTGATCATGCCAAAACTGTCTTTTATTTAAAGACAGTGGTCATATGAAGCCAGTTATTATCACATAGTTGTTTGGCTCCTTTTTAAATCATAATGATAAAAGAAGTTACCAAAATAGCCCTGAGTAAAAGTTTGCATACCCTAGAATGTTTGGCCTTGGCACAGACACACAAGTATTTTCTCATATCTGTGGCTTTTTAAATTGCAATTAGTGTCAGTGCATAAATAGTCAAAGTGTTTTTTAGCTCTCATGTGGATGCACTGAGCAGGCTTGATACTGAGTCATGGAGATCGGAAAAGAACTGTCAAAAGACCTGCGTAACAAAGTAATGGAACTTTACAAAGATGGGATATTAATTAAAAAAAGATGTCCAAAGCCTTGAATATGGCAGTCAGTACTGTTCAATCTCTTATTAAGAAGGGGAAAATTAAGAGATCTCTTGATACCAAGCCAAGGTCAGGTAGAAAAAGAAAGATTGCAGCCACAACTGCCAGAAGAATTGTTCAAGATACAAAGAAAAACCCACAGGTAACCTCAGGAGAAATACAGGCTGCTCTGGAAAAAGATAGTGTGGTAACCATGTTACCAGAGTGACACTGTACCACTCTAGGGCGGTGACCAGGATTTTTTTACACTCTGACTGCTTATTACAGTGATGATCACTGTAATAAGCAATCTCTACCACTGTTCAAAAGCTCAACCTTGCTTACTACTGTGATGTAGTACTGTGATGTCCACTGTAATAGGCCCCTGTACCATGTGATCACTGTGACCGAACACAGAGATTACAATAGTACACACAATGGCTATGAATAAAAGCCATTGTTGACAACTGACATGTTCTTTTTCACAGCGATCACATGGTACCAGCCAGTCACAGATCATATTCCTCCCAGGATAACAGTGTTCCTGCTCGGCCATATTTTTTTATATTTGGCCGGGTGGGAGGTGGTTAACCACTTCAATATTTGGCCACTTTCTCCCCCTTCCTGCCCAGGCCAATTTTCGACTTTCAGCGCTGTTGCATTTTGGATAGCAATCGCGCAGTCATGCAACAGTGTACCCATATGAGATTTTTATCTTTTTTTCACACAAATTAATATTTCTTTTGGTGGTATTTAATCACCACTGGGTTTTCATTTTTTTCTTAATAAATGAAAAAAGACTGAAAAGTTTGAAAATAATTGTTTTCTTTTGTTTCTGTTACGTAATATTGCAAATAAATAATTGTTCTTCATAAATTTAGACCAAAATGTATTCTGCTACATTTCTATAGTGAAAAAACCCAAATCGGTGTTTATTATTTAGTCTGTAGGAAAGTGTTAAAGTCCACAGACTATGGTATATATCTGAAAATTCATCAATCCTGATGTACTGATGTATAAACAGGAGCCAGGCACTGTGTAGTTTTGTGATAAAAATAATACACCTTGTATGGAGGTGTGCCTTTAATAATTCATATGGTAAAAAAAGAAATAACCAGCCTGTGGCTTCAGGAAGCCAGGTTCCAAGATGGACGGCCCGTCCGCTTAGAGGGAAGCAGTGGAGTAGAATGCCTGTCAGTGCAGGGACCACGTGTAACCGACGTCCCAGCGTCCTGGATGACGTCACCACGATGTGGAGAGACGGAGGGGGGGAACTCTTGCTGGAGCCGCAGCTTTAGAGGCCGGTTGCCAGGACAACATGTTTCGCGCGCATGCGCTTTGTCAAGTGCCCTGATGATCGGTGCCCAGCAGTGCCACCCACCAGTTCCGCCCAGCTGTGCCCAGCAGTGCACCCACCTGTGCCACCCAGAAGTGCCACACACCTGTGCTCAGAAGTGCCACCTACCTGTGCCCACCCACCAGTGCCACCCACCTGTGCCCACCAGTGCCACCCACCATTGCCCATCAGTGCAGCCCAGCAGTCAGTGCCACCAGTCAGTGCCCAGTGGTTGTGCTAGTCAATGCCTAGCAGTGCCGGCAGTCAGTGCCAAGCAGTGATGCCAGTCAGTGCCACCTATCAGTGCTGTCTATCAGTGCCACCTATCAGTGCCGGCTATCCGTGACACCTCATTAGTGCTGCCTATCCGTGACACCTCATTAGTGCTGCCTATCCGTGACACCTCATTAGTGCTGCCTATCAGTGCCGCCTATCCGTGCCACCTCATTAGTGCTGCCTATCAGTGCTGCCTATCCGTGCCACCTCATTAGTGCTGCCTATCAGTGCTGCCTATCAGTTCCCATCAGTGCTGCCTATCAGTGCCCATCAGTGCCGCCTATTAGTACCCATCAGTGCTACCTCATCAACGCACATTAGTGAAGGAAAAAATTACCTGTTTTAAAAATTTTATAATAGAAACAAATAAACTTTTTTTTTTTCACATTTTTTGCATTTTTTTTGTTTATAGCGCAAAAAGTAACATGCAGCAATTAAATACCACCAAAAGAAAGCTCTATTTGTGAGAAAAAAATGATAAAAATGTCATATAGGTACAATCTTGCATGACTGCGCAATTGTCATTCAAAATGCGACAGCGCTGAAAGCTGAAAATTGGCCTGGTAAAGAAGGGGTAAAGGGCCCGGTAGGCAAGTGGTTAAACCCTTGTTAGGCTGTTTGTTTTTAAACTAGCCAGCAAAAAAAACAAAAAACAAAACCACGGTGGATTTGCGTTAAATACTGAGGTTTTGGCTGCGCAAGATTTGTAATTATATGAAGAAGCTGCACTGCCTTGTCAGGACCCCTCTTTATAGCGTGGACCTAACTCTATTCTATGAGGGTCTCCATATGTTGGAGTATCTGCATCCAATTGTCCCATTGGGGATTTTGATCTTCACTTCCTGTTCTGTAAACACAGTAGGAAATGAGAAGTAATCTCTTCAAAATGTAAGAAATCTCTCATTTCACAGTACTGTATTATATTATGGCTGTATCTTCTAAAGCAGAAGTTTTAAATAGAATTTGAATGTTACGTAACACTAAAAAGCGACAAGTGGGAAGTCAGTGAGTGTGATATACAAAATAGGAACTGACACAACTTCCCATTCTCTCACTTTACTGTCATGCTTTTATTGACTGCACCCTTTGTTATCAACATTTACAGTACATCCAGAAAGTATTCACAGCACTTAATGTTTGCCACATTTTGTTGTTACAGCCTTATTCCAAAATGAATTAAATTCATTTTTTTCCTCAACATTCTACAAACAATACCCCATAATGACAACATGAAAGAAGTTTGTTTTGAAATCTTTGCAATGTGGTAAAAATATAAAACAAAAAAAAAACACATGTACATACATATTCACAGTCTTTGCTCAATACTTTGTTGAAGCACCTTTAGCACCAATTACAGCCTCAAGTCGTGTTGAGTATGATGCTACAATCTTGGCACACCATTTTTTGGGCAATTTCTCCCATTCTTCTTTGCAGTACCTCTCAAAGCTCCATCAGGTTGGATGGGGAGCGTCAGTACACAGCCATTTTCAGATCTAGAGATGTTCAAGTCTGGGCTCTGGCTGGGTCACTCCAGGACATTCACAGAGTTGGCCCGTAGCCACTCCTTTGTTATGTGGGCTATGTGCTTAGGGTCGTTGTCCTGTTGAAAGATGAACCGTCACCCCAGTCTAAGGTCAAGAGCGCTCTGGAACAGGTTTTCATCAAGCATGTCTCTGTACATTGCTGCATTCATCTTTCCTTCTATCCTGACTAGTCTCCCAGTTCCTGCCACTGGAATACATCCGCACAGCATGATGCTGCCACCACCATGCTTCACTGTAATGATGGTTTTGGCCAGGTGGTGAGCAGTGCCTGGTTTCCTCCAGAAATGACACTTGGCATTCAGGCCAAACAGTTCAATCTTTGTTTCATCAGACCAGAGAGTTTTGTTTCTCATGGCCTGAGAGTCCCTCAAGTGCCTTTTGGCAAACTCCAGGCGGGCTGCCGTTTCCTCAACATTCTACAAACAATTCCTCATAATGACAACATGAAAGAAGTTCATTTTGAAATCTTTGCAATCTATTAAAAATTAAAAAATGAAAAAAAAACCCTACATGTACATAAGTATTCACTGCCTTTACTCAATACTTTGTTGAAGCACCTTTAGCACCAATTACAGCCTCAAGTAATTTTGAGTATGATGCTACAAGCTCCATCAGGCTGGATGGGGAGCATCAGTGCACAGCCATTTTCAGATCTCTCCAGAGATGTTCAATCGGGTTCAAGTCTGAGCTCTGGCTGGTCCACTCCAGGACATTCACAGAGTTGGCCTGTAGCCACTCCTTTGTTATGTGGGCTTTGTGCTTAGGGTCATTGTCCTGTTGAAAGATGAACCATCACGCCAGTCTAAGGTCCAGAGCGCTCTGGAACAGGTTTTCATCAAGGATATCTCTGTACATTGCTGAATTCATCTTTCCTTCGATCCTGATTAGTCTCATAGTTCCTGCTGTTGAAAAACATGCCCACAGCATGATGCTGCCACAACCATGTTTCACTAATGATGGTTTTGGCCAAGTGGTGAGCGGTGCCTGATTTCCTCCAGACTTGACTCTTGGCATTCAGGCCAAAGAGTTCAATCTTTGTTTCATCAGACCAGAGAGTTTTGTTTCTCATGGTCTGAGATTCCCTCAGGTGCCTTTTGGCAAACTCCAGGCGGGCTGCCATTTGCCTTTTACTGAGGAGTGGCTTCTGTCTGGCCACTCTACCATACAGTCCTAATTGGTGGAGTGCTGCAGAGATGGTTGTTCTTCTGGAAGGTTCTCCTCTCTCAACAGAGAAACGCTGGAGCTCTTTCAGAGTGACCATCGGGTGCTTGGTTACCTCCCTGGCTAAGGACCTTCTACTGCAATTGCTCATTTTGGCTGGGCGACCCACTCTAGGAGGATTTCTGGTGGTTCCAAACTTCTTCCATTTATGGATGATGGAGACCACTGTGCTCATTGGAACCTTCAATGAGGCTGCAGAAATTTTTCTGTACCCTTCCTCAGATCTGTGCCTTGATACAATCCTGTCTCAGAGGTCTACTGACAATTCCTTGGACGTCATGGCTTGGTTTGTGCTCTGACATACACTGTTAACTGTGAGACCTTATACAGACAGGTTTATGCCTTTCCTAAACATGTCCAATCAACTGAATTTCCCACAGGTGGACACCAATCAAGTTGTGAAAACATCTCAAAGATGATCAGTGGGAACAGGATGCACCAGAGCTCAATGTTGAGTGTCACAGGCTGTGAATACTTATGTACATGTGTTTTTTTTTTCTTTTTAATAAATTGCAAAGATTTCAAAACGAACTTCTTTAATGTTGTCATTATGGGGTATTGTTTGTAGAATGTTGAGCAAAAAAATGAATTTAATCCATTTTGGAATAAGGCTGTAACATAATAAAATGTGGCAAAAGTTAAGCGCTGTGAATACTTTCTGGATGCACTGTACAGGAATACCTGAATGTGTTCCTATGAATGTGTTCCTATGTATCTAACAGTATATATAGAGATAAGTGTGTGTGTGTATGTATATATACAGTCAGGTCCATAAATATTGGGACATCGACACAATTCTAACATTTTTGGCTCTATACACCACCACAATGGATTTGAAATGAAACAAACAAGATGTGCTTTAACTGCAGACTGTCAGCTTTAATTTGAGGGTATTTACATTCAAATCAGGTGAACGGTGTAGGAATTACAACAGTTTGCATATGTGCCTCCCACTTATTAAGGGACCAAAAGTAATGGGACAATTGGCTTCTCAGCCATTCCATGGCCAGGTGTGTGTTATTTCCTCATTATCCCAATTACAATGAGCAGATACAAGATCCAGAGTTCATTTCAAGTGTGCTATTTGCATTTGGAATCTGTTGCTGTCAACTCTCAAGATGAGATCCAAAGAGCTGTCACTATCAGTGAAGCAAGCCATCATTAGGCTGAAAAAACAAAACAAACCCATCAGAGAGATAGCAAAAACATTAGGCGTGGCCAAAACAACTGTTTGGAACATTCTTAAAAAGAAGGAACGCATCGGTGAGCTCAGCAACACCAAAAGACCCGGAAGACCGCGGAAAACAACTGTGGTGGATGACCGAAGAATTCTTTCCCTGGTGAAGAAAACACCCTTCACAACAGTTGGCCAGATCAAGAACACTCTCCAGGAGGTATGTGTATGTGTGTCAAAGTCAATAATCAAGAGAAGACTTCACCAGAGTGAATACAGAAGGTTCACCACAAGATGTAAACCATTGGTGAGCCTCAAAAACAGGAAGGCCAGATTAGAGTTTGCCAAACGACATCTAAAAAAGCCTTCAAAGTTCTGGAACAACATCCTATGGACAGATGAGACCAAGATCAACTTGTACCAGAGTGATGGGAAGAGAAGAGTATAGAGAAGGAAAGGAACTGCTCATGATCCTAAGCATACCACCTCATAAGTGAAGCATGGTGGTGGTAGTGTCATGGCGTGGGCATGTATGGCTGCCAATGGAACTGGTTCTCTTGTATTTATTGATGATGTGACTGCTGACAAAAGCAGCAGGATGAATTCTGAAGTGTTTCGGGCAATATTATCTGCTCATATTCAGCCAAATGCTTCAGAACTCATTGGACGCCGCTTCACAGTGCAGATGGACAATGACCCAAAGCATACTGCAAAAGCAACCAAAGAGTTTTTTAAGGGATAGAAGTGGAATATTATGCAATGGCCAAGTCCATCACCTGACCTGAATCCGATTGAGCATGCATTTCACTTGCTGAAGACAAAACTGAAGGGAAAATGCCCCAAGAACAAGCAGGAACTGAAGACAGTTGCAGTAGAGGCCTGGCAGAGCATCACCAGGGATGAAACCCAGCGTCTGGTGATGTCTATGCGTTCCAGACTTCAGGCTGTAATTGACTGCAAAGGATTTGCAACCAAGTATTAAAAAGTGAAAGTTTGATTTATGATTATTATTCTGTCCCATTACTTTTGGTCCCTTAACAAGTGGGAGGCACATATGCAAACTGTTGTACTTCCTACACCGTTCACCTGATTTGGATGTAAATACCCTCAAATTAAAGCTGACAGTCTGCAGTTAAAGCACATCTTGTTCGTTTCATTTCAAATCCATTGTGGTGGTGTATAGAGCCAAAAATGTTAGAATTGTGTTGATATCCCAATATTTATGGACCTGACTGTATATATATATATATATATATATATATATATATATATATAGTAAATACTTGGATTGCGAGTAACTTGGTCTGCAAGTGTTTTGCAAGACGAGCAAACATTTTTTAGAAATTTTAACTTGATAATCGAGCGAGGTCTTACAATATGAGTAGTGCATACGTTTGCCAAGCGTCATGTCACAACTGAGCCAATGGTTGTTCTCTCGCTTTCTCGCTGCGGGATTGTGGATAATCGTCTCCCAGTCTCAGTCAGTGTGCCTCACTCACCTCTGTACTGCAACAATGGCCCCAATGAAGAAAAAAAAAAGGTAGAAAATGAAGGCAGTAAGAAGAAGGAGATCATTACGGTGGAAGTTAAAAAGGAAATCATCAATCATGAACAAGGTATGCGAGTGGCTGACATCGCAAGATTGTATAACAAGTCTACATCAACAATTTGCACAATATTAAAGAAGAAATAAGGGGGCTAGATGCAGCAAAAAGAGTCACAAGAGTATCAAAGCGATGGCCATGTGTTCTGGAAGATGTAGAAAAGTTGCTTCTCGTTTGGATAAACGAGATGCAACTAGCAGGTGATCCTGTGTCTGAGAACATTATCTGTGAGAAGGCAAAGGACTTGTACGCCGACCTTGTTAGTAAACTGTCACGTACATCAACAGAAAAAAAAGCAGAAGGCTTCAAGGCGAGCAGGGGATAGTTTGATAACTTTAAGAGGAGAAGTGGCATCCATAGTGTTGTGAGGCACGGAGAGGTGGCGTTTGGAGGCGTTTGCTGCCGAGCTCCAGCAGCTCATGGTTTCCGAGTCTTACCTGCCACAGCAGGTTTTTAATTGCGATGGCACAGGTCTTTTTTGGAAAAAGATGCCAAAGAGGACCTACATTATAGCAGAAGAGAATGCAATGCCCAGACACAAGCGCATGAAAGACCGTCTTACCCTCTTGTTTTGTGCTAATGCAAACAGGGATTTAAAGATCAAGCCCCTGCTCATGTATCATTCCGGGAATCCATGAGCCTTCAAGAAATGCAAGGTGCAGAAGAGCCAGTTAAACATTATGTGGAGGTCCAACAGCAAGGCTTGGGTCACTCGTATCTTGTTCATTGAGTGGATCAACGAGGTCTTCGGTCCTACAGTGAAGAAATAACCTTTTAGAAAAGAATCTGCCACTCAAAGTCCTGCTGGTAATAGATAATGCTCCTGCTCATCCCCCAGGCCTTGAGGACGAGGAATTTGAGTTCATTAAGGTCAAGTTCCTTCCTCCTAACACCACTCCACTACTCCAGCCCATGGATCAGAAGGTCATTTCTAACTTTAAAAAGCTTTACACCAAAGCACTATTTCATTTATGCTTCGAGGTGACCGAAGGAACAAACCTTGCCCTCTGAGAGTTTTGAAAAAATAATTTCCACAACTGCCTCAAGATCATCGATAAAGCCTGGGATGGGGTCACCAAGAGAACCCTCATTTCTGCTTGGAAAAAACTGTGTCCTGATTGTGCTCTTGGACATGACTTTGAGGGGTTTGCTCAGGAACAGGAGCCACCAGTTGTCGATGAAATTGTGTCCTTAAGGAAGACCATGGGACTGGAGATGAATGAGGATGAAATTCAAGAGCTGGTGGAGGAACATGGCCAGGAGCTGACCATCCAAGAACTGATGGATCTGCATCGCGAGCAACAGCAAGAGGTTATGGAGGAGATCTTGTCTGAAGAGGAGGATAAGAGGGCAGAGGAATTCCTCACTTCAAATGAGATTAAGGAGATGTGCAAAATGTGAGAAACAGTGCAAAATTTGGTAGAAAAGCACCTCCGGAATAAGGCTGTAGCAGTGCGAACGATAAATCTGTTTAACAACAATGCAATGTCACATTTGCGCCAAATCCTCAAAAGGAGGCAAAAGCAAGTGTCATTGGAAAGGTTCCTTGTTAAAGTTGCACAAAAAGATTCCAGTGAGCCAACAGATAGCAGTGATCCCGTTAGTGATAGACGTCTTCAGGGCCGTGGATAAAGGGGTACCACCAGTAGTCCTCCTGTACGGGGCCCAGGCCAGCAGGGGGGGTCCAGGCAACTGGGTAAATCAGATGTGGGGAGGAAGATGATTGGCACCACTAGGGCAATTACTGGAACCGATCCCCTGTATGGCTCTTTCTGCAGCAGCTGAAAACTAGCTTCTTCTCCTCTCCCTCCCGCCTGCTTTCAGCTGCTGCAGAGAGAGCCCTACAGGGGATCGATTCCAGTAATTGCCCCCCTGCAGCACCCATCACCCTCTCTGTGCACCATATATTCCACAGGTGGAAGGAAACAAAAATTGTTCAATCCCCACATCCACACAGTCAGTGTTGATGGGGGAATATCTCCCACAGCACTTTTGTGTTCTGCCGGCAGGGAGCCTTCCTGGCCAACAGAACACAATGATTACTGCTAAAGTCTATAGCCGATGGCTGTAATCACATGCTAAAAACCTGATAGGCCGGTTGCACCCAAACTGATTGATGGATGGACTTGGGTACAATCAGCATGCCCACAGATTGATCAAATCTCAGCCAGTCCCTGCTGAACTAGGTGAGAAAAGATCCATCTATGATCGGCTTTACCTAAGCATTTTGGTCTGGTCATGTGCTGTCCCCAGCAGCCAGCTTCAGGGGAGAGGAGAGAGCAGCAATAATGGCTGCCTAGCCTGGGCGTTGAGAGCACCCACAGATCTACAATGGGGCATTCGTTGTCTGCTGTTCCTCCTGTCCCCTGAAGCCAGTGCTGGGACCCTATCATGTGGCCAGACTAGAGCTCCCTTAGATTAAGTAAGTATACACATAGTTCCTTCAGGGTAATTAGTATAGGGCTTAAAATAGGTATGGGAGTGAGTTTAAGCTTAGTTAGCTTTTGAGCGGACTTCTACTTTAAAGTAGTAGTAAAGTCTGTTTTTACACTTGTACCTACAGGTAAGCCTATAATAAGGCTTACCTGTAGGTACTGTAAATATATCCTAAACATACACCGTTTAGGACAGGGGTCTCCAAACTTTTCAAACAAAGGGCCAGTTTATGGTCCTTCAGACTTTAAGAGGGCTGGACTGTGGCCAGTGGGGGCAGAATGTTTCAGGGCCAGCATCAGTGAGAATAAACATGGCCTCAGGGATGGTGGTCACTAGGAGGAAGAGTAGTGTCCCATCATTGGTGTTAATGGGAGGAATAGTACCCCATAAGTGTTATCAGTGGAAGAAATAGTGTCCCATTGTGGGTGTCAGTGGGAGTAATAGTGCCCCAAGACCCAGATAAAGGCTAGCAAAGGGCCACATCCAGCCCTCAGGCCACAGTTTGGAGACCCCTGGCTGCGTTCCTTCAGAGCTGCGTGCCAAAAATGTGACTCCCGCATGCATGCACAGGTGTGACACCATCGTGGCTCAGCCATTCAAGCCGCTGGAGCCCACAAACCCAGAAGAGGGACCAACAGAAGATGGAAGCCCTGTCAGTGGTGACAGCGCACTGCTGGAGGGCTTCCATTTAAGCTAAGTTTCACATAATGTGCTAGTATGCAATGCAAAATAGCACATTATGACATTGCCTTGCAAGGGAAAACTTTTTTTGAGCGTTTACTGCAGGTTTAACTTTCTGTTACTTTTAGATGCAACAGCTACTGTAGGTTTTAACCTCTTGACATTGGCTGCACGCATATATGCCACGGCTCGATGGGTGGGCCCTAACACTGAGCCACCGCATATATGCGACCCAATTAAAACTACTTACCGTTCTGAGAGTGCTCTCCCTGCACGCTCCCAGCCAGGGGCAGACTGACAACTCATGGGGCCCCTGGGCAATAGGAGATCATGGGGCCCCTGTGTCCTTGCCCAAACTCAAAAAAGCCTATGAAAAAGGTACCAGGGGCATATCATGGGGCCCCCTACTGACCCCGGGCCCTCGAGTTTCCAAATGGTTAGTCCGCCCCTGCTCCCAGCACAGTAGCCGGCGGTGAGCGGTAAGCTCCCGATGCATATTTGCGATTGGGAGCTTTCTAGTCATGTGACCACTGTGACAGTCAATTACAGCGGTCACATGACCCGAAGGCCTGCATCTGCCTCCTGGCTTTTAGAACCCTTAAAGGGCCGGAAGGCGGTTGGCGCTGAAGGGTTAAATTATCACCAAAGGTAAAGCTTTCTTTATTTTTATTTAGAGTCTGAGATTAAAAGTACTATTTTGGAGTTTGCAGATGACACCAAGCTTTCAGTGGAATAACGTCCTTACAGGATGTCTCCAACTTACAAGCCGACCTCAATGCACTGTTTAATTGGGCAATTATGTGGCAAATGAGGTTTAATGTTGATAAATGCAAAGTCATGCACTTGGGGGCTAAGAATATGCATGCATCATACATACTAGGGGGGTACAACTGGGGGAATCAATGGTGGAGAAGGATCTGGGAGTTCTGGTAGATCATAGACTTAAAAATGCAATGCCAAGCTGTGATTTCTAAAGCGAGCAAAATCCTCTCTTGTATTAAGTGGGTGTAGACTCCAGAGAGAGAGATAATATTATTATTATTTATATTATTATTATACAGGATTTATATAGCGCCAACAGTATTCTCAGCGCTTTACAATATAACGGGAGACAATACAGCAACAATACAGTGCAATACAAGAGGGAAAGGAGGGCCCTGCTCCTTGGAGCTTACAATCTAGGAGATATCATTTTACCCTTATACAAATCATTAGTAATAGCTCATCTGGAATATGCAGTTCAGTTTTGGGCACCAATTCACAAAAAGGAAATCTGGAAACTGGAGAAAGTGCAGAGAAGGGCAACCAAACTGATAAGAGGCATGGAGGAGCTCAGCTATGAGGAAAGATTAAAGGAACTGAATTTATTCTCTCTTGAGAAGAGGAGATTAAGGGGGGATATGCTCTCCATGTATAAATACATCAGTGGTTCATATAGTGAACTCGGTGTAGAGTTATTCACTTTAAGGTCATCACAGAGGACAAGGGGGCACTCTTTACACCAAAATAAGATTTAAGGCGGCGTTTCGGCCCCTGCTGACTTTTAATATTAGGGCACTTACCTGTCCATTGATCCAGTGGTGTTCTCACCCCGAGTTGATTCTTCAGTCGGCTGTCAGGTGCTGGCACCACCATCTTGACTAAAGGAAACCAACAGTGAAGCCTTGTGCTTTGTGAATTGCCCGCAGTCCTCTGGGACCCCGCAAAGCTAGAATGACCGGGAGCACCCCCACTGGACACTGATAAGAACAGATACTACACTTGATGTTAGCCAAAAGGCCGAGAACTGTTGTATAGTACCCTCACTGGTATGATGGGGGTCTGGACGGCTAGTACCGGGGGGACAGAAACCGGGACGCCCACACGTAGCTGGGGCCTGGGAGTAATTCCCCCGAGGAGACCGGAAGGACCCAGTTCCTCCTGATTTGGACGGATCTACCTTGTCTGGCCAGGGGTCGGGAAGGCAGAGAGTCCGCAAACCAGTGCCCCCTGAGTAGTCGCCTCAGGGGTGCCACTAGTAACACCTGGGTGTGGGACCCCACTGCGTGAAGATGGCACATGGTCACTGTGTTTTCAACTTTTTCTGCACAGCGCCCTTAGGACCAGGCCTTATGGCTAGGATCAGGGCAATTTTTGCTACAGGCCTCAGGGCCTGGTCTGTGCACTATTTGGCACGACCACTTTTTTATTTTCTATTTATTTAATTTATACAATCCCACGTATTGTCACTTTTTCTTTACTTATGTGTGTGTTTTTCTCACAGGATGGAGGGTGTGGGTCCTTGGGCCTGCCCTGAAGTCTAGGGGGAGGATGTGTGGCCTTTTGGTTCGTTCCTCCCCTGTCCCTGGGGGGTTTTCTCTTCGGGAGAGCCCCCTGACCAAGTACTGGGTGTCCGGCTTTGGCTGGACACAAGGAACGGTGGTCCACCAGGCCTTTTGGCCAGGAGGACCAAATGGGAACCTTGTCCCTGTCAGGAGCTTTGTGCCCCAAGGGATCAGGGTAGTGGTCCAACCCCTTCGGGGGTAGGACAAAGCACACCCCTAAGTGCACTTTTTCGTGTGGTGTTTTGCACTTGCACTTTTTTTGTGAACACTTACGGGTTTTTCGTTATAGTTGCACGTTTGCAGTCCTCTGGGACCTGGGAAGTACTCAGCTGCCAAGCCATCAGGGGCTGGTGTTATAACTGATCACATGTGCAGCATCATGGCAACTGCAGATCAAACTAGGGATAAGACAGCAGCTTCTTTGGTTGTAAAGAAGAGGAGAATTGAGCTCCATTTCAGGCCCAGTTCACACTATTGTCCCGAGTTTGCATGGGCACGGCAGCCCATTCATTTGAAAAGTTTTCGTGTTTGACCCTTCAAATCATTTCAAAGCTGTGTACTAACAATCAGATTATCATTCGATCACTTCGAAAGCTGTATTTTTGTCTAATTTTCTGAACCTGTATACTAAGCTTAAGGGCCACAGTGATTGGTCAACAGTAAAGTGGAGAACACAGCATGGGATAGAGATATGTGACCATAGAAGCGGGTTGTAATTTGTACATAAGCATAGTCAGGTTTCATAGGTTTCCAGTGTGCCCTATAAGACATCTGAAAAGACATGAAGAATCCTAGAAATGTCTGATATACAAGCTGATTTTATCCTTTATTAAGCCCATAGATCTATAATCATATTCTCTTGGGTGATCAGTGAACATTGCTATGTTCCAGATAAAATTTGCTGATACCAGAGATGTATGAAAAGTGTATAAGCCTACACTGAAAACAGAGATGTATAAAAAAAAGTGTATGTTCACACATACAAGTCCAATTACTTGTATGTTCACACATTAGACTTGTATGTGTGAACATATTTATCTACCCTTTCTTATCACAAATAGGCAGAAAGTGGTTAGATTTTATATCTGTGGGAACATCACAGACAAAGGTATTGACGTTTTCACTGAAATCCATTTTATCCTGCTGATTGTATTTGCCCTCACCTCATATTCTAGTGACAACAATAAAATTTTGGATTTCCCATCACTTTCTGTTATGGTGACAGTGGTTGAATCTACTTAGTGAGGATATAGACAGCAATAAAAATGACTGGTTCTGTTCCTTCTCTACTTTGTCCAAAACTAAGAAACCACCCAATAAGAGAAGAGAAAAGATCAAACTTCTCTCAACATGCTAGAGTCCTGCTTCCCCATGAGAAAAGGACTATGAAAGACCCAAAAATGTAAAAAGGACAGAATTTGTGTATGTCTTGTTTAAAAAATGGTACATCAGAAATTTACCCAAAAGCTTGTCATCATTCAATGTACGCCTAAAGCCACGTACATACAATGAGACTGTCGGACAAATGATCATTGCTTTTTTTTTTTTTGCTAGACTCATAATAAAAATGAAGAGCTTACTAAAGTTACAAAAATTCTCATATGACAGAAGTGATGTAATGTATTGTATTGTATTGTAATGTATTCTTTCGTTTCTGAGCATGCGTTGTCTTGGTCTTCCGATTTATTTGGACAAATACTGTACTGATTAAACAAAGATTGTTTGTTCTGGTATCGTACAAGAAAAAAGTTTGTGTTTGTCCCTTTGGATAATTTTGCATTAACGGTCATGATTGGCTCTTGAAAGCTGTGTACTAACGATCGATTTATCGTACGATCGCTTCGAAAGTGGTATTTGTTGCTTGATTTTCTGATCGTGTGTACTAGGCTTTAACCATAGTTCAGCTTCATGATATTCATCCTTTAAAGGAAACCACACATGTAGATTGCCATTGCTGCCTTCCTGCATCACTGACCCAGAACAAGTATGCTAATCATGAGTTCTGACTTCTCTACCTATATCCTTGTTCCAGAACTTTTCAGAAAGACCTCAGCTGATGTATTTCTCTGAGTACAGATTTCCACTGCTCTATTTTTTATAAATTATCCCCACATAACATTATAACTTCTAAGCTTATCAACGTAGTCACACCCGAAATACATCTGAAGCCTTCTGGTGAGCAATTAAGCGAGAGCGTATAATTACCCAATGTCTGTGGTGAAATGGCTGCTTCCTCAGCTATTTGAGAAACTGCAATTAATGCCAAGCAAATGTACAGTTTCAAACCTCTCAGTCTGAAAAGACTTAAAACAGTTAGCAATTAATGGTTGTTTAATGAACACTGCTTTATTCAGAATGGATCAGACTCCGGGAAATGTGCAAGCCAGAATGTACTGAATAATATAATGAACCTTTAGGACATTGAAGATGTCACTGACCCGGAACAGGTATGCAGATTAGAAGTTCTGACATCACTTACACAATACTTGTTCCCAATCAATGACTCAAAGATTTGAAGCCAGAGAAAGTCATGCAAATAGCATTTTCTAGAAGGAGGTTACCAATGGCAGTTTTGCTATTCAAATGTATTTTTAATTTATGTATTTGTTTTTACAAGTTTTTTTAATGACTGTTTATAAGTTTATAAACTGATCTGCACACTTATTCAGGCTTAGTGAGTTTTTTGCCTCTTCTCAGTCACCAATGTTTGATAAATGATTTATTGCACATGCATAGTCCTTGTATTTTTTTACTTCTTTCACAAGGTTGTAGTGGGTACTTCACTGTGTGGCAGAGGATTCAAAGGAACAAGGCGGCACAAATGTTCCCTTACAAGAGCTTTTATCTATTAAACCAGCAATTATATTAACACATTCAGGTTGTACAGATCCACTTAAGAAATTGTAAGGCTTGTTAACAGCAAACACAAATTCAGGCTTAGATTTCTTTCTAATCTCTTAAGAAGACCAAAGGAGGGTTGCTTTCCTTAAAACAGGAACTTCACTGTAGAAAAAAAACCCCCATAAAAGTCAGCAGCTACAAATACTGTAGCTGCTGATTTTACATAAACATGCACTTCCCAGTCCAGAGATCCAGTGCTGTGCTCACCTGGGTCAGTTCTTTGTCAGTCCCTGACCCCACTATATTGGATGTGGGAAGCTGGCTGTGACTTCTTGGTGCTTCACAGCTGGCTTCCCACTGTGAATATGCATGTAGCACTGAGCTTTCTCAGTTGTACTGCAGCCTCCTAGGACCTGTCACCTGTCCAAGGAGGTTGTGGGTGAGGGAAGCTCAACTTCTGGCAGAATAGGTACCGATCCCTGGGGAAAAAAAAACCACAGGAAGAGGAGGGGGAGAGGAGAAGGAAAAATGAAACTTGTCTTTTAAGGTGAAGTTCTACTTTTAACCCCTTGACGCCAATCGCACGTAAATATGCGGCCTCTTGGCATCTGGGCCTTGACACCGAGTGGCAGCATATTTGCGTGCAATTAGAAAATACATATGTGTTGAGACCACGCGCCCTGCACGCTCCCAGCACATATGTCCGCGACTCCCGGAAAGGTCCCGATCTCCCCTTTCGATCGGGACGTTTTTCCAATCATGTGACCGCAATGATGGCGAATCACGGTAATCACATGACCCTAAAACCCCTTCCCTGCCTCCCAGCTTCTGAAACTCTTAAAGGGTCGGGTGGCGCCGGCGCCAAGAGGTTAAGCTCTATAATGTTAAGATTTCCCTTGAAGGGGATACCTCCACAACTACTGTACCATGCTACAGATAGTCCACCTAGTAGAAAAGCCTTCCAAATGGCATCCAGCCACTGGGGTAGCCAAAATTTTCCCAAACTTCAGTTTAGTTCATGCAGCAGGGGTTCCGCCTTTTCTGAAGCCTACCTTTCCTTGAAAAAACAAGCACCTATCCCTAATTATACAGCATGTCCGTCCAGATGGGTTCCTCTCCCTATCTAGACTTCCCAAACTAGGGTCCCCATTTGTGACACAGATTGTACTGTATAGCACATCTGCATCCAAAATGGCCACTGGAATTTTGCATGGGCTTTGTGTCAAAACTAGACACAGGTTCTCCCAAGATGGCACCCGGAGCCAATGGCAGATGACACATTGATGCTATGCTGTACCAGTTGTGACCATTTTGTTTACTACTGAATGGAGGAAGTGATTTAGCAATCTCAGGATCACTGTATCACTTCTTAACACCACTAACCCATTGGTGGGGCAGTGACAATCCTCAGGGTAGCTGAGGCTGCCACTGATCACCTTTCCCAATTACCTACAAGTAGGTGTTCACTATTTGATTGTAGGGTAAGTGTACATGGGAATAAGACTCAGAAGCAAATCATAAGCAGAAAACATTTGGGTGCTTTTAGGGAATGTGGTTTATAGCTGTGTTTTGACTTGCTCTGAGTTGCATTTGACATGCTTTTGTTTGCAAGCACAATCACTGATACAAGTTAAAATCAGCTATGATCAGCAGATGGTCAGTGGTGCATTGTGGTGCCATTAATTTTGAATGTCAACCCATTGCACCTTGATAGCATGCCTCATGCACTTGGGATTCAGTGTACCCCAATGTTAAGATGTATATACAGTATATGTTCTTTGTAGTGTAATTTGGCAGCACAGTGGCTTAGTGGTTAGTACGTCTGCCTTGCAGTAAATGGGTCATGGGTTTGATTCCCAACCATGGTGCCTCCTGCATGGAGTTTGCATGTTCTCCCTGTGCTTGCATGGGTTTCCTCTGGGTACTCCAGTTTCCTCCCACACTCCAAAGACATGCTGGTAGGGTAATTGGCTCCTGTCTAAATTGGCCCTAATATGTGTATGTAGGAATGTGAGTTAGGGATCTTAGATTGTACACCCCTTGAGGGTTAGGGACTGATGTGCATGTACAATATATATGTAAAGCGCTGCGTAAATTGACGGTGCTATATAAGTGCCTGGAATAAATAATACAATTCATTTAAAAAAATGGTCAGGTGTGTTTGCAGTTTGTGAGGGGCATTGCCCATCCATTCAAAATGAATGGGCTGCCTTAATGCAGAGTGCCAAACACAAGAAAATGTATTACCTTAGCATAATACATAACCTGAGTGGGTCCTATGGCTCTGAGAATACAGTGTAATGAAAGACACACTGGGAGGCATTGCAAAGGAAGATTTACTACTTAGGAGTGCAAATGGACAAGGAAAGGAAAAATCCAGCCTTGACTTCAGCCACAAACCTGGATTTACACTGCAGTATAAAAGACTGATTTGTGCAGCAGTCATTTCTATGGAAAACCTCAGTGCATCACAAGAAACTGCATAAAGCATTGCAAGTCTTCACCACTTACTCATCACATTGTATGTGTACATTACAGTATATTGTACTAGAACAACTGAGATCTGTCCAGGATCCTTTTTTTTATTTGTACTAACATACAATTTTTCAGGACAAATATTTGCGGTGTACCCCCTTCTTCAAGGTCCCAGCAGTACTAACACAAAAAGATTTAGCAGAATTTTAAAATAAGGCAGGCCATAGAAATTCGGCCAATAAACGAAAAATTGGTCGGCCCCGTTGCCGATGCTGCAACCAATGTTTTTTGCGGATTTTCCAGCATGACCAATAAAACTAAATGAGAAGATCCTCGAAAAACGGCCGACGGGCTGGCCCCACTAACGGCGTGAATATCAGCCGATTTTTCGTGCGGACGAAAATTCGGACGATAAATGACCCGTCTATGGCCTGCATTAGACAATCTCTGAAGGGAAACAAAATTGTACACAGCAAAAATAATTGAACTAGAATAGTTAGTGAGATGAGACAAAGAAAAAGCTATGGACTGGGGGGAAGGGAGGGGGGAGGAGACAGTCACAGAGGGGTCGTAAAACTGTTCGCCAGTCATTTAGAAAACCCAGGTCTACATTTAGGCCATTATCTTTTGTGTCAAATAAAACTATAATTCTTAGTTTATTACAGGTACTGATATAGCACCGTCAATTTACGCAGTGCTTTACATATATATTGTACATTCACATCAATCCCTAACCCTCAAGGGGTTTTCCTTTCTTAGTTTTAAAATTCCCTTTAGGTTCCATGCACACTAGCGTTTTCGTTAATATCAAAAAATGCTAGTAATAGCGTTTTTAGTAGTGTTTTAGTAGAATTTAAGAGCGTTAGCGTTTTATTAGCATTTTTACAGTACATGTACAGAAAAAAAAACTAGAAAAAAGCTATTAGGAGTGTTTTAGCAGCAAAAAACTACAAAACTATTTTTTTTCTGCTCCTAGACGCGAAAGTTAAAAAAAATGCTAATAGTATTACAGGTATTTATATAGCAATTTATGCAGCGCTTTACATGTGTGTATATATATCAGGGGTGGACTGACAACTCATGGGGCCCCCGGGCAATAGGGGATCATGGGGCCCCTGTGTCTTTGCCCAAACTCAAAAAAGCCTATGAAAAAGGTACCAGGGGCATCTCATTACCCCAGGCCCTCAGGCAGTACCCGAGTTTCCAAATGGTCAGTCCGCCCCTGATATATATATATATATATATATATATTGTACATTCACATCAGTCCCTAACCCTCAAGGAGTGTACAATATAAGGTCCCTAACTTATGTTCATACATACCAGGACCAATTTAGACAGGAACCAATTAACCTATCAGCATGTCTTTGGAATGTGTGAGGAAACAGGAGTACCCGAAGGAAACCCACACAGGCAGAGGGAGAACATGCAAACTCCAGCCTAAAATAGTGTTTATAGACACATATAACACTATTCAGCTTCTAGGAGCAGAAAAAAAAATATGCTGACAACAGCTTTTAGGAGATTATAAAAGCGCTAGTGTGCATGGAGCCTCTAGAACTGAGATATTGAGGTCTTCCATAGTGTGGTCTGGTTGTAAGAAATTATGTCCCACAGGTGTGCACAAAATATCTTCCTTATGTTGTGATGGTGTGCCTGTGGAAATTCATCCTTGTCTGTAACTTATGTCCTGTTTTGCCAAAATAAGAACCTTTGCTACATTTATCGCACTGGATGAGGTACACAACATTACCGTAGGTGCAGCTGTACGACCCAGTGATAATAAAGGCCCCTTTTGTGTGTGTGAGACTTTTAGATGAATTGATTTGGTTGCACAGTTTGGATCTTTTTTTTATTTCAGGGTTTTCAGCACAGTGGCTAAATGATTAGCACCTCCAGCTGGCAGCACTAGGGTCGTTGGTTCCAATCCCCACCACGGCACCACCTGCCTGGAGTTTGCATGTTCTACCTGTGCCTGTGTGGGTTTCCTCCCACACTCCAAAGACATGCTGGTACATTAATTGAATCCTGTCTAAATTGTCCCTAGTAGGTGTATGTATGAATGTAAGTTAGGGACCTTAGATTGTACGCATCTTGAGGGTTAGGGACTGATGTGAATGTACAATATATATGTAAAGCACTGCATAAATTGATGGCGCTATATAAGTACCTGAAATAAATAAATAAATTATACAATATGTGACTTCATGATCAGAATGAATTTTTCTGTTGATTAGTTTATGTCTGAGGTTGGGTGGTTGTCTGAAAGCCAGTATTGGGGGTTGCTGAAAAATACTTCTTTTCATCCTCTGTTATGATGGGTTGCAAACCTTTGATGATTTTTCTTATCCCTTCTAGTGCTGGATCATATGTGTGGCAGCACAGTGGCTAAATGGTTAGCACTTCCACCTGGCAGTACTAGGGTCGTTGGTTTGAATCCCAGCCACGGCACCACCTGCCTGGAAATTCCATGTTCTCCCTGTGCCTGCATGGGTTTCCTCTGGATACTCCAGTTTCCTCCCACACTCCAAATACATGCTGGTAGGTTAATTGGATCCTGTCTACATTGTCCTGTATGAATGTAAGTTAGGGACCTTAGATTGAACACCCCTTGAGGGTTAGGGACTGATGTGAATGTATAATATATGTGTAAAGCACTGCGTAATTTGACAGTGCTATATAAGTACCTGAAATAAATAAATATGTGGTTACTAGAGGTACATGGTTACTTTTCTCTTTGTATTGAAGAAGATTTTCAAAGCTTGAGACTCCACAAGGACAGAACCCCAAACCAGAAACCTATATTGGCAGCTTCAGACTGCGAGTTACATCCCTGATATCCACCCAGCAGAAGGAAATGTTATACAATCTGTCACCACTGAAGCGAAGTACTATACATGATCTACGCAATAATCAGGCCATCACCATAAAACTAGCAGATAAAGGGGGAGCGGTTGTTGTGATGGATACAAATACATACAAGAGGCTGGCAAATGCCACTTACTATTAAAAAACTGAATTATGATCCGACCCAGGATTTCCAATTAAAAGGTCTGATTAAAACACTACTAGTCCACCTACATTCAGATCTTATCAACGGAATACTGGATAACCCAGAAATTGGGGACTTCTACATACTGCCCAAGATCCACAAGCCATGAAATCCAGACACACCCATCATAACAGGTATGAACACATTTAGAGAACAAATCTCAGGCCTTATAGAAAAAAAAATGTTAACACTCTTAGTCATGAATACTGCTAGTTTCCTGTAAGACACAACTGATTTTCTGAACAAGGTCAACAATATACAATTACCACCAAATCCACTGCTAGTAACTATGGATGTAACATCCCTCACAAGGATGGGTTGGCTACATGTCAAAGATTCCTATCATCCTCACCAAACCATAAATACAGTGGGGAGGATGTTACACAGCTCATTGAATTCATTCGTACACACAACTACTTTGCTTTCAGTAGTGACATCTGTCTTAACCACATTACTACCACTCTATAGCCGAATGACGGCTTCAGCGTGATAGTCCAGTTCGGGGAGGGCATCATATGACGTCCTCTCAGAACACGACCCCCGCACTATTCTTTGATTTTCTATTCTAATCTTTTCTATTCTAATTCTATTCTTTTCTATTCTAGTATTTGATTTTATATTTTAATCTTTTCTACTCTATTCGTATCCTATTCTTTGATTTTCTATTCTAGTCTTTTCCATTCTAATCTAATGGATACTATACTTACTTTTCTATTCTATTCCTTTATTTTCTGTTCTCTTTTGTTCTGTTTTACTCTATTATTTTCTACTATATTCAGTTCTATTCTTTTATTTTCTATTCTGTTCTTTTTTCCTCTATTCTTTTTTATTCTATTTTTCTATTCTATTCTATTCCTTTATTTTCTGTTCTATTTTATTCTATTCTTGTTTTCAAAATAAAATTTGTTTTTAATTTGTTTTCGAATTTGAATTTGTTATTTATTGTGTTTTTGAATTCAAATTTCGGCCAATTTTGTGCAGTTATTTCGGATTCGTTTGAGTTAGTTACTATTGTAATTCGGACACATCCAAATCTCAGAGTAATGGAAAATGTGTCCAATTTTGATTCAGAATGAATTGAACTGCATATGTCTAGTAGCTGAGTTTTGGGTCCCCTAAAGCACTGCACAGTCAAGAAACACGCATTTTCTTCTACACTTTGCACTCAGTAGTCAGTAAACAGTTCTTGAGCTGGTTTTGAGATTTTATTAAGGGGTTAATAGCTTGGATGGGGTTGAGGGGTGTACGGGATGCCCAAGGAAACTGCAAACTTGAGGACAAACTCCTTAGCAACTATGTACAGATGTGGACAAAATAAACTCTCCTTTAAAAGAATGCCAGCTCTCTGGTGTACCTCCTCAGACCCCAGATGAATCCCCTTCTTCACCTAGGTGCACTGAGGGTATTCCCTGGGCAAAGGGGCCCAGAAACTGCTAATTTAGCATAGTCCCAGATGAGAAGCTAGTTGGGTATTGCACCTTACAGCCCTCTCCCCTTATATGGTCCAGGGGATGTAAGAGTACTCACACTGTCCTTCCTCATAGCTTAATGGGTTGGTGGCTGCCTTCAGACCTTTCACTGGGCTAGCTCCTTTCCTGCTGTTCAGAATGTCCTCCATTGGAGATGGTGGCACAGTGGGGATTCTGTTCTGTAGCACCTGCCTGTAGGTAGGCCCCTTCCCAGGCTCTACACTACAACCTCTCACTCCATCTTCCACACAACACTAACTCACTCAGCACAGGCTCTGTCACTTTTGAGGATTGCCCTGGACACCATGTCCAGTCTCCTGCCAGGGGAGTGGCCAGGGTCCCTCAAGCATGCAGATCTGGACTTCCTCCCATCCTCCTCCCCTCTTTCATAAAGTTCTCTAGGTTTCTATAAGGGTGGGAGGGCTCCAGTAGCCCTGACCTGTTAGAGCCTCCCAGCCTGTCCTGAGGTGACCTCACAACCTCTCTCCGCTGGCTGACTAATCCCCAGGCTGCTACTCAACCTCTAGCTTACAAAAACCTAACTAACCTGGAGGGCGTTACACAAGGATGAATTTGCACAGACACACCATCAAGGAACATAAGGAAGATATTTTGTGCACACCTGTGGGACATAATTTCTCACAACTGGACCATACTATGGAAGACCTCATTGCCTTAGTTCTTAACCACTTGCCCTCCTGAGGATTTACCCCCCTTAATGACCAGGCCTCTTTTTGCTACTTGGCGCTGCACTAATTCAACTGATAATTGCGTGGTCATGCAATGCTGCACCTAAACGAAATTTACCTTCTTTTTTCACACAAATAGAGCTTTCTTTCAGTGGTATTTGATCACCTGTGCGCTTTTTATTTTTCACGGTATAAACAAAAAAAGACCAAAAATTTTAAAGAAAAACAATATTTTTTACTTTCAGCTATGAAATATATATAGTAAACTCAAAGTTAGTTATAAATGTAGGCCAAAATGTATTCTGCTACATGTTTTTGGTAAAAAAAAATCCCAATAAGTGTATATTGATTGCTTTGTGTGAACGTTATAGTGTCTACAAACTATGGTATAGATACTGCAATTTACGCCATTTTTTTTGCTATACAGCGCTGCCCTAGTTTAACGGACAATTGCGCGGTCATACAATATGGTACATAAATGAAATTTATTTCCTTTTTATCACACAAATAGAGCTTTCTTTTCGTGGTATTTGATCACCTGTGCACTTTTTATTTTTGGCGCTATAACCAGAAAAAATTTTGAAGAAAAAAAAAAGTTTTTAAAAACAATATTTTCTCATTTCAGTCATAAAAAATATCCAAAAAAAATAAAATGTCGTCATAAATTTAGGCCAAAATGTATTCTGCTACATGTTTTTGGTTAAAAAATTCCCAATAAGTGTATATTGATTGCTTTGTGTGAAAGGTATAGCATCTACAAACTATGGTATAGATAATGGAATTTACATAGCTTTTACTTTCTGACTGCTTATCACATTTCTTGAGGTGCTAAAATACCAGGATAGTACAAACACCCCCAAATGACCCCTTTTCGGAAAGTAGACATCCTAAGCTATCTGCTGAGAGGCATATTGAGTCCATGGAAGATTTATTTTTTTTCCACAAGTTTCTGGAAAATGACAAAACATTTTTTTTTTTTACACAAAGTTGTCATTTAAATTATTTATTTCTCGCACAGGCCATGGGTATATGTGGAATTACACTCCAAAATACATTCTGCTACTTCTACCAAGTATGGGGATACCACGTGTGTGGGACTTTTTGGGAGCCTAGCCACATACAGGAGCCTGAAATCCAATGACCACTTTGAAAGCCTGAAAGTGCGTAACTTCCTTATTACACTTCCTCACTACCTTTCACAGTTTCGAAGGCCCTGACATGCCAGGATAGCACCAAACCCCTCCCCAAGGAAAGTAGACACCACAAGGAATTTAAAAAGAGGCATGGTGAGTATTTTGCAGATCTCATTTTTTCTCACAAGGTTTAGAAATATAAAAAAAAATAGAAAAAATATGTTTTTGTTTTTTTTTCTTCATTTCCAAAAACTTGTGGCAACAAATGAGATCTGCAAAATACTTACCGTGCTTTTTATCAAATTCCTTGGGGTGTCTACTTTCCAAAAAAGGGTCATTTGGGGGGGGTTGGTGCTATCCTGGCATTTCAGGGCCTCCGAAACTGTGATAGGTAGTCAGGAAGTGTAATGAGGAAATAAAGCCCTTTAAAAGCCTGAAGGTGCTTATTGGCTTTTGGGGTCCTGTGCTTGGCTAGACTGCCAAAACATCTCTCACATGTGGTACCCCCATACTCGGGAGAAGTAGCAGAATGTATTTTGGGGAGTAATTCCACATATAACCATGGCATGTGTGAGCAGTAAATCATTTAAGTGACAATTTTGTGTAAAAAAAAAAATATTTTTTTTTGTCATTTTCCAAAAACTTGTGGTAAAAAAATAAATTCTTCTTTTGATTCAACATGTCTCTCAGCAAATAGTTTGGGGTGTCTACTTTGCAAAAAGGGGTCGTTTTGGGGGGTGGGGGTGTTTTATGCCCAGCATTAGTTTATGCCACACATCATTCACTCTTCTAACCACCTGAAGACCAAGCCTTTTCTGACACTTTTTGTTCACATGAAAAAAATCAGTATTTTTTGCTAGGAAATTAATTTAAACCCCAAACATTATATATTTTTTTAAAGCAGACACCCTAGTGAATAAAATGGTGGGTACTACAATTTTTCATGGCACATAGTACTCGTGCAGCGATTTTTCAAAAGCAAATTTAAAAAAAAAAAATACACTTTATTTACTTTTAATGCACAAAAAACAGTATATTGGCCAATTATTTCATAAAATATAAAAGATAATGATATGCTGAATAAATAGATACCAAACATGACATGCTTTAAAACTGCGCATGCCCCGTGCAATGGCGACAAACTGCAAACATTTTTAATATCCATAGGCAACGCTTTAAAAGCCTTCAAAAGCTACCATTTTAGATTTACAGAGGAGGTCTAGTGTTAGAATTACTGCCCTTGATCTGACGTTCATGACAATACCTCACTTGTATGTTGCAATGGCTGTTTACATACTGGCACAGGGTCCAGGCTTGTGCACACAGGTGTGCGCGCATGGGAGGGGAAATTTTTTTTTTCTTTTAAGTTATTTTGATTCTTTTTTATTATTTTTACATTTGTACCTTTCATTTTTTTTTTTGATCACTTTTAATGCTATAATAGGGAATGCAAATACCCCCTATAACTTCAATGGGCATTGTCATATATTCTTTTTGGAGAAATCTGGGGTCTATCAGGCTCTAGATATCTCCTCTGCCCTTACATTATCTAATCAAACCAAAATCGGTGTGATCAGATGCTTTCCCAATTTACAAATGACGCTGTTTATATCCTGCGAAACTGAAGTGATGAAATGCTTGTAGCTTCCGAATTCTTAGGCTATAGAGATGATTGGCACCACTCTGGTCTCCAATCAGCTCTATGGTCAGCTGGCAGAAACACCGGCTGCATTCTCAGGTTCCCCCGATGGCACGAGACTATCCGAGAAGGCCGCGGAAGGCAGCGGGGGAGGGGGGACATCATCTCCCACTGCTTGTAAAAGCAATCATGCAGCTAATTAGCCACTAGGATTGAATTTACATGAAAGCCGTTCGCTGGTGAAAAAAACTATACCAGGATGATGCCTGCAGAATGGTATAACCATTCAAAGTCCAGATATGTACCAGTACATCGCTGGTCCTTTTTGGGTGTATATGCTATGTTCTTTTTTTTTTGTATGCAGCCTGTGGACTGAATGACAAAAATGAGAAGAAATCTCTGCCAGAAAAAGTGTGTGGTACGCCCACCATTAGAATATACTGCCCTGCATCCACCCACTTCTAATGGTGGGCACACATTAGGTCACACTTTGCCGCAAGCGCCAGTTCCAAGATTGAACAAATGTCTAAATAGTGGCATGCTTGAATAAAAATTGTCCACGTATAAGTGGTACCCCATATGGAAAAAGGATGACACCAAGTCCCAAACTATCTTGCCACTGCTCCCCATGTAGTCTGGGCATCCAGGGGGCTCCACGTGACTATGTTTTCCCTTGTAAATCCAAAACTTATAAGTATAGCCTGTTGCCCTCTCACAGGTCTTCTACATCTTGACCCCATATCTGGCACGCTTGCAGGGGAGAAATTGATTGAATGCAAGGCGGCCAGAAAAAAATAATAAGGGACTCATCAACGCAGATGTTTTGCTGGGGAGTATAGACATCTGCAAATTTTTGGTCAAGGTAATTTGCGATTTTGTGGAGCCGGTCAAATTCAGGGTCACCCCGAGGATGACAGAGTGTATTGTCGTTGAAATGCATAAAACACATTATACTCTCATATCTATGCCTGGCCATGGCAGCAGAGAACACGGCATATGATGAATCGGGTCTGCGGACCAATACAACCGCAATTCATTTCTTTTAGTAATGCCCATGTTAAGGGTTAGGCCCCCAAAAAATGTAAATTCGAAAACCGTAATGAGTTTCCATGTGACTGGTCTGGCAAGGTTTGAATTTGGGTTGGCGGCGATAAATTGTTGTGCATATAAATTGCTTTGATCCACAATCAACGCATACAGATATTCCGTGATAAACAGCGCCAAAAATCAAGGAGCTATGTGAAAGACTAAGATGTACGAGACCGCTGGTACTCGCCAGTTCACCAAAAGGTAGAGCGGCACTAGTACTGGCAATCTGCTGCATATGAGAGTCATCAAAATTTACCGGCAAGTGCTAACAGAGATCAGGCCTGATTCTGCGAACACTGCAGTTTTGTGTGCAATGTATCAAGTGACAGGGACCTACTGACACTGCACTTGCTGGGGGAGAAGGGGGGGTAAGCGTAGGGGCTAAACGCAGGTGCTGGCAAGTGCCAGGGCTGACCCCGCTAACTCTGCGTTTTTGGGGACGCTATACTACTAATGTGAATGCTGGTATAGTGCTGACCTGATCAAAGATATTGACCCGTTCAGACACTATACTAGCAATGGAGGTTTATTGTACATGAGCGTGCTCCTGGCAATCAAGGGGTTAAAGGTTATGACCGGTGTACTGATGGGCAATCTGACGCTATCTGAGAGGGGCGTGAAAACCATGGGAGCGCAAATCATGTATATATATATATATATATATATATATATATGTGATTTTGCGTACCCATGCCGCCCTGTAGCAGTATTTCTGCTATAGGGTGGTCAGGAAGCGGTTACAGAAGAAGTTTGTATTACGGCGCTGCGTTATTTTAACTGACAATTGCGCGGTCATGCAACACTGCACCCAAATTAAATTTACGTCCTTTTTTCCCCACAAATTGAGCTTCCTTTTGGTGGTCTTTGATTGCCTGTGCGTTTTTTATTTTTTGTGCTATAAAAAAAAAAGGCTGACAATTTTGAGAAAAAAAACAATATTTTGGACTTTTTGCTATAAAACATGTCCAGTAAAAAAATTTTAAAATCAAATTTCGTCATAAATTTCAGCCAAAATGCATTCCGCGACATGTTTCTGCTAAAAAAAAACCCAATATGTGTAAATTAATTGGTTTACATGAAAGTTATAGCGTTTACAAATGGCGGGAAAGATATTGGTATTTTGAATTTTTTTTTATACTAATAATGGCGGCAATCAGCGACTTATGGCGGTGATCAGTGACTTATGGCGGCAATCAGCGACTTATGGCAGGACTGCGGGACTGCGGCGGACATTCTAACACTGGGGGGGAACTGACTTGGGGTCACTGACATCCCCAGTGACACCAATACAGTGATCAGTGCAAAAAAAAAACCACTGACACTGTACTAATGGCACTGGGGAGGAAGGGGTTAACTTTTTTATTCACTGAAAGGGTTAACTGTGTGAGGGGAGTGTTTTACTAGGGGGCGGGGGTGTGTACTGCACGGGAACATGCTGATCCGGAGAGATAAACTCTTCTCTCTGGATTAGCATGTCAGGAGCTGACAGGGAACTGACAGAAAGTAGAGGTGCAGTGTAAACACTGCAGCCCTGTTTTCTCTCAGTTATTTCTGCTAATCGCCGGGACAAGGCAGGTAATGACCGGCCGTGACTCGGCGACTGACACCCGCGGCCCTGATTGGCGGCGCAGGTAGGGCGGTGGTGCGCCTCGTGTGCCCCCTACCTGTTTTGCAAAAGCACGTTTTAAAACGTGGTTTTGCCCAGCCGTGCCAACTTGCCACCGTATTTCTACAGTGGCTGGTCGGCAAGAAGTTAAAGGGGATTTTAAAACTATTCAAGAAAGGATAGCTTTTGAACTAAGAATGATAGTTCTGTTTGACACAAAAAATAATGGCCTAAATCTAGAAATGGGTTTTCTAAATCACTATCCAACAGTTTTACGACCCCCTCTGTGACTGTTCCCCTCCCCTAGTCCATAGCTCTTTCTCTGTCTTATCTTACTAACTATTTTAGTTCAATTACCTTTGCTGTGTACATTTGTTTGTTTTTTTTCCACTCAGAGATTGTCTTACTTTACATTCTGCTAAAACTTTGTGCGTCAGTACTGCTGGGACCTTGAAGAAGGGAGTACACCTCAAAAGCTTGTCCTGAAAAATTGTATCTTAGTGCAAATAAAAAAAGTATCATGGATAATACTCAATTGTTTATTGTACTAAAAGTATGACTGATTAATGCATGGCTGCATGTTTCACTCTGAACATTTTGAGGTTAAAGTGGTTCTAAACCTATGTTTATTGTTTTATTTACATATTTGCATAGTTAGTCTGGCTGAAAAAAGACAAAAGTCCATCCAGTTCAACCATTAAAAAAAAAAAAAAATAGTTATAATCCTATACCCACAGTTGATCCAAAGGAAGGCAAAATAAACCAGCGAAGCATGATCCAATTTGTTCCTACAGGGAAAAAAATTCCTTCCTGATCCCTCGAGAGGCAATCGGATATTCCCTGGATCAACTTTACTTATAAATGTTAGTATCCAGTTATATTCTGTGTATCTAAGAAAGAATCCAGGCCTTTTTAATCAATCCACTGAGCTGGCCAGAACCAAATCTTGAGGGTGTCTATTCCACATTTTCACAGCTCTCACTGTGAAAAAACCTTTCCGTGTTTGGAGATTAAATTTCTTTTCCTCGAGATGTAAAGAGTGCCCCCTTGTCCTCTGTGATGACCTCAGGGTGAATAGCTCTACACCGAGTTCACTATATGAACCACTGATGTATTTATAAATGGTGATCATATCCCCCCTTAATCTCCTCTTCTCAAGAGAGAATAAATTCAGTTCCTCTAATCTTTCCTCATAGCTGATCTCTTCCATGCCTCTTATCAGTTTGGTTGCTCTTCTCTGTACTTTCTCCAGTTCCCCAATGTTCTTTTTGTTAATTGGTGCCCAAAACTGAACTGCATATTCCAGATGAGGTATTACTAATGATTTGTACCGGGGTGATATGATAGCTCTCTCTCTGGAGTCTATACCTCTTTTAATACAAGAGAGGATTTTGCTCACTTTAGAAGTCGCAGCTTGGCATTGCATGCCATTATTAAGCTTGTGATCTACCAGAACTCCCAGATCCTTCTCCACCATTGATTCCCCCAGTTGTACCCCCCCCCCTAGTATATATGATGCATGCATATTCTTAGCCCCCAAGTGCATAACCTTACATTTATCAACATTAAACCTCATTTGCCACATAGTTGCCCTATTAAACAGTGCATTGAGGTCAGCTTGTAAGTTGGAGACATCCTGTAAGGACATAATTCCTCTGCACAGCTTGGTGTCATCTACAAAGACTGAAATGGTATTTTTAATCCTAGACCCTATATTGTTTATAAATAGATAAAAAAGTAAGGGTCCCAACACTGAATCTTGGGGTACACCACTGACATCCCTAGACCATTCAGAGTATGAATCATTAACCACTATTCTTTGAATACGATCTTTTAGCCTGTTTTCTATTCATTTACATACAAATTTTTCCAAGCCCGTAGACTATACCTTACACATTAGCCATGTGTGGGGACTGATGTCAAACGCTTTTGCAAAATCCAAGTATACCATGTCCACTGCCACCCCTCTGTCCAAGGTTTTGCTCACCTCCTCATAAAAAGAAATCAGATTTGTTTGACAACTTCTGTCTTTCATGAATCCATGCTGTCTGTTGCTTAAAGTATTTTTTTCCAGCAAGAACTCATCTATGTGGTCTTTTATTAAACTCTTGGTAAAGATTTTGACCCCTTTTTAAATATTGGCACCACATTGGCTTTACGCCAACCCAGTGGTACTATGCCAGCCATTAAAGAGTCCCTAAAAATTAGAAACAATGGCTTTGAAATGACAGAGCTCAATTCTTTAAGGACCCGTGGGTGTATGCCATCTGGTGCAGGTACTTTATTCACCTTTATTCTGTCCAAATATTTTTGGATCATATCAATTGTGAGGCAATGTGGATCAGCTGGAGCTGTGTCAATACCATGCCCATTATGGACAAGAGCTCCCCCATGCTCCTTTGTATACACAGAGCTAAAGAAGGTATTTAATAAATGTGCCTTCTCTTTGTCCCCAGTCACCCACTCTAGATTATTTTGTAAAGGGCCTACATGCTCAGACTGGACCTTTTTACTATTAATACATTTGAAGAATTTTTTGGGGTTGGTCCTGTAGCTGGCCAGCTAAGACCAGTCCTAGGTTGCTAATATGGTTCACATATATGTGTATACCAAACCTGCCAATAACCTCAGTACAGTATATATGTGCATATGTTAAAGCCAAAAGCAGAATCATTGCTGTGATTTATGACTTTGATTGTTATATGACATTTATATATTCATTGTGTTAGCAGAAGCAGAAAAGGAAAATATGCCTTTAAGAGTTAGTATAAGGTGAGCCAATCACAGCCAGCCTCACACTGTACAGAGCCTTAACCAATCCCAGCCAGTTTCACATTTGTGCCTGTGTAAAACTTCCTGCTAGGATTGTTCTAGAGTAGCGGTTCTCAACCTGGGGGTCGAACGACCATTTCCCAGGGGTCGCCTAAGACCATCGGAAAACACATATTTCCGATGGTCTTAGGAACCGAGACACCGCTGCTGTCTCCGGCGATGTGTGGGCAGGATGATATGCTGCCCCTGTCACCGCCTCCTCGCCGCTGATTGGCCACCGGAACTGTAGCTCAGGAGAGGCACACAGGCGGCCAATCACCGGCGAGAAGGTGGAGCTTGGAGAGGAGGAGCCGAGTGGCAGCGCGCGGAGATCGAAGAAGATCGAGGGAGCTGCAGGAACGAGTGAAGAGAGAGGCCAGAGAAGGAAGACAGCTGACAGGTAAGTGCAAATTTTGCTGCTGCAGCCAGGTGTGCAGGCTGTAGATGGGAGAGGGAGAGAGCGAGCCCAGGCTGGAGCAGGGGTCAGCAAGGTAAGTATCATTGGTGTCAGTGGAAGGGATAGTGCCCCATCATTTGTGTCACTAATACCAACGATGGGGCACTATTCCTCCCCCCACTGACACCAACGATGGGGCACTATTCCTCCCCCCACTGACACCAACGATGTGGCACTATTCCTCCCCCCACTGACACCAACGATGGGGCACTATTCCTCCCCCCACTGACACCAACGATGGGGCACTATTCCTCCCCTCACTGACACCAACGATGGGGCACTATTCCTCCCCTCACTGACACCAACGATGGGGCACTATTCCTCCCCCCACTGACACCAAGGATGAGACAGTATTCCTCCCCTCACTGACACCAACGATGGGGCACTATTCCTCCCCCCACTGACACCAACGATGGGGCACTATTCCTCCCCCCACTGACACCAACGATGGGGCACTATTCCTCCCCCCACTGACACCAACGATGGGGCACTATTCCTCCCCCCACTGACACCAACGATGGGGCACTATTCCTCCCCCCACTGACACCAACGATGGGGCACTATTCCTCCCCCCACTGACACCAACGATGGGGCACTATTCCTCCCCCCACTGACACCAACGATGGGGCACTATTCCTCCCCCCACTGACACCAACGATGGGGCACTATTCCTCCCCCCACTGACACCAACGATGGGGCACTATTTTTCCCCCCACTGACACCAACGATGGGGCACTATTCCTCCCACTAACGCCAATGATGGGGCACTATTCCTCCCACTGATACCAATGATGGGGCACTATTCCTCCCACTGATACCAATGATGGGGCACTATTCCTCCCACTGACACCAATGATGGGGCACTATTCCTCCCACTCATACCAATGATGGGGCACTATTCCTCCCACTCATACCAATGATGGGGCACTATTCCTCCCACTCATACCAATGATGGGGCACTATTCCTTCCACTGACACCAATGATGGGGCACTATTCCTCCCACTCATACCAATGATGGGGCACTATTCCTTCCACTGACACCAATGATGGGGCACTATTTCTCCCACTGATACTAATGATGGGGCACTATTCCTCCCACTGACACCAATGATGGGGCACTATTCCTCCCACTGACACCAATGATGGGGCACTATTCCTCCCACTGACACCAATGATGGGGCACTATTCCTCCCACTCATACCAATGATGGGGCACTATTCCTCCCACTGATACCAATGATGGGGCACTATTCCTCCCACTCATACCAATGATGGGGCACTATTCCTTCCACTGACACCAATGATGAGGCACTATTCCTCCCACTGATACTAATGATGGGGCACTATTCCTCCCACTGACACCAATGATGGGGCACTATTCCTCCCACTGATACCAATGATGGGGTACTATTCCTCCCACTCATACCAATGATGGGGCACTATTCCTCCCACTGATACCAATGATGGGGCACTATTCCCCCCACTGATACCAATGATGGGGCACTATTCCCCCCACTGACACCAATGATGGGACACTATTCCTCCCACTGACACCAATGATGGGACACTATTCCTCCCACTGACACCAATGATGGGACACTATTCCTCCCACTGACACCAATGATGGGACACTATTCCTCCCACTGACACCAATGATGGAGCACTATTCCTCCCACTGACACCAATGATGGGGCACTATTCCTCCCACTGACACCAATGATGGGGCACTATTCCTCCCACTGACACCAATGATGGGACACTATTCCTCCCACTGACACCAATGATGGGGCACTATTCCTCCCACTGATACCAATGATGGGGTACTATTCCTCCCACTCATACCAATGATGGGGCACTATTCCTCCCACTGATACCAATGATGGGGCACTATTCCCCCACTGATACCAATGATGGGGCACTATTCCCCCCACTGACACCAATGATGGGACACTATTCCTCCCACTGACACCAATGATGGGACACTATTCCTCCCACTGACACCAATGATGGGACACTATTCCTCCCACTGACACCAATGATGGGACACTATTCCTCCCACTGACACCAATGATGGAGCACTATTCCTCCCACTGACACCAATGATGGGGCACTATTCCTCCCACTGACACCAATGATGGGGCACTATTCCTCCCACTGACACCAATGATGGGACACTATTCCTCCCACTGATACCAATGATGGGGCACTATTCCTCCCACTGATACCAACGATGGGACACTATTCATCCCACTGACATCAGTGATGGGGCGCTAGTCCTCCCACTGCAAAATTACAGTTATGAAGTAGCAACGAAAATAATTTTATGGTTGGGGGTCACCACAACATGAGGAACTGTATTAAGGGGTCGCGGCATTAGAAAGGTTGAGAACCACTGTTCTAGAGACACATGCTCACCAGACAGAAGAGGAAACAGACCAGTTCCAGTCAGAGAAGTTTTATGGAGACAGAGAAGGCCAAATAGTTCCATCGAATCTATTGAAAAAATCTATCGAGATAAGTAATCGAATCTAATGAATCTAACAAATTTACCAAATTAATCTAACAAGATAAGCTATCGAATCAACCACTGTAATACGAATTAAACCACTGTAATATGAAAGAAATAAGCTACTGTAAGATAAACGAAATAAGCCATTGTAAGCAGTGTTATATGAAGAAGATTGAAGTTATTAAAGAAGTTAACTAAAGTATTCGGTGTGCTCTTTAAACCTACTGCATCCATAGAGCGGCATTGGAGGAATTACAGAGTAAACTCAGTCTAATCAAACAAAGAAACAGCAATTGCATAATTGTTCTAATGCCACAGCGCACTAGGCACCAAAGGGTGCTGCGCCTGCCACAGGTCCTGCTATCTTTTGCAATCTGTCGTTTGTTTTCAATTTTATTTCCTTTTTGCATATTCTGTTACAGTATATTCTTTGTAATGTTTAAACGATGATACCGTTCCTTCATTTTTATATTTAATAAAAGTTCTTTTCTTATTATCTATAGTTTTTTTAACTTTGGTCGTAAGCCACATAGGTTTGATTTTTAGCCTTTTAAACGTGTTGCCCATTGGAATATATATGGTAGTGTGTTCACATACAGTCTTTTGAAGAACTTAAAAAAGGAACTTTTAATATGACTTTAAGGACACATCACACAGACCTCAATTATTACAGTCAGTATGACTTTGAAGGTGTCATACAATTTTCTTGTTCAGTTTCCTTTAGATTTACCTTCAACTATGTAGTGCAAGGGCCTTCATGGATGCATACAAATTGAAAGTGCTTAGGTTTGACATCATGTTATATGGTTTTGGTAAATCTAAAGTAAAATTGTATAACCTTTTTTTCCTACATATTGGCCTAGAACAGGGGTTTTCAAACGTCTTAAGCTAGCCACACATTATACAATTTTATGGTTCAATTACTTTAGATTTACCTTCAACTACTGAATGTAGTGCAAGAGTCTGCCTGATTGCATACAAATTGAAAGTGTTTAGGTTTGACCTCATATTTTAAGGTTTTGGTAAATCTAAAGGAAAATTGTATAATGTATGGCCGGACTTAAGCAAGGGGCCAATTTACTGTCCTTCAAACTGTAGGGGGCTAGATTGTGGCCAATAAGAGTAGAAAATGTCCTGGCAACAGTGGAAGTAAACAATGCCTCAGGCTTGGTGGTCAGTGGGAGTAAAAAAATGACATACTGTCTGTGATCGATATTAATGGAAGGAATAGCGCGCTATCATTGGTATTACTGGGTGGAAAATTGCCCCATCATTAGTGTTAGTGGGAGGAAAATTGCCCCATCATTAGTGTTAGTGGGAGGAATAGTGCCCCATCATTAGTATTAGAGGGAGGCATAGTGTCCCATCATTAGTATTAGAGGGAGGTATAGTGCCCCATCATTGGTATCAGTAGGGGGAATAGAGCCCCCTTGGTGGTGTCAGTAGGAAGACTAGTGCCTCAGATCAGTGGGAAAAATAATGTCCCAAGTGCCGGATAAAGGCAAACAGTAGCCTCCCAGTAATGACTTTGAGAGGGTGAAGAGATGACTATGAAAGTGAGAGGCATTCTTTATAATACATTAAGATAGAGCAAGATCATTGATGGCTATATAGTTGAGTAACAAACCTCAACAGCAGAACAGCAGATGGGCACCACATGATCCAGGGCTGCTTTCCGAACAATGCCCCCCACTCAAGGTGTTTTGTCTGTTATGGAGACACTTGGGTGATTGGAGAGGAGTGCCCAGTGTGTAGAAAAATGTCTCACATTTATGATATTTATATTTGTTTATTGGAGATAAAAGTATACAAGTGGAGCCTACGCGTTTCAGGAAAATTGCCTCCCCCTTCTTTAGGGCTAGTATGTAGAGAGAAGGATACATGGTAAAAATCCATAGCCAGTCTATAGGATTTGTACAAAGTGCAAAGCAAAAACCTGTTATGGAGAGGAACTCACTAGGAAACAGGCTTATCGATGCTCCACTAGTGTCCCTTCTGCAAACAACCACCCGTATCTCAAGGGAGGGCAAACAACACATCCCTTATGACGTATCTATGGTGAAAATGTAACATCATATATTCATTTCCACATTGATAATCAATTATTTGTAGCCTACTCCTATTAATCTGTATGATTTTGAAGTTTGAAAACTTACTTTACAAAGATCCCCACAAATTTACTTCTGTACTGAGCAGTATCAACATGGTGACTTCTCATTTGCCATCTCCTCCAAGATGTGAAAAATAAAAACCCTACTCATCTGTTCTCTGCTCTTTACACATTGACTCCTCCTAACGTCGTGGTACACTCCCTGTAAAGTATGTAAACTCAACATTTCATATTCCTGATATGTGCCTGCTGTACCATGTACTGATATTAAAAAGTATCCTGTCCTCTTTGTATTACTTCTTTTGTGTGAAATCATTGGTTTTCCTGTCAGTCCCTATGCTTTCCTATTACAAAATGACCACACTACAGCATAGTCAGTTCTCTAGCTGTGCTCTCCTCAGTGGTCAGACTTGTGCTGACACCCCCCTCTCTTCTAGCACAGCCATTTACTGGGAAGATCAGTTTTCTGCTGTTTCTCCTCCCCTAGCTCTTTTGCAGCTGAGAATAGAGGAAATATAATCACTTATGAAAAAAAGGGGAAAAAGTGTTTAAAATGTTTTTATTACTTGCATACACAAATGTTTTGCCTTTCATTTCTATTTTAAAATGAATGAGTTGTTTTACAAGGTGAGGGTTTACATACTTTAACCAATCACAGAAAGGCCACAGACAGAATCCTTTAAGGGGTGGCAATTATACCCTCTTAAAGTTGAAATCCACAAAAAACTCACCCTCCTGCTTTTTGCCCACCACCTTCCCTAACTAATCACTGGGCTAGTATTAAAATAATAAATAAATAAATGCCCCAAACATGTATCATTATCTGTGGTCATGTCACACATTGATTATCAAGTCTTCTATTTTTATCCTTGCAGAGGAGGAGCATTCTTCATTGAATGTCCACATTACAGGCTAGATTATGTAGGCACTTTTTATTGGCTGTCCAGTGGCAGCATCCTCACAGACCACACAGCATGAAGGCATCACAAACAGGCAACCAGTCTGTTGGAGGCCAGTCAACTAGTCATTATATTTCAAATAACTGATGAATGGGTGAGAGGGGGTTGGAGAGAAGGATAAGAAGGGTCAGAGTTTGGATATGGCCTTTAAAGACCTCTTAACATTATATTACACACATATACTGTGTATATAGTATAGGAAGTATTTCCAGGGCCTCCAGGTATCACAAATGTTCTCCTCCTGGTCATATAATGTAGCTGTAAGGTCTTCCATGTCTCTGATTTCATTCACTTTAGAGAACCAAAGGGACTTCGAAGGTTCACAGACCTCGAGCAAAGTGGGATGTATGCCTTAGCCACATTCAGAAGCTGGATTGTAAGAGAGGTCTTATATTTCTTAATTGGCCTCCCTGAGAAATGCAGTAGGCATGCTGTAGGGTTGCCCTCCAAATCTACGCTGGTCAAATGTTTGATAGTACTGGTCACCTCTTCCAAAATGGTCTGATTTTGGGGCAATACCAGAAGATATTTAAGATCGTACCTCCTTCAGCACTACACCACCAGAGTGTGCGGGGAAAGAGATAGTATCTCAACCTGGGGAAAGAGACAGTGTAGGGTAGATAGTAATCTATACCACCTTGTCAGAATCTTATAATTGGCTCCTGGACATTGGAAACGATAGAAGACTTCTGTGCAAAGTGGAGAATTTTCTCCTTCTGCGCGGCAGTGAAATGAATGTCAAGGTCACATTCCCGTTTGGAAAGGAACATGGGAACATAATCTGTAGCCAGTCAAATCAGGGAGGCATAGGTAATGAAGAGACAATGACAGATCGGTTCCCCTTTGTGGCAGGTGCTTTCAAACTCTGTAAGCTGGCGGGAGATACCCAGGGTTTGGGAGAACTTGCAGAAAAAATGACAGAGCTGAAGACTAGAGATGAGCGAATTATTCAAAAATTCGATTCGGCTGATTCGTCGAATTTGAGGAAGAAATTCGATTCGATGCGAATTTATTCGCTACGAATTTAACTTATAAAAAGGGTTTCTAGGCTTCAGAGAGCCTTTAAATTAGTGCAGAACACTGTACCTTTAATTTAAATGCCCTTGGAGATGAGGAAGGAGAAGGAGAAGGATGAGAAGAAGGAGAAGGAGAAGGATGAGAAGAAGGAGAAGGAGAAGGATGAGAAGAAGGAGAAGGATGAGAAGAAGGAGAAGGAGAAGGATGAGAAGAAGGAGAAGGATGAGAAGAAGGAGAAGGAGAAGGATGAGAAGAAGGAGAAGGAGAAGGATGAGAAGAAGGAGAAGGATGAGAAGAAGGAGAAGGATGAGAAGAAGGATGAGAAGAAGGAGAAGGATGAGAAGAAGAAGGATGAGAAGAAGAAGAAGGATGAGAAGAAGGAGAAGGATGAGAAGAAGAAGGATGAGAAGAAGAAGAAGGATGAGAAGAAGAAGAAGGATGAGAAGAAGGAGAAGGATGAGAAGAAGAAGAAGGATGAGAAGAAGAAGAAGGATGAGAAGAAGGAGAAGGATGAGAAGAAGAAGAAGGATGAGAAGAAGAAGAAGGATGAGAAGAAGGAGAAGGATGAGAAGAAGAAGAAGGATGAGAAGAAGGAGAAGGATGAGAAGAAGAAGGATGAGAAGAAGAAGAAGGATGAGAAGAAGAAGAAGGATGAGAAGAAGGAGAAGGATGAGAAGAAGAAGAAGGATGAGAAGAAGAAGAAGGATGAGAAGAAGGAGAAGGATGAGAAGAAGAAGAAGGATGAGAAGAAGAAGAAGGATGAGAAGAAGGAGAATTCCAAGCCGGCAAAAAGTGTATCTGCAGAGCTCCGCTATTTCTTAGCGGAGCTCTGCAGATACACTTAGTGGAGCTCTGCAGATACACTTTTTGCCGGCTTGGAATTCTTCTTATTTTCATCCTACTTCTTCTTCTTCTTCTTCTTCTTCCTCATCCTCATCCTCTTCTGCTTCTGAGGATGAGGATGAAGAAGAAGAAGAAGAAGAAGTAGGATGAAAATAAGAAGAATTCCAAACCGGCAAAAAGTGTATCTGCAGAGCTCCGCTAAGTGTATCTGCAGAGCTCCTCTATTTCTGACAGTTCTCTGACATTCACATTTACAGCGGTTGAAACATTGCATCTATTTGTTTCCATAAATGGAAACAAATAGATACAATGTTTCAACCGCTGAGCTCTGCAGATACACTTAGCGGAGCTCTGCAGATACACTTAGCGGAGCTCTGCAGATACACTTTTTGCCGGCTTGGAATTCTTCTTATTTTCATCCTACTTCTTCTTCTTCTTCTTCATCCTCATCCTCAGAAGAAGAAGAAGAATGAAAAGAAGAAGAAGAAGAATGAAAAGAAGAATGAAAAGAAGAAGAAGAATGAAAAGAAGAAGAAGAAGAATGAAAAGAAGAATGAGAAGAATGAAAAGAAGAATGAGAAGAATGAAAAGATTCTTCTTCTTCTTCTTTTCATTCTTCTTTTCATTCTTCTTCTTCTTCTTTTCATTCTTCTTTTCATTCTTCTTTTCATTCTTCTCATTCTTCTTCTCATTCTTCTTTTCATTCTTCTTCTCATTCTTCTTTTCATTCTTCTTCTTCTTTTCATTCTTCTTTTCATTCTTCTTTTCATTCTTCTTCTCATTCTTCTTCTTTTCATTCTTCTTTTCATTCTACTTCTTCTTCTTTTCATTCTTCTTCTTTTCATTCTTCTTTTCATTCTTCTTCTCATTCTTCTTTTCATTCTTCTTCTCATTCTTCTTTTCATTCTTCTTCTCATTCTTCTTTTCATTCTTCTCATTCTTCTTTTCATTTTTCTCATTCTTCTTTTCATTTTTCTCATTCTTCTTTTCATTCTTCTTTTCATTCTTCTTCTCATTCTTCTTTTCATTCTTCTTCTCATTCTTCTTTTCATGAAGAAGAAAAGAAGAATGAGAAGAATGAAAAGAAGAATGAAAAGAAGAAGAAGAATGAAAAGAAGAATGAGAAGAAGAATGAAAAGAAGAATGAGAAGAATGAAAAGAGGAATGAGAAGAATGAAAAGAGGAATGAGAAGAAGAAGAAGAAGAATGAAAAGAAGAAGAAGAATGAAAAGAAGAATGAAAAGAAGAAGAAGAATGAAAAGAAGAAGAAGAAGAATGAAAAGAAGAAGAAGAAGAATGAAAAGAAGAAGAAGAATGAAAAGAAGAATGAAAAGAAGAAGAATGAAAAGAAGAAGAAGAAGAAGAATGAAAAGAAGAATGGAAAGAAGAAGAAGAATGAAAAGAAGAAGAAGAAGAATGAAAAGAAGAATGAGAAGAATGAAAAGAAGAAGAAGAAGAATGAAAAGAAGAATGAAAAGAAGAAGAAGAATGAAACGAAGAAGAAGAAGAATGAAACGAAGAAGAAGAAGAATGAAAAGAAGAATGAGAAGAATGAAAAGATTCTTCTTCTTCTTCTTTTCATTCTTCTTTTCATTCTTCTTCTTCTTTTCATTCTTCTTCTTCTTCTTTTCATTCTTCTTTTCATTCTTCTCATTCTTCTTTTCATTCTTCTCATTCTTCTTTTCATTCTTCTTTTCATTCTTCTTCTCATTCTTCTTCTTCTTTTCATTCTTCTTCTTTTTTTCATTCTTCTTTTCATTCTTCTTCTCATTCTTCTTTTCATGAAGAAGAAAAGAAGAATGAGAAGAATGAAAAGAAGAATGAAAAGAAGAAGAATGAAAAGAAGAAGAATGAGAAGAAGAATGAAAAGAAGAATGAAAAGAAGAATGAGAAGAATGAAAAGAAGAATGAGAAGAATGAAAAGAAGAATGAAAAGAAGAAGAAGAAGAATGAAAAGAAGAAGAAGAATGAAAAGAAGAATGAAAAGAAGAAGAAGAAGAATGAAAAGAAGAAGAAGAAGAATGAAAAGAAGAATGGAAAGAAGAAGAAGAATGAAAAGAAGAAGAAGAAGAATGAAAAGAAGAATGAGAAGAATGAAAAGAAGAAGAAGAATGAAAAGAAGAAGAAGAAGAATGAAAAGAAGAATGAAAAGAAGAAGAAGAATGAAAAGAAGAATGAAAAGAAGAATGAGAAGAATGAAAAGATTCTTCTTCTTCTTCTTTTCATTCTTCTTTTCATTCTTCTTCTTCTTTTCATTCTTCTTTCTCTTCTTTTCATTCTTCTTTTCATTCTTCTCATTCTTCTTCTCATTCTTCTTTTCATTCTACTTCTCATTCTTCTTTTCATTCTTCTTCTTCTTTTCATTCTTCTTTTCATTCTTCTCATTCTTCTTTTCATTCTTCTTCTCATTCTTCTTTTCATGAAGAAGAAAAGAAGAATGAAAAGAAGAAGAAGAATGAAAAGAAGAATGAGAAGAAGAATGAAAAGAAGAATGAAAAGAAGAATGAGAAGAATGAAAAGAAGAATGAAAAGAAGCAGTATTCCAGTACAGCAAAAAGTGTATCTGCAGAGAGCTCCGCTATTTCTGACAGTTCTCTGACAGTTCCTTCACATTTACAGCGGTTGAAACATTGTATCTATTTATTTCCGAATAAAAACATCTGTATCCTAAATGGAAACAAATAGATACAATGTTTCAACCGCTGTACATGTGAAGGAACTGTCAGAGAACTGTCAGAAATAGCGGAGCTCTCTGCAGGGACACTTTTGCCGGCTGATCGGGAAAAATCCGATTCGCGCACCCGAAGTATGCAAATATTCGGATTCGACGCGAATCGAATTTTTCCTGAAATTCGAAACGAATTCCACTTCGCCTGGTTCGATTCGCTCATCTCTACTGAAGACCACTCCTGAAGTCCAGGGGAGGGTCGGTGGTAGTCGCACCGGCTATAGAGGAAAGCTGGCCGTTAAGGCCCCAGGAAAATGACATAAATGACATGATGTATTGCTTACTTTTGTTTGCTATGACTACACACAGAAGGGAAGCACATTTTAAGTAACTATAAGTAATTAGGTAGGAAGGTTTAGGCTGTGCAATTTCTCAAACCAGAATTTCTGGTTCAACTAGCATAACCGGACTTCTGACAGGGACTACTTTGCTTACTATAAAGTATATTATCTTCTGTTCTGCTGACCTCATGTGTCAGGTCCATTCACCGGTGATGATTCCAAAATAAGTGCAGATCATATGCATAGAAGGCACAATTCTTCTACCTTAGTTACGCACCAGCATATTATTGGGGCAAGACAGAAAATAACTGCAGCAGTATGTTTGTAGGTTAATTGAAACTACTTCTTATGTTCTGGGTCCTAAAGTATATCTAAACCCAAAAATATAAATTTGACATATTGCAGCTTACCCATCTGGAGATGTGATGGCTTTGTTAGTTTTTTTGTAGGCTTTTCCCCTTTATTTTCACCTGGTGATCCTGCCAGTAATACATTCCTGTTTCAGATGACAAGACTCACTCATTTCTCTTCATCTATGGAGAGAGCCATGGTTGTCACACTAGGCTGCTCTCCTTATTTGGACTATAAACACATCTCTCTCTTCTTCTCCATTACATGGGGGTCAAGGGAATTTCTAGTTTAAAGCAGAACTACACTCTCTCAGTCAACATTAAAGTGGAACTTTACTCTCTCAACCAACATTTATATTTTTAATCCTTATGCTGCCTAGGCAAATGATGTCATACATCCCTTCAGGAGGGGAGGGAGGTTTCTCAGCTCAGCCAATGCCTTAGCTAAGGGCAGATAAATTCCAGGAAGTAAATGCTAGCCTCTGTACTTACTGAAGATGGCCACTGCCAGGATTCTTATAAGGTGTTTTAGAAAATGATTTCTCAGCAAAATAAAGCATGGAGACATGGATGGATGGGGGAGTTTGCTTTGAATATTATCAATAAATTACACAGCATCTTTGGTTGGTGGTGCTCAGATGCAGTGTAGCTCCACTTTAACTATTTTTAATCCAAATACTGCCAGCATTAGTAAATAGATTGGAAGGTATATGATGTTTATTTGTTTTAAACTTTTTTTTTAATGTTTCTTCAGTTATTTTCTGGTCATATATCCCAGGAGTCTTCATGGACATTTTTTTTTCTTTTATCTGGAGAAGGGCGGGGCTTTCTCGGCTAATCATACCCACCTGAGCATGCCTGAGCTAAAGAAAAGTGAATTTCAGAAAGTAACTGCTGCATGAATAATCTGCCTCTGCTAAAGATGGCTGCAGCTAGAAATGCTATGGGAGTGTTTCTGAAAGTGATTTCTCAATAAAATATAGCATGGAGATATGGATGAATGGGTGAGTTTGTTTTGAATAATAAAAATGAACACACCCACTCCCTGTAGACTCACCCTGTGATTGGACACAGTACAATTATGTCAGCAGGTACCAGCCAATGATTTATGGCTAAGACTTGCTGATCGGCTGTGTCCAATCACAGCACAGAGTTCTGTGTTTACAAACACACAGGCACACAGTTAACCCCTTGATTTCCCCTTGATGTACAGTGACAATGTATAGTATTATATATATGAATCACAATATTAGTGTCACTATTGATGTCAGTATCAGTTAGCTAGTGTACCTCCCAGTATGGGTCTGTTAGCACCAGATTGCCTGCCACACTTTTACAGTCCCACTATATTTTTTTTTATTGGATATGTTTTATAAAAAAAAGTAGAAAACATAGTTTGTTTTGACAATTTTCAGTATTTTTCTAAATAAAAAATAAAAACCCCAGTGATGATTATATACCACCAAAAGAAAGCTGTATTTGTCTGAAAAAAATATATAAATATCATTTGGGTAAAGTGTTGTATGACCAAGCAATTACCAGTTAAAGTAGCACAGTGTTGAATAGCATAAAATGGCCTGGTCATGAAAGGGGTAAAACCTTCCAGAGCTCAGGTGATTAAAGAAGATAGCTTGGAAGACAGATCAACTCACAAAAAGTGACAAGGAAACTATCATTTATAAGATGAACAGGTGTTTTCTACCACTATATTCTAGCCACTGTATCTGAGAACTGGTAAGCTGCAGTATATCAATATATTACATTTTTGTTCATTGGTTTAGATACACTTTAAATATTTATTATTTGTCTGTATATATAATCAAGCACCTGCAGACTGCTTCTACAAACATTTGAGAAAGAATGGGTCACACTCAGGAACAGGGGCGGACTGACAACTCATGGGGGCCCCAGGCAACAGGGGATCATGGGGCCCCTGTATCCTTGCCCAAACTCAAAAAAGCCTATGAAAAAGGTACCAGGGGCATCTCATGGGGCCCCCTACTGACCCCGGGCCCTCGGGCAGTGCCTGAGTTTCCAAATGGTCAGTCCACCCCTGCTCAGGAGCTCAATGAATTCAAGCGTGGAACCGTGATAGGTTGCCCCCTGTGCAGAAAGTCACTTGTGGAATTTCCTTACTACTAAATATTCCATGGTCAGCTGTTAGTGGTATTATAACAAAGTGGAAGCAACTGGGAACAACAGCAACTCAGCCATGAAGTGGTAGGCCACGTAAAAAGACAGAGCGGGTTCAGAGCATGCTGAAGCGCACAGTGCGCAGAAGTCACCAACTGTCTGCAGAGTCAATAGCTAAAGACCTCCTGCCCTTTAGATTAGCACAACAACAGTGTGTAGAGAGCTTCATGGAATGGGTTTCCATGGCCGAGCAACTGCATCCAAGCCTTACATCAAGAAGTGCAATGCAAAGCGTAAGTGGATACAGTGGTGTAAAGCATGCTGCCACTGGACTCTAGAGCAGTGGAGACGTGTTCTCTGGAGTGATGAATCACGCTTCTCTAACTGGCAATCCGATGGACATGTCTGGGTTTGGCGGTTGCCAGGAGAAGGGTACTTGCCTGACTGCATTGTGTCAAATGTAAAGTTTGGTGGAGGGGGGATTATGGTGTGGGGTTGTTTTTCAGGGGTTGGGCTTGGCCCCTTAGTTCCAGTGAAGGGAACTCTTAAGGCTTCAGCATACCAAGACATTTTGGATAATTTCATGCTCCCAACTTTCTGGGAACAGTTTGGGGATGGCCCCTTCCTGTTCCAACATGACTGTGCACCAGTGTACAAAGCAAGGTCCATAAAGATATGGATGAGCGAGTTTGGGGTGGAGGAACTTGACTGGCCTGCACAGAGTCCTGTCCTCAACCCGACAGAACACCTCTGGAATGAATTAGAGCAGAGACTGCGAGCCAGGCCTTCTCGTCCGACATCAGTGCCTGACCTCACAAATGCACTTCTGGAAGAATGGTCAAACATTCCCATAGACACCCTCCTAAACCTTGTGGACAGCCTTCCCAGAAGAGTTGAAGCTGTTATAGCTGCAAAGGGCCAACTCAATATTGAACTCTACGGACTAAGACTGGGATGCCATTAAAGATCATGTGCGTGTAAAGGCAGGCCGACCAATACTTCTGACAATATTTCAGGAGGAAAGAGTGATAGAGGGATTTAATTCCCAAAGAGATTGGGAACTATGGCTGAAGTTATGCACAAATCACAACTCTTTATGTAAAACTTAAAGTACAACTATAGATATAGTTTCATAGAGTAAGGGGGGGGGGGGGGTTATAATCCCTTTCATTTTTTTTTGCCATCTGTGTCCAGTTGGGGAGATTTCCCTTCACTTCCTATCCCATGGCTGAAATGTGAGTAAAAATCCCTGCAAATGAATGGGATCCCTTGGGTCTCCCCAGGTTACGAGAACTAGTGTTCCCATTGGAAGATTTACCCTCTATTACTATTCTGGCGACAACCCAAAATTTGGGTTTTTCTTTTACTTTCACTGTCAATGACAATGGCAAACAGAACAAAAAGAGAGGGTAAATCTCCCTAACGGGGGCACAGACAGCAATAACAACCTGAAGGTGTTCTAATACCTTTCTACACTATCCAAAACAAAAACAAGAGTTTTGTCTTTAGTTATACTTTACGCTGGGTACATATGCATATTTTTCTTTTTTTCTGCTGGCTGAACAAAAAAAAACAGATTCCTGCATCCACACAAGTCAGGTGGATGCAGAAATCCTCCTGCTATGCTATTGTAATCTGATAGTGGGGTCTCCACTTTCAGACTACACTGATCTGTGCTGTAGCAGCTTGGCTCAGGCATTGATCGAATTAAAGTTTTCCAGCAGTCCCATTCAATCTACCAATTGATTTCTGTCGCACAGGGGGGACAAAAACAATGAAATACGGGCAGTCCTTACTAAATTGGATGAATTTTAATCCATGAGCACCCAGCCTATGTCCCAAGTCTCTGCTGATTCAAAAATGTAGTGTTCAGCTTCTCTGATCAAATGAGTTTCAGATGAAGGGTTCAAAGTCGACTATTACAGAACTTCTGCAGTCTGATAAAAAACAAGTGATGTAACCATTGACCAGGCAAGTGCTAGTTAGTGAGCATAAGTATTTGCAGGCGTGTTGGACCCTTTTTGCATGACTATAACTGAATGTAAAAGGGAAAGGATATTTCACTGCACATTCTGAACATTGTCCCATTCATGCTGAGTCAGGATGAAGACAACAGCAGGTTGCTGAGTTTATAGGTGGGGGGTGAGCAATCAGTCCTCCTGTATATGGCCACTGACTGCTCATGCACAACCTAATCCAATCAAACTATACTCCTGATTCCAGGATTGTTTTCTAAGATCAGGCAAGGATAATATACCACATTCTTTTGTTTATTGCCCTGTCCATGTGTATATTTCTTTGTTTGCTAATTTCAAACAGATTAAGCTGGCTGCTACCTTTCCTTTTATTGGATGAGGTGCAGACACACTAGAAATCTTCAGCTGCCTTGTAAAGGTAATGTCTGGGCTACTGGTGTGTTGCTGGACCTTTGATGAAGGGGCTGCCTCCTAATAATCTTCTAGCGATCACTCCAGGGAGGCCTTTGAATGCTGGATCAGTACACACATTCCCTTGGCGTATATTGGAGTTTATGTTCCAAGGCAGCACCATGTGTTCCTATTTTTTTGTACTGCTTTCAAACAGTTCTGTACACTCTTTTAAACACAATACATGTTTATATTTGGTGCTATCCCATTTATGTTTAGAAATGAATTTCATAAAAATCCTGTAAAGAGAATTACTGTCATGGTATTACTTGATCACACAGTATAAATGCTTTTAGGTGTATTGCGTATACCCATTTATTAATTTGCATATACCAATGAATAATTTATTTTAAACCAAATCACATGTGAATATTAACAAAGGTCTTGGGGTGGGGGGATGCCAGAAAATACCCCTTGGGGGGGGGTGGGGGGTTGAAGGACTTGTCAGAGAACAAAGTGGGGCAATGAAATGAATCAAAGAAGGTTACCATCAATTGGGGGGTCATGCACCCAAAAAGAGCAGGGCAGAGGGGTTCTAAAAAAAAAAAAAGTAACAATCCAGTAGAGATTAATCAGACCGAAGACAAATAAAATACATTGTTATGGAGATTGGTCTTAAATTTATGGTCTAGTTCTGTGGTTGTCAATTTATGAGCTAAAGGGGGCTCAAATGTGGCCCCTTACATCACCAAAGGGCTGCATATATTGTTCAATGTATGTAATGCTTGAGAGGACTGATAGAAACTGTTAGCCCATCCCAAATGTAATAAATAATCTCTTTGTGGTAGCTTCAAGTTGGTGTCAGATTCCTACATTCCTACCATCCTCTTTTTTGGTGGACTAACAGAAACTGCAGACCTAATAGAAATAATGAGAGCCAGGGAGTATGGACATTTTCGGCTTAGGAAAAAACTAGGAACATGTTACCTGAGGTTAGATCAATTCTATTATCCTAATCAATGTTCTCACTACAAACTGCTGAGGTCGGTGGGCCTCACAAAACATACCAAAGGGCCGCAGGTTGGGCACTAGATGTCTTGTTAGTGATTTGATGAATTAAAGTGTTGCTAAATCCAGGACCCTGCAGTACACAGAACATGGAAATGTAATTATTTTAGTAAATATAAACTGCTCAATACCTTTTCTCATCAGCGGTTAGAGCAGTCTTGTGAATTCTATCAGTGTCCGGCTGAGCACTGGTTAAAGCTTGTAGGAGGAGCTTTCATTCTCCCCTGATTGTCCTGAGGCTGCATTACCCCTGTCCTTCTGTCTGGACGGTGCTGATTGGCCCTGTGCTGATCACATGCATCCTGCCAAGAAAAATGACTCTAGCAATACACACCAAACTGAGCATGTGCAGTTCCCCCCAAGGCTCTGTTCTATCAGCAGATGGATTGGGGACAGTAGAAAAAGAAGAGGATCAGAGAAGACAGGATAAAACCTCCTTTTTACACAGTGCAGAGGATTAACCCCTTAGGTTTCACAGTGAGTATAACATGCATTCTTTACTGCATATACAGACTGATTGTACTGTTGTGGGTTTAGTAACACCTTAAGCAATATTACATTTTATAATATCTCTCAATACACAATTTTTCGCATTTATTTTATTCACTGAATAAAAAATGAATAATATATTCAATATTTCTAAAGTTAGTTTGCCAGTTTAAGAAGCAATCCTTGTACTGAATCAGCCAGCATCGCTTCTTATAGCTTCACGGGCCATCCATACATTCCAGATGGATTCAGATCATACCCTTGTGTTGTAGCTTGTTTTTGATGGGCATTTGATGCTTTTTATGATGTGTTGATATAAGCTGCCATTCCCATTCAAAGCCATCATAAAAAATGTGTGTCACTGGATAACAAAAATGGGCATTACTTTTTTTTTGGCCAGTGCATGTCAACATGCTGCATGCTTTGAAGGAGACAATGTTCAATTGTAAAATTTTTCAATAAAAGAATTTTTAAAATGTCATTCTCATTACTTTCTGGACACACCTCGTATGTTAACTAGCCTCATCAATAACAATGCCAAATCTATGCACATGTGTTATCACATGGTAAAATGTGTGTGTCAAAAAAGATAGGTAAGAATAGGCCCTTCAACTTTTCTATTTTGGTTGCAGTTATTACATAATCAATTATTGGTGTCAGGATCTCACAGATGATTTTTAGTACTGTAGAATCAAATCTGAATCCAGCTACAAGAATGTGACACCTTTAAATGGCTGTATGGTCTATTTGCCATAGAAAGACGATTTTGAATTTGTAAGGAAAAATCAAGGCAATAGTGCAAACCTGAAAACTGTAATGTAGGTCTTGGGTGAGGTTAACCTTCATGTACAGAACAGCTTCCATTTCTTAGATACACCCAAGATGGCAATAACAGCCAGTTCCTGTTACGCATGAATGTAGAATTTCAAGAGCAAGCATACCAAATGCTCATACATAATTTATTTAGCAATTACCGAGTGAAGCAGGTTTAACCAGAATAATTATAAGACATTTATTAATACATATAGGCAAGCAGTGTCAAACATCCTCAAAGGATAAGTTCACTTTTGAGAGCATGTTACACCCATAATTCGGGTGTAACATCTAACATGCTTCAGACCTGCCCCCCCACACACCCGATCCTCCGCCTCCCTCTGACAGCCAGCAGAGGATCTTCTCCCTGCACCCGCTGTCACATTTTGAAAATAGCTCCACTGTGCAGGGCCCTGCCCACACAGCCGTGTCATTCATCCCCAGCAATCTGCAAATAAGAGAACTACAAATGCCATCAGCCGTTGAACTGCAAAGGCGCTCATGAGGTTGCAACGCTAGTGCACTGTGTTGCTGAAAATGCAGCATGTCTGTTTTATAGTCTGTTCTGATGCACTGACAAGCCAATCAAATAAAAGGACTGCCATAACACAATGCACGTGATCTGCCAGTCACATAACCAACTCTTCCAACAGGCACCCTTTCTGTCTTCTCCTCCATTTAGCAAAGTCCTTGTATTGTTTTTACAGAATGTAACAGGTGCTTTGAATGGGAATGAAGTGCATGAATGAATGGATCCCCCTCCCCCATTCACAGCAAGTTTTGCATTCTGTTATAACAATACAAAGACTTTTCTGAATAGAAGACAGTATAGAAATGGATGGGCAGCTGTTGGGATTTCCTCAATGTACTGTAGTGTTAGAGATGAGGAAGTTAACCTCTGCTGCACCCGAAGTTCAGCAAACAGGACCTGTCATCACTGCAGGGATTACTGTATTTCTACACTAAAGAACAATCATCAAGTAGTGAGGCACACTGCGTTACAGGTAAGTAAATCTACTGAACCTTTATCTCAGGTAAAATAAATTTGATTTAATTTCAGCTATAAGGCTGAACTCGAGGAAGTCATAGAACTGGGCAGCACAGTGGCTAAATGGTTAGCACTTCCGCCAGTACTAGGGTCATTGGTTCGAATCCCAACCATGGCACCACCTGCCTGGAGTTTGCATGTTCTCCCTGTGCCTGAGTGGGTTTACTCCGGTTTCCTCCCACACTCCAAAGACATGCTGGTAGGTGAATTGGATCCTGTCCAAATTGACCCTTGTATGTGTATGTATGAATGTAAGTTAGGGACCTTAGATTGTACGCCCCTTGTGGATTAGGGACTGATGTGAATATACAATATAGATGTAAAGTACTGCGTAAATTGACAGTGCTATATAAGTACCTGTAATAAATAATAAATAAGACACACATTAATGTACCTCTGTAACTATTAATACATCATTAAATGTATTTTTGCAAGCTGTGTGATTACCTTCCTAGAATGCCTTGTACTTTTTAAATGAGTTCAAGGAATCCTCTAACTGGACGATGTGGGGATTATGATGCCACCACCATGTCTCTCCACCTCATTCAATCAGAGACTGTCTTATATCCATTGAAAACATTACAAGGCATTCTATGGATGGGGACAGTGCAGAGCAAGCAACCCCCTCTGGCGAGTGCACAAAGTACCTAGAAGATCGGGGCTCTCACTGTATGTAGCCAGCTACTACAGTTATTTACAGCATCCCCAGTGGCCCTCCAGATATCAGATATGCATACTTACAGCTAGCCAAATGTAAGTATTCATAAATCATAAATCCTGCAGATCAGCTTTGGCAGGCACAGGTGCAGCAATAAAAAGGTGACACAGGTTCCAACTATTCTCCTCTATATTCAGAGATAAATCAAAAGTTTGGGCTAGAGATCCACTCTAAAGTGGACCTGTCATGAAATGTAAACTTAACTCAAACTTATAAGGCACAATTATTTTGACTACAAATACAGGCAAAATAAATGCAATTACAAATGTATCCACAACAGGGAGATTAGCTACAGTGCCATTATAGCTAAACTTCTTGACAATGTTGCACAAAGTGGATACAGGTTCACATTAGTCTGGGCTGTGCGGTCTGCGATTGCCCAGGCACGGCAGTCTACTCATTTAAAGAGCTGCTGTGCTTGCGTTTCATGCAGGGAAAAGGTGCATGCACCTTTTTCAAGAAACATCTGCACGGTCGAAAAGGCCATGTGGTTTCTGTACATCTCCTGTACCCGTGATCGTGCCACAATTGTGCCACGGGATGAGATGCGCCTCGCAAGAGAAATGTGATGTGGTTGCAGGTGGGTGCAGGAATCACATAGATTCCTGAATCCACCCCGTAGTGTGAGGGCTATTGTGAACCTAGCCTAAACAGAGCATCTTAGACAGTCATAGTGTCTCAAAGGTAAAGATGGGCAGAGGTTCACCATTGTGAACAATTTCAGAGTAATGTTCCTCAAAGTAAAAAGATTTTAAATATATCATCTACAGTACATACTGTAATATCATCAATATCATAATATCATCATAAGATTCTGCTCTGTGCACAGGGTCTGTGAAGACAGTTCGCTGTGCCATCCAATACTGCAAAGTAAAACTCTATCATGCAAAGAAGAAGTCATATCTGAACATGATCCAGAAGCGCCACCGTCTTCTCTGGGCCGAACCTGGGCCATGGTCAGTGGAGACGTGTTGCTGTTATCCATTTTACAATTACTTTATTTGTTTCAGTTAAACATCAGATATGTTTTCTCTTTTCTATTGTGAATAAAACATGGGTTTATGAGATTTGCAGATCATTGCATTTTGTTTGTATATAGAGTTTACACAGTGTCCCAATTTTTTTAGAATTGGGGTTGTAAAAAGTCTTTGTTTTCAATGGGCCCAATTCACAACAACATCCTGTGTTTGTTGTGCACTGGGCGAAAATCAAAATCCTGCTGCATTTGAATGCAACACAATGAGCTGCAATTCTTTATGTGTCATAATAAAGCATTTTAAGTCACATCTGATATCAGCTTTTAAAATTATTTCAAACATTTTTTATTTACAAAAAAACTATATTAAAATGATTGTGTAACAGATCCTAACGGGTTGCTTGTAAATAAAAAATTAATTCATTTTAATAGTGGATATCAGATGTGACTGATATTGGTACCTAAAAAGGGCAAGTTCTTTCACAGAGGCATTGAAAACGGGCAGTTAGGGTTTGTTTTTACAGCTTCCTGATCGCCTATCATCACCACTCAAAACTGGTAAAATAAATGGGTGGAGGTGTACAGCAAGGCACCCCAGTGGATTGCAGTGCAGTGACTCCAGTACACTGGATGCTGTGCCCTGGCTGCTGCAGCTTATGCATATACTTGCAAATGTGTGCAAACTAAACTGCTCGTTTTAACGTGAACTGTTAGGGACAATTCGGTTTGTTGCAGGCTGGCTAGTAAGTGAGCTGGGAATTTTTGTGTTTTGGACCAGAAAAATACTCTTTATTCTCCTTGCTGATTTAGTATCACCTCAAATGTTAGACTATCTATTGTGTGAGAAAGCCTTTAAAGTGGTAGTAAACTGCAAAAAATATACAACAAAAAAATCTTCTCCCTGTAAGTTAAGAGCATAGTGTGCTAGTATGCATTGCATACTAGTACATTATGAAAGACTTACCTCCAGTGGATCACTGTCATGGCTCTCCAGGGCTTCCATCATCACCCAGTCTTCCTCCTGGGTTCGCGGCCTTCAGCCATTTGACTGGCCAGGCCGAAAACTGCAAAAAATATACAACAAAAAAATCTTCTCCCTGCAAGTTAAGAGCATAGTGTTGTAGTATGCATTGCATACTAGCACATTATGAAAGACTTATCTCCAGTGGATCACGGTCATGGCTCTTCCATCATCACCCAGTCATCCTTCTGGGTTTGTGGGCTGCGGCATCTGACTGGCCAAGCCACAATGATGTCATTCCCACGCATGCACACCGAAGCCTCTGCTGCGACACGGCTCTCTCAATAGGCGGCACACTGTCCATTGAGAGCGCAGTCTGCATGTGCTGGTGACATCTCTGGCATTGCTAAATATCTCCGATACGATGCACGTTTAGGAGATATTTACTGTACCTACAGGTAAGTCTTATTATAGGCTTACCTATAGGTATAAGAGGAAAAATGACTTTACTACCACTTTAATGTCAATAGAGGAAGTCTCAGGGCCCACTCACACCAGCCCACATGTGTTATTCAGACATGCTACATACTTACTCAATGCATACTACTGTACACGTATGCTGCAAATGCAGCTCAACACACCTGGTGTGAATGGAGCCCTTAGTGAGCATGGGGATAACATCTGGTGGGGCTGAGCCCTGCATTTAGGTCTCTATAAAACAAAGGGAGTTATTTTCTAAAACTGAAGAGTGTAAAATCTGGTGCAGCTCTGCATATAAACCAATCAGCTTTCAGGTTTTAATGTAAAAGCTTAATTAAACAAGCTGAAAGTAGAAGCTGATTGGCTACCATGCACAGCTGCACCAGATTTTACACGTTTAGGATTTAGTAAATACCCCCCAACATAATACTGGATCAAGGAGACACACAAGGAAAGGAGTTTGGATAACTCAGGTAATTACAGATACCTAAAGGCGCTTGCTCTTATGCCAGGACATATAAAATTGATTATAGATTCCCCTAAATATTATAAGGTCAGGAAACATGGCTTAATTTTTTCAAGCAATCTAATAAGTTTAGGCATCCTTGCAACAACCCTTATACTGACCCTACACTAAACAAACTGATTCTACAATTTCTGTACAATCTCATTTAGAGTTATCAAATTTATGTAACATGAGGACAAACCTTAAAAAAACAGCACTCCATTTGTATTCAGTAGGCCCTTGCACTACATAGTTGATGGTAGATCTAAAGATTTATACATTCAGATTGTATAATGTATGGTCTTAGGTTGTTGTAAACTTCAAACAGGAAGTCTGAACAAAGCATATCCCTCTATAGTGTGTACTTGACTTAATCCAGAGCACAAAGTGTCATTTCTGTCTGCTGCCTCATTCCTCTATTATCAGCATGTCACTTCTGGCAAGTTTTCCTGAAGCCAAGAGAAAAATGGTAACAGGGGACAGCACAGCCTGTGATTGACAGCCTCAGCTCTGCGCCTGTGTGAAGGGGGAGTGCACCTTCCCTCCAATCAGCTCTCAGAGCTCATGTCAGTGAGGGCTCTGCTTCACTATGAGCTTCAGCTTCCTGCCCCCCTGCTTTTCTGCACTGTGAATGGATGTAGGGGCCAGACAGCTGTAGATAAACAGGTACAATGTATGTAGGAGGATTTGTTTCATCTCTCTGTATTACCTGAGTCCAGTCACTACTCTGGGTATAAGTAAGGATTTACAACCACTTTAGGGGTAAACAAGTGAGCAACAAGGAGAACTTGTGGGCATTATACATGTTTCTTAACACACAGAGATATTCATCAACATATGGGAACATTTGTGCTCAGCATTATTTCTTCTTCAAAGAGCAGTGGCCAATCCTTTCATGTATGCATAATGCAACAATACTGCAGAACATAGGCAGACCTTTCATCACCTGCTGTTCCTAATGAGACACCTGTTTCTTGGCCATGGAAGTCCTTGGGGACCTTTTTTTTACCCTCCACCACATGCACCTGGTTACCTGCATTTGTTGTGATGTCACAACCATAGATAATTAATTGTTATTGTATAAGTGCATTTGTCTGTGCCTTGGGTAATGGTGTGACATTGTTATTTTGTCCCTTGTATAACAGAATACTAGGTCTATGGCAAGACATTCGGCTAAATTAGGTGGACTGGTGAACCCACAACCCTACTAAAGACACTATGAAGAATAATGTCAAATGATGTGCTATAAATGAATGTATTTATAATGTCAAACATAATTATGGGATAGCATTGTTATGACAAGTCAAGTAGCATTCCAGATGCAAGCTAGTTTTATTTTCTCCATGATTAAGAGCTTAGTTAGTTGGTATGTATCACTATTTTAGGAATGCTGTCGTGGATACATAAATGGCTGTAAAGTATGTTTAATATTTTGGGGCACTAACAATCGTAAAACAATTTGTAATGTCATGCCACAATAAAGTGTGCTATGTATACAGTATGCAGCTATTTATGATAAGCATTCACCAAGCATGCACTGTCTTTTGTGACATACTAACATATTTATTCAGCAAACTATATTAATTTTAAAGCGATATTAAACCCAAAACCAAAAATGTATTATATTGCAGCTTACAATCATTAGATGCAATGCCTGCATTCATTTTCTTTTTAAGGCTTTCTTTCTTCTATTTTCATCTGATGAAAACACTGGTAGGTACTGGCAAAAAAACTGTTAGCTGTAACTGATTATAAAGTGTGGGCTGGAGTTTGGCTTCAGTTTGTTACTGTATTTAACCACTTGCCCTCCAGAGGATTTACCCCCCTTCATGACCAGGCCTCTTTTTGCTGTTCGGAGCTGCATTATTTCAACTGGTAATTAAGCGGTCATGCAATGCTGTACCCAAACAAAATTAACGCCTTTTTTTCACACAAATAGAGCTTTCTTTTGGTGGTATTTGATCGCCTATGTGCTTTTTATTTTTCGCGCTATAAACAAAAAAAGACCGACAATTTTTAAGAAAAACAATATTTTTTCCTTTTGTCTATAAAAAATTTATAGTAAACTCAGTTAGTCGTAAATTTAGGCGAAAATGTATTCTGTTACATGTCTTTGGTAACAAAAATCCCAATAAGTGTATATTGATTGCTTTTTGTGAAAGTTATAGCGTCTACAAACTATGGTATAGCTGTAATTTACGCCATTGTTTGCAATACAGCGCTGCAATAGTTTTACTGACAATTGTATGGTCATGCAATACTTACATGAATAAAATTTATGTCCTTTTTTTCACACAAATAGAGCTTTCTTTTGGTGGTATTTGATCACCTGGGCGCTTTTTATTTATCGCGCTATAACAAGAAAAAGCCCGAAAATTTTGAAAAAAAACCCAGTATTTTCTCATTTCTGTCATTAAAAAATATCCAAAAAACTCAAATTTCATCGTAAATTAAGGCCAAAATGTATTCTGCTACATGATTTTGGTAACGAAAATCCCCAATAAGTGTATATTGATAGCTTTGTGTGAAAGTTATAGTGTCTACAAACTATGGTATAGATAATGGAATTTACACAAAACGTTTACTTTGACTGCCTATCACATTTCTTGAGGTGCTAAAATACCAGGACAGTACAAAACACCCCCAAATTTCCCCTTTTTGGAAAGTAGACACCCTAAGCTATCCGCTGAGAGGCATATTGAGTCCATGGAAGATTTATTTTAGTTCCACAAGTTTTTGGAAAATTACAAAAACATTTTTCTTTTTCTTTACACAAAGTTGTCACTTAAATTATATATTGCTCACACAAGCCATGGGCATATGTGGAATTGCACCCCAAAATAAATTCTGCTACTTCTCCCGAGTATGGGGATACCATATGTGAGAGACTTTTTGGCAGTCTAGCCACATACAGAACCCTAAAATCCAAAAAGCACCTTCAGGCTTTTAAAGGGCTTTATTTCCTCATTACACTTCATGACTACCTATCAGTTTTGAAGGCCCTGAAATGCCAGGATAGCACCGAACCCCCCCAAATGACTCAATGTGCCTCTCAGCAGATAGCTTAGGGTGTCTACTTTCCAAAAAGTTTGTACTGTCCTGGTATGTTAGCACCTCAAGAAATGTGGTAGGCAGTCGGAGAGTAAAAGCTGTGTAAATTCCATTATCTATACCATAGATTATTTATATGTATATTAATTATTAAAAATATATTTTTTTTTTCCCTAGTCATCTTCTAGGACAGCTCACTTGAGAGATAGGGCTCCTCCCAGGAAACACCCGCTCCACCTTTTTTTTTCCCTTTATAGGCGTCCTCTCTCCCATTGGCCCCCAGTTTTAGTGTTTCCTCCGGCCAGGAAGGAGCTACGCCCGTTTTTTATTTTTTGTCTGGGCTCTCTGGCGGAGTACAGAGGGTCCCTGGCTGAGGCCCCCCCCTTCCTCCAAGCGAGGCAGGGGCCTTGTGAGGGGGGGACCTTTCAGCCAGATTCATACTGGAGTGCCCGTTGTAGGGTGGGGGCGTCGGCCCCAGATGGTCCCAGCGGGGCTCTCCAGGGGGGTAGAGCCCGCTCCGCCGACCGAGGCATTGGTGCCTTTCCCTGCGGGGGTTTCAGGTAAGTCTTACCTGCTCCTGGATCCCGGCAGCATGGCCAGGAGGCGCGGCTGCGGAAGGTCTGGACGCTGCGATCGCGTCACTTCCGGGCGCCGGGTGTCGTCACTTCCGGCGCAGGAGCATGGAACGGCCGCCGCCATCTTGGAAATGGGCGGTGGACCGTGGAAGGAACCCGTGCCACGGCCGCTTCTCCACCGGCGGCCGTGAGAGGGGGGTCGGCGAGGGGGGATCGCAGGGGGGGGGCGGAGCCCACCAGCCCCTGAAAAACCGCCGCACCGAGGCAGAGTCTGCGGCAGCATGGAGGCAGATCTGTCAGGAGCGGGGGAGGCCTGCAGCAAGGTAAGGGCCTTTGTTTGGCCACTCTTCTTTGTTTTCCCCCCCTCCCCCCCCCCTCCCGGGATAATTGGGTACCCCCCACGCACACACAGCTCCCCTCTCCCCCCCCAGGCCCACGGCTGGAGCTTTCACAGTGGCACAGGGGGGGAGGCGTTACTTTCACAAACGCATGAATGCGTGTATCTCCTTGTCCCCAGATGGGCCCACAGGAGGAGGATAGAGGGGAGAAAGAAGCTCCTTGTGAGCAGAAAAAGAAGTGTGCCACTTGTAGGAAGAAACTGGCGAGCTCCTGGAGAAAGCAGCTCTGCCAGGGGTGTATAGACAAGCTCATCAAGAAGGAGTCTGGATCTCTTTTTAAAGACTTCCTACAGAATATGTCGCAGGAGATGTCCAAGACATTTCAAAGCTTCAGGGAACAGAAGCCGGGGCCGGCCCAGGATGAGCCCCAACCGGGCACTTCAGGTAGCACCCAAGGGGGGAAAAAGAGGAAGCTGGACAAGGTAGCCACTGTAAGGGACTGGGAAGAGGCCGAACAGTCGGACACCTCAGACTCGGAGGAGGGTGAGATTGAGGCTCAGGGCCCAAAGGCAGACAGGTTCCTTTTTCAGGTGGAAGACACGGAGGACCTGTTAAAGGTGATCTACGAGACCCTGGATCTGGAGGAGGAACAGCAGGACCTCTCTCTCCATGACCAACTGTACGCAGGGCTACAGGCAAAAAGCAGCCGTACATTCCCAGTGCACCCTGCCCTATGGTCCACGATCAGGAGAGAATGGGAAGAGCCGGAGAAGAAGGCTTTCCTTCCCAAGAACCTCAAGAGACGTTTCCCCTTTAAGGAGGAAGATGCCTCGGTTTGGGAGACTTGCCCGAAGCCAGACGCCCCTCTCTCGAGGATCTCGAAGGAAACGGACCTGTCCTTTGAAGACGGTGGGTCCCTAAAGGACCCGATGGATCGGAAAGCGGATGCCTTCCTGAAGAGGGCATGGGAAGCGTCCGCAGTGAATTTCAAACCTGCAGTGGCGACGACCTGCGTGTCCAGAACCCTGGATGTGTGGTTGGGGCAGCTCCGTTCGCATCTGGAACAAGGCACCCCGGGGGAAGAGATTCTGAAATCGCTTCCGGTGCTGGAGAAAGCGGTAGCCTTCATCGCGGACGCATCAGCAGAGACCATCAGACTCTCTGCTAGATCTACAGCGCTCATAAACACGGCGAGGAGGGCTATCTGGCTGAAATCTTGGCAGGGGGACCTGGCCTCCAAGTCTAAACTCTGTGGCCTGCCATTTGAAGGAAAACTCCTTTTTGGCCCGGAGCTGAATTCAGTCCTGGAAAGGTCGGCCGACAGGAAAAAGAGCTTCCCGGTCCCCAGCAGGCAGGTTGGACGGAAGGGGTTTCGCCCATCCAGGCGATACACATCGAGGGAAGCTAGGTTCCAAACCCAGCGACCAGGCTGGGGCGCGAGAAGAGGCAGGAACGAGCCGAGAGGCAGGGGAGGGTTCCTTTTCAACCCAAGCCAGAATAGACCCAAAACCCAGCCGAAGTGACTGGAGAGGCCAGGTGGGAGCGAGGCTGGGGCGCTTCCACGCACAATGGCTAAGGATAACCCAGAACACCTACATTCTGGAGGCCATTCACAGGTGGTACAGAATAGAGTTCACAAGGGCCCCCCCTCAGAGATTCTTTGCAACACCCCTGCCAAAGGACAGGCCCATGGCGGATGCATTGGTGGACCTCCTACAAGATATGCTCAGTCAGAACGTAATCTGCCAGTTGAGAGAAGAGGAAAGGGGAAGTGGATTCTTCTCCCATTTCTTTCTAAGGAAAAAACCGTCAGGTACTTACAGGATGATATTGAATCTGCGGAAGGTGAACGAGTTCGTGAGGCCCAGCAAGTTCCGTATGGAATCCATATACACGGTGAAGGAACTCCTATCACCTGGGGTGTTTATGGCCTCGATAGATCTGCAAGACGCATACCTGCATGTCCCGAGAAGAATCCAGGAGATTCCTGAGGTTTGCGCTGGAAGGCAAAAAGGGTCCGGTGCTATTTCAGTTCAACACACTCCCCTTCGGCCTGTCGTCGGCCCCGAGGATATTCACCAAGATTCTAGCGGAGCCTTTAAGAGTCTTGAGACTGGAAGGGATAAACATCATCCCCTATTTGGACGACCTGCTTTTATTTGCGGACACAGAAGGAGGCCTGAGATCTCACATCGAACGTACGATATCTTTTCTGGAAAGTTTGGGGTGGCTTATCAACAAAGAGAAGTCACAGCTAACCCCCTCCAGGAGGATTACGTACTTGGGGTACGTCCTGGACTCCGCACATGCCCGCTCGTACCTGACATCAGAAAAAGCCCTCAACCTGCGGAAGGACACAAGGGCCCTCCGGAGGATGTCGACCTGCACGGTCAGGACCGCGATGAGGATAATCGGGAGGATGACAGCGGCAATACCAGGGGTGCAATGGGCGCAACTTCACTCCAGGGTTCTGCAAAATCACACCCTTTCCCACTGGGACGGCAGCCGAGAAGGTCTGAGTTCCAGGATCCGCATCACGCACGAAGTGAGGGAATCGCTAAGGTGGTGGGGAAGCATCCTCACCTTGGAACAAGGAAGAAGTTGGAGGCTGGCCAGCCCAGTGCGGATCACCACGGATGCAAGCATGACTGGTTGGGGCGCCCATATGGAAGACGGCCTGGCCCAGGGCACATGGGGTGCAGTAGACTCCAGCAGGTCGTCAAATTACAGGGAGCTGTTGGCAGTTTTCAAGGCACTTACGACCTTTCAGGAAAAGATAAGGGGGAGAGGTGTCCAGATTCTCTCCGACAATACCACAGCAGTGGCATATTTGAACAGGCAGGGAGGCACAAGGTCCCCAAGGCTGATGGAGTTGGCCGGATCCCTCCTGAGCTGGGCGGAGGAAAACCTAGAGTTCATCACAGCAGTACATCTGAAAGGGGACCTGAACCAGTTGGCGGATCAGCTGAGCCGAAGAGAGGTCATCCAGACAGAATGGTGCCTCAGCCAGTCAGCGTTCGATCAGATATGCGCCAGGTGGGGCTCCCCCTCTATGGATCTCTTTGCCAACGGCCAGAACACAAAGCGGGAGAGGTACTTCTGCCTGCAGAAGGACCCCAAAAGCGCGGGGATAGATGCGCTAGCCCAGCAGTGGGAAGGAGACCTCCTTTATGCTTTCCCTCCATTCAGACTACTGCCGAAGGTGATACAGAAGATCCAGTTGTCTCAAGCCAAAGTTATTCTGATCGCGCCATTCTGGCCCAAGAGATCTTGGTTCTCCCGGTTGAAGGAGCTAAGTTTAGCAGACCCATGGATGATACCACCCACACGCGATTTACTCACCCAAGGGAGAGTGTTGCATCCTCATCCAGAAAGGCTGTCCTTAGCGACGTGGCTTCTGAGCGGGACAGGCTAGCAGAAAAGGGGCTGTCGGCAAGAGTGGTCGCCACCCTCTTGGATGGCCGGAAGAGGTCGACGAACGCCTTGTACGACAAGGTCTGGAAGAAGTTTTCCGCCTGGAAGGTCAGAAACGAGGCACCGGGCGCGCCCATTTTGCATACAGTTCTTGAATTCCTTCAAGCCGGGGCGGATAAGAATCTGGCCGCCAATACCCTCAAAGTACAGGTAGCGGCTCTGTCAAACTTTCTCGAGCTGAGGTTGGCGGCAGACCCATTAGTAATCAGATTCCTGAAGGCTATCTCCAGGCGCCGTGCCCCGTCCATGCCAAAATACCCCACATGGGACCTGGGCACAGTCCTGAAGAGCTTTCTGCAAGGGCCTTTCGAACCACTGGATGAGTGTTCGCTCAGATCTTTGACTCTTAAAACCATCCTCCTCACAGCACTAGTTTCTGCCCGCAGAGTCAGCGAGTTGCATGCCCTTTCAGTGATTGAGCCGTACTGCACCATCTTATTGGATAGAATCATCCTCCGCACGGACGCGGCCTTTCTACCTAAGGTCGCGTCACACTTCCATAGATCTCAGGAAATAGTAATACCTTCCCTGGAGGCCGATCCGGGCAGCACGGAGGACTATAGCAGGTTAGACGTTAGAAGATGTTTGATTACATACATCGAACGCACAAAGACATGGAGACACTCGTCCCGGCTTTTCGTCCTATTCCAGGGGCCAAGGAAGGGGGACGGTGCCTCCAAGGGCACCATCGCCAGATGGATCAGGGAGGCAGTTTCGGAAGGTTACAAGACGGCAGGCCTGTCACCACCGCCCGGCCTAAAAGCCCACTCCACGAGGGCCACCGCGGCCTCCTGGGCGGAAAAAGGGGGGGCCTCCCCCGGACAGATCTGCAGAGCCGCAACGTGGTCCAGTTTCGCCACCTTTACTAAGCATTACAGGCTGGATCTGATCAGCAGCAAGGACCAGGCATTTGGCAGGAAGGTCCTACAAGCAGGGTGCCCGCCCTAATGTACGTATTTCTATTCTACTCCTCTCAAGTGAGCTGTCCTAGAAGATGACTAGGGAAAACGCAGTTATTTACCTGTTAACTGTATTTCCAGGAATCTTCTAGGACAGCGTAACTCCCCCCCGATTACTGTTTGATCACACAATTATGTGCAGGTATGTTGCGAACCTATGAGGGGATATCTTTATTACCGGTTTTCTTCTTTGTTTTCTCCTAGGCCTTCGGTCATATTCTTATACTGGGGGCCAATGGGAGAGAGGATGCCTATAAAGGGAAAAAAAGGTGGAGCGGGTGTTTCCTGGGAGGAGCCCTATCTCTCAAGTGAGCTGTCCTAGAAGATTCCTGGAAATACAGTTAACAGGTAAATAGCTGCGTTTTTTCCCCCCAAAAAACTTGTGGTAAAAAAATAAATTCTTCTATTGACTAAACATGCCTCTCAGCAAATAGTTTGGAGTGTCTACTTTCCAAAAAGGGGTCGTTTTGGGGGGTAGGGGCATTTTATGTAAAGCATTAGAAGTTATGCACACATCATTCACTCTTCTAACCACCTGAAGACAAAGCCTTTTCTGACACTATTTGTTCACATGAAAAAAATCTGAATTTTTTGCTAGGAAATTACTTTGAACCCCCAAACATTATATATATTTTTTAAAGCACAGACCCTAGTGAATAAAATGATGAGTGCTGCAATTTTTTATGTCACATAGCACTCAAATTTAAAAAAAAATAATTTTTTTTACTTTCTAATGCACAAAAACACAATATATTGGCCAATTATTTGGTAAGGTATAAAAGATGATGGTATGTTGAGTAAATAGATACCAAACACGATATGCTTTAAAACTGCACATGCCCTGTGCAATGGCAACAAAGTGCATACATTTTTACTATCCATAGGCAACGCTTTAAAAGCCTTTACAACCTACAATTTTAGATTTACAGAGGAGGACTAGTGCTAGAAATACTGCCCTTGATCTGACGTTTACGGCGATACCACACATGCATGGTGCAACCACTGTTTAAATACTGGCACAGGGTCTGTAGACCAATACAACTGCAATTCATTCATTTTTAGTAAACCCCAGTTGGGGGTTAGGCCCAAAAAAAATGTAAATTTGGAAACCATAATAGGTTTCCATGCGAATGGCCTGGCAAGGTTTGAATTTGGGTTGGCGGCGATAAACTGATGTGTATATAAACTGATTTGATCCACAATCAATGCACACAGATCTTCCGTGAAAACAGCTAAAAAAAAATTAAGGGGCGTAGTTAAATTTGCTGTTTCCACCTGAATTCCGGGTTGGGCAGTGAATGGGGGAAGTACGGGTGCTACAGAATTTGTGGGCTGCCAATCGGGATTTGCAAACACATCCGGAAGGACACTAGGGGCTCTACAGGCCTGTGTGCTGCTATGTGAAAGACCAAGATGTAATAGGCCACTGGTGCTCGCCAGTTCACCATAAGGTAGCGCGGCACTAGTACTGGCACTCTGCTGCATATGAGAGTCATCAAAATTTACCGGCAAGTGCTAACACAGATCAGGCCTGATTCTGCAAACACTGCGGTTTTGCGTACAATGTATCAAGTGACAGTGACCTACTGACACTGCACTAGCTGGGGGAGAAGGGGAGGGGTAAGCGTAGGGGCTAAACGCAGGTGCGGAGCTGATCCCGCTAACGCTGTGTTTTTGAGGACACTATACTAATGTGAACGCTGATATAGTGCTGATCTGATCAAAGATATTGATTCGTTCAGACAGTATACCAACAATGGAGGTTTATTGTGTATGAGTGTGTTCCTGGCAATCAAGGAGTTAAATGTGATTACTGGTGTACTGACAGGCAATCTAACGCTATCTGGGAGGAGTGCAAAAATCATGGGAGCGTGAATCACGTATATATACGCGATTTTGCACACTTGTGCCGCCCTGAAGCAGTATTTTTGCTACAAGGTGGCGCGGAAGCGGTTAAACATGTCCAGTGAAAAAAAAATGTAAAAATCTAATTTTGTCATAAATTTAGGCCAAAATGTATTCTGCTACATATCTTTGCTAAAATAAATCCCAGTATGTGTAAATTAATTGGTTTACGTGAAAGTTATGGCGTTTACAAATGGCAGTATAGATACTGGAATTTATTTTTTTTTTTTTTTACTAATGTCGGCGAGACTGCGGAACTGTGGTGGACATTCTGACACTGGGGGGGAACTGACTTGGGGTCACTGACATCAATACAGTGATCACTGCAAAAAAAAAAAACACTGACACTGTACAAATGGCACTAGGGAGGAAGGGGTTAACAATGAGAGGCAATCAAAGGGTTAACTGTGTGAGGGGAGTGTTTCACTATGGGGCAGGGAGGGGGTGTATTCTTCACAGTAACACACTGATCCGGAAAGCTGAGCTCTGCTATCCGGACCAGTGTGCTCAAACTGACAGGGAGGAGAGCTGTAGCGTACTGCAGCCATTTGTCGGTAATCGCTGGTCTCCAGCGGGTAATTATCGTCCGGGACCTGGTGATTGACACCTGCAGCTGCGATCGGCTGCGCGGGTAGGGCGGTCGTGCGCTCCCCCTACTCGAAATGCAAAATCACGTATATATTTGTGATTTTGCACAGCGGTGCCGCCCTGCCACAGTATATGTACTGTGGCTGGTTGGCAACCGGTTAAACTGAATGGGTTGTTTAAAACAGACCTCCACCCAAAAGAGGAAGTTCCGCTTCAAGCACTGGTCCCCTGCTTCCTGTGAAGAATTAACACTTTTGGAGAGCCAGGGAGAGCAGGTACCCAATTTCAACAGGTACCTGCTCCCACTTCCGCTCCAACCACTTAGGCGATCAGAAGTGGAAGTTTTCCTCTCCCAGTCTTCTGGGATACATGACAGGTCCCAGAAGACTGTGGGACCATTTACAGTGTGCATGTGAAGTGGGGACCTGGCTGTGAAGCCGCAAGCTGGCTTATGTGACAGTTTTTGTAGCTGCTGGATTTTTTTTTTTTCATTTATTTCTGTTACAGCCATATTGGTTACTTTTCCCCTCCTGTCCATATGATGCCTATGCTTTAGTGAAGGATGCAGTAGTCTCTGGTCCAGGTAGGCATTGACAGCAATAAAAACATTGTCAGAAGTTGTAACCCTTCCCAACTGTACTACAAATGTGCTTTTTGTCCCGTTGGAGTCGTTTTTTTCATCATTTCTATCCTGAGTGGAAATTATGAGACAATCATGCAGCTCACTTGCATACCAGGGACACGTTATGGCTGCCCTCACTCTTCTGGTAGATCAGGCTGTGAACAGGAACAGGGGCTTGCATTTGTTAAGCCTGGTTCACACTAGTGTGATTTTCATATGTGACTTGAGTCGTGGCAAGGGAAATCACATTGTTTTCCATGTTGCCTGTTCACATCAATGCAACTCAGCACAGAGAAATTTTGAAAAAGGTCTCTGTACTACTTTGGTGCGATTCCAGTGCAATTGTGGCCCCATAGAATATACAAATCTTATCAAAGTTGCATCCACGTTTAATGGAATAAGCCTACAAAAATGGTCAGGCGGATCCATTGAGAGATGGTTTAACTAGAAGCTGGAGATGACGCGCGTAGACCTTTCAGAATGACGTTACTGAGGCACAGTTCACACTACTGCAGTGCAATTTTCAGTGTGAATATGTAGTGTGACTTTGATGAAACTTGGCTGCAATTTTGCATATTCTATTAGGCCAAATTGCTCTGTAAATCACACCAAAGTAGTAAAGGAACCTTTTCCAAAATCACAGAGTGCTAAGTCACATTGATCTGGACAGGCACTGTTGAATATAAAGCTATTTCCCTAGACTCAACTAGTTCTGTGCAGCACTGGATAGCATGGCCAGTCAAAGATAATCATAGGAGCTACGCGTAGTGGGGAATAGGATGGGGTGTTGGGAGTTAGTTCACCTTTTCATTCTTTGTGAAAAGGTGAACTAACCCTTTAGTTTAGGTTCACAATAATGCCGCTGCGCAATCTTGTGTTTTTATGCATCATAGTTTTTTTTAAGGAAGAGACTGGATGGTAAACAAAATAAAATGGCAAAAATGCATGTACATGCGATTTTAAATGTGCTCTCATTGAAGTCTATGGGCCCAAAAAATGCACAGTGCTGCACTAAGGGACAGTTCATACCTAAGTCACACAGGAATGAAATCAGTGTTCCTGTGTGACTCAGTGCACTACAATCTTTAGCCCACTCATTAGAAACGTGCACGGAACTTGGGTTTTCCACACCGCTTTCCAGTGTAAACAAGCCCTAAGGGTCAGTTCACACATGCCTGCATCTGAATCACACAGAAACTCTCTGCGCATTCCTGTGCAATTCAAACCAAATGCACACCAAATGCAGTGTGTTTGCCCACACGTGTTTGCACGTGTTTGTGATTCGTTTGAAGTGTGTTTTAAAAAAATAGTGCATACACTACTTTTGGTGCAGTGTAATTTCAGTCAATTTAAAATGAATGGACTGAAATCGCACCGCTTCGCATTCCTGTGCGATTCACTTGCAGGCATGGTGTGAACCAGCTCTTAAAGAAGTTCCTGCTCCTTTTAAAAAACTGCATTGCACCATGTACCAAGCACCACAGGAAGAAATGTTTTTTTTTTCCCCCCATTGTCACGCATTGCAACGCAACAGAAGCAGAATTTGCAGGGCCTTAAAGTGGAACAAAAAATTTTCTGCAAACAGGAAGGCTTGTCCTTTGCAAAAGAGACAGGCAATGTCTCTTTCGCAATAAAATACACCTACCTGCCTATTTGAAGAATGCGGAAAAGAGCTGCGCAACCCTGTTTACATTCCAGCACAATGCCAATGTGCCGGGATGAATAAATCCTGTGCATGCACGGGAGTGACATCATCCTGCACGTGCCAATCAAGACAGCCAAAGACTGCCACCAGTAGAAGCTGGAAAAAAAATGCTGCTGCCAGCAACGGAAGAAGCTGCTGAAATAATCATTGCTGTTTTTTTAGTATCATTTCAAAAGGTGCATGTTTACATGTATTTGTAATGTGTTTGCAGAGCACTTACGTTTCGTTATGGTAGATTTACAGTGCTCAGCATAACTGAGTACACCCCTTTTGAAAAGTAAGATTTTAATCAATATCTCAATGAACACAAGAACAATTTCCAAAACTGTGACAAAACAGTTTTATAGAACATTTGTTTAGCTCATTACATGAAAGTAAGGTTAATAGATTACAAAATGTTCAGTTTGACTCAAATTAGTAGATGCAAAAATGAATACAACCCACAACAAAAACTATTCCATATAGTATTTTGTATGACCTCCATGATTTGTAAGAACAGCACCAAGTCTTCTAGGCATGAAATGAACAAGTTGGCGACATATTGCAAAATTTATCTTTTTCCATTCTTCAAGAACGACCTCTTTAGAGCCTGAATGCTGGATGGAGAGTGATTCTCAACCTGTCTCTTCAGAATTCCCCATAGGTGTTCAATTGGGTTCAGATCAGGAGACATACTTGGCTACTAAATCACTTGCACCCTGTTCTTCAGAAATTAAACAATGACCTTAGATGTGTGTTTTGGATCATTGTCATGTTGGAAAGGTGAACATCAACCAAGGGCACGGAGTGATGGTAGCATCATCTTTTTCAATATAGAGCAGTACATCTGTGAATTCATAATACCATCAATGAAATGCAGCTCCCTGACACCAGCAGCACTCATGCAACCCCACAGAAGGGCACTGATACCACCATGTATCACTGTAGGCACCATGCATTTTTCTTTGTACTCCTCATCTGCAACGCCATCATTTTGAAGCCATCAGTTCCAAAAACATTTCTCTTGTTCTCATCACTCCAGAGTACAGAGTCCCAGTAGTCTTCTTTTTCAGCATGGGCCCTGGCAAATTCTAGGCAGGTTTTTTTGTACATGCGCTTTAGGAGAGGCTTCCTTCGTTGACAACACCCATGCATGCCACTCCTCTGCAGTGTAAGCCATATTGTGTCATGTGAAACAATCACCCCAGTTTGGCTATTTCTTTAGCTAGCTGCAGTGAACTTGCACGGTAATTTTCTTTAACCCTTCTCATCAGAAGACGCTCCTGTCAAGGTGTTAACTTCCGTGGATGGCCTGGACATCTCTGTGAGATGGTTGCAGTTCCATGTTACATTTTTGTATCACTTCTACTACAGTATTCTAATAAAGCTGTACTATTCTTCCTGTAGTGTTCACCTTTCTTGTGTTAAGAAACTATTTTCTTTCTCAGGCCTTGTGACATTTCTCTTCCCTGTGGTGCCATTGCTGACAGCATAAAATGGGAAAGAGTTTTGTTAAGTAACACCCGTTTATACTCAACCATCTGCTGGAAACCTGTTTATTGAATAATTAGACTCAGCTGTGGTTAAATTCTTGTTAATTAGGATTTTGTTGTCTAAAATTTAGTTTTGCTCCTAAGACTTTTACTGGGGTAGATTCATTTTTGCGACATGGTCTTGAATTAACTTGCAAGGAAAAATGTTTTTTTCGTGTGTGCAAACGAACAAATAAATGGCCTGCATTTATGGGAGTTTTTTGCAGTATAGTGTCCAATAGAAAAGGTTAATACTGAAAGGACAGGTTTTCTAACAAATCTGTTGCGGTGTACATATTGATGCTGAGCACTATACATGTATAAATATGCACATGAAAACTGTGCTCATAAAAATATATTCCTTTTTCTTTTATTTGCATTCATAACACACCTACAACCACATTTGTCTGCATCTGGTTGAGCCTTTTTCACGCCACTTTATGAAAGAGCAGGCTTGTGCTTTCTGCATCTTTTTTGCATTTGTCCAATGTCGCCCCCCCCCCCCCCCCCCCGTCCGTCCATTCCCAAGGGGCAACATTTGAACTTCATTTCTTATTGCACTTCAAGCACTTTACCTTTTTGCCATTTTTTTTTAGTGATTCACCAAAATTTTGGCACCAACTAACTGCATTGGGGAGGGAGACAGCACAAACACTATATTAGGACGCTTGCCTTTACACGCACATGAACTTTAATGGCATCCCAGTCTTCGTCCGTAGGGTTCAATACTGAGTTGGCCCACCCTTTACAGCTATAACAGCTTCAACTCTTCTGGGAAGGCTGTCCACAAGGTTTAGGAGTGTGTCTATGGGAAGGTTTGACCATTCTTCCAGAAGCGCATTTGTGAGGTCAGGCACTAATGTCAGACGAGAAGGCCTGGGTCGCAGTCTCCACTCTAATTCATCCCAAAGGTGTTCTATTGTGTTGAGGTCAGGACTCTGTGCAGGCCAGTCAATTCCTTCACCCCAAACTCACTCATCCATGTCTTTATGAACGGCTTTGTGCATTGGTGCTCAGTCATGTTGGAAGAGGAAGGGGCCAACTCCAAACTGTTCCCACAAAGTAGGGAGCATGAAATTGTCCAAAATGTCTGGTAAGCTGACTCCTCAAGAGTTCCCTTCAGTGGAACTAGGGGTCCAAGCCCAACCCCTGAAAAACAACTCCACACCATAATCCCTCCTCTACCAAACTTTACACTTGGCACCGTGCAGTCAGGCAAGTACCATTCTCCTGGCAACCACCAAACCCAGACATGTCCATCAGATTGCCAGACAGAGTAACGTGATTCATCATTCCAGAGAACACGTCTCCACTGCTCTAGTCCAGTGGTGGCATGCTTTACACCTCTACATCCAACACTTTGCACTGCACTTGGTGATGTAAGGCTTGGATGCAGCTGCTCAGCCATGGAAACCTATTCCATGAAGCTCTCTATGCACTGTTGTGCTAATCTGAAGGCCACATGAAGTTTGGAGGTCTTTACCTATTGACTCTGCAGACAGTTGGCGACTTCTGCGGACTTCAGCATGTGCTGACCCCGCTCTGTCATTTTACGTGGTCTACCACTTCATGGCTGTGTTGCTGTTGTTCCCAGTTGCTTCCACTTTGTTATAATACCACTAACAGTTGAGTGTGGAATATTTAGTAGCAAGGAAATTTCAGGGATTGACTTATTGCACAGGTGACAACCTATCTCGGTACCACGCTTGAATTCACTGAGCTCCTGAGAGCGACCCATTCTTTCACCAATGTTTGTAAAAGCAGTCTGCATGCCTAGGTGCTTGATTTTATACACGTGGCCATGGAGGTGATTGGAGCACCTGAATCCAATGATTTGGAGGGGTGTCCCTATACTTTTGGCAATATAGTGTATATCCCTGTATGCAAGTACTGCTTGGATGTGCATAGATCTGTGCACAGCAGCTGCATATTGACTGTTAGGGCCCATTCACACTTGCCAAGCCTCTGACAAACGATCTGTGGTGGATTAATTTTCAAAGGCAATAGACAGGACGATATATAGGAAGCGATATATATCCTGTTTTAACCCTGAAAAGACTGCACCACAATCAGTTTCAGTGTGACCCCATACACTTGAATGCAACAAGGGGGTACAAATTATTTCTTTAGTTTTGGATGGCTTGGAACACCTGTCAGGTTTTTATTGCTGTCTGTGCCCTATGTCCTGTTTACCGTTATCGTAAGTGAAAGTAAAACAAATCCCCAAATTTTAGGTGGTTACCAAAACAGGAATTGTGGGAAATCTTCCAATGGTGACACTAGTTCTGGCAACAACCAGGGATTTCCTCACTTCCTGTTTGACTATGGGACAGGAAGTGAAGGGAAATCTCCCCAATGGGACAGATGGCAAAAACACCTGACTGGGATTATAATTGTCCCTTGCTCTACCCACAACAACAAATGCCTCTATTTCTACTGTATCTCCTCGCCTCCTCCATTCAGAACAATGTCTCCTATACATCCGCTCTGAAGGATGACTTCAAGCCTAGAACACGTGACCACACCTCCGGGATATAAACAATGGTTGCCACTGACAACAGATTCCTAACTCTCCATCTTGTCTTCTATGTGGAATACAATGAAGAGTCCGAGCTGCCTCTCTTCCCGCCATGGCGGCTCCTTCGGGCGGACAATCAGGCAGTGCGAGCAAAGCCCGCCCTCCCTCGTCCTCCAACCGCCTTTGCCGCCAGTTCCCGCCTCCTCCTCCATCATCCCTCCCACAGCCCGCGCCTGCGCGCTAACCGTGAGCCGGGCCATAGACGTTGCTATCGCGTGACGTCAGGGGCCGAAGGTGGGCGTGTCCGTGGAGGAGCTGTTCTCCGTCACTCCCGGAGCGGGCTGCTGTAGACTGGAGGGAACCGTACGGGGGAGGCCGGGGCAGAGCTTCTTCCCTCCTCTTCCCGGCCCGGTCATTCGGTGTTACCGCTGCCGCAGACACTCCACCGCCCTTCGCTGGCAGGTAAGGTGGTTCCGCTGTGTGCTAGCCGGTTCCCTGTTCGTGGCCTTTCCAACATGGCTTCCCCTCCACCGGCCGACCGCCACACCGCGTCCTGCCATCCCATTGTCCTCATTGGGCGGCCCGGGGATGTGTGTGACCTTCTCCTATGGCCCTCTCCTCATCCGGCCGGGCCCCCTGGTGGCGTCATCCACTGTGTGGGGGGAGGGAGCGCGGGCTGGGGATCCGAGCGGAGACACTAAACCCGGCATCCGACTACCATCCCCCAACACCCCTCGCTGTTCGATTCCATACCCCCTCAGTGACCGGCCCCAGCACCCTGCCTCCCCCCACCTCTCCCAGCACATTCACCCCTCCCCCCAGGGACCAGTACACCTCGCCTCTGGCCCAACACCCCGCATTCCTCTACCTCCCCGGACTATTGACCCCCCCTTCCCAACACCCCGCATTCCTCTACCTCCCCGGACTATTGACACCCCCCCTCCACAACACCCAGCATTCCTCTACCTCCCCGGACTATTGACACCCCCCCTCCACAACACCCAGCATTCCTCTACCTCCCCGGACTATTGACCCCCCCCCCCCAACACCCCGCATTCCTCTACCTCCCCGGACTATTGACCCCCCCCCAACACCCCGCATTCCTCTACCTCCCCGGACTATTGACCCCCCCCCCAACACCCCGCATTCCTCTACCTCCCCGGACTATTGACCCCCCCCTTCCCAACACCCCGCATTCCTCTACCTCCCCGGACTATTGACCCCCCCCCTCCACAACACCCCGCATTCCTCTACCTCCCCGGTCTATTGACACCCCCCCTCCACAACACCCAGCATTCCTCTACCTCCCCGGACTATTGACCCCCCTTCCCAACACCCCGCATTCTTCTACCTCCCCGGTCTATTGACACCCCCCCTCCACAACACCCAGCATTCCTCTACCTCCCCGGACTATTGACCCCCCCCCCAACACCCCGCATTCCTCTACCTCCCTGGACTGACACCCCCCCAACACCCCGCATTCCTCTACTCCCCCTCTCCACAACACCCCGCATTCTTCTACCTCCCCGGACTATTGACCCCCCCCTCCACAACACCCCGCATTCCTCTACCTCCCCGGACTATTGACACCCCCCTCCACAACACCCCGCATTCCTCTACCTGCCTGGACTATTGACCCCCCCCCCTCCACAACACCCCGCATTCCTCTACCTCCCCGGACTGACACACCCCCCCCCCCAACACCCCGCATTCCTCTACCTCCCTGGACTATTGACCCCCCCCTCCACAACACCCCGCATTCCCCTACCTCCCCGGACTATTGACACCCCCCCCACAACACCCAGCATTCCTCTACCTCCCTGGACTATTGCCCCCCCCCCCCACAACACCCCACATCCCTTTACCTCGCTGGACTATTGACACCACCACCCCCTTCCACAACACCCGCATTCCTCAAACCTCCCCGGACTATTGACCCCGCCCCCCCCCCACAACACCCGCATTCCTCAAACCTCCCCGGACTATTGACCCCCCCCCCACAACACCCGCATTCCTCAAACCTCACCGGACCATTTCCCTGGGTTCCCAGCACCCTGCTGCCCATACCGTAGGTCATAGCTCTTCTCCCTCCCACCTTATTCCCTGCATATTGCTTTCCTTCTTGGAACCCTGACACAACATTTCTCCTGAGTTCCCAGCACCCTGCTCTTTATCTCCCCCCCCCCCATTCACAGCACCCTGTTTCCCCTTCCCCCAGGGTCACAGCTTCTCCTCTGCCATCCCTCATATTTCTGTGTCTCCAGCACCCCGACCCCACATCCTCTTTGGTCCTTGGAACCCTGACATGGTATCCTTGGGTCCCTTGCACACTGCTCTCCCCAATGTGCAGGGGGTGCTTTCATGTCATGATTAGTGGTTATTAGCTGTGGTGATGGTCCCCAAACATCAGCATTTCACTAGTAATGGTTAGTGAACAAGACCCTGTCAGCGCTCCTCTCCTGCGGCACACTTGGGGCTCATTAACATGGGCACTATGGCACATTTGGGTGATATACACAGCAGATAGGTTGGGTCATTATTACTGGAATGGTGAAATGTAACTTGTATTGCTTATCTTTCCATGGAAATAACTGGATTTTACTTGTGAGCATGCATTAGTTGTTTGGCCTGGTATGTGGTGGTAGTGATATTGGTCATTTTTTTTATTAGAGATACCAATAACAGAACTTGTATGCACTGGTTCTTTTTTTTTTTTTCCTTTTTCTGAGCTTCCTTAAACTCTTCACTGGCTACGGTGGCAGAATTGTTATGTTGGTGCCCCTTGTACATGCCAGGACCTATGGGGTCCCACAGGACTCTCCTCTCTTGCTCCTATATGTAACTACAGGGATTCATGCAGCTTTTCAGAACACTGGCAGTGTGGGTGGGACACCGCGCCAAAGCCATGCCTCTCCTTGTCCACAACAGTGATGACAGCGGTTCCTGAGCTGTGTGCCATAATGTGAACAGCTTCATGTAACACTGTAGTTCCAAAAGGGAGCATGGACATGCATGAGAGTTCTATGGGGCTCCATGGCTCTCTGCAGGCACAAGAGGCACTATCATAATGGGAGTCTGGTAGCTTTGGCCTGGGAAGAGTTTGAGATGGGAGCTCAGAGGAGAAAAATTAAAAACAAAACTCCTTTATTGCCTGTTGGTCCACATCAGATGGGAATCGAGGGACCTTTCAGATTGTGGTCCCTAAATTATTACTGAGTATGGAGGATGGTTCAACAAGAGCAGATGTAATTCTATAGGATCCCCTATGAGGAATTGGGGAAAAGTGCAGTCAAAGTTATTAGACTTGGTTTTGGACATAAGAAATATGTTTGTTGCGTAGGCATGGGGGCTTATCACTGTACTGTACATGACCTGTTCAGAAAGCAGGGGGAGGGACCTTTTGGGCTCCACCTACTTCAAGCTGTCTGCAGAGAGCTGTATGAGGGGGTGGATACAAGACTAGTCACCCTGCACAAGGAGAGAGAGCAGCAGTGACCGGTCTTTATTACAGGAAGTTCCTGCACAGAGGAGACTTATGGATGTACTGGATCACTGAACAAATACACAAATCACACCAAGATTTTTGTATTTAGACAATATTTGCTTCTCTCAGAGTTTATCATTAAGAATCTATGCTTGCTGTACAGACCTGGGCACTTAATCGGTGTTAAGAATGTTTGCTTGGTCTGTAGACATGGGCACTGGGCTATCTGGCTTGTCAGAATCAGGAATGTATGCTTAGTGAGTTGTCATGGGCACTTGGGAAATGTTTGTTTATAAATCTTTGGTAGAACAGATTGGTGGTTAGACTGGTAGTATCTATCATTTAGTGCCTGACCATCTTCAAGTCATGTTAAAGGTAGAATAAAAAAAAGAAAAACATGTTGTACTTACCTGCTCTGTGTAATGGTTTTGCACAGAGCAGCTCTGATCCTCCTCTTCTCAGTTCCCCCACTGATGGCTTTGCCCCATGTGAAAGGGGACGAATTGTGTCCTGTATTCTGATGAAAAAGGGAACCTAAGGGATTCCTGAACACAAAAGACACCCCCATGGACTTCTGGAATGGCTGATCTACCTGTCCATGAAGCGGCAGTGGAGCATCCAAGTTGTAATGGATGTGTGCAATGATGATTGTTCATGTTTCTGTTAAGAGAATTCTTGAATTATGTGATTTTCTGGCATGTTAATGTTTCCATCTGCACACCCCCTGCCCTACATACACACTAGTAGCACCACTATGTGATTGTCAGACATCTTGCTGAGAAGACTGTGCTGTATAGGATCAGCCTCCACTGCCTTTATCAACAACTGCTACTAACACAAGCCCAGATTTAATAATGTGCACACTAGCTGATTTATTAGTCTTGTAATCCTTTGTGTGTACACATTGCTTTTATGTCCCTGTGGTCAGAGGTTACTCACCATTGTCAGCACCTTCTGGGACTTCACAGGAGTGCTCATTAGACCTTGAATACTGCATGTGAACCGGCTTTCTCTTGATAAATAAGTAAATACAATTTGAATACAATGGGTGAGATTTTCAGTCACTTCTAATCAAGGTCATCTGCCCATTAACTCCATTGTAGTCCTTTGTACTAGTCCTCACCTATCTAGCTTCATTGTTTTATTTAAAGGGACAAGGAGAGGTGGAATTGGGAATTGGCTTTCATGGGTTTGGCTGGTAAATAAAAAAAACAAACAAACTGGTGCACTGATTTTATATTACAGCATTTTGTTTTGTGCATTAAATGAAACCTTTATGGACTCAACCTGGCCGTACCCTCATCATTGCTCCCCCCCCCCCCCTTGTTATACACCGTTTGAACTGATGACTGCCCTCTCCAACCCTCCTGATGACTGCCCTCTCCGACCCTCCTCTTGACTGGGAACCTGCTGGTATGAAGGTTAATGGAGTAAGGAGCCGCCCTCACTTTTCATGTAAATATGTTTTTTGTGACCAGTTAGCAGGAAGGGGGCTGATGGAGGCACTGCTGTACAGTAACATGCAATAATCATGTCACCTCCCCCCATGAGTACGAGGGGCTGATGCAATCTGACAGTGTGAACGAGGACCTGATCACATCATAGAAAGACACTCCTCCCTCTCCCAGTGTCATCTGTGAGCATCTCCCCTCCCCCAACTGCAGGTCATCATTAGCTTGAAATCTGCTCCCCCGCCCCTCCTTGGTGTATAGGAGGAGGGGCCGCATTGCGATCAGACATCTTGTGTTTTTTTTTCTCTCTCTCTTCTGCCATGCTGAGTTCATGTGAGGTGAGATGAGCTTCTGTAGAGTGGGGAAGGAGGTGCAGGAAAGGGGCTGCCTGCTCAGGAATCACCCTCTGGTGCTCCTCATGTTATGCCTAATGAAGAAGGGATGCTCAAGTAAGGTACCTTCAGCACTCTGCTTTATATTTCTGGTTAGATGTGATATCCCTGTCACCTGAAGCAATAGACCTATTAGGAATGAAGCCTTTTAATGTTCTGCTATTGTAGTCCATGTTGTTTTGATAAGTTAAAGGCTGATCACCCAGATCTGTAACCTGGCTGTTGTAGAATTGTCACCGCACTGGACTGGCCTTGTATAAGCTTGTTTATGAGCTCATTGGGGATTTGGAGGATAAAGCTTCTGTTTTGAACAGGATAAACAGTATGACTAGTGTAGTCAGTTCATTTTGTGTTTGTGTTTTATGTGGATTTAAACTTTGTGATAAGAATTAATATGCTCAGTCAGCAGTGAGACATCTAGAGCCGAAGACTGGAAAATGTTTCTAGTTGTGTGTTTTTGTTTTTCTTTTTTTTTTGTGGGGGAAAAACCCCCCAAAAAATGTACTTTAACAATAGTGCACAAAGAGACTATCTTCTTTTTTTATTTTATTTTTTTCTGAATGACTGCTATAAACTGTTTGCCTTTCAGTGATTGCACCATTAGTGCAGTAGTAAGCGTTTTCTTTGTCTGGAAGTCATTGGAATCAGTACTTTGCAATACCCCAAGCTTTTTTTTTTTTTAAATTTCAGATTCGACTTATAAAGTCTGTAATTGTGGAAAGGTCATTAGATGTGATCAAGATTTGTTTCAAGGGTCCTTGTACATTGGATGCTGTAGGACTTCATTTGCCAGCTGCTGTTTCCTTGTTTCAGTGGTTGCCATGATACTTATCCAGAAGACGGCGGTAGCATGCAGCACTGATTGCAAACCGCAACAAATCAGAATTTGAATGATGCGTTAGCCAATAATTGAAGCACCTGGGGTTTCACCGAAATTAATGTCTTTTTAAATTATTTAATTAACATTCTTTGAAAATAGATTAGAACAATTCTACTGTTTTTCTTTCAATTCATTCATTCATTTCCCCAATGGTATAATTGGCATATTTTGTAAGGCAGAACACACACTGGAAATTTCAATTCTAGTATTTTATTAACTTTCTTTTTTTTTTTTTTTTTTTCCAGAGCCATGCCATGTCAGACCTTCAGTAGCTGTCCTTTTCTTTAGCTCTGTAATTTTTAATTAGATTATAAATGGATTTGTCCTGCGGCACAGATTAGAGGTCACTCATGAGCAGCAGTGAATGTTGTTGTCTAATTCATTCTTGTAGGTTGCATGTTTAAAAAATAGTGTTAAAGGTGTGCTTATTAAATGGGATGTAAACATTATTGCCTCTGTATATAGACATTTTAATGGACTTCAAAGGGATCTATATGCAGCTTATCTCTGCTAGCTATTTTTACAAGCATAATGACTTGTAATCTCGCCTTAGGTTGTCTTTTTGTGAGTGAGCTTGTGAAAGTGAGTCAAAGCTACAATTCTATTCCCATCCCTTATTAATAATGCTGTACTATGTACCCAAGACCCTTTTTTTTTTTTTATCCAAGTGTCAATATGTTCTTATAGAAAATGTGTTGCATCTCTTTTAGAACCCCAAAAATGTAATTGTAACACTAATTATTAATTTGGGATCTTGCCCCTACGTCTAGGGAGCAGCCTGTTAGATCATTGCTTGTACTTTTGCAGCTCACACTGTGCTTCATGCTATAAAGCTGCTTGGGATGGGGGGTTTGCTGATCATGGGCCATTGGGGAAAAAGGCACAGCAGGGGTTGACTGGATATTGAGTTTATCTGGGTGGTTCAGGAATGTTAGCTTACCTTTTTATATGCATTTTGTGAGGTTTTTTTTTCCTACAGTATCAAGGGTACAGTGCTTGGAAACAAAATAATGCAGAAAGGACTGCAGAACCTGCAAGCACAATTTTTTTTTTTTTTTTCCCTTTTAAAATAAACATGTTATACTTACCTGGTTTGTGCAATGGTTTTGCATAGAGCAGCCCCAATCCTCCTCCTCTTTGGTCCCTCTGTTGCTTCTGGCCCCTCCAAGCTGCTTGCTATGGGGGTACTGGTATGTGCTTGCTCCCAAGCCTTGCTCTGTCCATTCACACAGTTTGCAGTTCGACCCCCACCCCTGCTCTGTCTTCATTAGCTCACTGGCTGTGATTGACAGCAGTGGAAGCCAATGGCTCTCTGTTGACATAGCCAATGAGGAGAGAGGGACCCAGCGGAGCTGCTGCTCTTGAGCACGTCGCTGGAATGGGAGGAGGGTAAGGTAAGTATTAAGCGGGTCAGAGGGGCTGCTGCGCAGTTGTTTTTTGTTTTTTTTAACTTTCATGTGCATGAAGGTAAAAAGCTTTGAGCCTTTATACCCACTTTAAAGTATATGTAAACCTTAATCTTTTACTTGCATTTTATGGAGGAGAAGAAAATGGATTTGTGTTCTATAGTACTGTCCTAGGATTGCAGGGCTGCTCCACCATAGATAAAGTGTAATAAACGAGTATCGTCACCCCCAGGTTAGGAAGTGTTAGTGGCAAGATCATTGGGTGAAAAAGGGAGCATGAAGTTCACTACCATGTCTGACTGGTAAGCTGCACTATACCACATATTTGTTCTTGAGTTTAGAAACGTTATAAGGTTTCATATTGGGATCAGAGTGTGTGTACCTGGCAGATTGTCAGAGTGTGGTGTGAAAAGCTGTGTGAACAGATGCAGAGACAAGCAGGCTGTATGCTCTGAGAACTTCAGCTGGCCATACATTGTGCAGATTTTAGCTGGTTCCTGAAATTCTATCAGTGGATGTCCCTGTTGCCACTACTCCATCTGACGTCCTTTGATTGATAAGTTGTTTGCTGAACATTGCCTGCTTCCAGTCAGATGCATAGCCACAGTAGTAAATTTGTCCTTCTGTGCTTTTTAGCATGGATGGAGAAATCTATAGGTGTATGGCCAGGTTTATTATGGAATGGCAGGTCAGATCTTGTGAGATAAGCGCCTTCAGACACTGTTGCGAGATTTGCAGCAGTGGTGCACAACTTCAGCTTGGGTCGGATTTAGAAGGTGGTTGCTGTACTTTATATGTGACATGATGAATGATTGAGGCTTGTGGGTGCTAATGTAATATACACAGGCTATAATCTGTAATTTCACATAGTGACAGAATGGTCCTGTAATATTTTTTTTTGCCAATTAAAGGGTCTTGGTATTTGTATGTGTCTTTGTATGTATTTGTTAGAGAAATTGCTAACTTTGCAATTTTTTTTTTCCCCCTTAGGTTCTGCCATAGAGGTAATCCTTGTGTCAATGTGAAATTATATGGAAAACGCATCTCAATGTGTGCCCCAATAAGATGTATTTTTTTCAGTAATGCCTGAGGAATAAAAAGACTAAATGTCAGCAATGATTATTAATCTTCCTGGAATTGAAGCATTTCACCAGATTCATAGAATGAAGATCCCTTCCACCTTCTAAAACAACATCCTACCAAAAATGCTTCATGTACTAGGAATGCCAACCACCTAGATTCATGCGCCCTATCTGTACAGTTGTGGATGGTTTACCATCTGAAGGCACCTTAAGCTCGTTTCCTGGCCCTGTTTCTGTCTTTGAAATGTCGATGCTTCGTGCTTTAGACCCAGTCCAGACCTGGCTGGGACAAGAGCTGGAGAAATGTGGTATTGATGCCATGATTTACACAAGATATGTTTTAAGTCTTCTGCTGCATGACAGCTATGACTACGACCTTCAGGAACAGGTATGATACATATATATGTGGGGTTTTTTTTGGGGGGGGGGGGGTTCTGATGCAACTTTTAAGAATGCCTACTATCAAATGCCATATAAGCTTGTCATAAAGAATAAGATTTTATTTGGTTGGTTACAGAATTTTAGAAATTCTCACTTTACTGGCTGCTTGCCAGTTTTGGGTCAGTGACTTGCTTGGGAAGAAAATATGGCAGTGATGTTGAATTTGTATCGCCCAATGCCTGGGACGTGTAGTTCCAGGCATCGGGCAGGTTGCTTTTTTTTTTTTTTTTGCAATCTTTATGCAATGCCGCCTGACTCACAGTCCACCACGGTGCCAGTCCAACCTTTTTGAATGAAAGCATCATATAAAGGCATGACAGTAGTACAGGCACAAGATCTCCGCACAGTTCCTCTATCTAGACAAAATCATACTGTTACAAGCATCTTATACGTTTTCATTAGAACAGGAAGGAGAGCCAAGTTAAATGTACAACAAACATCAATACCTATGGATAGATACCAGAAAAAAATATTCAGATCGAGTTGGGGATCACAATGTTTTTTGCAGTAGGAATCACTTTAAATGAGATACTTATCGACCTAGAAGGTCCGCATACATCCTGAGACTGCGTTGACATTTCTTCTCTGACAGGTGGAGAACACAACACAAGAGAATAGGGTAAAGGTTAAAATAGCCTAAAATTAAAGATTCAGATTCCTACAACAGCTCACCCTTTACTAGTTCTGTCGCTTTATACAACTATGGGAACTTAAATCAATAGATCAATGCTGAGGCACTTATTATATAGAGGTGGTGAACAATACAATCATGCCCAAATATGCAGGGCACTTGTTCAGCTGACAACTCATTTTCGGTACATCCATCGCACCACCTCCAGCTACATTCAGTGTCATCTGGGTAGTGATTGGTGCAACTGTTGTCCATACTTACGGCTTGGACTTTTATTTCCCACAGTCATCTTCCAGGACAGCCCCTGAGAGATGTAGCCAAAGGAACACATCGCCCTCAGCTCTTAAGCGGTTCTACAGGAACGTGGCCAGTTGTGTGTTTCCTCTGGACGGAGGAGGCACGTTGCTTGTAGGAACTTTTTTTTTTTTTCCCTAGCAGGAGGGATGCCATGTCTCGGGCTGCCTGGGGTAGATTCCTTACTTGAAAAATTTATCTTTGTCACGGAGTGCCCGTGCCTTCCCCACACCCCTTTTGCCTGCTGTCCCTCTGCCGTATCCCTCCACCTCTCCCTCCCCCCTTGCAGATTCCTCCGTCCTGCCAGCCGATATCAAAGGGCTGTGCAGGATGGGAGGAAACGCCCCCTGTGGTGTGGTTAGCACCTCTCCTCAGGCAAAGCTGCTGGAGACAAAGGCTGCACTCCGGAAGGGGCGTGCCTCCTTGCCCCAACATGGTGCTGGGCTGGCCGTTGCCGGGACAACCCGGAAGTGTCCCGCACAGCTTTAAAAAGGCCGGTGCGGGACCAGGCCAGTCTCTGTCCCTGTGCACGCTGCTGGAATCACCTCGCTAGGAGGCGTGGGGGGGCTAATAGTCATACCAGTGTGCAGAGGGTCCTCAGAATTTCTGGGGGGTAATAGTCCTGACCTTTTGTGGGTCTGCAGACCCACAAAGGTCAGGACTATTACCCGCTAATTACCCCAGGGTGGGAGCCTCCGCAGCCATCCCCGCTGCGCACTCTGCAGACCCCAGCCGAGGGGGAGACTGCACGCCAGCTCTGCCTGAGACCCCAGCCGAGGGGGAGACTGCACGCCAGCTCTGCCTGAGACCCCAGCCGAGGGGGAGACTGCACGCCAGCTCTGCCTGAGACCCCAGCCGAGGGGGAGACTGCACGCCAGCTCTGCCTGAGACCCCAGCCGAGGGGGAGACTGCACGCCAGCTCTGCCTGAGACCCCAGCCGAGGGGGAGACTGCACGCCAGCTCTGCCTGAGACCCCAGCCGAGGGGGAGACTGCACGCCAGCTCTGCCTGAGACCCCAGCCGAGGGGGAGACTGCACGCCAGCTCTGCCTGAGACCCCAGCCGAGGGGGAGACTGCACGCCAGCTCTGCCTGAGACCCCAGCCGAGGGGGAGACTGCACGCCAGCTCTGCCTGAGACCCCAGCCGAGGGGGAGACTGCACGCCAGCTCTGCCTGAGACCCCAGCCGAGGGGGAGACTGCACGCCAGCTCTGCCTGAGACCCCAGCCGAGGGGGAGACTGCACGCCAGCTCTGCCTGAGACCCCAGCCGAGGGGGAGACTGCACGCCAGCTCTGCCTGAGACCCCAGCCGAGGGGGAGACTGCACGCCAGCTCTGCCTGAGACCCCAGCCGAGGGGGAGACTGCACGCCAGCTCTGCCTGAGCCCCCTGCCGAGGGGGAGACTGCACGCCAGCTCTGCCTGAGCCCCCTGCCGAGGGGGAGACTGCACGCCAGCTCTGCCTGAGCCCCCTGCCGAGGGGGAGACTGCAGGCCAGCTCTGCCTGAGCCCCCTGCCGAGGGGGAGACTGCAGGCCAGCTCTGCCTGAGCCCCCTGCCGAGGGGGAGACTGCAGGCCAGCTCTGCCTGAGCCCCCTGCCGAGGGGGAGACTGCAGGCCAGCTCTGCCTGAGCCCCCAGCCGAGGGGGAGACTGCAGGCCAGCTCTGCCTGAGCCCCCAGCCGAGGGGGAGACTGCAGGCCAGCTCTGCCTGAGCCCCCAGCCGAGGGGGAGACTGCAGGCCAGCTCTGCCTGAGCCCCCAGCCGAGGGGGAGACTGCAGGCCAGCTCTGCCTGAGCCCCCAGCCGAGGGGGAGACTGCAGGCCAGCTCTGCCTGAGCCCCCAGCCGAGGGGGAGACTGCAGGCCAGCTCTGCCTGAGCCCCCAGCCGAGGGGGAGACTGCAGGCCAGCTCTGCCTGAGCCCCCAGCCGAGGGGGAGACTGCAGGCCAGCTCTGCCTGAGCCCCCAGCCGAGGGGGAGACTGCAGGCCAGCTCTGCCTGAGCCCCCAGCCGAGGGGGAGACTGCAGGCCAGCTCTGCCTGAGCCCCCAGCCGAGGGGGAGACTGCAGGCCAGCTCTGCCTGAGCCCCCAGCCGAGGGGGAGACTGCAGGCCAGCTCTGCCTGAGCCCCCTGCCGAGGGGGAGACTGCACACTGTCGGATCTGTGAGTGTATGCTTTCCCTGTTCTGCCTGAACCATCCCTAGTGTGCGCACAGACCACCCGCGTCCTGAACTGTCCCTAGTATGCTATGTTGAGTACAGACTCCACAGCCAAAGTCCCGTCTAGTCGCCGTGAGCCTGATGTTGTCCCTAGCATGCTGTGTTGAGGCCAGACTCCACAGCCAGGTCCCGTCGAGACCCCATGAGCCCGCTTACCGTGGGTGTCCCTACAAGCCGCATGTCGTGGAGTGCCATGAACTGTCCTGATTGTCTTTCATAGTTCAATAAAGCTTTGTGTGTTCCCCGTCTTCTTTGTGTTCTGTCCTGCCTACGCTTCCATCACAATTTTTTTTTTTTTTTTTTTTTTTTTTTTTTTTTCGTCCCGGAGTGTACCTGCTCGTGCTTCTTTCCATTGCCCAGCAAGGAAATGAGGCTGGAGGGCCTCCTTGGCAGTGCAGCATCTTGTGGCTGGTAGAGTGTGCACTCGTACTTTACGGTAGCGAGAGGCTGGACGGCTAGTCCGGAAGACGCAAGACTTCATGTGACCGGGGGATGTGATCTCATCCAGGCATGCCAGACACTTCCGGTTCCACTCCAATGGTGCTATAGGAAGGGGAGGGCTAGATCAGATGCTTATTTCTGCTGACGGCATGGGCATCAGAACACTAGTTGCCGGAGAACGCAGGGGCCAGTATGAAGGACTTCTCCCAACATCTGGGGGATGCAGGCGCCTGTGGCACACAGATATGATAGCAGGGCTATCTTGAGAGCTGTGTAGCTTTTTACATATGGTGAGATGCTCTTAGGAATGCTGCAGATTGGTGGAGATCCTTTTGCAAAGTCTTTTGAGCATATAGGGATGTACTGGCTGCAGATGGGTGTGGGGTGGTTCCGCTGTATTGGCTATAATAGGGCTTTCCTCCTGTGTTTTTTTTCTAGGAGGAAGAGACAGCTGAGGACAAGCCCACAAAGAGGATGTAAACTAATTGTGGCACTAGATTGTCTTCTAGTTACAACAAATCCCTGTGCTGCCAGTGTAGCGTAATCCTGTTGAAGGCTGAAGCAAATTCACCCTATGCAAAATTCTTAAGTTCTCTCAGAAAAGAGGTGCAATCCACCTTTTCAAGCAGTGCGAAAGCTCATTACAGATGTCAACGTCCCTACAGCTTTAACTAGTCAGCCTGAACAAGTACCTTCTTCTCTGCTCTCAGTGGCCTCAGGCTTGGCAGAGTCAGCAGGGAGTAGCTTCTGTAGCCCCGTGGGTGGGGACCCAGATTCCTCTTAACTCCAATTTGGAACAAGGGGAGGGGCAGGGTGAGGCCTCTAAAGCAGCAAAATATCCAAGGTCTTAATGGAATAGATGGATGACCTATTAGGGGAAATTTATGACATGCTGGAAATCCAGGATGAAGACCTTGAACTCTCTAACGATGATTTAATGTACCAAAGTTTACACAAAAGGAAACCAAAAGTCTTCCTTGTCCATAAGGTTATGACAGACATGGTTCTAAAAGAATGGGCAGAACCGGAAAAGAGGACCTTTTTTCCAGGAAGTTTAAAGAGGAGATTCCTGTTTGGTGACAACCCTGATTCCATGTGGAACAAATGTCCATAGTTGGATGCACCACTATCTAAGGTCTCACAACACACAGATTTGGCATTTGAAGATATGGGAGAGTTTAGTGACCCAATGGACAGGAGGGGCGGCATGATCATAAAGAGATCCTGGGATGTCTGCATGGCAAACGTAAAACCAGCATTAGCTACAACCTCTGCAGCTAGGAATTTTAAATATTGCCTTTAACACCTACAGGAGCACCTGCTAGTATGCACCCTCAGGTAAGAGTTACTAAAGTCTTTCCCTACCCTCTTCAAAGCGATCGGCTTTATTGCAGCTCTTTGCAAAGACAGCAGCCTTGTTGGTAACCACTAGAAGAGCAGTCTGGCTCAAGATGTGGATGAGGGACACTGCTTCTAAATTACGATTTGTGTAGTATTCCATTTTCAGGCAATCTCTTGTTTGGGCCCAAGCCCAATGCTAAGCTTGAGCGGACCTCAGACAGGAAGAAGACTTTTCCAGGCAAAAAAACGTTTTCCAAAGAAGTTTTTCTTCGCCCATTAAGGGATCAAGCAAGAGAAGAGAACAAAAGTTAAACTTAAGAAGCACTGGAACGGGCACAAGGGGAGGCCAAAGGGACACATTCTGTTTAACCGTCCCAGAATAATAAGCCGCAATGATGCTAGGAGGACAGCAGCAGGGTTTCTTTCTACAGTGGCTTCAAGTAACATCCAACAAATTTTGTTTTAGGTACTATAGAAAGAGGCTATACTGTGGAGTTTGAAGAGAGACCCCCCTCAAGATTGCTTGAGAAAAGATTACCAAGAGTCCAGGCAAAAGCACAGTCCCTGCCCACTAGTCCTCATAAAATTGGTAGATCAAAAGCTCCTGGTTCCTGTTCGAAGGGAGGAACAAGGAGTAGGTTTTTACTCGTGTTTTGTCGTAAGGAAGCCTTCGGGGGAACCTTGTTTAATACTGAATCTTCATCCCCTGAACACAGTTATGTTCTAAATTGAATTAATTTATTCGGTCAGGAATTTACTACAAAGGATTTCTGTTTGGCCACAATGGATCTGAGGGATGCGTATTTACATATGCCCATCAGGAAAGATTCTCAGAGGTTTCTCCGGTTAGCAGTGGAGATAGGTGGAACAATTTATCATTTCCAGAGCAGAGCCTTATGGATTGGCCTGAATTCAGCTCCAAGGATATTTTACCAAGGTCCTAGTGGAGGCCTTGGTTTGAAGACTTCAATCCATAATTGTAATGCCATATCTGGACGATCTTTCCTTGGCAGCATCAAAAGAGAAGCTTCAAGAAGATCTTTGCAAATCCCAGAACTGGCTTTTAAAGCTGGGGTGGATTGTCAACACAGACAAGTCAAACCAGTTTCCATCATGATATTCGGTTCCGCTCTAAAGAGCAGAAGACTTTTTTTTTTTTTCTGCCAGAAGAAACCGTTTCCATTATTAACCAGAGGGTGGTCCAGATCCAGGACAATCATCCTGTATCTATGAGATTTTGTCCGTATTGGATCTCATGACCTCTTTAATATCAGCGATACAGTGGGCCAGAGGTCACCAAGGACCACTTCAGGCGGCCTTGTTACGAAATTTCAAGGGGAAAAATTTACTGGAGAAAGTGATCCTACCAAGGAGTCTGAAATGCTCACTTTCGTGGTGGAGAGATCAGAACAATTTCCAAGGGGGTCTCCAATGGTTACCATCTCCACAATCCTAACGACAGCTTGTGGGGGGCCCGGCTGGATGGTCAGTGGGCACAAGGGGTGTGGACCCAGCAGGAGAACAAAACTGTCCAATTGGATGGTGGTGGCCAGAGGTCTACGGTCATTCCCGGAGCAGCTCAAAGGTCACCTTCAAGAAGTACATCAGACAACACCACGACGGTGGCCTACTTTGAACAAGCAGGAGGGCACCAAGAGCCAGAGTCTAATGCAAATAGCACACATCTTTATCTGTGCAGAAACAAAACCTGATTTCAATCTCAACTGTACATTTTAAAAGGGAAGTAGAACAGCTTGACCGACTAAGCTGACAACAGGAATCGCAGGAAGATTGGTCTCTTCACCCGGAGGAAAATGCGACATTACAGACCACCTTCTCCCTGGATTCTGGAGATCAGCTTTTAGCGGTAGATGCTATGTGAAACCTGTGGTCACTCATTCTTTGCTACGCCTTGCCACCTCTGCAATTTTCTGAGGGTACTATCGAAATTCATGAAATCCTGATTGCACCCAATTGGCCCAGGTGGGCATGGTTTTTTCCCTCCCTGGTGGATTTGTGGGTTTTTTTTTCTCTTGTAGGCAGGACCTTCTTTTCCAATGTCTGGTACTATCCCAATATACCTATGCTGAATCTAGCAGCTTGGTTTCTGAAGAGAAAATCCTAAGAGCAAAGGGACTTTCTGAGCAGTTGGTGAATATCTTGAGTCGGAAACTGGTCACAAGGACTATATATTTAAAGGTTTGGAAGAAATTCAATCTTTGGATCTCGGACCATAGCATGTCCAGCAAGGACTCTGCAACAATCTTGGAATTTTTATAGGATGGCGTTGATAAAGGCTTTAGCCGTAAGTACCATAAAAGTACAAATAGAAGCGTTCAGGGTGTATCTTCAGAGGACACTCCAAGAAGATCTTCTAAATGGCAATGATCAGGCCTCCTTTTGAACCTGAGGCCTTTTTGAAGCTTATCACATTATAAACTTTTTCTGGTGGCTATTGCCCTATTCAGGCCCTTTCTGTATGAAAACCTTGTCTACAAGTTTTAAATGACAGATGACTTCTTCGGACAAACCCAGCTTTCATCCCAAAAGTGTCTTCAGCCGTAGGACAGTGCTTCCGTTCTTTTGCACTAAGCCAGCCAATAACGAGGAGCTCCATCGGCTGAACGTCAGAAATTGTCTAATTGTATTTTGAGGCCACAAAGTCCTTTTTTTAAATTGTCAGAATCTGTTTATTCTCTCCTCAGGAAGAAAGGAAAAATTCTTCAGAAGCACTATTGCAAGGTGGCTCACGGCAACCATCACAAGGATGCACAGCGCTGTCCATTCCTGGGCAGAAATAGCTGGTGGACATCGCAGAGTACATTTGTAGAGCCACTACTTTAAGTTTCTCCACTTTTGTTTGGCATTATTGCCTGGTCGCTCTAGCAAGTCAGGATCACGTATTTGGGAGGAAAGTCTTCCAAGCTGTTGTCTTCCCTCACCCCATATATGGGTAAACTCTTGTTTATCCCCTCGGGGGCTGTCCTGGAAGACAACTGGGGGAAAACCACAGTTAGACTTACCGGTTTTCACCTTGATATGAAAAGGTTGTATGACACATTTTTTTTCTTTGCATTCAAGTGGGACCATAGTTTTCAAGGGATCTTTCAGGGATGTTTCTGAAGCTGCACACATGAAAGTATCTCATGGATGTTATACATACAGGCATTTCATTGGATATGCAGCAAATCAATAGTCTTAATACCATGACTGGTCTAACATTCATATAATTTAAAGCACAACTCCACTTTTCTTGAGAGGAAAGCATTCACTTCTGGGTGATCTATGTACATTGCAAGGATTTAAAAAAAAACTTTTGCAGAGTCCTAACTTTGTTAATCTGAAGAAATTGATGTTTGTGTTCATGTGCTTAGTCAGTCTGTATGGGAGTGATTTTATAAATTTATCAGCTGCTGCACCTGCAGGGCTCCAATGAGGAAATCTGCAGGGTCTGCATTCCTTTTTAGATTTTTTTTTTTTTTTTCCCTTTTGGGAGTATCTCACCAAAAAAGGTATTTTTGTTGTAAGGGATTCAAAAAATCTGACTTGTATCTTAGTGTAGACTTTTGGAAAAATCAGGGAGCCAATCACACAAATAGGAAATTACATTTTGTACAGAAGGCCTGAGGGTTGCCATATTACATTGCAAAAAAGTGACAGCACTGCAGACTTAGGTCATTTTCAATAACATTCAATTGTAACAGTATGACCTGCGTTGCAATTGTATACACCGGGGGTCAGAAAAGCCGTGGGTTGCAGGGAGCCAACAGGTGATTCATAACCGGGGGGCAGGGTGATGTGAAGGGGGCAGAGGACACAACACTGTGGGCAACAGGAAACTACTATGGGGGCAGAGGGCACTATAGTGGGGGGATGATATGAAAGGGGGTACAGGACCCTAGGACACTGTTGGAGGAGGGGGACAGGATAGTAGGGGTGGTGGTGAGCTGATGTGAAGAGGGCAAAGGACACCTCGCTTGGGGGAACAGGATACTAATGTGTTGGGCAGAGAGCACTATAGTGTGGGGGAGTGATGTGAAGGTGGGCAAGGACACTACAGTGGTAGTGAGATAGGGTGCTGTGAAGGACACTACTGTGGTGGGAGGGGGAAAGAGGACACTATTGGGGGGGTGAAGGGGGACTGAGAACTGCTAATGGGGTCAGAGGATGCTACAGTGAGAGTGTGAGGACACCTACTTTTTTCACTTTTTATAATTAATGGTACAGTAGATTCAAGCTGGTGTCTTTCTCCAGTCTATTTTCTATATAGTAGCAATTTTGTTTGTGGTGTCGCCCATACATATATTTGTCAGGGCACAGTAATCATATGTGGATTCCCCCTACCAATTGCTTTTTCGGTCAAAGTATATTCACTGAGAATGACATGGTGATAAATACTGTATGCAAGCCTATATACATTGTGTCTTTGTTTTACAGGAAAATGACATCTTTTTGGGCTGGGAAAAGGGAGCTTGCAAGAAGTGGGGAAAAGGCAAGAAAAAGAGTTCAGATCTCTCCATGGAAGAAATGAAGAAACAGGCTGCAGTTCAGTGCCTACTTTCAGCTTCTGATGAAGTATGTGTGCTTTCTTTCAACCTTCCTGTGTTTCCTTTTGTCTATTGTGGCTGTGTTATCCCTGAAAGAACTGGCAATACCTCCAATTTATTTCTAATTTTATGTGGGCCTAAATGAAATGTTGAGCTTTTGCTGTGTTTGTGAGGTTAATTTTATATTCATGGAAAGCCAAAAAAATAGCCAGAATACTCAATCAATTTTTGTGTCCTTCCCCACACTTAAAAACTTACTAAAACGGAGCAAACCAAATCTGTAGCAGCTGTGCCTAGTAACCAATTGGCTTCTAATTTTAGCATGTTAAGTTAGGCTTTAAAAATGTAATCTGGATGCTGATTTGTTGCCATGTGCAGCTGCTCCATTCTTCAGTAAATTGGCTTCATCTTTGGTTCATTCTTTTTCTGTAGGATAAACTTGCCAACTAGGTGTAGGCCAGGGAGTATAACATGGTGGTGCAAAATATTATGGAAAGGCTTTTTTGTTGGTTGTCAGTCAATGATTCTGTTTCCAGCACAAGAGCCACTTACAATTCCTTTGCCTTGGAAACAGAAGAATAAAGTTTCATTAAAGTAGAACTAATAGGCTATTTTTTTTTTTTTTTTTTTTTTTTCTTTCATTTTGGATAGAGTAAGGTTTGGATTTATCTGGACTTCCTATCACATAGTCAAAACAGAATGTGAGAGGAAATACCTGCAAATTAAGAGAATCTCTGGGGACACCCAGGTCACCAGAACTAGTGTCCTCATTGGAAGATGTTCCCTCCTATTTCTTTTCCCAGGGCAACCCAATTTGGGTTTTTCTTTTACTTTCACTTTTAATGACAATGGTAAACAAGACAAATTGAAGAGGTGGGAATCTCCCTAACTCGGACACACGAATAATACCTGATGGGTTTTAATACCCTCCGCTCTGTCCAAAGAACAAAAGAAGTTTTGCATTTTAGTTTAAGCTTCACGATGGTCTTGAGTGACTCCCAGAAACTAGTCTTCCTTTTCAGTTGTGGCTTTGCTTCTGCCAGACCTGTTTTCAGTTTAGTGCCTCTTGATGGTGTAGAAAGTTGTGCTCCTTTCAGGGTGGATTTGATTTAAATCAAACAGATTTAAATCACTATTCAGTAAGGCTTGATTTAAATCCTAGTTTTCTACATAAAGACTTGCTGGTATAACTTTAATATGCAAGTAGATGAAGCTTTTTAGAATAACAACTTTTCATATTAGTTTTTTTATCCGCAGTTTAATAGGTTAATCATTCATATTTGGACAACTTTTCTGTTGTACTTAGGAAGGAGAAAAATAATCATTACCTTAATAACAGATTAAATAGATTTATTCAACTGAAACAATAACATTCCAGCAAATGTTATTTGCTTAAACAAACATCCATGTTTGTTAACTAATTTGGCTAAACAAAATATATATATTTTAAGAAACTTAGACTGTCAGCCCCTTCCTCCTCACACTTAGTTTCACTTTCTTCTTGTGCAGATCTATTCCACTCCAAACAATCAGAAAAATATTGTTTCTATTCTATTCACTGAACTTCTTGAAACTTAGCACTGAAGGGGTTGATTCTGTATTCATAGGTTTGTAGAAGTTAGGATTAAGGTCTTTTTCTTAACTCTGTTCATGTTATAACATTTTTGCTGTGAAGAAGAGTCATGTGATCTCCGCTGAGTCAAATTCAGTTTTGAGAACTGCAAAAGTAAACCAAGCATCTGTGATAATATCTTGTAGGCAGAGAAACTGCCCAATAATCTTACAAAAACCTCTGGAAGAGCATGACATTGTGAATGGATTCATGGAATTTATTTACCAAAAAAATTAAACATCATTACAGCCTTATTGTACATAATTAAAAAACGAATCTTTATTTCATGATGGAATAACCTTTGGATGGTAATATATTTTCCTCAAAAAGCATTTTATTTAAAAAAGTCTGATTTTTAAATCAAATCTTTTTTTTTTTTTTTTTTTTTTTTTTTTTTTTAAATCATTGATTTTTATCCACTTTGGCTCCTTTTTGACCCCTTGTCTGTCTTTCCAGTAAAGAAAAGACTTGTGCTTCTTTAGGATTATAGTGGTCTGTTTTCCTTTTTTAATTGCATTTTATTGATATTAGTAACTTATACTTTTTCATTCACTGCAATTTTAGCCCATCAACATAGTAGCACAGTTCATTCCAATGCTGCTTTTTTACAGACAGGTGGTTTGGAAGTGATCAACAAAATTTACATCAACTCACTTCTGCTGCAGAAATGCTATAAATGGTTAACCCATTTGTATAACTAAAATTTTACATTTATTTATTTTTTTTTTTTTTTGGATAACTTTTTTTAAAACTTTGTACCACTCAGCTTTGTACCATTTTGTGTTCATTGGTTGGGAACAGCTGGGATTTTAATAAAACTGAGAAAATAGCTCAAAGCAAACCAAATGTATGAGCAGTAACGCTAATTGATTTCAGAATTGTCAGAAATGGATGTCTAAAGCATGCTACATTTGCTTGACACAAGGCCTAGATTGCATCTATTTTTTTTTTTCTTTAATATTTTGATTGATAGAAATACAAAATATACATAACAGAGCAGGACAAGCATGAAAAAAATGGGTTATTGACCGTGCTTATGCAAAGTAAGGAGACCATGAGAAGTGATCCAACAGTTGGTTTCATGTGAGAAGGGCAGAGGATTGAAGCCTCCAAAAACGCATGTATTATAAGTTTATGGATCAGGGGATACAATGTTGACAAGCAATCCAGGCATTAACAGCACAAATATGCATGGAAATACCCAAATATTATGTTAGGGAAATGCCCAAAAGTAGAAAGGAATGCCAAGAAAAGGAGGAGAGAAGGGAGGTCAGCTGCTCAAACCGTGCCAGGGTCCCAATCCTCATCCTCTGCCCAAACTGGCTATGTGGTGTGTTTTTTATGTTTAGCTATTCACAGCCTGGTAAACAAACCAAAAAAAGTTTCCAAATTATTTTTTAGGACCGCAACATGTTCATTCCCATACAGGAAACTAATCCCCCATCTCTCAATGAAGATCGTTTCCTACTGTCCAGGCATAGAAACAATGCTGCAGAGGAGGTTAAGCCTTCTAGGTAGTTCTTCACCTTAGATGTGTTTTTTTAAGTTTCACAATTGAAAATACATCAAGACCTTGAGTTAGGGAAAGACCAAATCTTCCTCACCTAATGCCGTTCCCTGAATTCCCCCCTATCAATTAACTATGAAACTTGAGCTTCAATTTGCATTACACATGTGTGAATTGGTTATTGAGGTTCTGTTACCTTAATGCATTCTCAGCTTAATGGTTTTTTTAACCTTTAAAAAAACTTCAGTATGCAGACCCTGCCTTACCCCCCTTCCCAGGGGAGGAGCTGCACACTTTGTGTCTATGGACCCACAGAGCTGGCTGGGGCGTGAGCCTGCATGAATGCTCCCATAGCAAGCAACTTGGGGGGGGGGGGGGGGTGTGTGTGTGTCTCTCTATACTCGCTAGGTGTATTAAAGCAGAGCTAAACCCTCCTTTTGCGAATGACGATGGCACCATCTTAGCCTCTATTTTAGATATTGGGTTGCCGTGGTGCTGCACACATCAGCGGGATACCAGCCATTTAGGTCTTGAAAGTTCAGTTGAGAACTGACATACTGGCAACTGCAACGTGTCACAAGAGACATTTTGAAAGTAGCATACACTGTACATGGACAAGTAGGCAGAATATAAATGAAACTAATGCAGAAAATAACATTGGAATGTTAATATATTTAAAGAGTAATAAGTTCACCTGTTAGGCTCCATTCGGAAAAACTGCAATTTGAAAACACAATGTGAAAATGTGCATTCGGGTGCCATTCATTTCAATTGCACCTGAAAATGCAAGGTGTTTTCGCTGCGATCTCGGCTTGACAAACTCATCCAGAACCATGTTTGGCTGTTGCACATCCTGCGATTTTGTTTGTCGCATAGAAAACCGCACCGCGATCACAGCAAAAACACCGAAACCTTGAAATGAATGGCACCTGAACACACAAATGTGAGTTTTTACATTTTCACAACGCTTGTCAAACCGAAGGCAGAATCTCAGCGATTCCGTTCGATTTGAAACGCCCTCATGTGAATGGAGCCTTAGGAAAATATAATGAAAACACACTTTTAAAATTGGTTCTAAATAACAAATCTTCAAAAAAAATAAACTGGTCGTGGATTTAAAAAGAAAACCTAACATTAGCAAGAAAATACATGACAGCCTGTAGACCAGAGTGCTGTAAGCAGTGCAGGTGAGCTTATATGTGCAGTACTGAAAGAGCTCGAAGGGTTAGTTCACCTTTACAAAAAATATGTGCAGTATGAAGTTGGTCTTGTCCCAGCCGCTGAGCTGATCATAGGGGACAGGACAGGGTGTACATTGGCACTAGGACTCTGGTCCCAGCAGATGCTCTATCCCTAAACTAACTAGGATGAAACCATCACAGCCTGTAGAAAATTTTATTAAGATTTTATCTTGATCACAGTACAAGACACAGGCAACATATTCATGCATCATTAGTTATAGGTGTGTCCCTTCAGGTGATTGGACACTGGGGCACCGCCTCATAATCCTACCCCACTCTGAGTTCAGTTTTTGCAAGTGTTTGAAGGTGAGGTGACCTCTTCTTTTGCCGAGAAATCTGCTTCAATGTTTTGTTTTTGCGTTTTTGTTTTTTTTTTAATTTTAATTTATTACTTTGGAACTCTAATGTCTACACAGAACAGTGTATTCAGATAGGTGCAACCTCAATAAAATCTTGGGATCTGTACCCAGACTTCACACTGTGTTTGTTGTTTCTGGCATGGGATTCTGCATGGGCATTAACCTTGGCACTTGTCGCAATGCGTTGAGCAACCACAGGGTGCTATACAGTTCCAGGGCTGTGGACCATTGCTATGGAACCCAGTCCCTGAAGACCCCTTTGGGGGTATAACCTCTGTGGTGGGCAAAGCTTGCACATTACGTACAATCTAGAGTCGTGGACAGGTAGGACAAGGTCATCCTATATTTGACTGTTGCTGTTAAAAAAAACTTGCTAGTTTGACTTGTATTCACTTTGTTATACAGAATTTTATATTGTGCCAGTTTGTGCTTTAGAACCGGGATCTCCAAACTTTATAAACAAAGGGCCAGTTTATTGTCCATCAGATTTCAGGAGGGCTGGACTGTGGCTTATTGGGAGTAGAAAAGGTCCAAACAGTGGGAATAGAAAGTGACTCTTTGGTGTCATTGGGCGGAAATGTGCCCCAACGTTGGTGTTGTCCAAACATCGTTGGGAATAGACAGTGACCCATCGTTGGTGTCACTGGGCCAAATTGTGCCCCAAGGGCCAGATAAAAGCAAGCAAAGGCCTGCAGTTTCAAGATCACTGCTTTAGAAGATTGATTCAGGCAGTACAGTTACAGTATGATTCAATACAAGATGAATTGGAGGGCCTTGCTCGTTACAGCTTACAATCTAAAAGCCTTTTTTATAGTGCAAACGTTTCCAACTTGGCTCTAAAATTCGACTGCTCAGTCTCTGGTAGAAGGCCATGTGTTACATCAAACCATTGGTCGCACACTTTAACGCCACTTATAAGGTAATTGGGCTGCTTCCTGCCCACCTGGGTGACCGCATCTTCTTTCTGGACATGCTTACCTTGTCTCCCACTTTCCACTGAGGAAATACCCTCACTTGTATCTATGGTAGAGACTGGGCAAAGGGCAGTCAATTCTAAACAGCAGGAATGCACAACACTCCTCCTGGGTGACAATGCATCCCTTGCATTGGAGCCTGATCTTGGCATCTGATTGTAGCTCTTTCAACCAAGCATCAAGTGGCCTATTTGACTAAAGCAGAATATCTGAATCTCACATTTTGGCTGTGCTACAGCCTTCCTTGTCCTTTGCTCAGATATGCCCATCCTCTTCTCCCTGCCCCATTTCAAAAGCAGAGATAGATATGATATGCCTGTCCTAGAGGATGCATACTTGGAAGGGAATGAAGATATTGAGGCAGTATTGGAGGGGACTGTGGAAGATTTATCTCCTTCAAACTGTCAGTATAGTAAACAAACAAGCAGGTTTAATGCATAAAGCCTCTAATGTTGAAAAGCTCATTGCCTCTGTCCTCAAAAGGTTGGCATTGTGCAGCCTCACTCTCCTCTCTCACCATGCCCCTTTTGGGCACAGATACCTGAAATACCTTCCCTGTTAATGAATGGCCATAATGTGCAGTTTCTGATGATTGGGTCACTACTAAATTCTTTGCTGATCTCCTGAGCCCAGGTGTCTTAATCCCTCTCCATTCTATCCAAAACAAAAAAAAAATAATGTTTTAGGTACACTTTAATTTGGTTTTCTCTGCCTTGCAGAAACCACCCTTTGAACTCCAAGGATCTTCCCCTGGAGATTCTTGCCAGCTAAGTTGCGTTTTTGGTAGCCATCTCATCTGTCCGACGTGTTTCTGAACTAATGGCTCTTTTTTGTAACGAGCCTTTCCTCCTACTCCACAGTGACAATGTTTTATGCCATGGACCATCCTTTCTTCCAAATGTGGTTTCAATGCTCCTTCTCGATGAGAATATTTTTCTGCCATTCTTGTTCCCTGCTCATAAGCACCCAAAGAAATTTATGTCTACGTTGCCTGGGCATAGAGCCATTAGGGTATACCTTTTTTGTTTTTGTTTTTTTTTTTTCTTCTTAGAGGCACTGCTTCTATGAAATGGATTTCCTTTGTTCTTTCCTCAGGTCCTTGCAAAGAGAAAGCAGCTCCTCCGCACCCACTCTGCTAGATCTAGCACCAAGCCACCTTAACTGAACTGTGTAAGGTCACCACCCAGTCTTCTGTTCACTTTTGCCAGGCGAATGATCAGTCTCCTACGGATGGTCTTGACCCCATAGCGTGCCCACACTTTTGGATCCTCATAAGTAAAAAACAAAAATAAGCTAAATGGGGATTTTTCCAGAGGAGCATGAGGAGAGTGGGGGGGATCCTCCAGGCTGCCTCCCATGCGCTGTCATCCAGGCCTGCAGATCTCATAGACAGTCTGGGGGTGAGGGGATTTTGCAACCTCGATGAACCAAGTGTTAAGGCTTTGTAGGAACCCATATTCTGTCTCCAATCTAAGCATTGAAAGTGTGATCTCTGTAACTTAGTTATGATGTGATAGCGATAACTCCAATTTTAGTTGAATAACACAGGCGATGACTCAATCCAGACAACACCTTGTAGATCTTGTGAAGTTTATTCCATAAACTAGGAGAATCAACAATGAACATCGGATAGGTCAAAAGTTCATAATGTGATCTACTTCCATAAGACATGAGGCTAGAAGCTGAAGTGCATTACTGGGAAATTAACAAAAAGGTGGGGCTATCTATACAGCATGAACTAAACCAAAGGAAAGGGAGGAGCAGAGACAAAATACAAAGAACACTTAAAGGCATATGATGGTCATGTGAAACATGACAACCCACTATGGCTGCCTCCAAGGTGACCGCTGTATCAAGAGGTTTCGTGAGCCATCTATGAGCAAACATAAGCTGCCCAGCTAGGAAATATGTGGAAATCTGGGACCACCATTCCCCCCTCCTTCCATGGCTGCTGCAATACTGCTAGCTAAATAAAGCCAGAGATCAGGCTATGTTTAGACTGAAAAATTGAGTTCGGGATCCAGACTGGTGAGTTGTATGACATAAAGCAAAACAGGGAGAAATTTCATTTTGAGTAGATTAATTTTCCCAATCATGGAAAGAGGGCAATTCCTCCAGGCACTGATTTTATATTTAAGTAAAGGAAACTATAGCCGCAACATTCAGCCTAATGAAATCAGAAACTGACCTAGTAATATGTAGCCTCAAGTATTTAACCTGAGTCACCCACCAGAGGGCCGAAGTAGCCGCTGGAGGCTGACAAAGGTCCCTACTCAATGGCAGCACTTGAGACTTGTGCCAATTCATCTTCAGGCCAGAAAAGGAGGCTGCATAGTCTAAAATGTCCAAGCCAGCGAGTAAGGAGACTGTAGGATCCTTTAGAAAAAGCACTACATCCGCAGCATATAATGCGGTCTTTTCAAGCAAACTGCCCACCCGAATGCCCTGCACCAAGGGGGAACTTCTCGGGGCCAATGCAATAGGTTCCATCATCGAGGCAAAAAGACCGGGTGACCATGGGCAACCCTGTCTCGTGCCTCTGCCGACAGAAAAGGAAGCTGATATTCTACCTCCCGACTTCATGGCTGCTGCTACTAGATTGGCCATAAAGCAAGCCAATCCATCTGAGAAACTCCTCATAAATGTAACACTGGATAATCTGGTAGCTAGAATTTGAGTATTTTTGAAATCCGTATTCAAAAGGGTTATGGGCCTGTAAGAAGCACATTGCAGGGAATCCTTATCTGGTTTGGCCAATAGGACCACATGAGCCTCAAAAGGACTGAGGAAGAGATTTATTGCACAAATAGTCCTCGTAGAGGTGGTGGAGCCTGGGGGATAAATCATACATGTAATGATTGTACCATTCTATTGGAAGCCCATCATGGCCTATCAATTTTTACAATTAGGAAAGGAGGCAATAGCATTGGATGTCTCTGCAACTGAGAACGGCCTCAGCAACCCAGGGTAAAAGAGCCGCATTGGCAAAAGCCGGATCAATTCTGTAGGAGGAATGATACCGCTGACAGAAAAGAGAATTGTCTGACAGTAGGATGTTTCCACCGCCAGAGCTCAGTAAACCCTGCTGTGTCCGCCCATGTGGCAAGATCTAAGTTTAGTGCTCTAGAGGGATTGGAAGTATCCAGCATGTAGTCAAGGATCTTACTGAAATCGGCCATGATGAGCTTGGTAGGCAGTAGGGGAGCAAGTTTCTCCAAAAGAATATACAGAACAGCATCCTGAAAGGGAGGGGGATGTAAACATTAGCCACCGCTAGCTTTTATGAGAGGCGATCTCCAAGACAACTGCCACATAATGCCCCCCTGGGTCTGAGATTACATTGTGTACTACACAGCTCAATGTTTTATGCAATAGTATAGAGACCCCCCTGGCATAGGTAGAAAACGTAGCATGAAAGGTTCTCTGTATCCAGCTTCGCTTCAGAGAGGATTCTGTTGCCCATCAGGTGAGTTTCTTGGAGGACCAGGTGTGGAGTGTGTGTTCAACTATTGTAAAATGAGATCTTTTACATTTTGAGTTCAAGCCCCCAGACATTCCAGGCAATGGTGGGAGGAAGGGAACCTTCCCCTCTGCAGCAGAATGTAGGACCAACCTCGTTGCTTCTGTCTGTGAACCGAGGTCGAATAGCAAAATGAGAAGGGATAAAAAGAACATTTCACCGACCACATCCTTGGAGAATGGAAAGCATTAGGCACACTTTTTAGACTTTAAATCAGGACAGGGAGTCCAACCAGTCCATTGCAGAAGCAGGGGGTATCAAAATAGTGATTCGTGCCCTTATATTGAACCCGAAGCTTGCTGCGTTACAACATGCTGTATTGAAGACCCCTTTCCATGAGTCTCTTCTGGACATCAACAAAGGTATCTGATGTTTTTGCAGCCCAGGTGAAAAATCAGGAAAAAAGTGAAGATCAGCATTTTCAAACCACAGGGATTGTTGTCTTCTTGTCTCTGCCAAAATTAGGTCCCGAAAATTCAGTAACCGGACCAGGAAGGAGTGTGGAGGAGTCCTGGATCCCATTGGGACTCTGTGTGCCCGTTCCACCTGGTTGGCCGGGTAGACCGATTTGCAAATTTAACACTTGCCTAAAATAGCCCTCAACAAACAGGATTGTCCCCTTCAGCACCCTCAGGCAGGCCCACTACTCATACATTATTCCGGCACAATCTGTTGTCAGCATCATCATAGTGGGCCGTAAGGAGAGTAACCGTGAGCTGGAAGTCTGACGGGGTGTGGGTCTGAGAGGATGTTGTCTCTTCAACCTCAGAAATGCCCCTAATCTTGTCATTTCTGATAAGCCCACATTCTAATGACAGAGTCTATCTTGAACGTGAGGTATGATTTACTTGTCTCTATGGCTGCCAGAATAGTAGAAGTAGCGGGATCTCCAGGTAGAGCCTCCACAGGAGATAGGGGGACATCCCTGGGCTCAGCATCCCTGTCCATGTCCCTCCAGGCAGTCTGCACCGCCACTCTGTGTCCGGTCGGTACACGTGTATGCAAGATGGCTGCGCCACGTGTAGTAGGAGGGGTGCTCAGAGCTCCAGTACAGGGGTATTTCTTTTGTGTCCTTTGGGACAGCATGGGTAAAGAGGGCTCTGCTCCCTAGGCAGAGCAGAGTGGTCAGCTGAGCAGGATGACGGCTAGGTGCTCCCCATAGACAGGATAAACTAGCAGAATAGTCAGAGCCTCATGAGAGCACATCCACGCTGGTTCATATTCCGGGCACTCCCCTGTCCCAGGATGTTTCAATATGTTCCTTATGGTAGAAAGTTTCCACATTTTAAAGTACAGTACAAGACACCCTCCCTTCTTTTCCTTGGTTTACTCTGCATTGCTACAAAATGGAAGACTTGTAAAATGGAGGTGCCCTGAGGGGGTTTGCCCTCAAACACCAGTGACCAGCCAAAGTAGACTTCTGTTCCTCTGCTCCTTCCCATCCAAATCAGTATCCTCTGTCCCTTTTACATCCCTCCCCACCCCCTCCCCCGTGATGCCTGTGTGTTTTACTGTACCCTAAGATATGAAATTTACAGGGAAGTCAAAACTCCTTAGGTACCTGTAATTAAGGGTGATCTTGTTATGCTTTTATTCATAGAAATTTGTATATATTTGGACATAAAGAATACACAAATGCATTTCATGACACATATATGGCCACTTCAGGGAGGTGTAGGGGCTCACGGCAGAGGAGCCAAAAATATTGCTATTCTGTCTGTTTACCTGCTATCCATAGATTAGTCTGATTGTTTGGGACACCCAGACAAGCATAGAGTGTGACTTCTCTGTGGAGAAAGATGTTTGTTTTGCAAGACCTGACAGCAGGCATGCTTATGTCTGTTTCTTGTTTTTGTACATTCAGTTCCCATTGTCACACTAAGGTGCTTTCCTGGGGGATTTGTTTTGTAAATTTTTTTTTTTTCCCCCTGTTCAGATATTCAAACCATATATTCTCAATATTCTAATTTATACATGAGTATATGTGCATTGCTTTTGCCATTTTATACTAAAATATAACACATGCAGAGATGTGAATGGGCCCTAAGAAATGGTCAACTTTGTTTGCTTTGATAAATAGGTTTTACTACAGTGCAATAAGTAATGCTTAAAATTGACAAGTGCTTGTGTTCATATAAAGAAAAGTTTTTTGTTTATTTTCATTACAGATACCTGTGTAGCGCCGTCAATTCACACCGCTACTCTCTCTCTCACTAACCCTCAAAGAGCTTACAGTCTGAGGTCCCCAACTCCCATTCATACATACTAGGAACAATTTAGACAGGATCCAATTAACCTACCAGCTTGTCTTTGGAGTGTGGGAGGAAACCCGCACAGGGGGAACATGCAAACTCCCAACTTAGGGCTCATTCATGGTTTGCCTAACTTGTGTGTCACTGCATGTGCTAATGTACTTTGCTTTAAGCCTGCCTATTCATTTTGAATGGGCTGCTTACACTAGAACAAATAAGTACACGCAGCAGTTTTTCCAATGCAGTGCACCACAATGCATGGTAGTGTTGTGTGTGTTGCCTTAGTGCTTTGGGGTGCCATTCACAATGATGGGTTACCTCAGTGCATCGGAGATGTGTAAATGGTCTTGGTGCAAGTGGATGCTGGATCATCATTTGTATTAAAGGGGGAGCAGGCTACCTAGAGACTGTGCAAACCGGCTAAAGCTGGGCATACAATTTTCTTGTTCAAATGTCCTTTATATTTATCTATGTAGTGCAAGGGCCTGCCAGACTGCATCCAAATTAAGTGTTTTAGGTTTGACTTCATATTGTTTTGGTAAATCTAAAGGAAACCTGTACAAGAAAATTGTATAATGTATGGCCAGGCTTAGTCGAGAGGTTTGCAGGTAAGAATAGGCAAATGACTTGCATTCCATCACTGGACTAGTCTTCTGTGTATGGCTCTTCAACAATGGCAAGTAACTGGCATTTTAGAGATCAATGAACATTCCCATTCTGCTCTGCCTTCCTAGCTGACGCAGACCATCTGGTTCGTTAGCTGATGCTAAAAATAGTTACTAAGTATAAAGTGATTTAACATTTGTCACCATGGCTAACGGGGACTAAAAATCCCCCCCCCCCCCTTCATTACAAGCATCTTTCTGCTGTTTTGGTGGTTTTACATCAGCTCCAGATTGCTGTTCTTCCGCTTTAAACTTGAAGCTGTTCAGGCTATTTTTAGCTCAAACCTTTAGCCAAGCGCTGTCATGTGATTCTGTCAGTGGGTTGTTTGCAGACATTGAGATGCATGTTCTGGGTAAGGCGTTCAAGAGCTATGCTTTTCACAGTCGGGCTACAAAGCCCAACATGTGTTTTTTATTTTATTTTTTGTTTATTTTTGCTAAGAGCGAATTCCACCAGTACAGTTTTTATATAAACGTGGGAAGGAGGAGAACCTGCTGCTCACCTTCCAGCAGAATGCCTCTCCTCATTATCTTTTCTCCCCTTTTACAACCGATTGCTTTTCCCTAAGCAGTGTTCTTTCAGATTTATTTTAGTACATGCCTTGCTGTCTCTAAATTCATCCTTGATTGGCGTGTGCATTTTAATTAAAAAAAGAAAATAGTAAATGTTGACGCTTATTTCATATAGATTGTATATTGATGGTTTCATTTATATTTTAACATTTTAAAGTGTAAATATGTGGTGCAATGATTGCGTTGGGTGAATCACCCTGTGCCTTACCTCACGTGGCTGAGCAGCTGACAAGCACACAACAGCTGCTTAATCCTTCACTGCGACAGCCCACATTCCAGGAAAAGCAATCTGATGCACTGTGCCTGCCTGTCCCCAGCACAAACTCCATGTTCCCTTTTCTTTAATTTGCCATTAATCAAAATGATGATGCCAATTGCTAGAAAGCATAAATGCATTCATTTTCAGTTTCTGCAATGTGCACATACTATGGCAAACAGCAAAATAATTTGTAACCAGAATCAATAGTTGAATTCTGGCTGTTTGGAAAGATCTTCTGTCTCTTTTTTGTGTTTTGACCTTTTTGCCCCTGCCTTGCTAAAAATCTTCACATTTCACACAGTACCTCTCTTCAGTAACTGTCAAATGTGCGCTCACGGTCTCTAAAAGCAAAATCTGTGTTTTACTGGAGAATTGTTTGTTACACAAGGACAGGAAGCGGTGTCAGATCTCTTAAAGAGAATATGGGGAAGAGTTGAAACCTCTCACATTTCAAAGAATGTCAAAAGGAGGAAGGGAAATGTCATTACATGGTTTTACCAAGCACAGAGAATAACCATTGTTTGGAAAACCTTCTTCTTCTTTTTTTTTTTTTTTTTTTTTTTTTTCTTTTAATTCACCACGAGAGGAAAAATATAAATAGGAACAGGGGTTTTTTTTTTTTTTCCTCTAGCAGGAACACGGGAATGCAGTTCCAGCACTGAATGTATGTAATGGCAAGGTGTGCTTGTGGGTAGACTGATGTTAGCTTCTTGGGATCTATTGTTGCTGTAGGAGATCTATTGGAGGAGGGATCTATTGAGGGCACGGGTCTTTTGTTGCTGGCTGCTGGGGAGTGTGGTGTTGACTGCAGGGGACCTATTTTACTGCTTTTCTTGTGATCATTAACAAATTCCTCCACAAAATGATACTTGGTTCTATTTTCTCTAAAAGGGGCAGTACTGGGAGGTGTGTAGGGGGTGAAACCAAGGGGTGATGCTCAGAGGTGGGTAGGTGGCAGACAAAGGGTGACTCGGAATGGGGGGGTTCCTGCTCCTCTTCTCTGAGGGTGGGGGAAAACAGCCCCCAGTAGGAGAATGTTAAAAAGATGACGGGAATTTTAACTATATAGATAGAAAAACTGTATATGGATACTGTATTCTTGAAAACTTGTCCATCCATAGACTAGTTAAAAATCGAACTTCCTGTCGATTGAAAAATGAAGCATACGATTGTGCCATCAGTTTTTTGTTTCCTTTTCCAAGGGAAAAAAAAATAAAGTATGTTGGATCAGACACAAAAATCCACGTGTTGCAGCTGGCACACAAATTATGCTAAAAACGAATGATCTAATGATCATGACCAGAATTGTTGCTTGGTTTTCAACTCGTCTGTGGTCTGTTTTACTACGTTGCACTTCACAAGTGTAACTACTGGAGGGTTTTTTTTTTTTTTTGTGTTTGTTTTTTTTTTTTAAATGTGACAGTGTAAATGTATTAATGTTCTTGAGAATCTGGTTACTAAACATTTCTGCTGGCTTAGGAACCAAGAGTCGCAGATAACAAATTTGTGTTTGCAGAGCTGTTGCCTCCCTCTGTATGTAACCTTATACCAAATATTTTTTAGTCAGTGAAGGTCTTCAGAGAGGAGTTTGTCAGTAGCTGGAATTGTGGGAGGTGTCTGTCAGTGTTCTTGCTTCGTCCATAGTACAACTCTCCATTTTCCTGGGATATCCTGAACCAGTCTCAAGGATCCTAGAACAAGCTTTGTTCTGTTTTGGATATTCTTTTTCGGCAGCTGGAGGTTCCTCATACAGTGTAGATTGAATGGAATAATTGGTCACACTCTTTTGTTGAGGATAAACTGTCCCTCCGTACTCGTCTCGTTGACCATTATTGCAGAAGGGGCTGGAATGTTAATGTGCTTGGTACTTTCAGGTGCCCAAATGAACTATTCAATGGACTTGCGTTGCCTTTTGAAAGCTTGATCGTTCAGTTTTCAACTGTTTTTCCAGCAAGATACCAGTGTGATCTCTGGTGTTTTTTACACAGTGAGCTTTCCCCCCCCTTCAACCCTCCCCTAGCCATTGCCTACTATGTACCGCTCAGCACAACAGCATGCAGAATGTCAGCTGGTGTAAGACGTGCGTGATACAGGAACAAATAATCTGTTTCCGAAACTTCACTCCTTGAGCTATGGTAAGAAGGTGGCAAACTGAATTGGCTGTTACTAGTGTAATGATCCTTCATTTGTTACAGGATGTTGCAGTGGTGTCTCGTCTGCTTTGGGGTGAATAATTAAAGATTTAATAGTTCCTGAGCTGACGTCTGTTGTGTGGTACTGATATTGTAAAATGTCAGAGCTCATCTTAAGTGTCATGGCGTTCGTGATTTTTTGCTTAGTCATTTTATAATTGCAGCAGTGTGGTGTTGGCAGTAGATATATTGGTATTCACACTACTTTCACATAGTTAAATCTTGTGCTCTTACGATGCATGTTTGGCACCTACAATATAATACATCACCTTGCCATGCTGCACAGTGTTACCTGAAAGCACTTCAGTCTAGTTAGTTGATTTACAACTTGAAAGATTGGAAATGGTTTTGCATGCTCATGTCTATGTATGTGTCCAATATTTATATATTGGACTTTAGTTATCTACCCACAACATCAATTTCTATCAATTGCTCATTGTGCAGATTTTTTTTTTTGCTGTTTCTTCAGCTTGAAGCTCACAAAGAATGCTTGTATTTGACTGTTAGTCTACTGAATACTGTTGTTTGTCCAACTACAGATGCTAAAGGGAAATCATTTCTTTTAGTATAAATAACTACTAGTGAATCCCAGTAACAGGATTTTACATCTCGGCACACACAGCACGGTTTGTAATTGATTGTGTAGTTTTGGTATTTTAGTCATAAATTCTCACATTATGTTTTGCAGAGTTCTGGAATTGAAACCTTAGTTGAAGAGCTTTGCTCCAAACTGAAAGATCTCCAGAGTAGCCAAGGTGAACAGCTGATGACAAATAAAGGTAAAGGTCATGGATATTTAGCTAGCCTTTGTATAGTTTGGGCATTTTAAAACTGCATTTTAACTTTTTTGTTTTTGCCTGCAACTTCCTCAACTCAGAAGGTTCCCAAACATATAGCCATTGAAACATTTCTACAACTGGTAGACTTGTAAGTAATGTATAAAGGCTGAATGCTGGAATAAAAAGGTTCAACTTGGTGCATAGGCTCTGCCCACAGGGAGAGCTTAAATGCAAAATTATGTATTACTGGATTTTCAAAATGTATGCATGAAGATCTGAATGGGGAGTTGCCATTGCTGACAACCCTTTAACGCAGGGCTCAAATCCCACGTACTAGGTCACCATGGCAAATAGAAATTGCTTCCTGGCACCTGGGCTTTTGTCCACTTTCAGGCGCAGGGACACTGCTTCGCTAATCTAGGGATTTGAAATCCCCCACGGCTTAATCGCCTGTCCATACCTCTGTGTGTACAAACGAAGGGCGTTCTAATTAGCTAGCACCATCACATGGACGGCGCTGGCCAATCAGAATCCATCTAGCCATCCTGTCAGTGTTGGGAGGAGAGAGAGCTGCAGGGACTTTAAATCCCCGGAGAAGCAGTGTCCCGATGCCCGACAGCGGGGGATCGCAGGACATGGGGAGATGGGGTGGGGTCCAGTTTTTAATGTCACTTTTTATAGATCCTTGATCTCTCTCATTATTGTATTCCTCCACAAAACTGCCCAGAGCCAACTGGAACCTCTTGTCCAGCCTCACACTCAAATTCATGGCATACACAGTCTATGGCGACTCGTACTTGGAGATCTCCTTCTGTTTCCCATGCAGGGAAATGGCGGACAGCACACAAGCTTGACACAGTACACAAACACGAGATGTCTTAGAGATATCACCATGCATGTGCAAGAGACACTGACCGCTACAGCTTGTATGGCTTCAGGGCTTGTCCAATCACCAGCAAGGGGGCAGACCACCTAACACAAGCATTCCAAGGAATCGATAGTGTGGATTGGCTACATGGCTTATGTCCCCACGTTCTCATTCATTATGCCGTCTAGGGTACAGAGGGGCAGGCTCCAGGTCTGTTTCATGCCTTGTTTTGGCATGAGGCGAAAATGGCAGCAGAGCCTGGGCTGCTCAGTCTAAAATGCTCTAGCTTTTTTTCTGTCCCAGTCCGGGCCTAGCACCAGGCGTTGAGCAATTCATTGCCTGATGCCCTGAACATACAGTTTTGGGTGCTGGGTAGCCGATTTAAAAAACCATCTCCTAATTTTATTATGGCTTCTAGATTCAAAGCAAATTTAACCGGTTCCTGCCCGGCCTATGGCCAAATGGCAGCTGGCAAAAACCCTCACCGCTCCGGGTGGACGCCAAACGGCGTCCTTTCGGGCATGCATGGTTTGCATGCCCGCAGAGCCGCGCAGTGGCGCGATCTGTCTCGAATACCATGTGACCTGCTTTGACCAATCACAGCAGGTCACATGACAGTTGTATACAATGGATGGCTTCCTATCATGCCATCCATTGTATACAAGTGTGGCTAGCTGTGAATGGTCACAGCGATCACATTAACAAGCTGGGCCAATCACACCCCAGCTGTGTCGTGATTAGCTGTGGCCAAATCACAGTTAAGGAAAAAAAAAATCCTGAATGAATCGATTTCATTCAGGTAAATGCTTGCTTTTAGCAAAGTAATTCTTTGCTATAAGCAAATTGTGTAAAAAAAAAAAAAAAAAAAAAAAATTCCCCAAAGTAGTACAATGTTACTATGGTAACATTGTACTACTTTGGTCATAGTGAAATATGAAAAGAAAAATCTTAGAGAAATTTAGTAAAAAATTAAAAAAAAATTATAAATTTTTTTTTTTTCGTACTGTCACCAGTCAGTGTCCCTGATCACCGCCATTCCAGTTATATGATCAAACTGTACTGCACTGGTGACAGTATGTTAAAAAAAAAAAAAATAAATAGTGAAAATCATTTTTTTCTTCTGAAAAATTGACAAAAATTACAACTTCAAAAAACTCGCCATGTCTCTTATGAAGTACGTTGGACTGTCTACTTTGCAAAAAGTGGTAATTTGGGGGATATCTGTACTGTTCTGACATTTTTGGACCTCAAGAAATTAGATTGGCTGTCAGTACTTCGGGATTGATCAATTTTCAGATATATCCCATAGTCTGTGAACTCTAACTTTCCTACAGACTAAATAATAAATACTAATTTGGGTTATTTTCACCAAAGACATGTAGCAGAATACATCTCGGCCTAAATTTATGAAGAACAATTATTTGCACACTTTTATAACAGAAACAAAACATGTTTTTTTTTTTTTTTTTGTTTTGTTTTTTGTCTTTTTTCCCCCAAATTTTTGGTCTTTTTATTTAGCAAAAAATAAAAACCCCAGCGGTGATTAAATACCACCAAAAGAAAGCTCTAGTTGTGTGAAGAAAATGATAAAATTTTAGTTTGGGAACAATGTTGTATGACCGCGCAATTGTCATTCAAAGCGTGAGAGCGCAGAAACCTGAAAATTTGGCCTGGGCAGGAAGGGGGTAAAAGTGCCCGGTATGGAAGGGGTTAATGATGCTTTAATGATGTGGTCTTTGGAGAAGTCATCCTGATCCGTGTCACTGTGTAGTGAAATGGAACATGCATACAGTAAAATCTGAACTCTGCTTGCTTGTTTCAGTTACTCTTAAGGTAGTGAATGCAGATTTAGAATGTTTTTCAAAAAAACAAGTCAGCAGTGGCTTCTACTATATTCTATCTGATTCCCTTTCATATAATCTGGATATCTGCTTTAAAGTGAATGCATTTTTAAATAAGAAACAAGTAGTGCAAGCAGGACCAGTCATAGTAAGTCAAGCACCCTATGGCACACTTGCCTCCCAAAAGCCCCCTCTAGTGATGCAACAATCACTTTGCTTTCCGTTTTTATCACTCCATTGGCACCGCAGACATTTTTAGTCTTCTTTTGGGTCCAGTTTTTTCAGCCCCCTTGATTGGCCAGCCTCTCATATCAACCATGCATGCTTCAGGGAGGTAATTCCTGTTACCCAAGACTTGTTGCGATTGTACACTCAAGTATACATGCGCCGCTTAATGTACTATTGCAAGAATATTGCTGGCAGATAGAGAAAGCTATTTTATTGTAAGATTATCCTTCGGCAGCACTGTTTTTTTGCTTTTTTTTTTTTTTTTGTTTGTTTTTTTTTCCTTTCACTTTGATACTGAAGAGACGTACAAGATGTCACTATTAAAGAAAAATAACTGAAAAATTCTCTGAATACACTAAACTTAATGTGCTGCTACTAATGTTGTGCTACACTTAGGGGTTCCATCCACTAGCCTTTATGGCAATACTTCTAGTCCTATAATGACACAGGGATTGGAGGGAGTAACCAAAGTGCAACAAGAAAACTGAATTCTGACACGAAAGTTTCATCTTTTAAATATTGTTCACCCAGAATTTTCTCCTCCATGCAGCGTAGATTACCAGCACAGTCAGTGACTATGAAACTTTCTACTTATGTTTTTGAGGAATATTTGTTTCAAGAAAATTAAAAAAATAAAGCAACAGTGACCTTCATATTTAATCTGTATATCTTGTCATGCACAAATGTAATTGTGCCGTAAAGTGACTTTGTGGCTAAAGTTAATATTCCCCTGCAGAGAAGATCCTTAATCAATACTTTCCACCTACCTAGCAGGCCTCTCCAATCTAAACTTGGTGTTCAGGCCGCACTGTTGCATTCATTTCAGGTTCTTCCACAAGTGCACCCCACTTCCCATGCAGTGTTTATGGCACAAGTTACAAAACACTAGGCATCCCGCCCGTGTGTGAGCCAACATTTACACAGTCCTCCAGGTATCTGCTTTTGTAGCCTGTGGATATATATGCATGTTACTGACCTATATAATAAAATTTTGCAGATGAGAAGACTAGCAAGACTGTAGATGGATTGCTGTCACCAGAAGCTACATCATCTCTAGCAAGAAAGGATCAGGCTGAAATGTAAATATCCATTAAACCTCTTAAAACAGATCTTTGAAAAAAAAATGTATATCCTAAGTGAGGTTTGTATTATAATCAACGGCAGGTAATATGCAAAAATGATTAAACATGAGGAAAAAATAACCCCAAACACGTCATGATGAAAGATGAAAACAAGCTTGGAGATGTGGTGGACAGTGATGAGATGGTTGATACTGTTATATTTGCTGAACTCTAGGCAAACCTCTAAAGAGCTAATGAAATACACATGTGGGAGCTGTTTACCTGCTAAGGAATTTAATTCTGATATTTGCACAGCCCTTCCAGACACCACAACAAGGAGTATGTCACCACGTTTTATTTCAGAGCCTAATTCCATGTTTAAAGTCATTTTAAAGTGTTCCTTTACTAATATTTGGCTGCTGTTTGCATTGAATAAACTGTTTGTAGCACCAGCTGCACACAGTATACAGTGCTGTGTTCCAGCAGTGGTACAAGGATTTCCTTGCCTTACCGAAATTTAAAGCAAATTGAACTGAGCACTGCTCAGCCATTCACAGGTGGCTTTGTATTTTGTGACTGAATAGGCTTTCTCTGACTGGCTAGAGTTGGAGGTCATGATGTTTTCCACCTTCCTCTCCACTTCAGCCAATTTAGAGAGCCTTGTATTCCTGAAATATAAAGCTTCCTGTGAATGGTTTAGCAGTGCTCAGCCCCTTTCCATTTTGTTCTGGGAAGTCCTGGTACCGTTGCTAGTACACGGCACTCTATACAGTTTATACCACCTTGTCAGCGGCCACATTTTTTAGTGTAGGAATAGCTTGATGGTCCAGTATGGCCTAAACAAACTTTAAAATAGAAAACAATCTGGAGTTAGAGTATACAGTTATATATTTTTTGAACAAAAAAACTCAGATCCAAACATCCACACAAGTGATATGCACGTATGGATCTCTCCTATCCTGCTATTGTATTCTTTCACGGGTGTCGTTTGACTTCTGTTGAACAAACGGGCTCGCACAGACCAAAATTCAGGACAGGTCATCCCAGTTTAAAACGTGAACTGTTGATACTTCCTTCACCTGCCTTTTGATTGCACAGTGAAGGAGCTGCAGCAGACTGAGGTGATCTTTTGCTATCTCCTCCTGTCAGCTTGCTGTTTGTCAGAAAACTTTCATGGAGTACACATTTTTGGCTTCCAGTGCTATCTCTCCCTCTGCAAATCTGGGTGCTGCTGTATAGGGGATCGCAGGAGGCTGATACAATGTTAAATTCAGGCATTTGAAACTAGATACAGTTGTTATAATAATACAGGACTTCTATACCACCGACAGTTTGCTCAGCGCTTTACATTATGGCGGGAGACAGTACAGTAACAATACAGTTCAATACAAGAAGGATTAGAGGGCCCTGCTCTTTGGAGCTTACAATCTAGGAGGGAGGGGATAGTGGTACAAAAGGTAATTAGCTGTGGGGGATGGAGTGGTTGGGGGAGTAGGGGATTCCAGTAGTTAGCCGGGGTCAGGGTAGGCTTCCCTAAAGAGATGAGTTTTTAGAGTGCGCCTAAAAGTGAGCAGGGTAGGCAATAGCCTGATAGCTTGAAGTAAGGGAGTTCCAGAGGATGGGTGAAGCCCATGAGAAATCCTGGAGACCAGCATGGGAGGAGGAGACAAGGGAGCTAGAGAGTAGGAGGTCTTGCGAGGAGCGGAGAGTACGGTTTGGGTGGTATTTAGAGACCAGGTCGGTGATGTAGTTAGGGGCAGTGTTATGAACAGCTTTGTACGTCAGTGTTAGTGTTTTGAATTTTATCCGCTGGGCAATTGGAAGCCAGTGGAGGGATTGGCAGAGAGGGGTGGCAGATACAGAACGGTTAGTAAGGTGAATGAGTCTGAGTCTGGCAGCAGTGTTCATGATGGACTGGAGTGGGGATAGCCTGCGATGAGGTAGGCCAGTGAGGAGGGAGTTACAATAGTCAAGTCGTGATATAATAAGGGAGTGGATGAGTTGCTTCGTGGTTTCCGAGGTTAGGAACAGTCGTATCTTGGAGATGTTGCGGAGGTGAAATCTACATGAGTTTGTCAGTGATTGGACCTGAGGCTGAAAGGACAGATTGGAGTCTAGGATTACACCTAGTACCCTGGTGTGAGGGATGGGACTGATGGTAGTGTTGTTGATATTGATGGAGAAGTTGGGGGGGGGGGGGCGGCACAGGCTGGGGGGAATACTAGAAGCTCAGTTTTGGAAAGGTTGAGTTTGAGGAAGTGGAGTGACATCCAGTCCAATATGTCACTTAGTAGGCTGGTGATCCGATCTGCGACTGATGGGGTGAGGGGTAGAGAGATTTGTGTGTCGTCGGCATAGAGATGGTAGTTGAAGCCATGTGAGTTTATCAATTGGCCAAGGGAGGAGGTGTAGATGGAGGAGGGGTCCGAGGACAGAGCCTTGAGGGACCCCGACAGAGAGAGGAAGTGAAGGGGAGGTGGCAACGTTATTTGTGAATGCATTTTCCGAAATGTGAGTGGTGTTGACTCAGTCTAAGATGACGGGAAGCTTATATGCTTTTATCGTTTAAAGCCTAAGTGTTGGGCTGCAAATCTATTAGGATATGCTTGCACAGATCTGCAGTCTGTTGAAAAGGTGCACATTCAAACTTGTATCGGAAGCCAAAATTGAGCTACAGTACTTCTCACAGCAATCAGTTACATTTAATTCTTTCTTTTAGGTAAATTAAATTCATTTGGTTACTATGGACAGAAGCTGTAGTTTGCATCACTCAGGATTTCACAAGTCACTTCCTTTGTCTCAAGAAAAAGTTTTTAGGTTGCATTGAATTCAAACCTCATTGGAGGTAATCATTACACAGTTTCAGAATGTGGTGGTGGAAATGGTACAGTCTATAATGCACCATTTATGTGGCTTTTATTTTGTCAATTACAGGTATTATGAAGCTTTTCCACCTCTGTCAGAAAAGCCAGTTTGCCTCCAAGAAATAATGACCGTGTGGAACAAATCAAAAATCTGCTCTTATTCTAGCTCCTCCTCATCTTCTACTGCCCCACAAACAAGCACCGAAACTCCATCACCAAAGAATTGCAACAGTGAGAATGAAACCATAGTGACCAACAAGAATGGAGCTTCTAACACTGTACAGGCAAAAAACCATCAAAGAAAAGGCAAGAACGAGAAAGAGAATAAGTTTAGTAACCTAGCAACAGATGCTAAATCTGGTATATCAAAAAGTGTAAGGCGCAAGTCAAATGGAAAAATCCGCCCTCGATCTTGGTCATCTGGATCGAGCGAAGCAGGCTCAAGCTCAAGTGGTAATCGGGGAGAAACAAAAACACGTTTTGTCAAAGTAAGGCAAAAAATTAGGGATGTCCGGAACAAGAAGGGGAAAACCAGCCCCAAAACTCTGTCCAAACATGTTGAGAGAAAAAATGTTGCAGCTAGCAGCGGTAGTAGTGCAGGGTCTGTGAAAGCACTCTGCAAGAGAGTAAAACGTCAGATAAAAGAATATGCATGGAAAGACTTGGGCAATGAAGGAAAGGTCTTTGAAGAGAGAAAAAAAGACACAGAATTCAGAGAGGAGCCTTTGTGGTATACTGAACCCATGACAGAATACTTGATTCCTTTGAATGGTAAAAGTAAATTAGAAACTGCATACAGAAGACATCAGAATTGGCATAACGCATCAGAAGAGATGGAAGAGTTGTCAGAGATTGTAAAAGATCTTCATTTAAATAACCACAAAATTCATGAAACATACCTCGGAGCAGGTACCTTTATTGAGGGTCACTTTGTAGAAATGCCTGCAGTCATAACAGGGGCTAGTGATTCCACAGGGACCTCTAACTGTTCTCTTCCAGAGGACAACTATTTGGATGACGTTCATCCTGTAGAATATACACACTTCTATGAAGTGGATATTGATAAATCCATGTTGGATCCTGGTGCCTCAGATAAGGTGAAAGGAGAAAGTCGAATCTTGAATATGATTCGACAAAAGAGCAAACTGCAAAGTGATTTTGAGGCTGAATCTTGCAAAGTGTTAGATGAGGATTTGCAAGGGGGGAGTGCAATATGGACAGAATCAACCAGTTCTATTGGTGCTGAAGATTTGTTCTTGCAAGACCACAGTAAATTAGCTCAATTTTGGGAGTCCTATTCACCCTCAAGCTCAGTAGACGCAGATGGGGAGAGTTTGGGAGGTGACTCCCCCAGTATCTTTTCCCCTTTTTTAGACAGCACAATGCTTAGTGCTCACATGCATGCAGGCAATCAAGATTTATTTTTGGATGGAACCGGCTCTTATTTTTCAGTGTTTGAAGTACAATGCAGTAACTCTGTACTTTCGCTGCCCAGGGAGCAGATGTTAAAAGAGAGAGGCAAATCAGAGTCTTGTTCCAGCATGAATAGGTTTGGAAAAACTCAGTCGCGATTACTTATATGGACCAAAAACAGTGCCTTTGATGAAAATGAACAGTGTTCAAACCTTTCAACTAGAACATGCAGTCCATGGTCACATTCAGATGGAACACGATCGGATACAGAGGCTCTGAACAGTCGTTTAGAAGATTACAGTCAGTTGAATGCAGAAGACTCCGATTACATAATTCCTAGAGTTACCTTAACCTTTCAACAGGATAATCCATTTATGCAGAACAGGACTTTGACTGAAGAATCAGGGCTGGTTTTGGGGAAAAAATCAAAGCTGGAGTCACTTTGCGGCATTCAGCTTGAACAGGAAAATGAGGAGATATGTGACACTATAGAGGCTGAGAGCAAAAACGGCCATCATACACATGGATACAGCTCAGGGGTCATCAAAGACATTTGGACAAACATCGGACACCATTCTGAAAGAGCGGAAGACCAGCTCTTCCCACTAGATGTAAATGTTTTTAGTTGTCATGAAGCTAATGCTACATGCGATCCTTTTCAGGAGCCCAGTAAGGCTGTTCAGAGGTCCGAGTACCATCTTTGGGAAGGTCAAAAAGATCTTGCAGAAAAGCGAACCTTTCTCTCGAGTAATTCATCAAAAGTTGATGCTGGCGATTACACAACTCCATCCAAACCCTGGGATATTAACCATGTGAAAGAAAACTCCTTCATTCTTGGAGGTGTTTATGGTGAGTTCAAAAACATGAGTGGTGAGGATGAGTGGGCACTGGCACCACAGAGTCCTGAAAAAACAAGCCTACTGGAATGTGCTGCCTCTGACGTTGTTACAATAGCAGGAACAGATGTGTTTATGACTCCAGGAAACAGTTTTGCTCCTGGCCATAGGCAGTTGTGGAGACCATTTGTTTCATTTGAAGATGAGCATAGTGAAGATAGAAGCTCAAACAAAGGTTTTTCTTTCATTTTGCATGAAAATTTGCTTGGAGCCTGTGATAATTTCCAGGTTGAGCAACCAGGAATGGGCTACTCTTTCTCTTCTTATGAGTTGAACAATAGATTTTCACAGGTTCTTCATGTTGAATGTTCATTTGAACCTGGAAGCATCATTAACAGTAGTCCTAGTCACAAACCAAAAGTCTTGTGTTCAGACTCAGAAGGCGAGGCAAATCAACCAAGGATTTGTGGAGTGGATAGAACACAATATAGATCGATAAGAATCTCCCCACGTACTCACTTCCGCCCAATATCTGCATCTGAACTTTCTCCAGGAGTAGGAAGCGAATCTGATTTTGAATCTGAGAAAGATGAGGCAGCTGCGCCTACTCTTTCTGAGGGAGAAGTGTTGGAGGATCCACAGGATGATCTTAAACCGCTTGAAGAAGATGCTGAAAACGAAGGTCATTTTTATGGAAAGTCTGAGCTTGAATCGGGGAAGTTTCTGCCTAGATTGCAGAAGTCTGGCATGGAGAAAAGTGCACAGACTTCTTTAGACGGTCAAGAAGAATCCTTTGGAGTTTTGCCATTAGAGAAACATGACAATTTAGACTTTAGAGTTATAGAGTCGTTTGAAAGTGACGTGATGGAGAACTCAAAAACAAATTGCAAAATGGAGTTGGAAAAAGAAGTGAATGGAATAGGAGACCTGAAATCGGGATGCGACTCTACAGCTTGTGTAGAGATGGGAGAGGTATGTAGAAGATTGTTTTCTTGACTATATACAATGAGGTAAAAGGGGTGTATGCACAGTTAAGAGACTGGAGTTCTCACTTAAAGTGATATTAAAGGCAATTTAAAAAAAAAAATAAACCCTTACCTGCTCTGTGCAGTGGTTTTGCACAGAGCAGTCCAGGTCCCCTGTTGGCACTCTTGGCCCCTCCCTCTTGCTGAGTACCTTCAGAGCAAGCAGCTTGCTATGTGGGCACCCAAGCAGACTCTCTCCCAAGCCACTGTTCTGGATGTCCATTCACACACAGCCCCACGGCTTGGCCCTGCACCCTCTCTCCTCACTGGCCAATGGTTCCCACTACTGTCTCATCCAATGGGGAGGGAGAGTCCCCCGGAGAGCCGAGGACCATTGCTGGATCACGATGGGGCTAATGTAAGTATTGGGGGCACTGCTGCACACAGGTTTTTTACTTTCATGCAGAGAATGCATGAAGGTATAAAACCTTCAGCCTTTACAACCATTTTAAGTACTAAAAATGTGTTCATATATTTGTATGTTCTGGTAAATCTTTCAGATGTGAGATAGTTTGACATAAATGTTACATATAAAAATTTACCCTATGGACTCAACTTTGAGTTATTTGTAAACATTTTGTAAACTTTTTTTTTTATTATTATTATACTGAAAATTTACTTTAAAGCCACTTTCATTGAAACTTGCTAGTGCCAGACCTAACCTGTTGACTAGAGTAGAGTTTCAAGTTTTTTCCAGTCAAGACTCCCTTGAAAGTCTGCTTGGTTCATATACTGCTGTTTAGCAGACTTGCAGGGGTGCCATTAATTTTTATTGGTATCCCCACGCATTTGCAAGCGCAGTTCATTTTCGGGGTAGCGTGATTTTAGAAAAAGAGCAGGAACTTCTTTCCCTGTGTTTCTGCAGGTAGGGCACCCTATTGAAATAACTGGGTTGCCCAACTTGCAGCTGCACAGATGTGAACCAAGAGCTCATTCACACATTAATTTGAGCCATGCTTTTACCACCCCCAGCTGCCCCCCTTTAGCTGCAAATGTAGCAGCCATGGTCTTACATATACTGTGGCCACGGCAGGAAATATAGCAAATGGGGGCCACACAGCAACCACTATGCAGCTGCGTGATACATTTAGGGGTTTACAACTGGCGTTGATGTGGTGATATATTGCCTCTTCCTCGCCTGTGAAATGCCTCTCCTTTTTGCAGAGGAGTGGCAGTCCTTGCCATTATTGTGAAAGAGCCCTAAAATAAGCAGTTGTGATTGTACTTGATTATGGGTCAAGATTATAAGTAACTTAGACATGCATACACTCATGGTTGACTCCTCTCCCATTTAACTATAGCATGTCTGTTGGGGCTTAGCCATGAATTCGAAGAAAGACGGGCCTCATTAACAATGTATCAACAAAGCAAAAACTAAATCAGAAAGGGGGCACAGAGTGGCAAATAGTGACCAGGGCTTTTATTTTTTGTAATAGTTTGAAACGGAGTTTAGCTACATTTGTAAGAGTCTTAGAATTTAGCTTTCTTGCTTTGGATATCTGCAGATCATGTTCTTATTGCACCCAGTGATCTTCTAATATTTAACAAAATGTAATTTTATAGATGCTATGTGGTGGTGATGTGTTTTTTTTGTTTTTTGTTTTTTTTTTTGTTCATTTTTCAGTATCCTCCTTTAAGCATCAATCTTCAGGGAGTTAACGCTGCAAAGGAAAAACAGTGCTGGTGGCAGAAAGCACTGTACTCTCCATTGATTTCTGGACCCTGTTGTGACTGTAAGAAAATTGTTACTTGAAACCATCACCTTATAGTAAACCTTCACATTCAAACATTTTAGTGACCTAGCGATGGCAGTGAAGCTTTCATCCTTTTGCCTCCCACCCATAGCTATTGGTTGATCATGATTGGCAGGGTTCAGGTAGCCAATTGTAGAGGGCAGGCTGGCCATTGACTCTGTGAATAAGTCTGTATTTGCATACCAAGGGTTTTGTGGTTTTGGGAAGTTAAACAACCGGCCAAAGTATGTTTACTTTGCAGGCATCTGAGGATACCATTTTGTCTTTGCTTTGATTCTCTCGATGTTTTAAATGAAGTGATGTTATTTGCTATTAGCTATCTGATACCCTGACAAATATGCATGTCTTTGTAACAGTAATACTGAAAAGGTACTTCAGCTATGTTTAATATTATGGTTTGATTTTTGACACAGCTTACTACGCAAATGTTGATCAAGAAGGTCACGTAGATCACACAAGTGGGAAAGATATCCCTAGCGCTGGATGGCTTCCTCTGGAGCTTGAGAAAGTAGGTAATGTGGTTTTTAGACTATAGAGTACTATATTTTTCCCATTTTTTTTTTTTCTTCTCTACTATTGTAATCTCTTGTGTAGTAGTGTGTAGGTTTAGGTCCACATTTGACCTTTTTCAGTTTGGAAACATCTGGTTGTACTATGCTTCCGTTCTTAGTCATGCAATGTTAAAGGATAAGGTCACCTTTGGGAGCATGTTACATGTTCTACCTGGTTTTTAAAAAACATGACTGTGTGAGGCTCCATTAAAAAACATGACTGTGTGAGGCTCCATTAAAAAACATGACTGTGTGAGGCTCCATCCACCCGGCCGTGTTATTTATTCCCAAACTTCTATGAATGGGAGAACTACAACTATCATCTACCGTTTGATAGCTAGGTTCAGGTGTACTGAACAGAAGTTCCTTTCACTGCTGCGCTTCACAGCGGCCTAAATGGTAGCCTCTCCTGTCTGTTTTTATACAGTCCTTCCTGGAGGCAAGTTTTAGTAGACCGTTGTGTCTGAGACTCTAGGAAGAGCACTGCAAGACCATATTCTATCTGGTTATTGATTTTTTTTTTTTTTTTGTTAAAGATGGCAAATAGTTTATTGATATTTAGACAGATACAGCCTGGTAGATGTGAATTGTACATTGGGGAGAATAATTATTTGGTCCCCTGCAGATTTTGTAAGTGTGCTCATTTAATAATTATAGACCATTTCTTTGTATTATAGAGTGAATATAAAGTCTACACACCCCTGTTAAAATGTCAGATTTCTGTGATTAAAGAATTTCAGACCTTTTTCCACGTATGTGACCTATAAATGTGACCTATAAACTGTACAACTCAATTAAAAAAACAAACTAAAATCTTTTAGGGGGGTAGGAGTAAACCTAAAAAAACCCAAAATAATGTGGTTGCTTAAGTGTGCACACCCTCTTATAACTGGGGATGTAGCTGTGCCCAGAATTAAGCAATCATGTTAAATAGGAGTCAGTACACACCTGCCATCATTTAGAGTGCCTATGATTAACCCAAAATAAAGTTCAGATGTTCTAGTAGGTCTTTCCTGACATTTTCTTAGTCGCATCCTACAGCAAAAGCCATGGTCTGCAGAGAGCATCCAAAGCGGGATCTCGTTATTAAAAGGTATCCGTTAGTAGAAGGGTACAAAAGAATTTCCAAGGCATTAGATGTACCATGGAACACAGTGAAGGCAGTCATCAAGTGGAGAAAATATGGTGCAACAGTGACATTACCATGAACTGGACATCCCTCTAAAATTGATGAAAAGACAATAAAACTGGTGTGGGAGGCTGCCAAGAGGCCTACAGCAACATTAAAGAAGCTGCAGGTATATCTGGCAAGTACTGGCTGTGTGGTACATGTGACAACAATCTCCTGTACTCTTCATATGTCGGGTAAAGGGTAAAGTGACAAGATGGAAGCCTTTTCTTACGAGCCTGGCTAAATTTAGCAAAAACACATCTGAAGTCTCCCAAAAGCATGTGGGAAAACGTGTTATGGTCTGATGAAACCAAGGTTGGACTTTTTGGCCAAAATTCCAAAATATGTTTGGTGAAAAAACACTGCACATCGCCAAAAGAACACCATACCAACAGTGAAGCATGGTGGTGGCAGCATCACGCTTTGGGGCTGTTTTTCTTCAGCTGGAACTGGGGCCTTCGTAAAGGTAGAGGGAATTATGAGCAGTTCCAAATACCAGTCAATATTGGCCCAAAACCTTCAGGCTTCTGCTAGAAAGCTGAACATCTTTCAGCATGACGACCCAAAGCACACATCCAAATCAACAAAGGAATGGCTTCACCAGAAGAAGACAAAAGTTTTGGAATGGCCCAGCCAATGCCCAGACCTTAATCCAATCAAAAATCTGTGGGGTGATCTGAAGAGGGCTGTGCACAGGAGATGCCCTCGCAATCTGACATATTTGGAGTGTTTTTGCAAGGAAGAGTGGGCAAATATTACCAAGTCAAGATGTGCCATGCTGATAGACTTATACCCAAAAAGACTGAGTGCTGGAATGAAATCAAAAGGTGCTTCAACAAAGTATTAGTTTAAAGGTGTGCACATTTTTAGTTTTTTATTCTTACCTCCACCTAAAAGATTTCGTTTGTTCAACTGAGTTGTACAGTTTATAGGTTACATTAAAGGTGAAAAAAGTTATTTCTTTTTCCATTTTTTTTTTTTGACAAGTACCCTTGTATATTGTACCATCCTGTCACACTTGTCTTCTGCCAACATGTTATTGCTAAGCGGTTTACTCTCCATTTTTAAAGTATTTTTATGTAAAATGTTAATGTATTTTTGTGTCTTGTAGATGTCTGCATGTAACAATGCCAAACTTGCCATTGGATTTAGTGGTGGAATGAAAAGCAGTAGCTTCAGGAAGAAGATTTACTCAAGTGACAGCTCCAGTTCTGAAACTGCTTCTGATGGAGGACATGAGTGGGCTGATATTTCCAGAGAGGAACTTTTCTCTCGCACTCAGCTGTGATTGACATCTTTAGCTGTAGCTGTGAAAGATTAGTGTGTTGAGACAAAATCCCGATTGTCTGTTTCCCCTGGGGTCTTTAACCATCTTTAGTTGCCACTTCGATGTTTTTGTTTAATTTTCCTTTTTTTTTTTTCTTTTTTCTCTCTACTTTTGCATTTGAGATTAGCAATCTTGTCAAACATTCATTTCCTTGTTTGTTTTGGTTTTTTTTTTTTTTTCCCCTCTGGCAAGCTGTTAAACTTTCACCTAGTATAGGTAGAATAGATTTTGTTGTCATATGGATAGATGTGCTTGTGTTTGTAAAAATCACTGCTTTGTGCATCTTATTGGCATACTCTCTTTATATAAGTTTTTAATTTTTCTTTTCTTAGCTGTAGCCAGAATTGCCATCTGAACAGAGTAGAACCTACAGCTACTTCTGCCATTCAGACACCTTAGGCTTCTGGAGTCTTTGGCTGTAGTCTTGAAGAACGAGGACATAAATATGTAACACTGTAATCAATCCGTGCCTTTCTGAATGCAGGAGAGTAGCATGAATGACACTTGCCCATTCTTTATTTGAAAAAAATAAAAAATACAAAAAGAGAAAAAGCTAATTAAAGTAGACTAACTAGTAGTAGTGTTTAGAGACTTAAATACTGTGTTTTTTCTATCCTATGATACTTTGCGCCCGCTTATGGAGGATAAAATAGTTTTCTGCTAATGGCATTAGCCAAGGGTTAAAGTTTAGGCAACCGTTTTCTTTTTAGAAACCCCTTCCCTTTTCTGCATAGTGAAATTCTTGCGGAAATGCAAAACATGGAGAATTTTACTGGAAGGGTGGTGGTACAAAGACTGCCAGTGGGTTTGTTGTTCAGATAGCAGAAGTAGAGCGATTGAGCTACTGAATTTGAGGTGAAAGTGGAGATTATCTAGATTTTCCTCCTGTTTGGAAGGGATGTCGTGCTTGAAACCTCCAACCTGCTGACTAGTTTTTTCCTGTGCTGCCAAACAATTGCAGGTTTTCAGCACTTGGCAACACCTTGGGTTCCAGAGCCCTCGGAAGCTATTGCAGTCTGGTCTCAGAAACCTAATAAACAGCAATGGATTTCTGATGCTCAGCTAGGTAACACTGAACAGGTTTAGCCTTGGAGCTGCTTGTTGGCTGTGGTAGAATAGTTCATCATCGGGCACTAAGTGATAGATATATAATCTCTATCTCGCTGCACCAAACACTTTTTTTTTTTCTTTTTTTTTTTTTTAGTAGTAACGTAACTCAACAATGTAGGTGGGTGTCAAATTTGAATATTTACACCCATGTTCACTGCTGTAAGCAGTTGTTTTTTTGTACATGGTTATAGAATATGATTGGGGAGTGTTATAGCCAAGCTTTGTTGAGAAACGTTTTTTGAAAGTAAGGAAGAGAAAAGATTGTTAATGTGATCCAATTGGATATCTTGTGTCGTAGGCAGGGAACCTAATTGGTTCTTTTGGTAAACAATTCAAATTTAGCTCCAGTTTTCATATATGGGCTCCATTGATGTTGCCCCTAGAGACGATCCAGTTTTTTTTTTTTCACACTGCATGCAGCTATTTTTTGTTGAATTATTAATCATTAATTTTTACTGCCATCTTTTCTATATTGTGCCACTGTACGTAACCAGTTCTTTGTAATGCATTCACTATTACCTTTTCAGACTATGATAAGCTTACCATTAACCCTTTTGGCCTCTGCCATTAGCAGCCCTGTAGTATTGTTGCTGTTACGTAGACTAGTATTTTTAAATTTTTGTGCTTTGAAAGGACGTCATGGGCAAGTGTGTGAGTGGAGCGTATCTAACATTTTTCACCATAAGTGTGTGACTGAAGTAATGACTGATCCGTGTAGTTTTGTTAGACAAAAAAAAAAAAGATAAAAGATAAATAAAAAAAAAAAAAAAAAAAAAAAGAAATCTGCACATTGTCGAAGTGTAGTTGTTCAGAATTATCAAAACTCTTTGTGCTTCTAACTCTTATGCAGATTAAGCACAGTAAGAGCAATATTTGAAAACAAATTACCAAAACTTAAAACAAGCATGCTTATAACACCAACAAATGCAAAAAATTAAATATTGCTTTGGAACAATAGCGTAAATATAAAGGCAATACAAATCGTGGTTGAGCGGTATTTCAGTTTGTGACATTGAGAAAGTTCTGTCAACTATATATGTCAACTAACATATATATATATATATATATATATATATATATATATATATGTATATAAAATTTTTTTGTAATGCTGAAATTTGGACTAATTCGGTGGGAATAACTGACTTTTTTCTGCAAAGTGGTAGATAAGTTAGTCTAGTGCTGCTTATTTTTTCCCCCTCCAACCCAATTAGGCAAACTTTTCAGTAAGGCCTTTTTCGCATAGAGCTGTGTGTACAGCAAGCATTTGCAGAGCTTTTGACAAGCTTCGTTGATGCCTTTAGGTTAAATTCACACTTTTTAAAGCTCTGCAAGAAGTGATCTATGGTGGATCGATTTTCAGGACATGGCTAAGGAGCCGCTGTCGGGTATTAAGGAGGCAATCCAATCTTACTGCCTCTGAAATGCCTTTTTTTTTTTTTTTTTTTTACCTTTAGCAGCAGTTCATAATGGGGCTAATTCACTGCAACCATGGCCAAGCATTTGTCTTGCTATTGTGGCACAGCCCCATTGACTTAATGGAAGAGTTTGGCAGGTGGTAATGCCTTTCAATCTGGCATGCTGCATTAAATTTGCAGCAGCCACACCACAAAACATCATGCCTGTTGCATAGGATCAGCCTCCTCTGACTGTTATTGAGCCTTTAGGTTGGTGGCCAGGGGTGATAAAAGTGCAAGAAGTCCTAAACGTACCGTTTGGCTCAAGTTTGGGAAGATTAAATACAGGTGTTATTCGGGGTACTGACTTGTCATTGTAAACCAGCTGCAAGTACTACTCGAAGCTGGTTGAAAGCCTGATAGCAGCTATTTAAAGTGGCTGCCAGCATTCCCATTAATATCTTGTGTTTAACGTTTCCAAACTGGAATTGAGGAATTACTCTGCCAATGCTTTAGAAAAGCTTGCTGTACACTCCGCTGTCATACAAGCTGAAGGTCCAGTGAACAAGACCTAAAAGAAAATTGTTCTTTAGATGCCACTTTATGGAAAAGCAGGGAGATATTCTAGTGAGGGCAAACACAAATCTCGTTGCTGCAGCATTGGCCAGCTAAGGCACAAGTTTAAGGCTCTCTCACATGGTTGCAATACAATACAGCAATGGCCTGCTAACCTTTATTGTCTTTTTAACACAGCCCAGGGTTATTGAAAACTCTACGTTTTTTGAGGTGCCATTCTCAACAAATGGCACTGCAACACAAATGCAGAGAGTGCTGTGCCTTTGCAGTATTGCATGAAAAAGCTGTTTTGCTTTGTGTTACTGCAATGCATAAATGTAAAAGGGAGTTTTAAGGAAATACCAATTGTAACCATTATTGAAATGCCTGCTTTTTCATTGCTCAGCTCGCAGCAAAAACACCTAGTCGTGTTACTCTTTGCAACAAATCCAGTTTTTATTTTTATTTTTATTTTAAATTTTATATTAAGATGTCTTAAACAAGTCTGTTCATTTTCCATGGAGTATAGCATAACGTCACACTGTGACTTCACTGCTGTCCAGTTGGCTCCTACATACCCCCTTTCCTGCTTAAGTTGACATGGCTAAGAATTCAGCTACACACTGAGCTGCTGTGACCATGAGTTGGAGTTCTGTATCCACTAGAGGGCACAGAACGCATAAACACTGTTGCAGTCTTTTGGTGATTTCTTTATAGATTTATGTAGCGATCTAGCGGAAAAGTAGCATTGCTTTTAACCTTGGTAGCAGGACAGTCCCAGACAGCAATGAGGACTTTGGGTGTGATTCGTTTAAGTTTTTCACCCAAAATAAATATATTTTGGCTTATAGATGCTCTTTACACAAATGAGTTTGACTTTCAGAAAATCACGAACTGTAACTATTTAAGGGCAGCACCTTTTTTAGACTTTTTTTTTTTTTTAATTCTCTTGCAAAAGTTTTCCCATGCAAATTTTTGTTTGTATACCAATGCTGAATAATTTAGCATTTGAACACTTAAAGGGACACTATTGTCAATTTGATTTTTGTGTGCTAAGTTGGTTTAGTATTTTGTTTTTGCTTTTTGTTTTTTTGGGTTTTTTTTTTCCTTTTTATTGAATTCAGTTAAATTTTTCTTTTCATGTGTGAACACCTGTAGTTCCTGCCTTTGCCTGCCCAGCATCAAGTCTTGATGATCTGTTCTTTACTGTTTGGATTTGCATTATACATAGTGCCTCAGTCGTTGAGGTCTGGAGCTATGAAGCTGCATTGAGTAGACTGGGCTTTCTATTGCAACCCCTGAGAAGCAGAGGAAAGCGGGAAAAAAAGCTCTGCTGTATAGCACAGTACAGCTGAAGTAATATTGCAGATGGGCGAATGTTCACCCATATTTACAAAAGATTTCAGACCCATACATCCTTGATAAGCAATTTAGTTACTGCTGTGCTTTATAGAAAACATTTTTCAGCATGCTGGTAAAACACCAAAAGCGGCAGACTTAAATTAAGACCTGCTCAGAACATGCTCCTTCATTAGCCAGAAAAGCCTCTTCAGAGAGTACCACTGTTCCTGGTTTCACTTTCTTTTCGGACACAAATCCAGAGCTAAGCTCCCCCACCCGTCCTCTGTGAGCAGTAGGGTCATTGAGGAGAATTGGCAGGTGTGACTTGGCCCCAAATTGTGGAAGTGAAAACTTTGGTTATAATGCAAATTGAGGCTTAAAGGACCACATAGGAGAGGTAGTGAGAAAAATGTGTGAAAAGTTTAAAATGGCTGACAGGTTTGTTTTTTATCACACAACTTCTTGGTGGTGGGTTCCCCCTTTTATATAAGTATTGCTTAAACTTTTCATATCCTTTTTATGTTTCTTGTATGATCGCTCTTCTTCTTTTTTTTTTTTTTTTTTTTTTTATAGCTTCATTTTCTACCTATCTAGTGTTTTTTTTTTTTTTCACTTTCTTTGCTACAGAACAGACGATCCTTTCTATTGATCTCTGGTTGTTGAATGACAAAACATTTTCAGCATTCTGGAAGATTTTATATCCAGTGCTACAAGTTTGCATTGTTCAAAACCACTAAAGTAAGGAAATAACTCAAATTGTCCTAGCATTCGTGATGACTTTAAAATCTTACAGGGCTGAGAATTAGGCAGTTGCTGTGTGTTAAAAATAAAAAACAAATACAGAAATGTACCATTTCACAGCTTGCAGTGGTATTGTAGATGTGTATGCATTTCCAGCAGCTCTTTACATGTGATTTACTCCTCACCTCTATAATAGGGCTATCTCAGACTACCCACAGGCGTGAGACTGCTTGTCAGCCTTATTGCTGACTCCTCTGTCAAACAATCTTCTTTATGAAATATTCAATAAGCAGTGCATTTATAGAAAATACACGTATACTGCCAGATGTCGGAAAGATGCCTCCCCGTGCAGGTAATTTATGTTGTCTGCAGGTCTTCAGTCACCTTAAAGAGGATCTCCAGTGTTATTTTTAAATTAAGTCAGCAGCTACAAAAACTGTAGCTTCTGACTTTTAATACACACACTTGCCTGTCCCATGATCCAGCACTGTGCTCACCTGAGCAGTTTCCCCACCTGTCTTCAGTCCCTGGTGTTGGCATCTTAACTGGGCATAGCTGGGTGCCCACTTCACATGCATAACCCACGCTTTGCATTGTGAATGATGTCTTCTGTGACATTGCCAGGATTGTTTTGCTAAAAATACACTATCTTTGTTTGGCAAACATTTTATTGCCTGTTTAAGGAGACCTGCTGAAAGAAATATTATGCTGTCCCTGGCTTCTTCAGAGCCCCTTTACATTTATACAGATCAATATAGTCTGTTAAGGCTGCCTATTCATTATGAATAGCACAATAATGGACATAATTTTTTTTTTTTTATATTCCAATAACCTTCATAGGTACTGCATAGGTGTGAATGAGCTTATAATGGTGATCAAGTTCCTAACACATGTATGCAGATTCAATGTATTGAGCTCACCGGTGGTATACTTGCATTGGGTCACTGTGAAAGCATTGAAGCCAGACAGTTTTTTTTCAGGAGGAGGCCCACAATGGCAGCCTTATGTTGGTCCTACATGTATAGATTTTTGTTAGAAAATTTTTGTTTTAACATTCGTTGGATTATCTAATCATTAGTGGGGTGAAATCGACGTTCAGTTTTGACCACAGTGATGGGAAAATTGAAGCAGAAGAATAGAACATTTTTCTGGATTTAACAAATTTTTGGAAAGTGTATATGGTTTTTGTTTAGAAATTACATTTGTTTTAAAATTGAATGTAAAGCATGTAAAATTTTTAAACTACATTCATTGAGTGGAAATTCATACGAATATTCTCGTACAAAAATCTTAGTGTATGGCCAGCATAAGTTTCTCTTGGCACAGAATTCCTTTAAGACCATCTTGTAGGTATCCGTATTGTGATCATTGATATGCCAACGAAGAGATAAATACAGTAAAAATATGGGAAGACTAAGTAACCATCTCTTTTTAAAATCGGCAAGATTCACATACCACTGCATACAGGTTTATATTAAAACTGATACACACGAGAAAGCAACTGGAATATCTAAATATTTTATGTAAGTGGTTGTGTCCCTTTTTAACATCAATGGATTCATCTGGTAAAGCAGTGCAGTAATGTGCAAATACCAGTAATGTGGAAAAGTGAAGTAAGATTGGGAAAATATTTGGTTGCTGTGGATTACTGCACTTGTCATATCGTCATTGCCTTATCGTATCACCCTCTAGTGTTCACTTTTTATGTTATACATTTTACAAATTCTTGGAGCTTCCTAAAAGGGTTTTGTAGATCCTGCACTGAGAATATGGACAAGATAATAGTACCTTTCTTGCCAGGTGAACATGCAGTTTATCAAGCTCCTGCGGCAACCAAGGGCTTTCCTATATTAGTTTGCCATTCAGTGTACATTACCTCATTACACTTTCTGTTCCTCATGTGATCATACATAATAGTGAGCCTCAGTAGAGGAGCAGACTGCCGTTTAACAGTCATGTTTGTAGCAGTGTAGCATTTCAGCTCCCTATGTTAGTGACTGAAATGGTACTTAAGAAGACCATGGCAATAATCATTTATTTTCTGCTCCTTCTCTTCATAGCTAGTCCTGCAGTAGTCTCCTAGCTGGATTTAAGTTTTTTTTTTTCTTCCAGACAGATGCATTTTATATTTTTTTAAGGTTGGCAAAACGCTGAACGCACTGTGGTATGAAGCGCATTGCATATCCATCGCACTGAAAATGTTTTCCATTCCTGAGCTAAAATTCTGTTTTTACATTTTCTCCCTCAATTGGTTGTAATGTTCTGATTTCATGTACACCAAGAGTAACTTTTTTTTTTTTTTCTTTCTTGTGAACATATTTAACACCAAATAAAGAGGCAAAAAACAACCTTTTGGACTTTCTTGTACTTTTTTTTTTTTTTTTTTACAAGCAGTATTAAGATCAGTGATGGTTAACTTGCGTGATATAGAAGGTCTTTAGTGTTGCCCCTGACATCACCAAGGGGACATACACATGATATTCAGTGAACACAGTGCTACAGAAAGCTGTCAGGCTGCAAACAGAGGAGACTGGGGACATCCTTCACGAGAGTCAGCCTGCAGACAGGTTGCATGAGACTGCTAGAGATCTCATGTCTGACAGCCCCTGTAGAAGTCAAAATTTGTGCTCCCCCACAGCAGTCTTAATGTATTTATGCTATGGTTGATATTCGAAAACAAAGGAAAAAACCAAAGCGAAAAAGGACAGCAAAACTGTGAAAAAAAAGTGTGACGTAAATAAACCAAATCTTTGCCTACTGGAAGCCAATTTTAAAGAATATTATTCCACTGGTTTGAGTAAGAACTAAAAACGATCACTATCTTTCTGCTTGGGCCCTAAGGGCTACACAGTAAGTGTTCAATAGCTGCAGATTGGGCACCAAATCCAGCACTTAAACAAGATGCATACATATAATTTATGCTTTTATAACCTTAAAGGTGAAATACAAGTTTATGAAAGGAAGAAAAAAAAAACTTTCCTGGTAAAAAAAAGTGCATTTACTTTTTTTCTACTTAGGAGCTTGTAAAGCATTGCACTTGTGATCAGCAGATCATGGGTGCAATGTTGGGCTCCTGCAGATTGTCAGTATAGCTGTCTGCTTGTACCTTTTTGATATTGACAGGTGGTTACTGAAGTCCAGGAAGATCAATGAACAGTGAGAGCACTAAGCAGCACCCTCGTAGTTCATTGAGAGCAAGCCCTCTGCCACAATGGGAGACAAAATTGCAGTTTAATTATGGAGTACCACAGGGCTGCACTGTTTTTAAATTGTGACAAGTGGGTGCAGGAAGAGGATCCCCTGCCTGCTGTGACAATGGGGGATTGGGTCATGATGGTGGTAGGTGAATTTGTAACCAGTTACATTTTACAGCCTGAATGTGGGTGTTACATGTTACGAAAGGTTAACTTTTATTTTTTAACCCCTTGGCGCCAGCGCCTCCCAGCACTTTAAGGTTTTCAGAAGCTGGAAGGCAGAGCTTTAGGGGCATGAGACTGCCGTGATTTGCTTTTACAGCAGTCCCATCATCGGGAAAGGTCCCGATCGAAAGAGGAGATTGGGACCCTTTCGGGAGTACCGGACGCCAGGAGGCTGCACATTTGCGTGCGCCCGCGCCAAGAGGTTAAGATTTCCATATCAGGTTTTTATAGCGGTCTGCCCTTGTTAGGGCAATCCCTCTCTATTTGTCCTATTTTACTATTACTGAAAGTAAAAGAAAAGCCCACATTTAGGGTTGACACCAGAACAGTAATAGATGGGGAAATCCTCCAATCAGGATACTAGTTCTGGGACTCCCTCATTTTGTAGGGATTTCCTGTTTTGGCTTTAGGACAGGAAGTGAAGGGAAAACTCTCCTATTGGACACAGCAAAAAAGACTGATGTAGCTCTTTATCCAAAATGGAAAATAAATGTTTTGTAGTTTTTCCACCGCACTGACAAAATTTGAATTAAAAAGGCAGGATGGAAAACCTTTCTTGAACAAATATCTAATCTGTGGCTTTTGTTCAGTAAAGCCAATTCATTCCAAAATCAATCAAAATAGTTCAAACTACTTTCAAATGCTCTGAGAATTTTCCTAAGAATTTTCATTTGAAATTCTATCCATCTATGACCAGCTTTAGATCTGTGAGCATCCCAAGAAGCTTCCCCCATGTTCAGGATGCATACTGTGCCTGGAATAAAGTGATCCTGTTATTTTCTATGACATGAGCAAAGTGAAGGTTCACACCAGAATCTGAGTGAATTTGGAACTGGTCTACATATGCGTTTTGAGTCAATAACTCAGAAAGCACTTTAAGTGATGGATTAGTGAGACAGCCAGGAAACTAGCATTTTTATTTAGAGGAATTCCAGGTATGGATAATTTTCTACATGGTTAACTACAGTGGGAAAAATAATTATTTGATCCCTTGCAGATTATGTAAGTTTGCCCACTTACAAAGAAATGAAGAGTCTATAATTTTTATCATTTGTGTATTTTAAATGAGAGAAAATATCAACCAAAAATCCAGAAAAAAACACATGATACAAATGTTATAAATTGAGTTGCAGTCCAGCAAGTAAAATATTTGATCCCCAAGCAAAACATAACTTGGTACTTGGAGAAACACTTGTTGGCAAGCACAGAGGTAAGACGTTTCTTGTAGTTGGTTACCAGGTTTGCACACATCTCAGGAGGGATTTTGGTCCACTCTTCCTTACAGATCTATAAATCCTTAGTTTCTTGGCTGTTGCTTGGCAACTTGAAGTTTCAGCTCCCTCCATAAATTTTTCTATAGGATTAACGTCTGGAGACTGGCTAGTCCTCTTCATGACCTTAAAGTGCTGCTTCCTGAGCCACTCCTTTGTTGCCTTGGCGGTATGTTTTGGGTCATTGTCATGCTGGAAGACTTATCCACAACCCATCTTCAATGTCCTGGGGGAGGGAGGGAAGGTTCTCATCCAAGATGTTACAATACATGGCCCTGTCCATTGGCCCCTCAATGTGGAAAAGTTGACCTGTACCTTTTCGCAGAGAAACAGCCCCAAAGCATAATGTTTCCACCTCCGTACTTGACTGTAGGGATGGTGTTCAGGTCATAATCAACATTTTTCTTCCTCCAAACACAGTCGAATTCCATTTGCGAATAATCGCCCCAACAGTTGTCTCCTTTTCACCAAGCTTCTTGCTGATCGTCTTGCAGCCCATTCCACCCTTGTGCAGATCTACAATTTTGTCCCTGACGACCTTTGACAGCTCTTTTGGTCTTGCCCATGGCGGTAAGGCTTGAATGGAAGAAAGATTCTATGGACAACTGTCTCTTGTACACATAAGTTGTTCAAACTAATCTGTGTACCACATGAGCACATAGCCAGTCTGGGAGCCAGAATTATTGATGGTTGGTAGAGAATCAAATAATTTTACTCACTGAACTGCAGCTCAATTTATTACATGTGTATCATGTTTTTCTGGATTTTTGGTTGATGTTCTGTCTATCATTTAAAATACACCTATGATAAAAATTATACACCATTTCTTTAAGTAGGCAAACTTACAATATGGGATCAAAGAATATTTTTTCCACTGTATGTATATACCTTACCTGGCTGAAGCCTGTGGAAGTTGGAAATCGCTGTTGTAAACAACGCTACTCCATTTATCTCAACTTGCTTTTAGATCCCATGCTGAGTGGCTGCCCTGCTGCATTCTGAACACAGGAGGTAAGCCACTTGGCACGGATGCCAATCAGAGAATGCTTTGCATTTGCTAAAGGAATGTAAAGCATTCTATGATTGGACGAGGTGGAGACCATGATGTCACTGCCCCAGCTTTCCACCTCATCCAATCAGAGAATGCTTTGCCATATTTCAGCAAATGGAAGGCATTCTCTGACTGGTGCTGACAGGCAGGCCACCTGTGTTTAGAATGCAGGAGAGCAGCTGCTCAGTACGGGATTTGGAAGCAAGTGGTGATCACTGGAGTAGTGATTTCCAGCATCCAGGGGTTTTAGCTAGGTATGGTATATGTGTAGTTACAGTGAAGGAAATAAGTATTTGATCCCCTGCTGATTTTTGAATGTTTGCCCACTCACAAAGAAATGATCAGTCTAAAAATCGAATGGTAGGTGTATTGTAACACTGAGAGACAGAATAGCAACAAAACATTAAAAAGAAATGCATGACTAACAAATTATGCACCGATTTCATCCCCCTTCACAAAACATGAATTAGTACTTAGTGGCAAATCCCTTGTTGGCAATCAGAGGTCAGACGTTTCCTGTAGTTGGCCACCAGGTTTGCACACATCTCAGGAGGGATTTTGGCCCACTCCTCTTGGCAGATCCTCTCCAAGTCATTAAGGTTTGGTGGCTGACGTTTGGCAACCTGAACTTTCAGCTCCCTCCACAGATGTTCAATCTGATTAAGGTCTGAAGACTGGCTAGGCCGCTCCAGGACCTTAATGTGCTTCTTCTTGAGCCACTCATTTGTTGTCTTGGCTGTGTGTTATGGGTCATTGCACCCATCCACGACCCATTTTCAATACCCTGGCTGAAGGAAGAAGGTTCTCACCCAAGATTTGACGGTATTTTGTCCCGTCCATTGTCCCTTTTGATGCGATGCAGTTGTCCTGTCCCCTCCCCCCAATGCAGAATGTTTCCACCACCATGTTTGACAGTTGGGATGGTGCTCTTGGGGTTATAGGCAGTATTCCTTCAAACATGGCGAGTTGAGTTGATGCCAAAGAGCTTGATTTTGGTCTCATCTGAGCACAACACTTTCAATCGGTCCTCTGCATCATTCAGATGTTCAGTGGCAAACTTCAGCTGGGCCTGGATATGTGCTTTCTTGAGCAGATAGACCTTGCGGGCACTGCAGGATTTCAATCCTTGTTGGAGTAGTGTGTTACCAATTGTTTTCTTGGTGACTATGGTCCCAGCTGCCTGGAGTTCATTGACAAGATCCTCACATGTAGTTCTGGGATGATTCCTCACTGGTCTCATGATCATTGACACTCCACGAGGTGAGATATTGCATGGTGCATCAGACCTAGGGAGACTGACAGTTGTTTTGTGTTTCTTCCATTTGCGAATGATTGTACCAACTGTTGTCACCTCACCAAGCTGCTTGGCGATAGTTTGGTAGCCCAGTCCAGCCTTGTGTAGGTCTACAGTCGTGTCCCTGACATCCTTGGACAGCTCTTTGGGCTTTGCCATGGTGTAGAGTTTGGAATCTGATTGCTCCTGTGGACATTGTCTTTTATACAGGTAACAAAATGAGATTAACAGCACTCCCTTTAAGAGACTGCATCTAATCTCAGCTTGTTACCTGTATGAAAGACACCTGGTACCCAGAAATCCTGCTGAATGATACGGGATCAAATACTTATCTCCCTCATGAACATGCAAATCAGTGCATAATTTGTTAGACATGCACTTCTTTTGAATTTTTTGTTGCTATTCTGTCTACAGTACACCTACCATTTGATTTTTAGACTGATCATTTCTTTGTGAGTTGGCAAACATTCAAAATCCGCAGGGGATCAAATACTTATTTCCTGCACTGTATATTAGTTCAAGTTGGACCACTGTAACTATGTTTAAAATATCCATATCTGGATTTCCTCTAATTCCTAATAGAACACTTAAACTGAGTCTACTAAGAGACCTTGATTTAGGCCATGACCTCAAACCAATCACCTGCCAGTCTTCTCTCACATGTCTGTGTATCTCCTACCCCTTTAGGCAAGGACACAAATGCCTAGACAAAAATGAAATGCATCTGGCAACTGATAGCTTTACCTGGCTATCAGACCAACCATCCTTTGTAACTTGGGGGGAGCTGTGTTAATAGGTATATGTTACATTTTGCACAGAGGTTAAGCAATTCACTTAGGTGGCAAATCCTACCTACTCTGGCTCTAATTTTCAGCTGCTCACTTTACAAGATATAGCCTTCCTGCAAAAGAAGAACTTCCATCTCTCCTGTGGCCTGTGTATCCTACCAGAGATCATCAGACAAATATTTTCAGAAGGTCAACTATGGCAACCTCCATAGTCCTTTTGGTACAGGTTTCTTTGAATGAAACATTTAACAGGATATGGAAAAACTTCCTCTGAAATGTAACCACAAATGATAATTCAAAGAGAAGCCAGAAACCCTTAAAAACAAAGGTCTTTGTTGCCTCTTCCTCAAACTACCACATCATACAAATAACTAATCAGCACTTGAGGTGGTAATTATGGATTAATTACCATGACTACCTTTCATGATGCACTAATCTCGGTTTATTCTTTATCCTGCTTTCATGATTCATTAGGGATGAGGCTAGAAGCAATGACCTGATAAACGGTACAGGCATTGGTGCAACATCATAGACATAATAAACAATTTACACCCATTACTCTGGATATATACTCAGCAAAAATTGTATAATATATGTTAACATGCTCCCAAAAGAACTTCCTGCAATCTGACTTTGTTGTCTTCCCATAAAGTCCTGATATAAAACCAAATAAAGAGGGTGAGGCTATCCTCTGTGAGCCAATAAGATTGCTATGAATGTCACATGTCTTCAGGAACTGAAATCTGGAGGGGAAAATGTATTGGCTGTTTATAAGAGGACAGGGAAGTCCTTAGCAGCATGTTGATGCTCATTTATAGTTGCACAAGCAGACCAGTAACAAAGTTTTAATGGTGTCACCCTTTTGATATCTAGTATGACAAGTGTTTACATCACAATACTGGCTGAACAAAATTACAAATAATTAGGCAGGTAAACATTTGGTTGGAGTAAACTTGTATGACCTGTACAAGGATGGGTCCTGGATTGGCGATATGTCCCCATTATTTGAATTGTCCTTTTAAGGCAGGGTGACAAGACACAGATGGAGTACTTAGGGATTCTCACTATGCAGGGTGATGGGTACCAGGGTGATCTGGCAAAAGAGGAAAACTGACTTTCAGCTTTCCTAGGATTGTTAAATCCTGAAATTGGACCTGGAATTCAGAGGCTCAGAGAGATTTTCATAGGGAAAGAGCCTGAGTACCGGTACTAAAAAGTTTAACCCATCTACAAGAGAGGACTGAAAAGGGCAAGAAGGAGTCAGCAGATGCCCATGAGTTTTTGTGTGAAGCAGCACACATTTGTGAGAAAAAGCTGTGTACTGTTTATTACGGAGATGCTTCTGGGCTCTTGCAACTTTTCTGGACCTCTAAAGCAGGCGGGAACTTTAATACCCTGTGGGGGGGAGAAGCTAATGCTGACGGTGAGCTGAAGTTTTATTTATTTTAATCTGAAGGCACGTTGTTTCCGTGACCTTTTTTTGGAAAACTAAGACTATTTGCTTTTACCAATACAAAAAGCCAAAATCAATAGCAAACGAGCACCTACATTAGCCCATCGAGACAATAAAAATGTGATTATGGGCACAATTCACTAAAGCTTATTGCATGAGTCACATGACCACATCGCATATGATACTGAAAATGTCAATTCACTATCCTTAGTATGCAGTATTTACCGAAAACAGCAAAAACACTCAGTAAATACAGCATAAAAAGACCTTAAAGTCAATTCACAAAAGGAAATACAGTAATTAAATGCATTCGATAATTAAGTAGTGTTCCAGGCATGCGGTATGTACTGGTGTCTTGTCAGTACTGTCATGGGTTGTTAAGGAATGGGTGGCCGCCAAGCCCCTAACAACCTATGAGTCATTAGCTGTCAGCGGGGTGCCCCACTGACAGCTGAATTTAAAAAAAAATTGCCAGCAATGAAAAAATAATTTAAAAAGGGCGTGCCCCCCTCCCCCCCCTAACCATACCAAGCTCTTCGGGTCTGGTTTGGATACCGAGGGGAACCCCCACACAAAAATTTTAAAAAAATGGTGTGGGGTTCCCCCTAAAATCCATACCAGACCCTTATCCGAGCATGCAGCCTGGCAGGTCAGGAAATGGGGGGCAACCGAGCACCCATCCTCCTGAACCATACTAGGCCACATGCCTTCAACATGAGGGGGGTACTTTGGGGCAGGGGGGCTCCCTGTAGTGTGACAAAAGATAGGCTTTGACAAGTCCTTTATTAAAAGAAGGAATATAACAGAATGTCCCCCAAACGTCAATCACAATGCCCACCGCTGCTGCTGAGCATCCCCCAAAACACCCCCCATGTTGAGGGCATGTAGCCTGGTATGGCTCACTTGTCGCCCCACCCCTTTCCTGACCTGCCGTGCTGCATGCTCGGATAAGGGTCTGGTATGGATGGGGGCCCCCACGCCATTTATTTTTTTTATTTTTGGCGTGGGGGTTCCCCTCAAAATCCATACCAGACCCGAAGGGCTTGGTGTGCATGTAGGGGGGGACCCCACGCCTTTTTTTTATAATTTTTTTAATTGCCAGCAATTCTCTCTTTTACATTCAGCTGTCAGTGAGGAACCCTGCTGACAGCTGAAACATTAACACATGGTTTTCACTACTAAATTACTGCATGACTTGATAAACTAACTCATGCAGTATTTTAGTAGTGTTTTTTAGTGAATTCAAACATTTTTTTTTTTAATTGCTGTGCGGTATCCTACCCTACCACATACTATTCTAGATTCTGTCTGCTCCAGTTAAAAGCAGAACTTAAGGCATAACTTTTCCTTTTATTTTGGATAAAGGAAGGTTATGACCCTTGTTGAATTTATTTTGCCATCTGTGTTCCATTGGGGAGAGTTCCCTTCACTTCCTGGCCCATAGCCAAAACAGGGAGGGAATCTCTGGTTGTTACCATAACTAATGTCACCAATGGAAGATCTCCTTAGCGAGAACACAGACAGCAATAAAATCCTGACATGTTTTAAACACACACACACTTGTATTTAGTTATACTTTAAAGTGGTTGTAAACTCTTACATATACCCAGTGAAGTGACTGGCCTCAGGTGATACACAGAGATGAAACATATCCTCCTACATAAGTTGTACCTGTTTAAATATAGCTGTCCGTGCCCTACATCCATTCCATTCAAAGTGCAAAATTTACACACAGTCTCTCAGTTCTGAAAAGCAGAGGCGGGGAGCTAAAGTTAGGAGAGCTCTGAGAGCTGATTGAAGGGAAGGGATACACCCCCCTTCACACAGCACACAGGAAAAGAGCTGAGGCTGTCACTCACAGGCTGTGCCCTCCCCTGTCACCATTTTTCTCTTGATGTCAGGAAAACTCCTCAAAAGTGATTGATGCAGATAGCAGAAGAACAAGGCAGTGACCAGAAATGACACTTAGTACTCTGGATTGAGATAAGCACAGACTATAGAGGGATATGCTTTGTATTTCATGTCTGAGGTTTCCAACCACTTTAAGTAAATTCCCCCCCACCCCCAAACGTAAGAGCTTACAACCTCACATGCACACTATGGCCTTACTATTTATTCACATCAGTCTCTGCCCCTAAAAAACTTACCATCTAAGCCCTGGTTCAAACTGAATGCGATATTGAAATCGTGCTACTTCACTTGAAGTAGCGCGATATCACAGCCGTTGACTGCACAGTTGTCAAGTCTCACCTGAAATCGGTGAAAGTGTTGCACCAATTTTAACGGTTCCATTGCCAACAATAGGGTGCGACTTGTAATGTGACTTGAACTGTCAAATTGCTTGATAAGTCGCACTGGTGTGAACCAGAGCTAAAGGCCCTATCTCACATATATACACACATACACTGACTGACAGGGGAGAACCCAAACTGCAGGCACACAGCGTTCACTTCATCCCCCAAAACTGAACATTGGGTGAACAGGTCTTGTTGTCTGTCCTCTGTAGGGATATACCCTCATCCACATTTAACAGTTTAGTGTGAACACACAGAAAGCAGTGAAGAGTTCTGTAGAATTTTGGAGAGTTTACTAAAAATGGAGAAGTCATAGTCTGGAGTGGTTGCACATGGCAACCAGACAGCTTCTAGTTTACAAACCTTAACCTCTTCCATACCGGCCATTTTTACCCCCTTCCTGCCCAGGCCAATTTTCAGGTTTCAGCGCTCTCACACTTTGAATGGCAATTGCGCAGTCATACAAACATTGTACCCAAAATAAAATGTTATCATTTTCTTCACACAACTAGAGCTTTCTTTTGGTGGTATTTAATCACCGCCGGGGTTTTTATTTTTTGCTAAATTAACAAAAAAAGACCGAAAATTTTGAAGAAAAAACGTTTTTCTTTGTTTCTGTTATAAAAGTTTGCAAATAAATAATTGTTCTTCATAAATTTAGGCCGAGATGTATTCTGCTACATTTCTTTGGTGAAAATAACCCAAATTAGGATGTATTTTTTAGTTTGTAGGAAAGTTATAGAGTTCAAAAACTATGGGATATATCTGAATATTGATCAATCCTGAAGTACTGACAGCCAATCTAATTTCTTGAGGTCCAAGAATGTCAGAACAGTACAGATATCCCCAAATGACCCCTTTTTGCAGAGTAGACAGTCCGACATGCTTCATAAGAGGCATGGCGAGTTTTTTGAAGTTGTATTTTTTTGTCACAATTTTTCAGAAAATGAAAAAATGAAAAAAATTATTTTCACTATTTTTTTTTACATACTGTCACCAGTGAAGTACAGCATCATCATATAACTGGCATGGCGGTGATCAGGGACACTGACTGGTGACAGTATGAAAAAAAATAAATAATTTTTTATTATTTTTAATTTTTTATTACATTTGTTTTATTTTTTTTTAAGATTTTTTTTTCATATTTCACTATGACCAAAGTAGTACAATGTTACCATAGTAAGATTGTACTACTTTGGGGAAGTGATCAGTATTTATTTTTATTTTGTTTTACACAATTTGCTTATAGCAAAGAATTACTTTGCTATAAGCAAGCATTTACCTGAATGACATCAATTCATTCAGGGTTTTTTTTTTGTGCTCAGCTGTGATTTGGCTATGGCTAATCACATGACACAGCTGGGCTGTGATTGGCCCAGCTTGTGCATGTGATCGCTGTGACCATTCACAGCTAGACACACTAGTATACAATGGATGGCATGAATGAAGCCATCCATTGTATACATCTTTAATTTGACCTGCTGTGATTGGTCACAGCAGGTCATATGGTGCCGGCAACGGGGACGGTACTCAGACCTGTCATCGGCCGTGTCCGAGGTACACAGCTGGTGACAGATCGCGCTGCTGCGCGGCTCTGCAGGCACGCAAACTGCGCATGTGCGAAAGGACGCCATATGGCGTCCACCTGGAAAGGTGAGTGTTTTCGCCGGCCGCCATTCGGCCATAGGCCAGGTGGGAAGAGGTTAACAGAACAAGCTCAAGTTAGAAGATGATTGTTTACGACATACAACTTCAATTTCTGTCTGCTGTAGTTTATAGTAGAACTAACAGCAAAACTTTTTTATTCATTTTGGTTTGGTTGATTAGAGGAAGGTGATGACCATTGTCGGGTTGTTGGGGTTTTTTTCGCCATCTGTGTCCCGTTGGGAGGTTTCCCTTGCCTTCCGGTACCATAGCCAAAACAGGAAGTGAGAGGAAATCCCTAAAAAGGGAGGAAATCCTTTGTTGTCACCAGAGCCACCAGAACTAGTATCACCTTTGGCAGATTTCCCCTCTATTCCTGTTCTGGGGACAACCCAAAATTAGGGCTTTGTGTTCACGTTCAGTGATAACAGTAAACATGACAAATACAGAGGGTGAATCTCCCTAACCAAGACACAGACATCCCGATATGTTTTAATCCATCTCCACTCTGTCCAAAACAAAAACAAAAAGTCTTGCCTTTAGTTTAAGTAAATTTCCTCCAAAGTAGCCCAAAGGAAGACTGTCTACATGCTCTCTTTAGCCCATTGCACAGAGAACAGAAAGATTACTGGCGGTACAGCCTGCCTGCACACAACAGGTTCTGCTGACTGTCCTTTGTAAAGGGGTACACCCTCATCCCCATTTTACAGTCGAGTGTGTGCACACAAACGGGACACCAGTGAAGAGCTCTATAGAATTTTGACTGGAGTTTACTAAGAATGGAGTTGCAGCACATAGGAACCAGTGAGCTTCGAGTTTTCATTTTCAAAAAATCACATCATGTATGGTTTACCTTAGTTATACTTTAAGTAAATCCCCTCAAACTAGCCCAAAGGAGGACTGTCTACAAGCTCTCTTTAGCCCATTGCACAGAGAATGGCGGAGGTTACTGGTAGTAGAGCCTGCCCCCTTAGCAAAGGAAAATAAAAATAGATATGTTATAGCTGCTCATGTACTAGTGGAATTTTGTTTGATATTGTTCGTTCGGTCAATTTTATAATTGTTGTGGAGCCAAATCGACACATTTTTTTAAAACGCAGTGAGGAGAAAATGAAAGGGAGCAAAGGTAAAATATTATCTCGAACAAACACATTTCTAATAGTGAATTACCGTATTTTTCGCTCCATAAGACGCACCTAGGTTTTAGAGGCGGAAAACTAGAAAAAAAATATTCTGAACCAACGGACTGCAGACATAGTACAGAAAATGACCAGAGACTGCAGACATAGTACAGGAGATGACCAGAGACTATGGACATAGTATAGGAGATGACCAGAGACTGCGGACACAGTACAGGAGAGGACCAGAGACTGCGGACACAGTACAGGAGATGACCAGAGACTGTGTACATAGTACAGGAGAGGACCAGAGACTGCGGACACAGTACAGGAGATGACCAGAGACTGTGTACATAGTACAGGAGAGGACCAGAGACTGCGGACACAGTACAGGAGATGACCAGAGACTGTGGACACAGTACAGGAGATGACCAGAGACTGCAGACACAGTACAGGAGATGACCAGAGACTGCTGACAGTACAGGAGATGACCAGAGACTGTGGACATAGTACAGGGGATGACCAGAGACTGGACACAGTACAGGGGATGACCAGAGACTGGACACAGTACAGGGGATGACCAGAGACTGCGGACATACTACAGGAGATGACCAGAGACTGTGGACACAGTACAGGAGATGACCAAGAGACTGCGGACACAGTACAGGAGATGACCAGAGGCGCGGACACAGTACAGGAGATGACCAGAGACTGCGGACAGTACAGGAGATGACCAGAGACTGCGAACACAGTACAGGAGATGACCAGAGACTGTGAACACAGTACAGGAGATGACCAGAGACTGCGGACAGTACAGGAGATGACCAGAGACTGCAGACACAGTACAGGGGATGACCAGAGACTGTGGACACAGTACAGGGGATGACCAGAGACTGCGGACATAGTACAGGAGATGACCAGAGACTGCGGACACAGTACAGGGGATGACCAGAGACTGCGGACATACTACATCATATAAAGTCCCAACAGGGCCCCTCCAAGCAGAATATCAAATGATCTGACACCATACATCAAGGAAAAGGACTACAACTCCCAGCATCTGTCATTTTTAACTTACAGAAGGCAGGCTATAGAAGGTAGGGGGCGCACTGAGCTCCGAGGACAGGCCACACCAGCAGATAGGACCGGACTGCAGAGCAGGGAGCGCACTATGGACACATGCACTATGGACAAATACATAAAAAATTCATAGAAAATGAACAAGGAGAATAAAATCAGGTCAACTATTGTCAATAAAGCAATTGATATAAAAACAGGTCAACTATTGTCAATAAATCAATATCAATGTTGTGCCCCAAAGGAGCAAGGGTCTGCATCTCAAATATCCATCATGTTTCTAATCTAGATGCAGCCCCATGCTTGTTACTGCCTCTCCAATGGGAATGAATGAGATCAATTCCCATGAACTTCAAAAGAGATGGATCCCTATGATGATGATATCTAAAATGTTTTGAAAGAGAGTGCTCCTTGAAGCCTTTTTTTAAGTTATAAACATGCTCTCTTAATCTATCCCTTAGTCTCCTTGTAGTTCTGCCAATGTATTGTTTTTTGTAGGGACATTCAAAGAGGTACACAACATCGGTCGCTTTACAATATGATTTAGTAATGATCCTAGTGCCTTGAATCATTAAGGTCAAATTGAGGAAGTTGAACTCTTTAAGATCATAAGTGGAGGGGGGTGCTAAGAACTGACCCCGTTCTAGCAAAGGTTTTACCAGAAAAACCCGAAGTTACTTTTCGTAGGGCTAGCCCTCTGAGAAACAAAATAGCACCGAATGTCATAGACCCGCCAAATACTACCTCCTTCTTCTCACATATGAAACGATTTTATCCATGTAATAAATGCATTACCTGTAAGTGTGATGGGACACGCAAAAGGATACAAGACACCTTCCACATTACATTCCACAGGTAGAAACTACAATATCAATTCATTTATTACCTGTAATAGCAAACATTCACCTCCTTGAATGTCCCTGCAAAAAACAATACATTGGCAGACCTACGAGGAGACTTATGCAGGCCATAGACGGTTCATTTATCGGCCGATTTTTCGTTTGAAAGAATAATCGGCCGATTTTTGCACTGTTAGTGGGGCAATGGCATAGGCCGATTTTCGCAGTTCCTTCTCATTGCTTTTATCAGTCATGGAAAATTTGCAAAAAACGGCCGATTTTCGCAATCAATGGTGGCAACAGAACAACCAATGTTTCGTTTTTCGGACGAAAAATCGGCTGATAAACAAACCGACTATGGCCTGCATAAGGGATAGATTAAGAGAGCATGTTTATAACATCAAAAAAGGCTTCAAGGAGCGCTCTCTTTCAAAACATTTTGGATATCACCATCATAGGGATCCATCTCTTTTGAAGTTCATGGGAATCAATCTCATTCAATTCTCATTGGAGAGGCAGTAACAAGCATGGGGCTGTATCTAGATTAGAAACACGATGGATATTTGAGATGCGGACCCTTGCTCCTTTGGGGCACAACATTGATATTGCTTTATTGACAATAGTTGACCTGTTTTTATATCAATTGCTTTATTGACAAGAGTTGACCTGTTTTTATTCTCCTTGTTCATTTTTTATTCATTTTTTATGTATTTTTAGTTATCTTAGTCTATATTTCCTTCTATCCTAGTCTATTCATTTACATTTGTTATTAGTTTGTTCTGGTCCCTCACCTTCGACACCTCTGTCCCCTGTGTGGTTATCACCGTCCTATCCCTCTGGGATTGAGGTCATTCCATTTTTTAGCCATTCTATTTATAGGAACAATTTTTCATATCATAGCGAATACATCTATATCACGATCCATGTATCATATTTTATCACGAGATTGGCTTACAGTCTATTTTATTTATTGATCCTCATTCTCATTTCATTTACATAATGGTCTTATTCTTATTATGTTCAGAGTAGTTTTATATTTAGGATTACATTTCATATTTTTTACTCCTATTTTAGGAATTTTATTGTATTAGATTTTTATGTTTTTAGATGTATTTTAGTTCTTGCATTGTTATAACATGACCAGCACACATAATGAGACTCATTCTGATCATTATGATTTGATTTTTTATATATGGTGTTCCCTTAATAGATATATGCCTTTTTTTACATTTACCTAGAATACCTGGTTTTGAGGTAGATCTATTTCATATAGATCATTATGCTAGCCATAATAGTGAAGTTTAAATAATAATCTTTTCCTCATCTTATAAGTACCATTATTGTCATATTATAATGGCGGTTACCGGATGACCATAATTTTGCACATTTTTATAATTTTTCCCGCTTTAAGTACATGGAGTTTTATCTCAATGTAAGGACTATCACCAATCAGTCTTTTGTCATGAAATTATTGTATGCTACACTATGAGAGCACTCCATGCAAAAGGTTTCGGGTATTGCTCTGAGGAATCTTTGTGTTGCTGATATGGTGGTCCTCGGGAAAATGGCGCCCGTCCATACATGACGCCTCCGGGAAAATGGTGCCCGCTGACATGTGCACGCTCGTGGTTTAGTCTTTTGTCTTATAATCATTGGAAGCTATACTATGAGAGCATATCTAGTACATATCCTTTCCCATTCCATGCAAAAGGTTTCTGGTATTGCTTCTCCCTACACTGAGGAGTCTCTGCTTTGTGTTGCTGGTATGTTGGTCCCCGGGAAAATGGAGCCCGTCCACACATGAGGGCTCCGGGAAAATGGCACCCGCTGACGAGCACATGCTCTGGACTATAAATAAGTTTGCATAGATGTCAATTAGCAGACATATCCCTTTGAAAACGTTCGTGCGCACGAAATGCATCAGGGAAGGAGCCTGCGCATTGACGCTACGCCACCAGGGCTGCACGAAGGTGCGGCGGCCATCTTAGTGAGTTGATTTATACTGTTTGTTTGTACTCTCCATGTGGATACTCTGTACCTTTAATAAAGTACTACACTATTAGCTGATTTTCTCTGGCTCTTTTGTGAGCTAACTCCTCAGGACTTCTCATCGTGGTTTGCATGCTGCTTGGTGTCATCATCCCAATCTGAGCACTAGGAACAATTCACAACTTAACAAAATCCACACACAATTCATAAAATCCAACAGGACCAAAACACATTAATATTAAGTATATATTTGAAAGGGGAATATCATACCAAACAAATCAAGGTCATACATGACTAAGCTAACATTTATGAAAGGGGAGATACCAGTCTCCTATCTCCTAGATGACAGACCCATCTGAAATACTCTGTTGTTGATTTGTAAAAACTGGAGAGTGCAAAATCTGGTGCAGCTGTGCTAAGTAACCAATCAGCTTCTAACTTCAGCTTGTTCAATTAAGCTGGTTTCTCTGGCTGTGACTTTTTCCCATTCATGGACATCCAGTGAGTGCAGGTTATGTGTATCAACGTAACTGGATATACATTTAAAGTGACATGTTATATTTACCTGCTCTGTACAGTGGTTTTGCACAGAGCAGCCCCAATCCACTTCTTTTGGGGTCCCTGCCAGCGCTCCTGGCTCCTCTCCCTCAAGTAGTACCCCCAGGAAAAAACACTCGCCCTGGGGGCACTGCAACATGCTCGTCCCTGAGCCGCTGCTCTATGCGGCCCCAACCACCTCCCTGCCCACTGTCTCTTCATTGGCTCACTGGCTGTGATTGACAGCAGTGGGAGCCAATGGGCTCCTGCTGCTGTCTCAGCCATTGAGGAGGAAGACTCCCCAGCCAGCAGAGGCTGTTGGGAATGTTGCTGGATCAGAGGGGGCTCAGGTAAGGATTGGGGGGGGGGATGGGGGAGCAGCTGCACACAGAAGGGTTTTTACCTTCATGCATAGAATACATAAAGGTAAAAAAGTTCAGCTTTTAGAACCACTTTGATAGATAGAAGCTAATTGTTTTCTGTGCTCCCCGCTCCTTACTCTGGCTGCTCCAGCTCTGTGGTTTGCATCCTCTCACCTCAGCATCAGGGCTGCAGATAAGGGAGTACCACCGTTCCTCCAGTATTGGGCCCGGGCAGCAGCAGGAATCGGATGTGGGCAGGGAGTGTGATTAGTGTGGCGGGGGCAGTAACAGAACCAGTCCCCCTCTCTGCCGCAGCTGGAAGCCACACCAATTACCCTCCCTGTCTCTGAGTTCCCCTTCTGCCTGCTTATATTTACCGACTCCCGCCTTTCCTGAATGAATACAATGAGTGATCAGTACCGCTCACTCACTGTGTTCATTCATATTTGAAGCACTGTGCAATCAGCTGCTGCATCCCCATAGCGTAACATAGCCTAACTACTCACAGCTCCAGCCACATGAAGAGACATGGATTCACACCGTACAGGCCACAGCACCCACATGAATGAGCCCCATGATCTCATTCACACACAGTTTATTTATTAACTCATTACGGTTTTATCTTTTAGATTTAGCAGGAATTATGTTACGTTGTGTTTATGTCTGTAATCATGATTTTAGTGTATTTTTACCAAAAATATTATTTTGATATTAAGGGGAAGGGGCCCGTCAGGTAGGCTGAATGGAGCCCTGTGATTTGTAACAGCAGCCCTTCCCAGCACACCCTGAAGAGTGACAGCGGTCCTCTGTGCGTTGCTTTTTAAACACTCCATAGAGCCTGTGACGTCACGACTAACCTCGTTTGTATCCCTGGCAACAGCTAGGAGGTGTGCTTCTGATAGGCCTCTGCACTCTCTCTGAGCATGTGCCTTCTGAGCATACGCCAACTGCTTACTGAGCAGGGGAGAGAGCCGATCGCCGAGCTGGAGCCTGAGAAGAAGATGAAACCAGTTCACCCCATAAATGCTAGGCCGTGTGTGAGGCACAGGGGCTTCAGACATTCCTGGGCAACAGCCAGTCAGGAGGGAGAGGTCCATCAATCTGGGGGGGTTGGGGGTCCATCAGTCTTATAAGATCAGGAGTTGGCACATGTAAACAAGAGTATGCAGCACTAATAAAGTGAATAAAATCAGATACATAAGTTGCACAATGGTATAAGCGAAAAAAACTCAGTCCATATTAAATGGTGAGATAAAGTGGTAAGGTGCAATTGTCCAATCAAACCATTGTCAGAAATATTCGTGACTCTTGTGTTCTTGTGAACGTACAAATAATGCACTAACCAGATAGCGCATGTGGTGCGCGTGGAGCAATTAAGACCCGCTCCCGGTACTCTGGACTTGTGATATCCGGAGGATGTCATCTACAGGTTTAGCCACAAGATGTCATCAATCCAGGTAAGTCATCCACCAGGAAAATCATCAGCGGGGGAGGGGGGAATCACATATCACTCCAAACCAGCAGGAACCTTCAAAAGCGGGCTCCCATGCAAATGGTTGAGACCCAGAGAAGCTTCTAATAGTGTAGTATTTCTTTAATTGGTAAAAATTCAGCATGTACAGATAACAGATAAAACTTACATCCAGGATAAGATCTGGCCACCAAGGTGTCAGTCAGGGTAGCCTTGTAGTATAAGTACACAGGTCAGGGGCACCTCACTAACGCGTTTCGTGTGAATAACACTTCCTCAGAGGTGCCCCTGACCTGTGTACTTATACTACAAGGCTACCCTGACTGACACCTTGGTGGCCAGATCTTATCCTGGATGTAAGTTTTATCTGTTATCTGTACATGCTGAATTTTTACCAATTAAAGAAATACTACACTATTAGAAGCTTCTCTGGGTCTCATCCATTTGCATGGGAGCCCGCTTTTGAAGGTTCCTGCTGGTTTGGAGTGATATGTGATTCCCCCCTCCCCCGCTGATGATTTTCCTGGTGGATGACTTACCTGGATTGATGACATCTTGTGGCTAAACCTGTAGATGACATCCTCCGGATATCACAAGTCCAGAGTACCGGGAGCGGGTCTTAATTGCTCCACGCGCACCACATGCGCTATCTGGTTAGTGTATTATTTGTACGTTCACAAGAACACAAGAGTCACGAATATTTCTGACCATGGTTTGCTTGGACAATTGCACCTTACCACTTTATCTCACCATTTAATATGGACTGAGTTTTTTTCGCTTATACCATTGTGCAACTTATGTATCTGATTTTATTAACTTTATTAGCGCTGCATACTCTTGTTTACATGTTTTCACTGGGTCCCAAAGGTTACCTCTTATGCTAGCTGCTTTGCATTTATATTCCCAGCGCTCGATTTCCATTTTATATACAGGAGTTGGCACATGCTCAGAAGGCACAGGGGGTGCAGACTTTCAGTGGATGCACAATCTACTGCTACACTGGATATCCTGTGAGAGCGGATTAGGAGGATGTGATCCCGTCAGTTCTATCCACCTCCCCATTGCTGTGTGTCTGGATCCCTGTGACAGGAGCTGGGGGAGGGAGGTTGCAAGGCCAGGGGCATCCTGTGGTTCCAGGGCTCCATCCCAGAGGCCATAGCCTCAGCCAAAGAGGAGTGCTCCATCTTCATCATTTTTGTGGTGGGTGAGGAGAAGTGTGTGTGAAGGGGGAGCCTGGGGCTTGGAAGGTGGACTGCAAGTCTCAGCATGTACCACTGGGGGATGGGGATGACTTCTGGGACAAGTGAGAGACATGGAGAGAGCCATGGGGGGTCCCAGACTTGAGACAGGGGCCGAGAGAGAGGATGGGGAACAAGAAGGGAGATGGGGACTGATAATGTGAAGAGTGACTGGGAAGATGGAGCACCATGTGTGTACAGGGCCGATAGCACAAGACAAGGACTGCTTAGTCTAAAGCAGCGGTTCTCAACCTGTGGGTCGCGACCCCTTTGGGGGTCGAACAACCCTTTCACAGGGGTCTCCTAAGACCATCGGAAAACACATATTTCCGATGGTCTTAGGAACCGAGACACTGCTCCGCTATCAGTCTCCAGGCGGGTCCGCCCACATGCAGATACGTCCACATTTCCCTGGACCGCGATGTGTGCGCAGGATGACATGCCGCCCCTGTCATCTGGCCACATCCCCGGGATCACTCAACAGCTCCGCCTCCTCGCCAGTGATTGGCCGCCGGAACTGTAGCTCAGGAGAGGCACACAGGCGGCCAATCACCGGCGAGGAGGTGGAGCTTGGAGAGGTGGAGCCGAGCAGCAGCGCGAAGATCAAAGAAGATCGAGCGAGGGAGTGGCCGGAGAAGGAAGACAGCTGACAGGTAAGTGTCTGTAGCGTGCAGATGGTGCTGCTGCAGCCAGGTATGCTGGCTGTAGATGGGAGAGGGAGGGATCGAGCCCAGGCTGGGCAGGAGTCAGCAAGGTAAGTATCATTGGTGAAAGTGGGAGGAATAGTGCCCCATCATTGGTGTCACTAATACCAATGATGGGGCACTATTCCTCCCACTGACACCAATGATGGGCCACTATTTCCTCCCCCCCCCACTGACAACAACGATGGGGAACTATTCCTCCCCACACTGACACCAACGATGGGGCACTATTCCTCCCCCCACTGACACCATCGATGGGGCACTATTCCTCCTCACTGACACCAATGATGGGGCACAATTCCCCCCCACACTAGTATCAATGATGGGGCACTATTCCCCCCCCCACTGACACCAGTAATGGGGCACTATTCCTCCCACACTAACACCAATGATGGGGCACTATTCCTCCCACTGACACCAACAATGTGGCACTATTCCTCCCACTGATACCAATGATGGGACACTATTCCTCCCACTGATACCAACGATGGGACACTATTCCTCCCACTGACACCAATGACGTGGCACTACTCCTCTCACTGCAAAATTACAGTTATGAAGTAGCAACAAAAATAATTTTGTGGTTGGGGGTCACCACAACATGAGGAACTGTATTAAAGGGTCACGGCATTAGGAAGGTTGAGAACCACTGGTCCAAAGGAAATTTACACAAAACGCAGCGCTGACAGCTGTGGTAGGGGGCAGTGTGGTGCACAATTCAGCGTATCACACAGCTCCCTTTTTTGTTTTGAATAAACTTTATGTAAAGTGTACAATTCATTCACTGCAATGTAGGGTAGTGCGATGCAGAGGAGTCCCTGGGGTTGGTGTCACCCGATGCAGTAACACTTGGTGACACCCCCTCTGACGATCCCCGCAGAGTGGATCGGATCTACGGATTGAGCATAATGGATCAGACTCCAATCCATTATGCTCAATCCGAAGATCCGATCCATCCTACGGGGATCATCGGCTTCCTTTACAATGTACCTTTTCTTGGAGCGGGTCCGGTGTCACCCCGTATAGGTTGCATGCCGACGATCCCTGCAGGATCGCCGGCATGCAACCTATACGGGGTGACACCGGACCTGCTGCAAGAAAAGGTAAGTTGTAAAGAAAGCCGACGAACCCCGCAGGATGGATCCGATCCATCCTGCAGGGATCATCGGCTTGCTTTACAACTTACCTTTTTGTGGAGCGGGTCCGGTGTCACCCCGTTCGGTCGGTGTCACCTGGTGCGGACCGCACCCCCACACCTGCCTCGGGACGCCAGATTGTACACTAGTATAGAGATTTTCCTCCTGCACTGCCTACCTACCCCAAGTGTCCCCCCCCCAAAAAACAAAAAGAAATGGCAGCAGACACCTAACTATATTCCAAATAGTGACAAATGATAATGAGTAACAGGGTGCTGCGCTACTAAGTGGCTGATAAGTGGCAAAATAAATAAATTGCATAAACAAAGTAAAAATGAATCTAATACCACTCAACCAGGTGTGAGCATGACATAAATGTGTATGGTGGTGCAAACAAAATGCCAAGTGACAGTGCCAACCACAGGAAATGGTTATGAGGTGAATAAAAACAATAGCTTTTAGCAAAAAGTGACTCAATCCCAAAATGGACGACCAAATAAACTACATGAGTGTCAATTCCAGCTGCAAGAAAAATGGCTGTGAAGTGCTAGTGACACGTGAATAAATCAAATGGCTGATAATGTAAAAAAAAAATATGACTCAGTCCCAAATTAATCAATAAAAAATAATAATAATGGATGAGTGATTCAGTCCAGAAAACTCAAAAAGTGACTCAGTACCAAAAAAAAAAGAAGGTTAATAGTGAAAAATATATAAAGAAAAATGACAGTCCTAAAAATCAGAAGAAAACGCAGTGAATCTTCCGTGCATACCATGACAAATCCAGTGCTCACCTTCAAAATTCGACCCACAAGGAGTCACAACGCATAGAAAGCCTCAAACAATGATTTCCAAAAGAAAGATCCTCCATGCAATCAGAGGGCCAAAGATCATGTCCAATGGCGCCGACAAACACTCATAGGCATGCTCCAGCAATGGCTGCAAAACTCTGTCATCCACAATGCCTCACATGGAAGATGCAAGCAAGAAGACTCCCATAGTGTAATATGTCACAAACTTTATTTAAAACATCATCTAATATTCACTACTCACATTTAAAATAGGTCCACAGTCCAAAAAAGACAAAATACTGGCAATAAAAAGACTGCAGGAAAGGTGTAGGGGTTTTGGGAGAACCAAGATGGCAGGGAGCCCTGAGGAAGTAACGCGACCCATGACATAACACATAGGATGGAAGCGTGGTGATGTCATATCCGGTACGGACGGGAGCCGCCATCTTGGTACTCCCAAAACCCCTACACATTTCCTGAAGTCTTTTTATTGCCAGAATTTTGCCTTTTTTGGTCTGCGGACCTGTTTTAAATGTGAGTGGTGAATTTTAGATGATGTATTAAATAAAGTTTGTGACATATTACACTATGGGAGTCTTCTTGCTTGCATCTTCCATGTGAGGCATTGTGGATGACAGAGTTTTGCGGCCATTGCTGGAGCATGCCTATGAGTGTTTGTCGGCACCATTGGAGATGATCTTTGGCTCTCTGATTGTATTGAGGATCTTTTTTTTGGAAATCATCGTTTGAGGCTTTTTATGTTTTGTGACTCCTTGTGGGTTGAATTTTGAAGGTGAGCGCACACTAGCCGGTGGAAGATTTGTTCATATATGTTTGCATCACCAAGGCTACTGTGTAACAACGGACAATTTCTACACCTCTCCATAACTTTATGAGGTTTTTCTGCAGCACAAAACAGATGCCTATGGAACCGTTAGGGCTAACCGGCGCAACCTGCCATCAATGTTTGGAAAATTCAAACTGATACCTGGAGAAATAGTTGCCTGGTAGAAAGGCAAAATGATGGCACTGAGATAGCAGGCCATTGAAATGAATAGACTCCCGTACACGCAGCAGCACAGATGTGAACCTCCACTTTGGGGTGCTCACCTCCACACCCCAAATCTCCCCTCCCTGCTCAACTCCATACCCTGAACCCCCCTCTCTGCTCACCTCCATACCCTGAAACCCCTTTCTGCTCACCTCCACAGACCCCTATCTGCTCACTTCTGTATCCCCCCTTTTACTCACCTCTGTACCCCAGCCTCCCAAGCTCACTTCTGTACCCCTAACCCCCCATGCTCACCTCTGTACCCTGCACCCTGTGTACACTCACCTTTGTAGCCCAAAACCCCTCTCTCTGCTCACCTCTGTACCCCAACCCCCCTCTGCTCACCTCTTTACCCCCAACCCCTCCTTCTCAACGCCTTACCTCTGTACCCCCCCTCCCCCCGCTCACCTCTGTACCCTAAACCCCCCTTCTCTGCTCACCTCTGTACCCCAACCCCCCCTTTTGATCACCTCTGTACCCCTAACCCCCATACTCACCTTTGTACCCCACACCCTGTGTCCACTCACCTCTGTACCCCTAACCTCCCTGTGCTCACCTCTGTACCCCACACTTTGTGTCCACTCACCTCTGTACCCCAACCCCCCTCTGCTCACCTCCTTACCCCCAACCCCCCCATTCTCACCTCCTTACCTCTGTAGCCCCCCCCCCCCACTCGCCTCTGTACCCTCAATCCCCCTTCTCTGCTCACCTCTGTACCCCAAGCCCCCCTTTTGCTCACCTCTGTACCCCTAACCCCCCCCATGTTCATCTCTGTGCCCCACACCCTCTGTCAACTCACCTCTGTACCCCAACCCCCCTCTGCTCACCTCTTTACCCCCAACCTCTGTACCCTCAACCCCCTCCTCTGCTCACCTCTGTGCCCCCAAACCTTCCTCTCTGCTGGCCTCCACACCTCAATCCCCCCCTGTTGGCACACCTTTGCTAAAGCCAACCCCCACTCTCCCTCCTGATCCCCTCTGTGCCCTGCTTTCCTCTAATCAAAGCCACAGGGCAGGGTCGTTCTTCCCTTGCAGACCACAAGGCCTAGGGCAGTGCTGGCCAGGTGCAGCAAGTGTAGCCAGGCTAATGACAAGTGACGTACAGTTGGCTGTAGTGTGTAGTTTAGGATTGATGACCATTTGCTGAGTCAGAACCCAGGGCACTCCCCCTCCCTGTACCCGCTCTACATGCTACCTTGCTTGCATACCTGGTATTGCCCTGTAGAGGGAGCTGGAGAGCTCAGGACTTAGGAAGCCGCCTCCCCCTTCCACAGTTCTTCTCTGTACTGTCCCAACCGAGGTCCTGATATGCCGATGTACAATCGGCGGAGCGGGACCTCAATCAGATCTGACAGCTTTTCTCATCCACGACACCATGGCACCCCTGAGGACCTCAAGTGGCACCCCAGGGTGCCGTGGCACCCCGGTTGAAAAAGGCTTCCCTAGACAGTAAAATAGAATAAAATAGTTCCAATTTTTTTATGTCACTTGATCAGGGGCGGACTGACCATTTAGAAACTTGGGCACTGCCCGAGGGCCCGGGGTCAGTAGGGGGCCCCATGAGATGCCCCTGGTACCTTTTTCATAGGCTTTTTTGAGTTTGGGCAAGGACACAGGGGCCCCATGAGTTGACACAAAATTTCAGTAAAAAACACACTAAAGTGAATTTTAGGGCAAACAAACACAGTAAATTACCCAAATTTGTGGTAAAATATAAAAGAGGAGGTTGCGCTGAGTAAATATATACGCAATACTTCAAACCTTAATTTGTGTGCGTCTATGAAATGGCGACAAACTTCAGTACCCCATATTTTCTATAGGTGATGCTTCAGAAGCCCTTACAGGTCATCAGTGTAGTGTTACGGAGGAGGTCTGGCGCTGGAATTATCGCTCTCACTCCGGCGTGTGCGGCGATATGTAACATGTGCATTGCGATGAATGTTTTCACATGTAGGTGACATGGTGTGTGGGATTAGGTCCGTATATGTGTATATGTGAAGTTGGGGGGCTCCACATCTTTGGGGGGGATGTTATGTACTTGGGTGTAACCTTATTTTCTGCAATAAAGAAATATTTTTTCTACTTAACCTCTTTTTTATCAAATAGGAGACACAAAGTCCTCTATGTGATTTTTAGGTGACAGGTTCTCTTTATTGAGATATGCCGGGTCTAAACGACCCCTCATGTCTGCTCCAATGGATGTGGGCTCCAATGGATGTATTCCAATGCAGATCGCATTGCAATGCATTTCCCCCTGGCTAATATAGTGACGGGGTGACCCGGAGGTGACATCATGACCCAGAAGTGACATCATACATGTCACTTTCTAGGTCATGGCATGAAGGGGAGGAGAGCAGACGTATATCTCTCCTCTCCATGTTGGCCCTGGGCCTGCAGATGGGCAAGCAGAGCCCGGAATACATGGCGGGAGCGTGCGCAGGGTGGGCACCATTACCGAGGGGCTAGGGAAGCAATCAGCCAACTGCTTCCACCTGACAGGCAGGAGTCAGTGTTACCCTAGTTTCACATCTGTGAGGGTGGTGCCGCTGAGGATCCGCATGAAAATCCGTGCAGCCGCTCCACCCTCACAGAGAAATGCGGACCCGCGGGAGGGTGCCATAAGTTCTAATGGCACGCCGTCCGCACTGGAAAACACAACAGTACTGAGAACCGAGGTTCCCGTGCGGGTTTGCGTTTTCCAAAGAGTGCAGGGACTTCTCTGCGTGTCACAGGGCACAGGAGTCCATTTAAATGAACGTGCTCTCATGCCTGTGTAAAATGTGGCCCAGGCGGCCTCATAGATGTGAACCCGGGGTCAGTCACAATCCCGGGGGTGCAGCCTGTCGTCATAGCCCGCTATTGAGAGTAAAATGTACATAAAAACATCTGATAGGGGCGACCATCTCTGAGGGAAACTTCTCTACCTTTCTCCTTTCATGGCGCTTACATTGTATAGTATTCCCCTTCCTTCCTCCCAGCTATATAAAGGTTATGTATGGAGAGGTTGAGGAGCTGGGCCAGCACTCCTAGAAGAGGGGAGGGCTATGACATGCTGGGCTGGCTTTCCTGGACTATGAAGCTGCAATGCACATGGCAATGGAGAGGAGGACAGGGCGGGTATAGGAGTGTATAGGTCTGCACTGCTCTCAGGCGGTGACACGGCCTCCCTGTCAGTGCCGGGACTACCTCCGTGTGACCTGTGAGGAGACAGGAGGGGAGGAGGACAGACACCGGGGGAGGGGGCGGAGCAGGGGAGGGAACAAAGCCGGAGAAGCGCCTCCCTTCCAGGAACAAGAGCGGCACCTGCAGCGCTGGGCTCCGTGTCCCCAGCAGGGAGGAGGAGGAGGGGGACACCGAGCACCGACACCCCCGGGACAGGGAGGAGCGGGACGCCGTGTACCCCGGGACAGGTGTGTGTGGGGGCGGGCCACACGGGGATTGTTTACCTTCTGCAGCAGGAAGTGTGTGTGTGTGCGGGGAGCCTGCTGAGGAGGGGGCCGGGGAGGACGGACACAAGTTATCACCCTGCTCTGTCACTGCCAGGGGTGAGGGCACACCGCCATGGAATAGTCCTGACCGGCCTGGAAACTTTCCTCACTGATGAGTCTGGGGACACATGGGGAGGGGGGATGCATACTGGTTGTACTGGGGGGGAGGGGAGATTCATACTGGATGTACTGGTGAGGAGGGGGGATGCATACTGGTTGTACTGGTGAGGGGATGCATACTGGTTGTACTGGTGAGGGGTTGCATACTGGTTGTACTGGTGAGGGGATTCACACTGGCGAGGTGGGGGGGATTTACACTGGCGGTACTGGTGAGGTGGGTATTCATACTGGTGAGGGGGGGGGGATTCACACTGGCGGTACTGGTGAGGTGGGGATTCATACTGGTGAGGGATTCACACTGGCGGTACTGGTGAGGTGGGGATTCATACTGGTGAGGGGGGGGGGGGATTCACACTGGCGGTACTGGCGAGGTGGGGATTCATACTGGTGAGGGGGGGGGGGGGGATTCACACTGGCGGTACTGGCGAGGTGGGGATTCATACTGGTGAGGGGGGGATTCGTACTGGCGGTGAGGATTCATACTGGTGAGGGGGGGGGGGGATTCACACTGGCGGTACTGGTGAGGGGGGTGGATTCACACTGGTGAGGGGGGTGGATTCACACTGGTGAGGGGGGTGGATTCACACTGGTGAGGGGGGGATTCATACTGGTGAGGGGGGGGATTCACACTAGTGGTACTGGCGAGGTGGGGATTCATACTGGTGAGGGGGGGGGATTCACACTGGCGGTACTGGCGAGGTGGGGATTCATACTGGTGAGGGGGGGGGGATTCACACTGGCGGTACTGGCGAGGTGGGGATTCATACTGGTGAGGGGGGGGGGGATTCACACTGGCGGTACTGGCGAGGTGGGGATTCATACTGGTGAGGGGGGGATTCGTACTGGCGGTGGGGATTCATACTGGTGAGGGGGGGGGATTCACACTGGCGGGTACTGGCGAGGTGGGGATTCATACTGGTGAGGGGGGGGGGGATTCACACTGGCGGTACTGGCGAGGTGGGGATTCATACTGGTGAGGGGGGGGGGATTCACACTGGCGGTACTGGCGAGGTGGGGATTCATACTGGTGAGGGGGGGATTCGTACTGGCGGTGGGGATTCATACTGGTGAGGGGGGGGGATTCACACTGGCGGTACTGGCGAGGTGGGGATTCATACTGGTGAGGGGGGGGGGGATTCACACTGGCGGTACTGGCGAGGTGGGGATTCATACTGGTGAGGGGGGGATTCGTACTGGCGGTGGGGATTCATACTGGTGAGGGGGGGGGGGATTCACACTGGCGGTACTGGTGAGGGGGGTGGATTCACACTGGTGAGGGGGGTGGATTCACACTGGTGAGGGGGGTGGATTCACACTGGTGAGGGGGGTGGATTCACACTAGCGGTACTGGTGAGGGGGGGGGATTCACACTAGCGGTACTGGCGAGGTGGGGATTCATACTGGCGGTACTGGCGAGGTGGGGATTCATACTGGTGAGGGGGGGGGGGGATTCACACTGGCGGTACTGGCGAGGTGGGGATTCATACTGGTGAGGGGGGGGGGGATTCACACTGGCGGTACTGGCGAGGTGGGGATTCATACTGGTGAGGGGGGATTCGTACTGGCGGTGGGGATTCATACTGGTGAGGGGGGGGGATTCACACTGGCGGTACTGGCGAGGTGGGGATTCATACTGGTGAGGGGGGGGGGGATTCACACTGGCGGTACTGGCGAGGTGGGGATTCATACTGGTGAGGGGGGGGGGGGATTCACACTGGCGGTACTGGCGAGGTGGGGATTCATACTGGTGAGGGGGGGATTCGTACTGGCGGTGGGGATTCATACTGGTGAGGGGGGGGGGGATTCACACTGGCGGTACTGGTGAGGGGGGGTGGATTCACACTGGTGAGGGGGGTGGATTCACACTGGTGAGGGGGGTGGATTCACACTGGTGAGGGGGGTGGATTCACACTAGCGGTACTGGCGAGGTGGGGATTCATACTGGTGAGGGGGGGGGGGGGGATTCACACTGGCGGTACTGGCGAGGTGGGGATTCATACTGGTGAGGGGGGGGATTCACACTGGCGGTACTGGCGAGGTGGGGGATTCATACTGGTGAGGGGGGGGGGGATTCACACTGGCGAGGTGGGAATTCACACTGGTGAGGGGGGTGGATTCACACTGGTGAGGGGGGGGATTCACACTAGCGGTACTGGCGAGGTGGGGATTCATACTGGTGAGGGGGGGGGGGGGGGGGAGTCACACTGGCGAGGTGGGGATTCATACTGGTGAGGGGGGGGGGATTCACACTGGCGAGGTGGGGATTCATACTGGTGAGGGGAGTGGATTCACAATGGCGGTACTCGAGAGGTGGGGATTCAGACCAGTTATACCGGTGAGGTGGGGATTCATACTGGTGGTACTGGCGACGTGGGGATTCATACTGGTGAGGGGGTGGATTTACACTGGCGGTACTGGTGAGGTGGGGATTCATACTGGTGAGGGGGGTGGATTCACACTGGCGGTACTGGTGAGGGGGGGTGGATTCATACTGGTGAGGGGGGTGGATTCACACTGGCGGTACTCGGGAGGTGGGGATTCATACCAGTTATACTGGTGAGGTGGGGATTCATACTGTTTGTACTGGTGAGGAGGGGGGGTGGGGATTCATACTGGCTGTACTGATGAAGTGGGGATTCATACTGGTTGTACTTGGGAGGGGGGGGGAGATTTGTACCCGTGAGGTGGGGATTCATGCTGGTTGTACTGATGAGGGAGGGGGGATTCATGCTGGTTATACTAGTGGGGGGGGGGGGGGAGGGGAATTCATGCTGGTTGTACTGATGAGGGAGGGGGAATTCATACTGGTTATACTAGTGGGGGGGGATTCATGCTGGTTGTACTGATGAGGGAGGGGGGGATTTATACTGGTGAGGTGGGGATTCATACTGGCTGTACTGGTGAGGATGGGGGGATTCATACAGGTTGGCTAATCCTTATGCTGTTTAGCATTCATAAATAGATGAGAAAGTATATTATCTTAACTTTTTTTTATTTTTTTTAACATTTCCTAAGTTGCTTCCTGGTTTCCATGCCTAGGCAAATGATGTCATAAATCCCAGGAGTCTTCAGGAGAGGAGGAGGGGTTTTCTCAGCTAAGCACACCCTCCTGTCTGAATACCTGAGCTAAGGGCAGATGGATTCCAGGGAGTAAATGCTACATGAATTATCTGCACTTTTGAATCAGGTAATTTTTTTTTTTTTTTTTTTTAACCAGATCTTCAAAAGCAGAAACAAAAGTTACATTTAATATCACAAAAAAACCAAGACACTGCACATACCCAGAACTTGATGTTAAATCAAGCAATAAAGGAATATGTAAATAATTTGCGCCCACTTGCCTTCCTGAAGATTTACCCCCCTTCCTGACCAGGCCATGTTTTGTGTTCCGGCGCTGCACAACTTTCAATTGCGTCCTTTTTTTTTTTTTCCCACGGACTGAGCTTTCTTTCGATGGTATTTGATCGCATCTGCATTTTTTTTATTTTTTGCGTTATTTTAAGAAAAAAACAATATTTATGACTTTTTGCTATTAAACATGTCTAGTAAAAAAAATTAAAAATCAAATTTAGGCCAAAATGTATTCTGCTACATGTATTACATGTATTTGCTTAAATTAATTATTTTACGTGAAAGTTATAGCGCTTACAAATGCTGGTATATATAATGGAGGTTTTTTTTTTTTTTTTTTAAATTTGTACTAGTAATGGCAGCGATCAGCTACTGCAGGACTGCGGCAGACATTCTTACACTGGGGGAAACTAACTTGGTATCACTGACATCCCCAGTGAAACAAATACAGTGATCAGTGCTTAAAAAAAAAAAAAAAAAAAAAAAAAAAAAAAGCACTGACCCTGTACTAATGGCACTGGGCAGGAAAAAAGGAAGGGGTTAACATGAGGGGCGATCAAAGGGTTAACGTGTGCTGGGTGTGTTTTACTAGGGGGTGGTGTCTGTGTGCTTCACTGTAAGCACACTGCTTTGGATGGCAGTGCTGTGCACAGCCGTCCAAAGCAGTGTGTCCGAGCTGACGGAGGAGAACCGTTAGTAAACAAAACGGTTCTCCTCCCCGTCGGATATCCTCGGTAATCATCGGGAGCCAACCAGACAGTCACAGTCTGGGAACTGGTGATTGGTGGCCGCGAATATCGGTGCGCGTAGGGCATTTTCCCTCTACCCAGAAATGCAAAAGTGTGTGTGTGTGTGTGTGTGTGTGTGTGTGTGTGTGTGTGTGTGTGTGTGTGTGTGTGTGTGTGTGTGTGTGTGTGTGTGTGTGTGTGTGTGTAAAATTTTACACACCTTTGCCACCCTGTAGAAGTATTTCTGCTATAGGGCGGTTAAAGTAGAACCAAGGCTTTTTTTCAGTGGGATCTCTGGGGAACGCAGTTCCGGCACCTTCAGCACTGGATGTATGTAATGGAAAGGGGTGCTGGAGGGTGTGTTTTTTCATTGGTGGGAATCTGTTTGCATGGGGGGGTCTATTCTTTTGGGGGGGGGGGGGTTGTTATGTTGCGGGAAGGTTAGTTGATGCTAGGAGGGATCTCCTGTTGAGGTAGGAGTCTATTGATGCTGGCTGCTGGGGTGGATCTATTGTTGTGGGGGTGTCCATTGTTGCTGGGGGGTCTATTGTGTGGGGGATCTATTGCTGCTGTAGATTATACTGATTTTTCTTAACACATTACATACAATTTACTTAGCACCACAAAATGTATACTTGGTTCTGACGGGGGTCTATTGTCACTGGGGTGGATCTATTGCTGCTGTAGGGGTATTATTATTATACAGGATTTATATAGCGCCAACAGTTTGCTCAGCGCTTTACAATCTAAAACTGGAGACAATACAGCTCAATACAAGAGGGTTAGGAGGGCCCTGCTCCTTGAAACTCACAATCTAAGGTATTCTGTTGCTAGGGGGATCTATTATTACTGGGGGGGGTATTGTTGCTGGCTTCAGGTTTTTGCTGCTTTTTTCATTATCTTTAACAAATTACTTGGTTCTGTATTCTCTAAAAGGGGCGGTACTGGGTGGTGAGTAGGGGGTGGAACCAAGGCACTGTGCTTGGGGGTGGGGGGTGGAGACAAGGGGTTACTAAAAAGGTAGGGAGTTCCTGCACCTATTTTCAGAATGGGGGGGAAAAAAGCTGAGAGTAGAACTACAGGCAAAACTGTGTTTTTTTTTTTTTTGTTTCATTTTGGATATAGCAGAGGACCCATGTCAGGTTTCATCCCAAATCCCCCCCCCCCCCCTTTTTTTTTTTTTTTTTTTTTTTTTTTAAGCCATCTGTGTACCGTTGCTGAAATTTCCCTCCAATTCCTGTCACATATGCAAATGGAGTGAGCGGAAATCCTTGCAAATTAAGGGATTTCCTTGGGAACTCCCAGGTCCCCATTGGAACATTTTCCCCCATTAACACACCGAGCTGGGTGGCTCAGCTCCAGCCCTCTCTTCTCATTGGCTCACTGGCTGTGATTGACAGCAGCAGGGGCCAATGGCTTCTGCTTCTGTCTCAGCCAATGAGAGGGAGTCCCAGAATAGGCGGGGCTCTAGTGCACATTGCTGGATTGAGGGGGGGGGCTGCTGCACAAAGGGTTTTTTTTTTTTTTACCTTTTTATGCTTAGCATGCAGGAAGGTAAAAAAACTTTGAGCCTTTACAACCTCTAAGAGTTGCAAATATAGACACCCAGTAGTAATGAAGTTTAGGGCAGGGCCACAAATTGTAAATGAGGGATCCTGTATCTGTCCTTACTTAGATGGCCACAGCCAGAAATGCTAGGGGGTTGTTTTTCAAAGTGATTTCTCAGAAAAATAAAGAATAGAGACATGGATGAATGGAGGAGTTTGATTTGAATATTAAAAATGAAGTAAATGGCGTTTTTGATTTGTGGTGCTTTGATGCAGATTTGATCCCAGACACTAAAATCTCATAAGCCTAAACACGTTTTGTCTAATTTAAAAAAATAGTTTTCATTCTTTGGAAGTCTGAACTTTCATTAGAATAATAATTGGTGATCCTGCCGTGAAGGTCCTGGTTCATGTGCTCTCTGTTATGGGGTGACCGCTGTCTCCCAGTTGTGCTCCTATGTTGTCACCCAGTCACAGATGCCACTGGTCAAGACCACAAGGGGCCAGCAGGTATTGCACATTATGGCTGCCAGTCCAGCACAATAGTGGGCATTTGATATTGGAGCAAGTGTATGTAGATAGGAAGTCTTTAGAAGGGTTGCAGGAGATCAGCAGCACCCAGATGAAAAGTATTATTAAAAAGGTGAAACTGTATTTTAAAAAAAAAAAAAAAAAAAAATCATGACATTTGTTTTGATATAGTATTTTAGGAAATTAAATGGCATCTATTTAAGCCTCTTTCACATGGGGCGAACTCCGTTATGATCGGCAGAAGATCTGTCCGCCAACCCTCTGTTGTTCAGAGCAAAAGGATGACGGTTCCATCCTTTTCTGCAGAGTGGACACACAGAGCCCACTCTCCTCTGTGGGCAGCTGGGTGTAAACGGACTCCACTATCCATTTACACTCGACTGCCCTCTGAGCTGCCTAGACAGAGGAGGATGGATCCCCTTCTGTGTTTTTTTTTTTTTTAATGTTGGTGGACTGGATCAGATTTGAAGTCTGTTTATGCCCCATATGGGTGAATGGTGGGCCTGATCAGGGTCCACCTGAAAAACTGACTGTCAGACCTGATTGGGACCCTTTGTGTGAAAGGGGCCTTAGATCTACTTTTTAATAGGTTTCTGAAGTGTCACATTATGGACTGAAAGGGGAGCCCTGGAATTGGTGCTTCACCAAGAATGGCCTGCCAGGAGCATTGGTGTGGGTGAGGTTCCCTATCTATTTTGGTTAATACTGTTTTTCCTACCATACTGCAAGGAATCATTTTATATCCCTGCATTGTGGTAACACACGTTACATGTGTTGCAGCTCGCTGCATCGAACCATAGCGCGTTGCTGTGAGTTGCATTATAAATTTTGTGACTTGTCTGATTTTTCAGGATGTTTTGGTACGTTGGCAGCCCATTACTTGCAATGGGCTGCCTTAATACAATGCACGTGACTTAATGCTCCACAAAATGTAAATGAGCCCTAGAAGGACTGTGATGCAAAGAAAGCCATGACGTATTCCCACTGATGGGGTTTTTTTATTTTTTGTTGTTACATGTTCCCATTCATATAGCAACATTGATGCTTACCTTTTTCATTTGCTTAGAATTCCTACTAAAATTCTTATGTAAAGTATGACTAAAGGAAAAGCAGGGACTCTCACTTTTTGGGATTTCCTGTTGAGGCTATGGGACAGGAAGTGGAGGGAAATCTCTCCAAATGGAACAAGGATGGCACCCCCCCAAAAGAAAAAAACCGATGGGTTATAACGCTACCTTACTCAGAGACAAAAAATAGTTTTGCCTTTTCTGTTCTACTTCAAGCTGGCCAAACAGATTTCTGTTGATTCCTGCTGAATTCGAGCTGTGGGTGTCCCTGCCGGCTTGGAAAACTTCAGTGGAAACTTTGAAGGAGCCAGGTGGAAAATTGTCAGCTGAACAGTGACTGCATCTTATCAGATTCAAATATTCAGAAAGCTGTGACTGCTGCAGTTTGAATGCAATAGCTGGAAGGGGAGATTTTCTCTGTGCTGTTTATCGTGGATAGGAGAGTCAAGTGATTTTTCTCATTCAGCTTTGCCATGAAGCTAGCCAGACAAAAAAAAACATGCACTTGAGAGGATTATGTAGGTTGCTGCCAGGTTTCTTTTCTTTTTTTTTTTTCTCCTGAGAATCTTAGTTTTCTTGCCTGTTCTAGTACAAATCCATGGCCATCAGGCTAGGTTCACACTAGTGCAGTACATCGCATGTGATTCGCACAGGAGCTGCACCGCATTCCTGTGCAAATCACATGTGATTTGTGTGTGGTGCGATTGGAGCCATACATTTTATGTATGGCTGAAATTGCATTGCATCCGCACCAAAGAGGTGCAGGACCCTTTTTTTGGCTCCGCCCTAGACGGAAATCGTATTCACACCTATGCAATCTGATTTTTGCACATCGCACCGTGTTTTTCGGACTGATTTCAGGTTGTTAACTTGACATACACACCCGCATCGGTTCGCATGAACGTGGTGCAAATTCCATACTGCATCAGTGTGAACCCAGCCTCAATACCTCGGGGCCCTGCCTGACCAGAAAAAAGTATGCAGTCAGGTACTTTTGACTCCACTTGAATTTTTTTTTTTTTTGGGTGTGGACTAAAATCTATTGAATTCACACCCATTGACATATTGTGAATCAAGTTTAATAATGGTGGACTGCATAGTTTTTTATTTATTTTTAAAGGGGAATTGTCACAATGGGGTAGATTTACTAAAACTGGAGCACACAGAATCTGGTGCAGCTGTGTATAGCAGCCAATCGGCTTCTAACTTCAGCTTGTTCAATTTAAACTATGACAAAACCTGGAAGCTGATTGGTTTCTATGCAGAGCTGAGCTGCTCCAGATTTTGCACTCTCCAATTTTCATAAATCTCCCCCCAATGTAAACCTACATTGTGAGAACCCTCAAAGCTGACGTTCTCCAACTTCTGATCAGCTAATGAAATTTGATCGCCTTGCTGTGAATGGCACCAATGTTCTGGTGCTAGCTTGCAGCACAGTAGTTGAGCGGTGACAACTTTTATCTGAGGCTTCTCACACAGGGGTTTTTCTGCTTTAATATCTGATCTCCACATTGTGCTTGTGGTGTGGTGGTTTTTTGTCGTACCCCCCCCCCCCCCCCCCGAATCAATCTAGTTTCGGTAAAGTTTGTTTTTGAAGTAAAAGCAGTGATTTAATGTCATTCTTTTAAATAGCATACATATTCCACACTGCTTTCTTCTTTTAAATCTGTTAAACACTTTTTTTTTCTTTCCTTTTGTCACAGGGTTCTTTCACAACTCAAAGAAATAGCTTAACCCGACATGCACGAGTCTCTACCCAACTGTGCCGCACTTTCCTTTAAACTTTTCAAGTCTGGCAGGCAATGTCACAGCATGAGCCGCAGAGGAATGGAGGTCACCACTGCCAAGGTAATGCCAGCTTAGTGAATTTCCAGTTCACTAGAAAGGCAAAAGCAAGGAGTATTCTTTTCTGCTTCTAGATTGTGCTGGTGTGTGCATACATGGAAGGGCAGCTTGTGGAATTATGCTTTGTCATGTGTAGTAACGTACAAAACATGGGCCCGGAGGCTGGTTTTGCAAGGTCGTGGGCTGCCTGTTTATTTCTTCCCCTTTTTTCATGGCACTTTTTGTTCATCCTAAACATCATGTTGCAGAAAAACTTCCTGCTGCCATATTCAGTCCTTTGCTGTGACATTGTAACTCAACGGCTTTTAGCTTCAAGTACTTTTGTTTTGTGGCGGTGCCAATAGCTGCTATGCAGAGGAAGGATTGTTAATTCTAGTATCTGTGTCTTTTGTTTTTGATTTGTCCCACAAGAATAGCAGCTTTTTGGTATGTGGATTTTATAGTGTAAATTAATTTTTAAGGAGGTGAAAGAGGAATTGCAGGTATGGTATATTTTTTTTACATACTGTAGTTACATTGGTCCAACTTATACATGATACTGATGGCCCTGAAAGCTGGGAATCCATGAAGTAGACTTCACTAATCTAGTGATCTTCACTTTGTTCCAGGTCCTGTTCTAAGCAACTAACCTGATGCATTCTGAACACAGCAGGTTGACCGCTCAGCACAGACGCCATTCAGAAAATTCTCTGACTGGGCAGGGTGGTGATGTCACGCTCTCCACCTTGTCCAAAGCATTCCCTGAATGGAGCCTCCTGCTCAGCATCTGACAATACCAGGAATTCTTTAAATATTAGTCCACTCAAGACCAACATTTCAGTTACTGGTAGAAGCCAAAACGTTAAAGTGGTTGTTAAAGTCTCCAAGGTTTTTTTTTTTTTTTTTTTTTTTTTTTTTTTTTTTTTTTTTTAACCTTCGTGCATTGTATGCATGAAAGTAAAAAAACTGGTGTGCAGCAACCCAATACCTACCTGAGTCCCCCTCCTAATCCAGCAATGTGCATGAGGGCCTTGGCTGTCCCGGGTCTCCCCCTCATTGGCATGAACCAATGAGGAGAGAGCGGGAACGAGGCCGAGCAGCATCAGTGTGTGAATTGACACAAAGAGCAGTGGTTTGGGAGCCCTCATAGCAAGCTGCTTGCTGTGGGGGCACTTGGCAGGAGGAAGGGGCTAGGAGTGCCAGCAAGGAACCAGGAGAGGAGGATCGGGGCTGCTCTGTGCAAAACCACTGCACAGAGCAGGTAAATATAACATGTTTGTTATTCCAAAAGAAAAATATGCCTTTTACAATCACTTTAATGCCCATTTCTATTTTTTACTTGTGAAAATGTCACCATTTTGTTCTAGTGTTTGGTGTTTTTTTTTTTTTTCTTTCTACAAATCTGACTTGATCTGTGCCCCTAAATGCAGGCTCCGCTTATGTAGCTTCTTCCCCTCCCTCAACTGTTTGAAAAATATATACTTGCCTTACTGATGGGGTTCAGAGGGCTTGTTTAGGGAAGGTGATGTCATTTTGGTCTTTTTGTGGGACCCTGGTAAAGCTGATTATCTCAAATTCCATGCGAACACACTCCTCTGTACGGTGCTGTAGCATCCTTTTGCGGGAATTTGAATCCAAAGCTTTACAAAGATCCCTCTGTGAAGCCCAGTGATGTCTGTGATAGGAAGCAGCGGGAACCTGAGAAAAGGTGAAGATTTTAATGCATTTTCTTTCAATTAGTTTTTTTTTTTTTTTTGCCTCTTACATAATGCAGTGTTTTTTTTACCAGGAGTGCGGCAGCCACATGTGCAGACCTTGCAGTTTAGTGCAAGTTCCCCATCTGCTACAATGAAAATATATAAACAGCTGCTAGCACAAATGGTGCAAATGACACTTTGTTTAACGTTGTTATATTTAATTAGTTAACACTAAGCACAGCACTTTTTTTTTATAATGAATGCTATATTGTATTGGCAATTTATGCAGACAGATTTCTTTTTGTAGTGTTTTTGTTTTTTTGTTTTTTTTTCTCCCCAACTATAGCATGCAAAAGCAAATGAGTTCAAACCTAAAGGCCTCATGCACACTGCGAAGCTCAAAAAACATTGTGAGCTACAGGAGTTTTTAGAATTAAAAAAAGCATTAAAAAGACGACGTGTTTTTGCATGCATGCGTCCCACGTCTGGTATTAATGCATTCTATTAGCCAGAATTCTGGCCATTAGAATGCATTAACTTGTGCGTGATTTTTTTTTTTGTTTTTTTCTCTGAGCGTTTTTATGCTCAAAAGATTCTCTCCTGAATGCACAAGTAATGTGGGGTTTTTTTGTTTTTTCTATATTTATGTATTGTTGCCTGAAAATTCCTATAGTGTGCATGGACACATAGGCTACCATGGAGGGGAGTTAAGAGGCAGAGAAAATATAAAGTTCAAAGCAGCTCAAATGGCTGTAGGAGCAGCTTCTTAGAACTGAAATGTGCATGAGGCTGGTAAAAAAGAAAAAAAAACATTTACGTTAAACTTTTACCTATTTTCTACATCACATAAAATATGTATTGTAAGTGTTAGTCAGAAGGCTTATATTTTGGTATAAATATCTGGGGGTGCACAAAAAAATGGCATTAGAGAAAACAGAATAATTTGAAAATGCTCTTGCCCATAACTTTTTTTTCATTTCTTATGGCATAGAATATAACAAATTATATATGGAACTGACATCTACCTCTAAATTTAAAGCCCTAGCTGAACCCCCTTCTCCAATGATGTTGGTGTTTATTGTGAAACATGTGGAACTGAGACCTCTACCAAATGACAAAATGCTTTAAAACTTGAAGCTGAACTAAACTTAAAAATTGTGAGCAGGCAGGTTTTTATTGTGATGTCTCTTCTGCCATAAAACAAACGTTCTAGTTGCAATACTTCTGCACAACCTGGGAAAACTCCCACTTTCACCAGCTCCTCTAACCGATTTCAAAAAGCTATGTACCTCTGCCCCTCCTGTCCAGACATGGCCTTTCACGCTCTTAGGCTGCATTCAAACTTGAGTGTTTTTTGTAGCTTGAAGCTCCAAAAAAAATCTCAAACTTAAAAAAAAAAAAAAAATCAATTGTTCTCTATGGTGCCTGTTCACACCTCACTGCCTGAACAGACCCCATAGAGAACAATTGATTTTTTAAGTTTGAGCGTTTTGGAGCTTCTAGCTACAAAACACTCAAATGTGAATGCAGCCTTACTCCTCTGCCCTTCTGACCAGGTGAGTAAGAGTGAAATCATTTTTTATGTTCTTAGCTGATAAAGTATATTCACTTAGATCTTCAAAGTCTTAGTTGCTAAAGTATTTGCAAGGTTCCATGCACACGGGGTGTGCACAAGATCTAAACATTCAAGGGAACAACCCACCTCCCTGCATAAGGGCACAGGGCGGGGCAAACCAAATTTAGCAACCAGAGACCCATCCCAACAGACAGTCCCATCAGGAGGGCTGCTGGAAACACCCCCCAGCAAGTCAATACTCAAACACATAATAGAACAATGGGACCACGTGGCAGTGAATAATGAACTACCCCCAAACCAATACACAAACATTACATCCCATAATAGTTTGCTAGAGCAATGGGATGCAGCCACATGGCAGAGAACAATGAACAATCTCCACACCAATATTAGAACATTTCACCCTGCACCCCTAACAGGCACAGGGTGCCTTAGACATAAGAGGAACAGGAGGAGCTGAGACGGGTCTCCCCCACCCCCAAAAGTCTCTCCCATTACAACTTTTTTTTTTTTTTTTTGTTTGCTAAGAAAAAATATTTTTGGTTGGAAAAAAAAAAGTCCAGAAAGACTGTTTTGCTGCATTTTTCAGTGATAGAGCATTTTGACACCTAAAAAAGCACACTACTTCTGGGGTTTTTTCCAGCCAAAAATGCCCCTGCCAAAAAAATGTTGACTACAGTCTGTGTGCATGGACACATAGGATAACCTGCTGGGGGGGTTTACCGTCTGTAGAAAAAAATGTCAAAAGCCAAAAACAGCCGCTGTAAAAACGTCCAGGACTAACAGTGTGGTGGTTGTTTTGTTTTGTTTTTTTGTGGTGTGTGGGGTGTTTTTTTTTTTTTTTTTTTTTTCTGAAAACAAAACTGTATTAAATTGTGTTCACATCTCCCTGATGATCCCAGGTAGTTTTCGGTAACTTCCTTTTCAGGCATTTTTATTCATTCTGTCATCCTTTTTCTGGAACAATGCATTTGTTCATTTGCTCAGGTCATGTTAGAAGGGTATACGTACATATGGGGAATCTCTAGGGTTTGGAATAGGAATTTTGATCGTCATCCAGCTAAGTGTGTGTGTGTGTGTGTGTGTGTGTGTGTGTGTGTGTGTGTGTGTGTGGCATGGAACACCTGCGTTGCTCTACAAGTGATAACATGTCAGAGCTGTGTTGTTGGAGTGATGCATTGAAGTCAGATGAGAGCAGTGCCTGTGCTCCGGGCACTTCTGGCTCTGACAGTGAAGGCTCTGCTTCCTTCCAGGCATTAACATTGGAGCCTACACTTGACATTTTGTCTTTGTGATGTGTGTCTGCAACACTGCGAGTCAGACAGGTTGAAAAGCTAAAAACAAACACTAGAACTGCGTTTTAAAGGAAATGCATTCTTTATTTAGGCCTGGTTCACACTGATGTTTGTAGTCTTCTGAAGGAAAAGTCCCTGAGCCTTTACAAAAATGAAGTGGCTGAAAATGCATAGATATGAACGTCTCATATGAAAAAATTTTAAATGGACTGTAGAAAATGCAAAAAGCGCTAAAAACTGCTTAGGTGTGAATCAGGCCTGATAGAATGGCTTTGCATGAAGAACTCTACTGGCCACTTTGCAACTACAAGAAGAGGAGATCAGTGGTGACTATATAGTACTTGCAATGGATTCTGTTTAATAAACATGTCGGGTGTGTGGGTTTTTTTTTTTAACACAATTTCTGCACAATCCATATTTAAAGGGACTTTGTTATGAGGGAATTGTGAAGGCTACCCCTGCTGCTAAAAACTCCCTTAATGTCTGGTTGTTTCTGACTGATTATGGTTTAGTTGGTTATGGAACAAGCGTGCTATACGTGATTGTCAGAAAAGTGTCAACTCCTTGTCTCTATACTTGTCGCAGGTCAGCTACTAAGACAACATTGTCAAAGAAGAGTTCCTTAAAGTGGTTCTAAAGCAGTCTGTTCTGCACAATCCCGCCCAGCCCCCCCTTATTCTTACCTGAGTCCGATCCAGCCATGTGCACAAGAGCAGCAGCTTTCGCCTCTGTCTCCCTCCTCCTTGAGCAGATTGATATTGCCATTGGCTCCCGCTGTTAATTCAATGCTGCAGCTGGGGGCGGGGCCGAGGTGCCTGCTTTGTGTCAATGGATCCAGACAAAAAAGTGCAGGAGCGAGCCCACATGGGTGCCCCCTGTGGTAAGCAGCTTTCCATTGGGGGCACCCGCTGGAGAGGAGGGGCAGGAGCACCAGCGGGGGACCCCAGAAAGAGGATCGGGGCTGCTCTGTACAAAACCATTGCACAGAGCTTGTAAGTATAGCTTGTTGTTTTGATTAAAAAAAACCCGAAGCTTTATTGGCAGTCTCCATTAATCTCTCTCGTTAGGCTCACATTGTTGCGAGTGCAAGAATTGCAACTGTTCACAGAATCAAAACATGCTGCTATGTAGAGACCTGTAGGGCTGCCATTTATTCTTTAACAGTTGCGTTTATTGAATTTGTTCATCAATACAAAGAGGTACTGTACATATGAACCTGGTCAAATGATTGGTGTACTACAAGACATACATCATTCGTAGGTAACGATGAGTCAGAGTCGTTATGTCTGAGAGGGTCTATGCTTTGGTGACGGTACAAATAAGGTTCTGCTATTGCTATGAATATGGAGCCTAGCTTGAAAACAGAGGGGACAAGAAGGGGGGTGGTTGAGGGGAAGAAGAAGAAAAAAAGATGGGGTGGGGGGATTGGGCAGATGGAGAGGCATGAAAGGGGATGAGGTAGAGTGGATAAAAATACAGTATCCAAGCGCTATCAAGCCCCCAAATGTACACTGTGGGATATCCGCATCTTAAACCATAAGACCCTGTGCCTCCACCCAGCCAGCCCAAATTTTGTCAAATTTACCTGGACAATTTTGGCTTATATATGTAAGTTTTTATATAGGGTTGGAGCCCCATTAATCGCTGCCTTCCAGCCAGAGACCATAGCCATTCATTCTTAATGGCACTCCCATACATCTAAACCTGCAGTTCGTTTTGCGGGTGCAGGGAAATTGCATGGTGCAAAAACACCATTTGATTTCCCTGGCGCTGTGTTTTTAAAATGCTGCAGGCACCTTTTTAATTGCAGGAAACGCAGGCACAGTAGCCCATTTATGTGCACCTGCAAATTTGGGCCGCAAATCCACAACAGTGTGAACCTAGCCCAAATAGTAATTTTAATAAACAAATACATTTTAAATGCAAGCAGTGTATGTACCTGAATTTGATCTGGTATCCACCTCTTACAGTACCGGTACAGCAGAGCTCATAGTATGACGGGCTCCTTGTGTGGCTTCTTAATTTCAGGTTATGCGCTGACAAGGACATGCGGAAGGGAAAGATGAGCTCATGTGCTGCTTCAGAATGACCTGGTCTCAAAGGAAGTAGAATGAATGATGCTGGCCATCAGACTAAAGAAAACGAGTTGCAGAAATAAAGCGCTGCAGGGGAGACTTCTGGTTTGAAGCTGAATATTACAGTGAAGGCTTTTTTTTAATTATATATATAAATATTTGAATGGACTATTCGTTCTGGGAAATCAGTCCTCCTGCAATTAGGATCTTTAATACCTCTCCTGCTGTTTGAACCAGCTGAGCAATCTTCAGAAATAGGCTTTTTTCAGCAGTATCCAATTCCTGAACTTGGTGGTTTGATCTGCTACCCCATTTGTTACTGTGGTATCCTGTAGTAACATTTGAGCCTCCAGGACAAACCACTGAATAGAGAGGTGGACCAGAAGAACACCACCACCAGAAGGGTCACGTTCTGAAGGTTCTTCAGCCTTTTTTTTTCCTTCCAGCAGAAATCGGCAGCACAGGCAACAGGTGAGGCAAGTTGTACACAGTCCTTCTTTGAAAGGAGGACTGTGTATCCAAAATGTATTTTAGTGACAAAGTTTGCTTTATGGCACTTTAGATTTTATGGTTAACTGCCCTTAGCATTCTGAGTAAGACATATTTTCATTCACCAAAATTTTCATTATATTAGTTTGATTCCACACCTGTCTGGAGGCTATGCTCTTGTTTATGGTCTGATAGAGGAAGATGGGCACGTTTTCGTATAACTTCCTAGTAATGGCTCAAGAAGCTCAATTAAAGCAGAACCTATGTCCTTCCATTACAAAATGTGCTGCCTTGCTTAATTATACATGAATCGGCAATAATGTTACGGCCACCGATAGGTAAAGTGGATAACTTGGATTATTTCATACCTGAAAGTAGGTGGGATATAGGGCTGAAAGCGAGTATGTTATTCCTGAAGTTGCCGTGTTGAAAGCAAAAAAAAAATGGACATCATCGTTTGTGTGTGGGGTTGGGTAGCTGCTGACCGGTCATGGTGCCTGTGCTGACCCATGTCCACAGCAAAAAACTACTCTAATGGGCACTTGAGCATCAGAACTGGGCTTTAGAGCAAGGAAGGTGGCCTAGTCTTATGAATTTTTTGTTTTTTTGGTTTGTTTTTTACTTTTTATAACGTGGGTTGCCAGGTGCGTGTGCGTCGCTTGCCTGTATGGGAAGAAGGCAAGGCGGTGGAGGCAGTTTGATGCTCTAGGCAATGTTCTACTGGGGAACCTTGGGTCTTGCCATTTATGTGGATGTTACTTTCACACGCACCACCTCACTAAACTTGTTGCTGACCAAATGGGATTCCTTGATGGCAGTGGCCTCATTGCAAAAAATGGTTCCAAGAATGGTTTGAGGAACACAATGGGGCTGATTTACTAAAACTGTAGAATGCAAAATCTAGTGCTGCTGTGCATGGTAACAGTCTGCTTCTAACTTCAGTTTGTTCAATTGAAGTGGTAGTAAAGTCGTTGTTGTCTTTCACTTGTACGTACAGGTAAGCCTATACCTGTAGGTACTGTAAATATCACCCAAACAATGCATATTTATTTGTAAAAGACACCATTACTTGTAAAAGATGTGCTCTGAAGAAGTGGCATGCCCGTGCTGTTCCTTCAGAGCTGAGTGCTATAAAAAGTGACTTCATCGTGGCTTGGCCATTCGAGCTGCTGGAGTCCACAAATTTGGAAGAAGGACCGGGTAAAGATGAAAGACCTGTCGGTGAGGGAGGAGGGCTTCGTTTTAAGGCAAGTTTCACATAATGTGATGCATGCTAGCACATTATGACATTTTGTCTTCCACTGTTTAAAAAAAAAAAAAAAAAAAAAAGTTGCAGTTTACTACCTCTTTATGCTATAGTTAATATAAAAAAAAAAAATGGAAGCTGATTCGTGTCAATGCAATCGACTTCCAGGTTTTCTGTCAAAGCTTAATTGAACAAGCTGAAGTTAGCAATGGATTGGTTACCGTGCAGAGCTGCACTGGATTTTGCGCTCTCCAGTTTTAGTAAATCAACCCCATTGAGTTCGAGGTATTGACTTGGCCACCATATTCTCCAGATCTTAATCCAATCGAGTATCTGTGGGATGTGCTGTAAAAACAAGTCCGATTCTCCTCAATGTTCGGTGGGTGGTCATAATGGTTGATTGGTGTAAATGTATCTGTACTTACCGTTTTCTTAGTCCCTCTGTCACTGCTGGTTCACAAGCCTGTAACTTGTTGGTACCTGGCCACACCTACTGTACCCCTGCCTGCTGCTTTCTGGATTGACAGCACTGCTACTGAACCCTCCCACTGTGAGCTGCAGTGTAAGGGAAGGGGAGCACATGAGACCCTAATGAAGGATTTGGATCAGTCAAGGAAGGAAAATTTAAGTCTTTGCGTGTTTTACTTTTTATGAGGCTTGTGCATAACATAGTAACTGGATTTAGTATTTGCCCTGTGATACAGGAGCCTATAGATGAACAGTGTGCATGTTTTTATGTTAAGCTCATTGTCACATTGTAAGTGTATGTAAGCTTTTCATGCTGGTGTGTGAATGTCCTTTTGTAGCCTTGTGCCTGAACTGTCTAACCTCAGAACACTTTGCTTTTAGCAGTCCGTGATTCAGTTCTTTAATATGTAATGATATGAATGTTGCTATGCCAACCTTGCCTTCAGTCCTGTGTCTTAGAATTTTTTATTTATTTTTTTCAGTCTCTGTATATTGAGTCAAAAATTTGTGCATATATTTTAAAGTTTGTTTTGGTTTTTTTATTGCTGGGTGCTTCTATGTGTTAGCATAAAGTGAAGCACAGCAACTCCAGGTTAAATAGCCAAAGCTGCTTTTTGCGTCCAGCTTCCGGTTAATAAATAGTCTGACCCAGTTAATAGACTGTTTCCCAGAACCAAAATGTTCATTCTGCTGAATTAAATGCATTGGCTGCAGCTGAGAGGGCAGCAGTGCAAATAAAACATTGCGAATCCAGGTTTTTCTCTTGCACAAATAATAAATTGGGGTGCAGTAAGTAGGAGGTAAGTACAAAGAACAAAATATACAGTATATTTTCAAACTTCTTCATTTAAATGAAAATGTTTGTTTTTGTAATCCATTAAAGTATAGCTAAAGGCAGAAAGCATGCTTTTGGTTTTTGTTTTTTCTTCCCCCTTCTTTTTTTAACACCTAAAATGTTTTTATTGCTGTCTGTGCCCCCTTTAGGAAGATTCACTCTCTCTATGGATGTGTTTTGGGTTTGGCGATTTTTGCCAGAACGGTACTTGCCTAACTGCATTGTGCCAAGTGTAAAGTTTTGGTGGAGGGGAGATTATGGTGTGGGGTTGTTTTTAAGGGGTTGGGCTTGGCCCCTTAGTTCCAGTGAAGGGAACTCTTAAGGCGACAGCATACCAAGACATTTTGGACAATTTCATGCTCCCCAATTTGTGGAAATCGTTCCAACGTGACTGCGCACCAGTGCACAAAGCAAGGTCCATAAAGACATGGATGAGCGAGTTTGGGGTGGAGGAACTTGACTGGTCCTGACCTCAACCCAAAAGAACACCTTTTTGGGATGAATTGGAGCGGAGACTGCGATCCAAGCCTTCTCATCCAACATCAGTGCCTGACCTTACAAATGCAGTTATGGAAGAATGATCAAACATTCCCATAGACACACTCCTAAACCTTGTGGACAGCCTTCCCAGAAGAGTTGAAGCTGTTATAGCTGCAAAGGGTGGACCAACTCAATACTGAACCCTACAGACTAGGATGCCATTAAAGTTCATGTACGTGCAAAGGCAGGCTTCCCATACTTTTTGGTGTGTTCACCGAAGTGAGTGCACCCCTCACATTTTTTAAAATATTTTATTATCTCTTTTCATGTGACAACACTGAAGAAATGACACTTTGCTACAATGTACAGTAGTGAGTGTACAGCTTGTATAACAGTGTAAATTTGCTGTCCCCTCAAAATAACTCAACACTCAGCCATTAATGTCTAAACCGCTGGCAACAAAAGTGAGTACACCCCTAAGTGAAAATGTCCAAATTGGGCCCAATTAGCCATTTTCCCTTCCTGGTGTCATGTGACTTGTTAATGTTACAAGGTCTCAGGTGTGAATGGAGAGAAGGTGTGTTAAATTTTGTGTTATCGCTCTCATTCATATTGGTCACTGAAAGTTCAACATGGCAAAGAACTCTCTCAGGATCTGAAAAAAAAGAATTGTTGCTCTACATAAAGATGGTCTAGGCTATAAGAAGATTGCCAAGACGCTGAAACTGAGCTGCAGCACGGTGGCTAAGACCATAGCAGTTTAACAGGACAGGTTCCACTCCGAATAGGCCTCGCCATGGTCGACCAAAGAAGTTGAGTGTACGTGCTCAGCGTCCTATCCAGAGGTTGTCTTTGGGAAATAGACGTATGAGTGCTGCCAGCATTGCTGCAGAGGTTGAAGGGGTGGGGGGGTCAGCCTGTCAGTGCTCAGACCATACACCGCACACTGCATCAAATTTGGTCTGCATGGCTGTCGTCCCAGAAGGAAGCCTCTTCTAAAGATGATGCACAAAGCTCGCAAACCATTTGAAAACAAGCAGACTAAGGACATGGATTACTGGAACCATGTCCTGTGGTCTGATGACACCAAGATAAACTTATTTGGTTCAGATGATGTCCAGCATGTGTGGTGGCAACCAGGTGAGGAGTACAAAGACAAGCATGATGGTGGGAGTGTCATGGTCTGGGGCTGCATGAGTGCTGCTGGCACAGGGGAGCTACAGTTCATTGAGGGAGCTATGAATGCCAACATGTACTGTGATATACTGAAGCAGAGCATGATCCCCCTCCCTTCAGAAACTGGGCCGCAGGGCAGTATTCCAACATAACGACCCCAAACACACCTCCAAGATGACCACTGCCTTGCTAAAGAAGCTGAGGGTAAAGGTGATGGACTGGCCAAGCATGCCTCCAGACCTAAACCCTATTGAGCCTCTGTGGAGCATCCTCAAACGTAAGGTGGAGGAGCACAAGGTCTCTAACATCCTTCAGCTCCGTGATGTCGTGATGGAGGAGTGGAAGTGGACTGCAGTGGCAACCTGTGAAGCTCTGGTGAACTCCATGCTCAAGAGGGTTAAGGCAGTACTGGAAAATAATGGTGGCCACACAAAATATTGACACTTTGGGCCCAATTTGGACATTTTTTCACTTTAGGGGTGTACTCGCTTTTGTTGCCAGCGGTTTAGACATTAATGGCTGAGTGTTGCGATATTTTGAGGGGACAGCAAATTTACACTGTTATTCAAGCTGTACACTCACTACTTTTACATTGTAGCAAAGTGTATTTTCTTCAGTGTTGTCACATGAAAAGAGATAATAAAATATTGACAAAAATGTGAGTGGTGTACTCACTTTGTGTGTGAGAGCGAGAGATGTGTATATATATTACATAATTACACATGCACATTGCTCAAAAAAATTAAAGGAACACTTTGTAAACAGATCTCAATGGGGAAAAATACCATGCTGGATGTCTATACTGATATGGACTGGGTAATGTTAGGAACGTAAGGATGCTCCATGGTTTGCTGGAAATTTATCAACCTACAGAGGACTGAATTCAGACCCCCGAAAATCAAAGTGAGAAAATGATGCAGCAGGCTAGTCCATTTTGCTGAAACTTTAATACAGCAACTCAAAATGGTCTTTAGTAATTTGTATGGCCCCCACGCGCTTGTATGCATGCCTGACAACATCGGGGCATGCTCCTAATGAGACAACGGATGGTGTCCTAGGGTATTTCCTCCCAGATCTGGACCAGGGCATCACTGAGCTCCTGGACAGTCTCTAAGGTGCAACCTGGTGGTGTCGGATGGACCGAAACATGATATCCCAGAGATGTTCTATTTGCTTTAGGTCAGGCGAGCGATGGGGGGCCATTCCATGGTATCAATTCCTTCATTCTCCAGGAGCTGCCTGCATACTCTCGCCACATAAGGCTGGGCATTGTCGTGCACCAGGAGGAACACAGGACCAGCTCCACCAGTGTAGGGTCTGACAATGGGTCCAAGGATTTCATCCCAAAACCTACAGTGGATATAAAAAATCTACACACCCCTGTTAAAATGTCAGGTTTATGTGATGTAAATGAGACAAAGAGAAATATCAGGACTTTTCCCACCTTTTTTTTTTTTTTTTTTTTTTTTTTAATGTAACCTATGACCTGTACAGCTCAGTTAAACAACAAACTGAAATCTTTTAGTTGGAGGGAAGTAAAAATTCAAAAACTAAAATATTATGGTTGCATAAGTGTGCACACCCTTAAACTAATACTTTGTTGAAGCATCTTTTTGATTTCATGACAGCACTTTTTGGGTATATGTCTATCAGCATGGTGCATCTTGACTTGGCAATATTTGCCCACTTTTCCTTACAAAAACACTCCAAATCTGTCAGATTGCGAGGGCATCTCCTGTGCACAGCCCTCTTCAGATCACATATACAGTGGGGATCGAAAGTTTGGGCACCCCAGCTAAAAATTTGTAGTATTGTGCATAAAGAAGCCAAGGAAAGATGGAAAAATCTCCAAAAGGCATCAAATTACAGATTAGACATTCTTATATGTCAACAAAAGTTAGATTTTATTTCCATCATTTACACTTTCAAAATAACAGAAAACAAAAAAATGGCGTCTGCAAAAGTTTGGGCACCCTGCAGAATTTATAGCATGCACTGCCCCCTTTGCCAAGCTGAGACCTGCCAGTGTCATGGATTGTTCTCAATCATCATCTGGGAAGACCAGGTGATGTCAATCTCAAAGGTTTTAAATGCCCAGACTCATCTGACCTTGCCCCAACAATCAGCACCATGGGTTCTTCTAAGCAGTTGTCTAGAAAACTGAAACTGAAAATGGTTGACGCTCACAAAGCTGGAGAAGGCTATAAGAAGATAGCAAAGCGTTTTCAGATGTCAATATCCTCTGTTCGGAATGTCATTAAGAAATGGCAGTCATCAGGAACAGTGGAAGTTAAAGCAAGATCTGGAAGACCAAGAAAAATATCAGACAGAACAGCTCGCAGGATTGTGAGAAAAACAATTAAAAACCCACGTTTGACTGCACGATCCCTCCAGAAAGATCTGGCAGACACTGGAGTTGTGGTACACTATTCCACTATAAAGAGATACTTGTACAAATATGGTCTTCATGGAAGAGTCATCAGAAGAAAACCTCTTCTACGTCTTCACCACAAAAATCATCGTTTGAACTTTGCAAATGAACATATAGACAAGCCTGATGCATTTTGGAAACCAGTTCTGTGGACCGATGAGGTTAAAATTGAACTTTTTGGCCGGAATGAGAAAAGGTACGTTTGGAGAAGAAGGGGCACAGAATTTAATGAAAAGAACCTCTGTCCAACTGTTAAGCATGGGGTTGGATCAATCATGCTTTGGGGTTGTGTTGCAGCCAGTGGCACAGGGAACATCTCACGAGTAGAAGGAAAAATGGATTCAATATAATTTCAGCAAATTTTGGATGGTAACTTGATGCCATCTGTGAAAAAGCTGAAGTTAAAGAGAGGATGGCTTCTACAAATGGATAATGATCCTAAACACACTTCAAAATCCACGGGGGATTACATCAAGAGGCGTAAACTGAAGGTTTTGCCATGGCCTTCACAATCTCCTGACCTCAACATAATTGAAAATCTATGGATAGACCTTAAAAGAGCAGTGCGTGACAGACAGCCCAGAAATCTTAAAGAACTGGAAGACTTTTGTAAGGAAGAATGGGCAAAGATACCTCAAACAAGAATTGAAAGACTCTTGGCTGGCTACAAAAAGCATTTACAAGCTGTGATACTTGCCAAAGGGGGCAGTACAAGATATTAACTCTGCAGGGTGCCCAAACTTTTGCAGACACCATTTTTTTGCTTTCTGTTATTTTGAAAGTGTAAATGATGGAAATAAAATCTAACTTTTGTTGACATATTATAAGAATGTCTAATTTGATGCCTTTTGGAGATTTTTCCATCTTTCCTTGGCTTCTTTATGCACATTAATACAAATTTTTAGCTGGGGTGCCCAAACTTTCGATCCCCACTGTATAAAAGACAACAGTAGGAGAAGGGGTGTTTAACTATAAGTAGCTCTGTATTAACCAAAGAAGAATTGATGGATTTAGATAAGGGCCTTAAATATGCCCCCCCATACCTGCCAATAAATTCAATATTTATATTGATACAGAGAAATTGATTAGGAGATTGAACATTTAAAAGAATATTGTGAATAACGCCCCTAGCAGTAGAATTACCCATACTAATTTAAAAAACAGATCACTTTTTAATCCACAGATCACGAATAACAGCCAAGTAGATGGTTTTTAAAAAAATGGAAAATCAAGATCTTGATAAACTTATTATCCCCAAAGTTTCTAAGAATATAGGAATTGAAATGGGTATTAAAAAATTAGCTAAGAGAGACGATATAGTTATAAGGCCAGCTGATAAACGAGGAGGAGGAATTGTGGTGTTGTCCAAAGATTATTATTTAAATGAGTTAGCCACTCAATTAAGGGACAGTAACACATATCAGACACTTTCAAGAGAACCGACCATGAAATATAAGAGAGTTGGAAATAATGGTTAAAAAGGGAATAGAGAAGAACATTTTGAATAAGAGTCTAAATGCCTAGTTCCAGAAACATGTAGGTTACCAGTAATATATATACTGTTCCCAAAATTCATAAAAATGCCACAAATCCACCAGGGAGGCCTATAGTGAACGGCATTCAGTCTTAGCGAGGATGGGACAGTATATAGATTAATTTTTACAACCAGTGGTTAAACAAACAAGGTAGTTTTTAAGAGATACCAAGCAGTTAATACAACATCTTGAGGGGTTCAAAGGAGGACTAGATATTTATCTGGCAAGTGCAGATGTGTCTTCTTTATACACCATTATAGGGCATGAGGATGCAATTGAATCGGTTAGTTGGGGTCTAAGGCAGTATAGCAATCTGTCTTGGACTCAAAGGAAGTATCTATTGGAGTGTTTAGAATTCTGTCTGATTCATAATTATTTTTGGCATAATACTTACTACAAACAAATTAGAGGGGTCACAATGGGAGCTGAGTTTGCGCCAAGTGTTGCAAACTTATTTATGGCCCATTGGGAGGATAAAGAAGTTTTATCAAAATTATCCAGATGAATTGAAAGTATATAAAATATATTGATGATGTTAGTATTTGGGAAGGAGAATTAACTACCTTTTTTATTGGCCTTTCTTAACAAATTAAAACATAAGAATTTGTTTTACGTGTGAATACGATAACAAAGATGAATTTTCTAGATTTTAATAAGATAAAAAATGGGATATTTTTAACTAAAACTTATTTTAAACCGGTTGATCATAATGGTTGTATTCCCTTGGGGAGTTGTCATAATCCACCTTGGCTTTATAATATTCCCAAAGGTTAGTTTGTCAGAGTAAGGAGAAATTGTACTTTGAAGAATGATTGATTACTTTGAACAGGCAAAAATACTAGGAACCAGATTTGCTGATAAAGGATATTTACAAAATAATATTGATCAGAAAATTTACGAAATGGGCACTATGGATAGGGCAGCTCTATTGGAAGATAAAATTAAAGAAGATAATTTTGGTGAACAAATAGCTATTGTATTAGATTATAATATCCATTATAAAAAAATAGAGTATTTTTTAAAAAAAATTGGAATATTTTAAAATTGGATACCATTTTAAATAGTATTTTATCTGAGAATCCTAGGTTTATTTATAGAAGGGCACCCACTATAAGATCAAGGGTAGTAAAAAATGTATTAGACCCCCCCCCCCCCCCCCATAAGAAACACTATTACGTTTCTGGATGATAATGGATTTTTTCCATGTAAAAATTGCTACACATGTATAGCCACAAGAGGACAGAATAATAAATGGAAGAAGTTTGTTGCTAATACCACTGGTCAAGAATATGAGATTAAAGATTTCATCTCCTGTAGGACGGAGTGGGTGGTGTATTGTCTGGAATGTGAATGTGGCCTCCAATACATAGGAAGAACCAAGAGCCCATTATGGAAAAGATGAAGGGAGCATGTTCAAAACATTAGAAAGGGATTCTCTAAACGCAACGTATCTAGACCTTTTTTAGAGTTCGACTTGAACTGTTTTATTAGTGATTTTTTTAATGGACTACTTTTTATTTGGCTGTTTTTTTTTTATATAATATTATATATATCATTCATATACTCTCTATTTAATAAGTAATTTTATATTTGCTATTTATTAATTTGCTTTTTATATTTATTAGTGATCTGTTGAATAGGAGTTCATGCGGTTGTAATGTGAGGGTATACTGCATGAGTGGGGATTGTAGATCCTATTAGGATATATCCCTCTCTATTCATTATTTTATAGGTATTATTCAATATATTTATATTGGATTACCTCTTTAATATATATTTTTTTTTTTCTAGTAGGTTCTCCCGTTTTAGTCCATTTTTTATTTTCTTGTAATTTAGGATTTTATTGATGCCCATATCATTAATTCGTTTTATGTATTAATAAAGCTTTTTATTTTATATTTTTTTATTAGGGCATTTTTCCAGTAGTAGTGGGTTTTACTATGGCTAAGGGTGATCGTTGATTGATTTTTATTTTGTAATATAGCCATCAGTATTTCACCATATATAACATCATGAATAGTATGTCAATCTGAGCTCTTTGAACATGGCCGACGTTAGTCGGCCTACAAAAACATGGCTGCCATCTCCGGTTACATGGCTGCAGATGTCTTCCGTCCATAGCACCGCTAATTAGGCTCCTTTTTATATATAGAATAGCTGCGCGCCAATGGCGATACCCCGAGGAAGTCACGAGGTTTAGTGACGTAACGTGTAGGTACGCCGTGACGCAGCTTCTGGTGCGCGGTGACTCACATCTGGCTTTGGACGCCATCTTGGAACACCCTGAAAACCCCTAACCCATGCAGTACACCCAAGAATGAGGTTGTAAGGCGATGTTTATCCTTTTAAACATGAGTGGGCATTTGTTTGATAAATAAATCTCCTTTATTAATATAAACTACTACACTATGTAGGATCTCTTTCTCACCATGGATATTGGTGAGAAACATATTTAGCAGATATACCTTTCCTGAGAGGCCTGGAGTATCTTATGTAATACCTGGGAGAGGAACTACAGGTGAAATACTACCAGCCAGGATTGGAGTAGGATCCAGGAGTGATCCTGAAAGCAAAGTGGCCCATTGGGTCGCCTAAAGGAGGTGAGGAGGCAATTTAGCACACTGTGGATAAAGTGTGCTGACACCTTCACGGATATCGCCACCTTTGTCACATTGCATGATTTACTGTTGTTTGAAGCACCATTTTTTGAATATTTATGGACTATTAGAGACACTCTGCGTTTTTGTTGTGTGTGCGTGTGTTTTTTTTTTTTTCTTTTTTTTTTTTTTTTTTTTTCTTTCTTTGTGATTTGTTGTGTGGTCACATTGGCACTAATCACTTTTTTGTTATATCCCGTTTATAGGGGTCTTTGTCGTACCATTATAGGTTTTAGTATTAATTTTATTAGAGTGATTTCACATTTGTTTAGTTGGATTTCACTGTTTACAGGTCATATTGTTTTGGGCACGTCATGCACTTTACTTGTATATATTTTCTTTATTGTGGCACAGTTGATTATATTACTTTTGATATTTACTTTGGTTAGCGCTGCACTATTTTTGAGAAATACCTCTTCAGATCATCCCACAGATTTTTGATCGAATTCAGGTCTGGGCTCTGGTGGGGCCATTCTAAAACTTGAATCTTCTGGTGAAGCCATTCCTTTGTTGATTTGGTTGTATGCTGTGGGTCGTTGTCATGCTGAAAGATAACGTTCCTCTTCATGTTCAGTTTTTTAGCAGAAGCCTGAAGGTTTTAGGTCAGTTCTGGCTGGTACTTTAAACTGTTCATAATACCCTCTACTGCCCCCCCCCCCCCCCCCCCCCGCAATCCTAAAAGATTTCAGTTGTTTTTCAATTCAGTTGTACAGTTTATAGGTCACATTTTAATGGTGGAGAAAGTTCTGAGATTTCTTTTGTCTAATTTTTTTTTTTACATCACAAAAACCTGACATTTTAACAGGGGTGTGTAGACTTTTTTTATATCCACTAGCCTGTAGAGGTCTGTGCATCCCTCCATGGATATGCCTCCCCAGACCATCACTGATCCACCACCAAAACTGTCATGGTGAACGATGTTACAGGCAGCATAACAGTCTCCATGACTTCTCCAGACCCTTTCACATCTGTCACATGTGCTCAGGGTGAAGCTGCTCTCATCTGTGAAAAGCAAAGGGAGCCAGTGGTGGACCTGCCAATTCTGGTGTTCAATGGAAAATGTCAATCAAGCTCTATGGTGCCGGGCAGTGAGCACAGGGCCCGCTAGAGGATGTCGGGCCCTCAGGCCACCCTCATGAAGTCTGTTTCTGATGGTTTGGTCAGAGACATTCACACCAGTGGTCTGCTGGAGGTTATTTTGTAGGGCTCTGGCAGTGCTCATCCTGCTCCTCCTTGCACAATGGAGCAGATACCAGTCCTGCTGATGGGTTAAGGACCTTCTACGGCCCTGTCCAGCTCTCCTAGAGTAACTGCCGGTCTCCTGGAATCTCCTCCTCCTCCTTGCTCTTGAGATTGTGCTGGGAGATACAGCAAACCTTCTGGCAATGGCACATATTGATTTTTTTTTTTTATATTTTTAACTTTAACTCCAGGGTAAGTAATTGTCCAAATACTAGAGACCTGTGTATTTCTTCCAGTTCTATGCAGTAATCCAGTGTGACATGTTGCCTCAGTAGCTTCCTGTAATAAAGACCGGTCAAAGCTCCCTGCAGGGTGACTAGTCTTTTACTCGCCCTATTCTGTAGTTTTTTTGTAGTGTGTGAGCCTGCTGGGCTCCTTCCACAGCTCTGCTCTTTTCACAGACTACGTACAGCACAGTGATGAGATCACTGCTATATTGTACAGGGCAATATTTGGATTTGCAAATGCATGTGGTGCTCACAAAGTGGATTTATATTCTATGTAGTCCATTGAAAATACACTTGCTTTCTTTTTTCTTTTTTTTTTTTTGTGTGTCTGGAGTTCAACTTTTTAAATTGTTTCTGCTTGATAAATGCTAACCAGCCTTATTCTGTTTATTGTTCCTAGTTACCTCATGGTCTAATATGAATAAGGAGTTACCAGCAAACATCAGGAACCTGGGGTTTGTTGAAGTCCATGACATCAGTGCAGATGATGATGGTCATAATCTTGGCAAATTGAGCCGCAAGAATTCTCAGCCATTGGCCTTCTCGGATTTAAGCAGCGGTCAGTTTACCGCAGTCATAGAGCGCAACAGTGTGACGTCTTTGGACTCTGGTATTCCAACTCTTGAGATCGCCAACCCGGAGACTGTCCATTGTGGTATCAGATCGAACTGTCTCAATGGTGCTGCTGGAGATGACAGGGTCTTTCAGAGCTCTAAGAGCATTCCTGGTGGTGGCGGTACTCCATCTCTGAGGAACTCTGAAAGTGACCATGTTATCTGGAAGTCGTCCACCTTTCCAAGATCGGGATATGACACAGCAAAACTCTACAGTCCGACCTCTCTTAACAGGAGCGATGACATCTCAGACTGTAGCGTCTCCAGCCTCAGCACTGACTTTTCCACCACGTTATCTGTGAGCAATGAGGACATTGTGGACTTTTTGGTGACAAGCAACTCGAGTGCAATCGTTAACTTGGAGAATGATGAGACACAATTTTCAGATGTGACCTTGAACTCTACAAAAGACAGTACTGCTACTAATTGTAAGGGATTCGCACAGGAGGTAGGACCTGACAGCAAGATAAAATTATTGGGACCACTTAGTAACTTCTTTAACCGGTAAGTTCACTTTCTTATTATTTAAAAGGTTTGTTATCCCAAAAGTAATATTGCAGTCATAGTTAGTTAGTCTGGCTTTTTATTCCTTGGGAAATCACACCACAAATGTATTTGGGTGTTTGTGACATCCTTTTGGGGTTAGTTACTGCCACTGCGTTTTTTCATGAAATAAAAAATATAGTGTGTGTGTGTGTGTGTGTGACTTTTTAGTGCTTTAGATATAAAATATGAACAAATTCTATCCCTCTATAGCAGTGGTTCTTAACCTGGGTTCGATCGAACCCCAGGGACTCGGTGAGTCAGTCTCGCGGGTTCGGCGGAGGTGAAGAACCACACCCGGCTCATATAATTCGTGCAGTAAATATTCATTATTATGTTTTTGTGTGAAAATCCTGTTTTAATGGTTTTGTTCTTAACGGTTTTGTTCATTTTGTGCACCTATGTATAAATATATACCTATGTTTTGAATTTTAAAAATCGTATTTTATTTTTCCAATTAAGAAGGGTTCGGTGAATGCGCATATGAAACTGGTGGGGTTCAGTACCTCCAACAAGGTTAAGAACCACTGCTCTATAGTGTGTACTTTTCTCAATCCAGAGCATTGTGTTATTTCTATCTGCTGCCCTTATTTCTCTATCTGCATGAGTCACTTCTGACAAGTTTTTTTTTTTCCTGACACCAAGAAAAAAAGGTGACGGGGGATGGACCTCCAGCACACAGTCCATGATTGACAGCCTCAGTCATTTTCACTGGGTATTTGTAAGGGTTTGCAGCCACTTTAAATCAGATAAATACATTGCAGATGCACCAAAAGACAGTCTTGCGGTTAGTTTTCTGTAGAAAGCAGTCACAGCCTGAGTAGAAAAGCCTTTTCCCTATCCGAAGCTGCAACAAAGGACACTGTGTGGAAGTCGTGGTCTCTCTGCAGGGATCTGACTAACCCCTTCATGTTTGCATTCCTCAAACCTCATGCTTCCTACTGTTTGGGGAACTCTGACTCGGCAGGGTATGTGTATGTGTTAGACCTCTGCAGAAAGACCATTGCTTTTTACTCAAAGAGCATGAATATTTCTGTACAGCATGCTACCAGGGGACAGCTTCTATCTTTTTATGAATGCTTTACAAAATGGGTGGAAAAAAATGTCCATAAGGCGACAGTGCTGACCTCCTCTGGACAATACTATTTGTTTGGCTGTTAATGTGACCCTTTCATGTTTAGTGCTCTGAGTCTCTCAGAACAAATATGCAGATCAGAAGTGCTGACTGCTTGCTTGTTTTGAGTCCAAGACAAATGTAGTACCATCATGAATGAAATCTAGGGTATATTTAATGCTTTTGTGGATGCTAGTTTTTCTGGCTGGTATGCAGACCCTTTTGGCCTTCTTGCATTTAAAGGATGTTCACCATAAACCAAAATTATTATAAATGCACATATATTTTTTTTTTTCTTTTTTTGCAGGTGCTTTAAGGATCCTGTAAAGAATTGATTGTGGGTGCATTGTCTTGCTCCTGCAGACTGTCTGTGTAGCAGTCTGATGGGCAGACAGTTACTGACTGACAGATCAGTGAACCACCTCATCTGCACCCTGGTATTTCATTGAGCACTCAATACCGTTGGTTGCAAAGGATGACTACACTTTTAGTTAATTCATTCACAGAACTCTGAATGAATGACGTGGCCGTGTGGGTGGAGCCCCGCACAGCAGTTCTCTTTTTTGAATTGTTACAGTGGGTGTGGGGAGATGCTCCTTGGTCCACTGTCACAGGATTGGGGAAGGAATTGAGGGAAAACAGCAGATTCTGAACATTTTTACATCCCAATTATGGGTGTAACATGTTCACAGAGGTGAACTTATCCTTTAAATCCCTGACCTGATACAAGTGCAGATCAGGAAAGTCAGAAAAAATTCAGAAATTCTTATGTGCATACTTGTCCAAAGTCAGGGACTCAAAAGATTAGCATGTCAGTCAGGAAACCAGCAGTAACAAGTCAGCCATGGCAGCCTTCATATTTATGTCTTCTAACAAGTTTTCCTGTATGTAACTCTTGTCATTGGATTCCTCGAAAAATCCGAAATAAAATTTGAAAATTTTTACTTTTTTTTTTTTTTTTTTTAACATTAACCCAGAGTTTCAATAGAACATTTTTTATATGACTAGTCATGAGTCTACAAATGTATAATTCAGTAAATAATATTAGTAAATATTTGCTAATTATTCACTATTAGTATATTAGTCAATATAGTGAATATTTGCTGATTCTGCCTCGAATTATTGATTATAGGAACTTCTTTGCACCATTACTCAATCCGAAGTAAACATTTGTGAGTTTCATAAAATGCATGATGATTCTCACATGTTCTTTAAAAAGAATTCTAATAAACTTATATTTGTAGTTTTGTGTTGAACTAGTTGGCTGTTTGTTCCTTTTTGGCTTCTCCATTACTGTGGACTCTCAGGTCCCATTCACCACATCAAGTTGCACCTTTATATTGTGCCGCTTGTTCAGAATGGCACCCCGGAGCACCTTCTCAATGCTTTTGGATTGCAGCGCCTGCTGCTAACTCTCACTGCTTAAAATGATGCATGCATGATTTGTGGTATTTTAAGCAGCCCATGATAATGAATGGACTATGTGAGCCAATGTGCATTTTGTTGCACTGCTTCAGATAGGCTGGTGTGAATGGGTCCTAAAGGTGAAATCTCCCAGCTCTGTACCCAGTTCTGCTCCTGCTTGTCTTTTTGCTCCTATATGCCATGTTTGTTAGTAGTAGAGAGTTGGATCCTGTTTGCCGTTGCTAGAATCGGGTTAAAATAGTGCAAACAATGCTGTTCAATTGCTTACAAAGTAGATTAATGTAAAAGACTGATGGACTTGTGTTAGGGGAGAGCGTGCCAGTGCTGTAAGCCAGACAGTCTCTACTGCATTACATAATCTAACACTGGAAATTGCTGATAGATGATTGATTAGTGATGACCTCATCAATTAGGCATTGCTACCTCACAGGAGGGGGCAGGTCTGTGACCAAAGCTGCACTGTTTTATATTTAGAAAAGTGTCACGTGGCCTGACTTCATAACGCACTCCAGCAGAGGATCAATAAAGTAGAGGATTTCATATTGCGGCACTGTTTGAACCATATATTTACAATCTGTGTAAACAGAATTACAAATACAGTGCTTCACCCAGCACTAAGGTAGGAATGCCTAATTACAATGCGATTGGGTGTTTCCACTGCATATACACACACTGGTGAAGTGTTACACAAACCCACAATTGGGTTTAATACCCGTGATTTTTTGTCTTCTTCTTCTTTTAAGTGGTCATCATTTTTTTGGCAGTTTTCCAATGGGAAATGTGTGGTGAAGGAGCAGACACCGGTCTGGACGCTTCTGGGAGTGATAACATTACACATAAAATTGCACTTTGGAGATTGTGTTTGGACACTTAACATACTGTACTATTTGGGGGATATGTAATCTATTTAATTGGTTTCGCACAGTGTTGCAATGTATTTGTAAAAATTTATATTGTTTTTTTGCACAATTAATTGTGAGTTTTACTCATAGCTTCATGGTTTGCACAGGTTTTAGTTTGGTGTTTGTGTTTTTTTTTTTTTTTTTTTTTTTTTTAATGCTGATTTGATTAAAGTGTTTTTTGTATCTACATCCGTTCAGTGCAAAGGAACTTGTACATGGATTGTTTTCACGTGGGTTATTATGGGATACTGCAGTAGATGTGTATTTTGTGTATCCTACAGCCTCCATTTAATTAAGCAGTTAATATACGATCTAATACACAGAATAGGTGTCTAGGCAGTTTTTATTGTATAGCTCAGGCGATCTCGCTACTCCATCCGAGCTAAGGCAAGCTGTAATCACAGGGATACCTGTGTCTCATGGCGCATTCTTGTCACTGCGGTAACCAGGCAGGATGATGGTCTTCTTGGATACACCTGTGTGCAATGGCCCCTTGAGGGATATCAAAATACAAATCCCCTTCTCAGCTGTTCAGATGCTGGTTTACTGAGCTGATGACCTGGTTCTTGAAAACCTCCATTGGAGCTCCAACACCTTCCTGTTATCTTTTTTTTTTTGTCTGTTTTTTTAGAAGCCGACACATGCATGTTTGATTGTGTTGATGAAAGAATCCTATCTTTCAGATATGGACTGCACAAAGAGGGCAGTTTAGACAATTGTCAATCCTTTTAATTGAAATGAAAAACTTTGCTCCAGGCTGCTCAATCTAATTGATCTTTTCCTTTTTGTTGTATCCAATGATCATTTTTTTAAAGCCGTATTAAACCCAAAATGTTTTCTATTGCAGCTTAGCAATCATTTTTAGATGTGGTGGCTGCATTAGTTTTCTGTTCTTTTGGTATTTTTGCTTGGTTTCAGGAATCTCACACTTTCCTGCACGGTGTTCTAGTGTGAACTGACACTGAAGTAGAATTATTGGGTTAAAGAAAAAAAAATCCTGCATACTTGCCACCTTGCTGCAGCAATAGTGTGACACTACAGCTGTCCCACGGTGGCCCTAAGACCAAGAGCTGACAATCACGACTGCTGATCAGTCCGCTCCCGGTCTACTTGCAGCTGACTGACAGACCATCAAATCGCTGCACCTCTGTTTTGCTGCCCCAGAGCTCACCGGAGCACCAGGCTAGAGAGGGATCTGGATCACGCAGTAGTGCGCTGAAATACGGCTCAGTCAATCAGTCAGATTAGTGAATCCCAACAATACTGCTGCAACAGTGGCGGAACCTCTAGGGACTTCTCAAGCAACCCTAGACTTCCACGAAACCCCAGTTGTGAAACCCTTGGTTGTAACCATCCTTACCTTTCTGACCCGTAAGGCCCGACTCTTCAAGCTATAACGTATCAGTAATTTGCTGTTCTAATAATTAAAAAAAAAAAAATTCCTCCCTGATTTTCATTGCTATAAATAAGGAATGTTCTAGTTTTCGTGTGGCCTGTTCAGCTGGATGGTGGACTCGTGTGTCTTTATATACTGCTTCTGTGTATGTCTGCTCACTGCTGACCAACTATCTAAGGTTGAGTCATGAAGGTTTTGTTCTTGCTCTGTCATCTTCCTTTATCTTCATAATAAATGTACTGAGAGGTTTTCAGGCAGGAAGTCAAGCTGATGTCATTAGTGTATATATAGCTACTGAACCACAACTGTGACACTGTGCAGTGAGCATCTTAACTGACAATACTAGAAAAGAAAGTTTGAAATATGATTGGTTGATATGAAACACATTCACTTTAGCCCCAATGTATTCTTCACTTCTTTGCCCAACCTTTTGCCTTGGTGATTTTTCTGTTCTGATAAGCTGAAAGCACAAGTGCAATTTTAAAGTGACCTACAGTGCATTCATAAAGTATTCAGACCCATTTTGATTATCAATCTTCACTCAATATCCCATAATGACAAAGGGAAAACAGAATTTTAGAAATGTTTGCAAATGTATGAAAAAGGAAAACCGATATCACATTGGCATAAGTATTCAAACCTTTTGCAACAACGCTTGATGTTTAGCTCAGGTGCCTCCCATTTCTCTTGATCATTGCTGAGATGTTTCTACACCTTGATTTGTAGTAAATTGATTGGACATGATTTGGAAAGGCACACACCTCTCTATAAAAGGCCTCACAGCTGACCATGGATACTGTATCAGAACAAAAACCATCATGTCAAAGGAACTGCCTGCAGAGCTCTGACACAGGATCATTGAAAGGCACAGATCTGGGGAAAGAAAAAGCATAAGGGGGCACCTCTAAGTGCAGTATAAAAAACACTTCATTAAAACCATCAATATTGCACTAACGTGGGTAGACAAGTAGAGCGTTTGTAGTCATAAACCAGCCTCCGCATGCGAATCCAGAAGTCCATCAGTAGCAGTGTGGAGGATGGAGACCAAGCAGGGGTGAGCGAAAGACCGCAAACTACCTCTGCTGTAGCAGATCGTGACAGGCGCGGTACTGGAAGTGACGCCGGGAGCACCATGGAATGCACGACGGGACGTGATGACAGGTGAGAGAGGAGCCTGGGTTACCTAGGTTAGGTCTTTTAGCGCACCAATCCGCTCCTCTCGCAAACCTAATTGGCTGTAGTGACAATGTTCCAATTTATTGCTAATAGAACTGGTATGGGCGTGGCCAGGGGTGGTCCTAATTTCTAAAAACGATCAAAATAACTACCACCTCCAAACCGAGCCCATATGTGAGCAATATGCATGCGTTGGGAAGTCCCAACTGGCAAAAACATCAGAACGGCCCCCATATCTAAACCGGCTCATACGTATACATAGTAGCGGCAGTAAACCAAGCTCCAATAACACAAATACTACACATCGCAAATATCCCATGGAAAATGGTAAATGTACAATTTATAAAGCTGATAATTCTATAAAACAGCAGAATAAAGATATCTGTAACATGGTATAAATAAAGAATGGCAAATGTGTTGTAATTAATAATAATCTTCAAATCCTATTCCTAAATGGAATTGTTCACAGGATCCCTACTGGCAAAACTTATGAGATGGTACTAATTTCGATTTCCTCATTAAAACCCCTAGGAAGCGGCGTATCCAAAATGTAAATCCAGTAAGTCTCTCTTGTTCACATAATATTTTTGAACCGTTCAGCGATGGAATAGGTTTTTGAAATCCCCTCAATGACCGATACCCTTAGACCTTCAGTACTTTTTCCATGTTGCTCTGTGAAGTGCCTCAGGACACTGTTTATCAACTCCCTCCTCCATGAATCGGCGAAGTTTGCCAAATCAGTTCCTCAATGTCCGTTTTAGTTCTACCGGCGTAGAATAACCTACAGGGACACGTAAGACCATAAATGACAAACCCTGATGAACAATTTGTAAAATGACTGTGTCATGTTTTCCCTTTTTATGGTAAAGTGCCTGACCATGTATAACAAAGTTACATGTTCGACAGAGGCTTTCTGCACTGATGTATCCCTTTTGAGAGAAGAAAAGATGGTTTGTGTTTGTGACAACTGTTCTGTTCTCTTTAATTTGCTAGGTGCAATTTTATTTTTAATATTGGGGGGGCTTTCCTATATGCCTTTTTGGGTACCAGGTGATAACAGGGGTAGGATGTGGATCCTCAAGCAGGACGGACCAATATCTTTTAAAGATTTTTTTTTTTTTTTTCCATCCTCTCTTGCCGACAGTGGAATTGTGTGACAAAATGGACTGATGAAGTGTCAGAAGGGCATATAATACAGTCAGGTCCATAAATATTGGGACAGCGACACAATTCTAACATTTTTGGCTCTATACACCACCACAATGGATTTGAAATGAAACAAACAAGATGTGCTTTAACTGCAGACTGTCAGCTTTAATTTGAGGGTATTTAAATCCAAATCAGGTGAACGGTGTAGGAATTACAACAGTTTGCATATGTGCCTCCCATTTGTTAAGGGACCAAAAGTAATGGGACAGAATAATAATCATAAATCATACTTTCACTTTTTAATACTTGGTTGCAAATCCTTTGCAGTCAATTACAGCCTGAAGTCTGAAACGCATAGACATCACCACGTTGGGTTTCATCCCCGGTGATGCTCTACCAGGCCTCTACTGCAACTGTCTTCAGTTCCTGCTTGTTCTTGGGGCATTTTCCCTTCAGTTTTGTCTTCAGCAAGTGAAATGCATGCTCAATCGGATTCAGGTCAGGTGATTGACTTGGCCATTGCATAACATTCCACTTCTTTCCCTTAAACTCTTTGGTTGCTTTTGCAGTCTGCTTTGGGTCATTGTCCATCTGCACTGTGAAGCGGCGTCCAATGAGTTGTGAAGCATTTGGCTGAATATGAGCAGATAATATTGCCCGAAACACTTTAGAATCCATCCGGCTGCTTTTGTCAGCAGTCACATCATCAATAAATACAAGAGAACCAGTTCCATTGGCAGCCATACATGCCCACTCCATGACACTACCACCACCATGCTTCACTGATGAGGTGGTATGCTTAGGATCATGAGCAGTTCCTTTCCTTCTCCATACTCTTCTCTTCCCATCACTCTGGTACAAGTTGATCTTGGTCTCATCTGTCCATAGGATGTTGTTCCAGAACTGTGAAGGCTTTTTTAGATGTCGTTTGGCAAACTCTAATCTGGCCTTCCTGTTTTTGAGGCTCACCAATGGTTTACATCTTGTGGTGAACCCTCTGTATTCACTCTGGTGAAGTCTTCTCTTGATTGTTGACTTTGACACACATACACCTACCTCCTGGAGAGTGTTCTTGATCTGGCCAACTGTTGTGAAGGGTGTTTTCTTCACCAGGGAAAGAATTCTTCGGTCGTCCACCACAGTTGTTTTCCGTGGTCTTCCGGGTCTTTTGGTGTTGCTGAGCTCACCGGTGCGTTCCTTCTTTTTAAGAATGTTCCAAACAGTTGTTTTGGCCACGCCTAATGTTTTTGCTATCTATCTGATGGGTTTGTTTTGTTTTTTCAGCCTAATGATGGCTTGCTTCACTGATAGTGACAGCTCTTTGGATCTCATCTTGAGAGTTGACAGCAACAGATTCCAAATACAAATAGCACACTTGAAATGAACTCTGGACCTTTTATCTGCTCATTGTAATTGGGATAATGAGGGAATAACACACACCTGGCCATGGAACAGCTGAGAAGCCAATTGTCCCATTACTTTTGGTCCCTTAACAAGAGGGAGGCACATATGCAAACTGTTGTAATTCCTACACCGTTCACCTGATTTGGATGTAAATACCCTCAAATAAAGCTGTCAGTCTGCAGTTAAAGCACATCTTGTTTGTTTCATTTCAAATCCATTGTGATGGTGTATAGAGCCAAAAAAGTTAGAATTGTGTCGATGTCCCAATATTTATGGACCTGACTGTATATATATATATTTTTTTTAACGTTTTATTCTGGTCAAGGTAATATAGATAGGCCTCCTCGACCTTTTGGCTCCTGTGTAGCCTTTGTCGAACGTTTGCTTCATAAACTGACTATGATGGATGTAATCAACTGTGATGCAGTCGACAAAACTGGCTCTTGGGAATATTAATCCAGCGAGGATGGTTACAGCTGGAAAATGGAGGAACGAATTACCGGCTGTTGGTTTCGTGTAATTGGTAGCATAGATGGCATTTCCCTCATGACATAAGGTGAGATCCAGAAAAGCTAGAGACAAGCTTTCACATACAGAGGTAAAAGACCAAAGGTGTTGGTGTTACAGTGATAGGCAATCAGATTGAGACCTATCCCAGTTGATATTATCTATGTACTGCCCATAAACAAAAAATATATGGGCGTCAAATGGGTTTTTTTTGCCAGATGTGATGGGTCTCCCAGAACCCCATAGTCAAATTCACGTAACTGGGGGCAAAATTGGCCCCCATAGCTGTGCCCGTAATTTTGGAGGTAAAATTCATCAAAACAAAAATAATTATGAGTTAGAACATGGTAGGTTTAAGAATGAAGTTGGCATGAGCATGGCTAAGCAACGGGTCTTCCATCAGGAAGTGCTGTACAGCCAATATCCCAATATCATGGTGTATTCAAATGTACAGAGAGCATACGTCAAGGCAAACCCGCCTGTATGTGGGCTCCCAAGTGTATTTGCTTAGTATATCGATGAGGTGTACGCCATCTCTGGTATAGGCCGGCAATGACTGGGCTAAGGGCTGTAGAAACTGATCAATTTACATAGAAAATCCACTGGTAATGCTCTCAATTGAGGCCACAATGGCTCGCCCTGCAGGATTGTTGGCATCTTTGTGGCTTTTTGACAGGTGGTAAAAATAGGGAACTTTTTTGTAAAATTCTTTCCGGGGGGGGGGGGGGAAGCAGCCTTAGTAATAACCCCCTGGTTCTTGGCTTGGTCTATAAGGTTGTTTGGCTCAATGGTAAATTCTGGTAAAGGGTCCTCTGGAAGTTTTCTCTAGGTATTATAGTCTGAAAGGTGGTGCTTAGCCTCCTGGACATAGTTGGTTCTGTCCTGGATCACCTATGGCTCCACCCTTTTTTAGTTTTTATAATTAACTTTGTTACACATGGTCAGACCCTTTACCATAAAAGGGAAACCGTGTGACATCAAGTCAGGTTACAATTGTTCATCAGAGTTTGTAATTTATTTTCTCACATGTCCCTGCGGGTTATTCTATGTCGGTAGAACTAAATGGACATTGAAGAAACTATTAGGCGGGCATCACCGATTTGTGGAGGAGCGAGTTGATCAATATAGTGTCCTGAGGCAATTTGAAGAGCAGCATGAGAAAAGTACTGAAGGTCTAAGGCTATGGGCCATCAAGGGGATTTCAAAATCCTATTTTCCTGCTGAAAGGTTACAAAAAAAAATTATGTGGACAGGAGACTGGATTTACAATTTGGATACACGGGTCCCTAAAGGGTCTTAATGAGGAAATCGAAATCAGTACCGTTTTTTCTAAGTTTTCTCAGTAGGGATCCTGTGAACAATTCCATTTTAGTAATCTGATTTGAAGAATGTTCTCAATTACAACACATTTGCTATTCTTCTTTTATACCCTGTTAGATACCTCCCCCCCCTTTTTTTTTTTTGTTTTTTTTTTTGTTTTTTTTTGTTTTTTTTTGTTCTGTTTTTTTATATACTTTTTAGCAGCTTGTATGTTTTTTACCATTTTTCATGGGACATTCACTATGTGTACTAACGTATTGTAGCTTGGTTTAGTGCCGCTACTATGAATACGTATGAGCCGGTTTGAAGATGGGTACTGTTCCGATGTTTTTGCCAGTTAGGACCTCCCTCATTCATGTGTGTCACTTAAGTATGGGCTCGGTCTGGAGGTGGTAGTTCCGATTTTTTTCTTTTTGGCAATTGGGACCACCCCCAGCCATGTCCATACCTGTTCTATTCCCAATAAATTGGAACACTGTCTCCTACAGCCAATTTAAGTTTGAGAAAGTAGCTGATTAGTGATCTGAAACGCGTCACCAACATAACCAAGGCCCGGGATCCTCCCTCTCCTGACATCCCGTCCGGTTGTGCATTCCATAGTGGTTCCGGCACCACACCATTCAAGATCTGCTACAGCGGTGGTTGGTTGTGGTCTGTCACTCACCCCTGCTTGGTCTCCATCCTCCACACTGCTATTGATGGACTTCTGGATCCGCATGCTGAGGCCCGTTTAGGACTACAAGCGCTCGACTTGTCTTACCCATGTGATTGCAATATTGATGGTTTTAATAAAGTGTTTTTATACTGCACTTGGAGGCACCCCCTTGTGCTTTTTCTTTACATTACAGAAGAGATTTATTCCAGTCTCGGTGGAGCTGACAGCTTGGTGCATAATTTTATATGGACTATTTTATAATTATGAACTTGTAGATTTTGAACATTTTTGCTACAGCTCTGGGGAAGGCTACTAAAAAATGTCTGCACAGAGCACAGTGGCCTCAATTTTCAAATGGAAGAAGTTTGGCACAGCCAGGACATTCCCGAGAGCTGGTTGCAAGGCCAAACTGAGCAATTGGGGAGACGGGCCTTGGTAAGAGAGGTGATCAAGAACCTGTTGGTCACTCTGACTGAGCTCCAGAGATCCTGTGTGGAGATTGGGCAAAGTTCCAGGACAACCATCACTGCAACCACCGATCTGGGCTGAGTGGCTAGATGGGAGCCTCTGATCCATGCAAAACACATGAGAACCCGCTTTTGAGTTTGCAAAAAAGCACCTGAAGCACTCAGACTGGGAGCAAGATTCTCTGGTCTGATTGAACTGGTTGGCCTCAATGCCAGACTTTAGGTCTGGAGGAAACCAGGCACCGCTAATCACCAGCCCAATACGATACCAACATGGTGGTGGCTGCATTGTGCTGTGGGGGTGTTTTTCAGTAGCGGGGACTGGGAAACTGGTCAAGGGAAACTGAATTAAGTACAGAATTTAAGTACTCAATGAAAACCTGTTCCACAGCACTCAGGACCTCAAACTGGGTCAAAGATTCACCTTCCAACATGACGATGCAAAGCACACAGTTAAGAAAACACAGGAGTGGTTAATAGGAAAAACTCTGAATATCCTCGAGTCTTCCAGCCAGAGCCCTGAATTGAACATCTCTGGAGAGACCTGAAAATGGCTTTCCACCGACAGTCCCCATCCACCTTACTGAGCTTAAGAAGAATTGCAAAGAAAAATGGTAGACAATCTCCCAATCCAGGTGTTGCAAAGCTTGTCCTGTCATACCCAAAAAGACACAAGGCTGTAATTGCTGCCAAAGGTGCTTCAACAAAGTACTGAGTAAAGTATCTACTTGTGTAAATGTGATATTTCAGGGGGGTGTCTTTTTTTTTTTTTTTTTTTTTTTTTTTTTCTCATAAATTCAGACATCTCTAAAACTCTGTTTTTTCACTTTTGTCATTTATGGAGTATGTAGATATGAGAAAAAATGAATGTAAACTGTAGTATCAAGCTGCAACATAACAAAAGTGAAGGCAAATTCGGATGTGTTTTGAACCTTACCAATTTGCTTGATATGTGAAATGGAAAGCACTTTTCTGCGGAGCGCGTTCATATATATATATATATATATATGTGGGCTGTTAGTTTTGTTTTTTTTTTGTTTTTTTTTTGTTTCCCCCCCCCCACCCACTCCCCCTGCATCATTTTAGCTGTGCAGCCTATCAATTTCTGCACTTTTTTTATGTTTCTCCCCTCTCCAATCAACGTTTTAATCAAGGTACGCTGTTCTTCTGAACGATGTCTGGAATGACCCATTTCTCTCATATTTTCAGGAAATGCACTATACCCAGCATGTACAACATTTGCTGCCTTCGTCCTTAAATAAGGACCACCTGTTTTGACTCCTGTTTTTTCACAGACTGAATGACCTCACTAATTGAACTCCACACTTTTATTTTGAACATGCCTCTTTCAGTTACACAGAATCAGCAGCATGCATGTCATAACTGTTATGTCTGTTGTTTTCCTATTACTCTACTACACCTGCTAGTAAATGATTTGTCATGCAGAAATCTAATTTATACCAAAAATAGTGATTGACAGGGCTTTTGATTGGTCAGCACCGTCACATGGACAGTGCTGACCAATCAGATGCCATCTAGCCCGAGCGGTCACCTCTGCAAGGAGAGGAGAGAAAGCAGCGGGGGATTTCAAATCCCTGCCGGTTTTTTTTTTTTTTTCCTCTCCTATCGCTGAATACATTTATTTATTTCGGGTACTTATATAACGCTGTCAATTTACGCAGCGCTTTACACATATATATATTTCACATCAGTCCCTAGCCCTCAAGGGGTGTACAATCTAAGGTCCCTAACCTACATTCATACACATATTAGGGCCAGTTTAGACAGGATCCAATTAACCTACCAGCATGTCTTTGGAGTGTGGAAGGAAACCAGAGCACCCAGCGGAAACCCACGCAAGCACAGGGAGAACATGCAAACTCCATGCAGGAGACTCCATGGTCGGGAATTGAACCCATGACCCATTTACTACAAGGCAGACGTACTAACAACTAAGCCACTGTGCCGCCCATGATGGCATGCATGGAGGAACTGCCTCCGTAGTATAAATCTTCACACGGCCACTCTCCGCTCAGCCTGGGATCATTGCAGGGAGGTTTCCCGCATCGCTCCTGTGTGAACTCGGGCTATGACAAGCCGGGGTTAGCACAAGGGCAGTGGGGAAACCACATGCAATTTGGACTGAAGTCGCATTCCTGTTCAAATTGCATGCTAATCTTTGTGGTGCGATTTGCGTCAATACAAAAATTGCACTGCAAAGTATTGGTTTCTGGTATTAGAAGCATTTTCACGAGTATGAGTACTTATGAAAATACTCGATAGCGGTGCATCCCTAATGCACAAGGATTTTGACTCTTACGATTCCAGGTTGTAGGATTTTCTTTAATCAGTACAGTTTTTGTCTGAAAATACAATACAAATACATTACATCACTTCTGAATTTTTATTCTGTCATACAAGAATATTCGTAACGTTAGTAACCTCTTCACTTTCAATATGAGGCTAGCATGCAAAAAAAAAAAGACAATCATTCGTCTGATATTCATTGTGTGTACGGGGTTATAGACCATATTCTGTGCACAGTGATTTTTGAATTTAGATTGGCCATGGCTCCTTTCACACGGGCAGATTCAGATTAGCAGGGGATCAGCTCAGATTCCCTGCTGATCGGAGCAGAGTGGATGGTTGACACATCCATGGCCACTCGGTTTCTGCAGAACGAACACTGACAGAGCTCACTCTGCTCTTAGACCCCAGATCTCTTATCTGCCCTTTAAAAGCATCTGATCACGCAAAGGTCTGTGTGATCAAAAGCTTTTCCCAGCCAAAAATGGTTTTGTTTACATCTGGGGAAACCAGAAGTGACAAAATACTCGTCGCTTTCGGTTTCTAATAACCTAGAGATGACAGGGGATGTTCTGGTTGAGGCTGGCAGTAGTGCTGGCCTCAGTCTCGAGCTACCCGATGCAATGAGAGAGCCTGGGGTGGCATCGGAGGGGGTGGGGGAGGGTTTGGGGGGTACCCCTTCCGCCGCTTGTAAAAAGGCTGTAGTTAATGGACTTCTAGACATTTTTAGTGTGTCTGTGTGTTGGCTGCTATTGACTTCTATAGCTGCAGTTTGTAGTCCTAATGTGCTGGCAAAACGTCATCTCTTCCCAGCCCCTTCTCCACCAGTTCTCCTCCACACCTGTTTGATTTTCTATTCTCAGCCCAACACACATGTAAATTATAAACGGGCAAAACTTGATCTGTGACATGGATCCTGGCTCCCGGCACAGTGCATTGTTTTTGCAACAGTAAAACACATAAACAATTCATCGTTTGGCTGCTGTTGCTCTTTGTCTTTTAAAGCCTCTTTTCATTTCTACTATCTATCCTGATCTTCTTCTCTGGCCTGAATTTCTGGAAAAGCAGCATGGGCCCAAAGCTGAAGACAGCGGTCTCGGGCTGCCTGGATAAATCTCTGTGAACACCAGTGAAATGCACACTGCTATGGTAAACACTGAATCCTACAAAGGCATCCCCGGGGCCATCCTAAAGGAAATTTTATTAAACTCAATTCTGACTTTGAGGTCAGACTTCTGAGTTTTCAAGGTCAGACCTTTTCATCTCAGGATTCTGGCTAAAACTCAAGTTTGTTTACATTTCTCTTGAAATTATCCTTGGGGTGAATGTTGTGTGTTTTTATTTGTTTTCATTTGGTGAGTTTTACTTCTAAACAGGAGTCTGTAACCTGTAGACTGCAGCAAGGTGACTGGTAGATCATGGTCTGGGCTTGCTGACCCTCCATCCCAGAGCATCAAACAGTACTATGCAGAGTGACTACTTGTACAGTTGGAGGTGTAGTAAAGGAGCAAGAGCCGCATAAGCCGATGCCTCCTCTGTAGTGCTGGCTCCTGTCCCATGCGGAGCGATACCAACTGTACTCCACCTCTTATCCTGGCTAGCAGTCTCCAGAGTGGTGCCAGCAGCAGGAAAGAGATCTTCAGGTCAGTGTGAAGCAGTACACTGGGCATAATAGTATAAGGCTGCTTTCACACTGATGCATTTTTACCCACACCATGGGTGCAGTGCAGTGTACCTGCAGCTTTCCTGGGGGTTTTCTGCGCTTAGCCAGAGACTTTTAGTATCCTGCTGGTATGGCACACACTCTGAAAGTACACCACACCTCTAGGATATACTTGAAGTCTATGGCAAAGCACAGCTAACCCAGGAAAGGTGCAGATGTACTGGCTGCACCTGCGGTGTAGGTAAACCGCAGCACATCAGTTTAACCGCTTTCCCGATGCCCTATAGCAGAAATACTGCTGCAGGGGTGCGCAAAATCACGTCTAATACTTGAATGTGTATTTCCGGTAGGGGGCGTGCGCGCCCTACCCATGCCGCCATTGGCTGCCTCACCTGTCAATCACCGAGTCTCGGCCGGTGATTCCCCGCCAGTACCTGGCGATCGCCGTGTATCACCGACGGGGAGAGACCTTTTTATGTAAACAATACAATTTCTCCCTTGTCAGCTCCTGCACACTCCTTACAGTGTATAGTGCACACAGTTAACCCTTTGATTGCCCCAGATGTTAACCTCTTCCTGTCCAGTTACAATACTAGTGTGTAAAAAAAAAAAAAAAAAAAAAAAAAAAAAAAAAAATTCAAGTATCTATACCATCATTTGTAGCTGCTATAACTTTCACATAAACCAATTAATTTACAGGTATTGGGACATGTGGCAGAATACATCTTGGCCTAAATTTTTATGATGAAATTTGAATATTTACATTTTTTTTTATTGGACATGTATTAATAGCAAAAAGCCAGAAATAGTTTTTTTTATTTTTTTTATTTTTTTCTCAAAATTGGCTTTTTATTTTTTTTTTTTTTGCTTTTTTTTTTTTTTTTTTTTTTTAATAGCGCAAAAAAAAAAAACTGCAGAGGTGATCAAATACCACCGAAAGAAAGCTCTATTTGTGGGGGGGGGGGGGGGGGAGGAAAGGACATAAATTTCATGTGAGTGCATGATTGCGCAATTGTCAGTTAAAGTAACGCATCGCTGTATTGCAAAAAATGGCCGGGTCAGGAAGGGGGGCAAATCCTCTGGAGGGCAAGTGGTTAAAATCAGCCATATAGGGGGTTCGGAACAGGAAGGATTTATTTAACATTTGTTTGGGGGTAGTAAAACCTCATAGTTAAGACTACCACCCCCGCCCCAACCATACCCTCTTTAGCTGCAGTGACCAGGGGTGTACACATGTCTCAGCTGCAGTAGCAGTTAGCCATGTCATGGTTGGTGGGTATAGCACCTGTCAAGCATGACCCATTCAAGTGAATAAGGCCACTCTGCAAGTGCAACCTTGTGCAGTACAGCAAACAAGTATTTAAAGCAGGCATCATTGTGTTTTCTCACCACCTACTTTAACCCCCTGGACTCCGCAGAAGCTTGCAGTTGGGGGGCACATGCAGAGTGGCCCCATTTACTTGAATGGGTCATGATTGGCAGGTGGTAGCACCCACCAAAAGCAACGGGGTTAAATTTTCTTCTGAAGCATGTGTACACCTTTTTGACTGCTGCCTCAGTAGCTAAAGGGGGTAGAGGTTAGCTACTGACTATTGCCTCAACAGCAGGGTTTTTACACCCCCTAACTTAACGTGTGAATGAGCCTTAAGGGTGCCGCTGCTGAATGCAGCTAAGGGCTCATTCATAAGTGCAACACTGTTGCTCCTCTGAAAAGCAATCAGTGTTGCACAGTTGATGAGGCAATGTTTCCTCCTTACCCCCTGTTTTTAACCCATGATTTCCATGCTATTGCCCCATGAAAGTATGACAATTGGAGGTTTAACTGTTCCGGTGCCATGTCCATACGTCATACGGACCTTACAGCACGTTGGGCGGGGGGGGGGGGGGGGGGGTTACTCACAATCCGGTGGCCGCAGCCACTGGGATTGTGTTTAAAACTGACAGGCAGACACCTGCCTGTCAGGTGGAAGCAGTTGGGTGCTCTTCTCTTCTCCTCTTCTTCCTGTTGCCTGGAAAGACGTGTGTGTGTGATGTCACTTCCTGGTCTCCATGGCACTTTCACTGCTAGCACAGCTGAGAAGCAATGTATTTCAATGCGATCTGCATTGCAATACATTGAGTGGAGCCCAGAGGAGACATGCAGGATTTTGTAGACCCAGACAATATATAATGTATGTTTTGGGGTTTTGTGTAATCTTCAGGCCTGAAATAATTTTTTTTTTAACCTGTGTGCAAAAAATGCAGAAACTGCTCTGGCAGCGAAAAGGGTTAAATCAGGTGTGAGGAGGTTACATTGCACCTTGTGATCTTTGACTTCTCCCCATGTTGTTCATGTACAGTTGTGTTCAAAATAATAGCAGTCAGACATCACTAACCTGATCAATCACTGTTTTTGGTAGAAATTATATTTCTACATGGCAAATAATTTACTAGCAGGTGTAGCAGAGTAATAGAAATCCAACAGACCCAACAGTCATGACATGCATGCTGCTGATTCTGTGTAATTGAATCACTAATTGAAAGGGGCATGTTCAAAATAATAGCAGTGTGGAGTTCTATTAGTGAGGTCATTCATTCTTTGAAAAACAGGTGGCAATTATTGCCCTTATTTAAGGAAGGAAGGCAGCAAATGTTGTACATGCTGGTTACAGTGCATTTCTCTCTGAAATTCTGAGGAAAATGGGTCGTTCCAGACATTGTTCAGAAGAACAGCGTACCTTGATTAAAAAGTTGATTGGAGAGGGGAAAACATATAAAGAAGTGCAGAAAATTATAGGCTGCTCATCTAAAATGATCGCAAATGCTTTAAAATGGCAACCAAAACCTGAAAGACGTGGAAGAAAGCAAAAAACTACCATTCGAATGGATAGAATAGCCAAAATGGCAAGGACTCAGCCAACAATCAGCTCCAGGAAGATCAAAGAAGGTCTAAAGTTTCCTGTGAGTACTGTTACAATTAGAAGATGCCTATGTGAAGCCAAGCTATCTGCAAGAAGCCCCCGCAAAGTCCCACTGTTAAAAAAAAGACATGTGCTGAAGAGGTTACAAGTTGCCAAAGAGCACATTGACTGGCCTAAAGAGAAATGGTGCAACATTTTGTGGACTGATGAAAGTAAGATTGTTCTTTTTGGGTCTAGTGGCCGGAGACAGTTTGTCAGACGACCCCCAAACACTGAATTCAAGCCACAGTACACTGTGAAGACAGTGAAGCATGGTTGGGGATGCTTCTCATACTACGGTGTTGGGCCTATTTATCGCATACCAGGGATCATGGATCAGTTTGAATACATCAGAATACTTTGGAGGTCATGCTGCCTTATGCTGAAGAGGAAATGCCCTTGAAATGGGTGTTCCAACAAGACAACGACCCCAAACACACCAGTAAACCTGCAACATCTTGGTTCCAGACCAACAAGATTGATGTTATGGAGTGGCCAGCCCAATCCCCGGATCTTAATCCAATAGAAAACTTTTGGGGTGACATCAAAAATGCAGTTTCTGAGGCAAAACCAAGAAATAGAGAAGAGTTGTGGAATGTAGTCCAATCATCCTGGGCTGGAATACCTGTTCACAGGTGCCAGAAGTTGGTTGACTCCATGCAACACAGATGTACAGCAGTTCTCAGAAACAGTGCTTATACAACTAAATATTCATTAAGTGATTCAAAGGAAAGCAAAATCTTCAAACATTTTTCAGTTTATATAGTGAATGTTTGAGTTTGTAAAGTAGAATACAAACATTGCTATTTTTTTGAACAGTCTAATATTCACTTTTCTTCAATTTTTTTAGAGGAACACAAATTTGATATATTTTTCTTCATGTTTTGATTTGGAATAGAATGTGTAGTGTTCTCAATGCACTTGTGTGTATGGAAATAAAAGCTATTAGAAGCATTATGAGCTTTATCCACTTTTTTCAACACACTGCTATTATTTTGAACACAATTGTATATCTCCACCTCTTTAAGGTTGTCTATCCCTGTTCTAAACTGACCAAAGGCAGATGCCCCCCAATTTGATACAGTTTGTATGCAGCCCACAAGTGCAAACCGATTTAGATGAAGACTTGAGATTGGTTTGGGAGCCCACTGCAGCTTGACTGTGTTGGTACAGGTCTTTCCACAATCTTTGTTGACTCGAAGTAAACCGTGTGCCCATAAATGTTCAGATCATTGCTGAATTTAGGAGCCAGAGGGCACAGTTACACCTAGCATATTCAAATGTATATGGCAGTGCTTGTAGTGAGACCCCTCTGTTATAAAATTTGAAATGATGTCCTTCACCACAGTGTCAAAAACCAAATAAAACCTCCCATGTGAATAACGTAATTTTATCCATCCAACTTGTGAGTTGCAGCAGCATGAAACTCCTATGAACATCAAAATAAATTGCCTCCACCACATATGGAAAAGGGGGTTTACCAGAGAGATGGACCCCATAGCATAGAGGTCAGTATTTGCCTGTGTATGGCATAATGCCCTTACATATCAGTCATCACTCCACCAATGAACCCAAAACACAAAAAGAATGTTCCAAATAGTGCAGATTATTCTAATATGATTTATTAAAATTTAATATAAGTAGTGTCTGAAATATTTAAAATTGTACCATCCACTTGCTTTGTTTGCAGTGTAGCGTAATGACTTTAGTATCCACGAACTCCTATGAAGAGAGTGCAGCGCTTCAAATAAAAAAAAAAAAAAAAAAACTAACAGTGGATATTAAAAGTCCAAAAAAAGACTACAGGTGTGCGTCCAAATGTCTCATAAGTGCCCAGAAGACTGCTGTGGCACATTGATCGGGGACCTGTAGTTCAGTTTGTGAGAGCCGATTATCCATTACCCATGTGGGTGAAGTGGAGTGTATCCCTGTTCAGTGTGTCCAAAGCTCAGCGGATCACGTTGAAAGTATGTGGTGGATTGAAAGCTTTTTTTATCTGAAGCACTATTAGACCGCTGTTGGTAAGAGGCTCTGTGCTTGCTGATGGAAGGAATTGCTTTCTATCACATCATGACTTCTAGGCACTTATGAGGTGTTTAGGACTGTAAAATATCGGTTATGTTTTAGTGCTGCACTTTTTCTTTATACGTTTTGGATGTGCTGTCAACAAATTGTGTTAGTGGCTGTAGTATATTTTGTTATCTGAGCACGAGTAATACACTTTTTTTAGTTTTTATCCATGGACTCCTCCCTATGCTTCTAATCCCCAACAGACGTCCCCAGGGGTTATGGACGTTGAATTTTACAAACACTTTATATCTACTAACCAGCAGAGGACGACATTTGTAAAAGATCCAAATCTACCACCATCTAGTGACAGGGCAAATGGGAAATTACAAGCTGAAAGCAATTAAAAACAAAGTATCTTGCTTACAAATTATCATACCACTGTTCTGGACATTAATACTGAAATTTGTAGATATTCAGCTCTTATCCTCCTATTAATTAGTGGTTCCAAATTAATAACTACTGCAGTAGGGAACAGACCCAAAAAGATACTCGGCATCTTTCCAAATCCACTGTTCTGTTTATTTAGCACATTTTGAGGTGTGTGTGTGTTTTTTTTTTTTTTTTTTTTTTTTTTTTTTTTTTTTTATATATATATATATATATATATATATATATATATATATATATATATATATATATATATATATATATATATATATATATATATATATATATATACACAGTTACATAGGTGTCACATTAATATTATAATTGTACTTTTATGGTAACAAGGCGCGTTACATAGGCAGGCTAATTTCTAATCCGGACTGGAAGGAATGCAAACGTAGTCAAAACATTATTAGTGCCATGTGCACAATGATTGCAGTGTACAATATATAGGCAAAGCATACAAAATAGAATACAATTTTATACAGAACTTACAAATATCTTTTACAATCTCCCGTTTTTTAAACAATATTTTACATTTTGATCACAGACCGCACCTACTATGACACCGCACCTTTAACCTGGAACCTTCTTGCATTTAGGTGGAACTAGTCCTGGCCTAGGAGGCAAACTCCACTGGGATATTCTAATAGCTGAGAACCGCTATATCATTACAAAATGACCTTTTTATTGTGACTAAAACTTGCATAAAATACAAATGCTTGATAAGAAATCTTTACAGAGTAATTGGCTGTACACTCCGATCCTGTGGCCAGAATGGCCTTGTAGCTTAATTGTGGATACGCTGACTTATCAGCATAGTTAAATACAGACCATTCTATATAAAATGGAAGGCATATAGAAAGACAATATGACTTCAGCATGGCTGAACTACTTTTCAAATCACATTAAATATACATACACTATATTGCCAAAGTATTAGGTCACCTGTCTTTTACACGCACATGAACGTTAATGACATCCCAGTTTTAGTCTGTAGGGTTCAATATTGAGTTGGCCCACCCTTTGCAGCTATAACAGCTTCAACTCTTCTGGGAAGGCTGTGCACAAGGTTTAGGAGTGTCTATGGGAATGTTTGACCATTCTTCCAGAAGCACATTTGTGAGGTCAAGCACTGATGTCGGATGAGAAGGCCTGGCTCACAGTCTCCGCTCAAATTCATCCCAAAGGTGTTTTCTGGGGTTGAGGTGAGGACTCTGTGCAGGCCAGTCAAGTTTCTACACCCCAAACTCACTCATTTATGTCTTTATGGACTTTGCTTAGTGCACTGATGTGCAGTCAATTTGGAACAGGAAGGGGACATCCCAAAACTGTTTCCACAAAGTTTGGAGCATGAAATTGTCCAAAATGGCTTGGTATGCTGACGCCTTAAGAGTTCCCTTCACTGGAACTAAGGGGCCAAGCCTAACTCCTGAAAAACAACCCCACACCATAATCCCCCTCCATCTAACTTTACACTTTGCACAATGCAGTCAGGCTAGTACCGTTCTCCTTGTAACCACTAAACCCGGACACACCCATCGGTTTGCCAGACAGAGAAGCATGATTGGTCACTACAGAGAACATGTCTACTGCTCTAGAGTCTAGTGACAGCGTGCTGTACACCACTGCATCCAATGCTTTGCATTACACTTGGTAGTGTTAGGCTTGGATGCAGCTGCTCGGCCATGGAAACCTATTCCATGAAGCTCGTTATGCACTGTTCTAATCTGAAGGGCACACAAAGTTTTTGGAGGTCTTTAGCTATTGACTCTGCAGATAGAGAGAGATATATAGATAGAGATATTATATATATTATATATATATATATACACACACGCAGCTGAAACTCAAAAAAAAAATTAGAATATCGTGCAAAAGTTCATTTATTTCAGTAATGCAACTTTAAAAGATGAAACTAATATATGAGATACTCATTACATGCAAAACAAGATAGTTCAAGCCGTGATTTGTCATAATTGTGATGATTATGGCTTACAGCTCATGAAAACCGAAAATCCACTATATCAGTAAATTAGAATATTGTGAAAAGGTGCAATATTCTCGGCTCAAAGTGTCCCACTCTAATCAGCTAATTAAGCCATAACACCTGCAAAGGGTTCCTGAGCCTTAAATTGTCTGTCTGGTTCAGTAGGAATCCGTCATGGGAAAGACTGCTGACCTGACAGTTGTGCAGAAAACCATCATTGACACCCTCCATAAGGAGCCTCAAAAGGTAATTGCAGAATAGGTTGGATGTTCCCAAAGTGCTGTATCAAAGCAAATTTAATAGAAAGTTGTGTGGAAGAAAAAGGTGCACAACCAGCAGGGATGACCGCAGCCTGGAGAGGATTGTTGGGAAAAGGCCATTCAAAAGTGTTGGGGACTTTCACAAGGAGTGGACTGAGGCTGGAGTCAGTGCATCAAGAGCCACCACACACAGACGGATCCTGAACATGGGCTTCAAATGTCATATTCCTCTTCTCAAGCCACTCCTGAACAACAAACCGCATCAGAAACGTCTTACCTGGGCTAAAGAAAAACAGACCTGGTCTGCTGCTCAGTGGTCCAAAGTCCTCTTTTCTGATGAGAGCAACGTTTGCATCCCATTTGGAAACCAAGGACCCAGAGTATGGAGGAAGAATGGAGAGGCACACACTGCAAGATGCTTGAAGTCCAGTGTGAAGTTTCCACAGTTTGTGTTGATTTGGGGAGCCATGTTATCTGCTGGTGTTGGTCCACTGTGCTTCATTAAGTCCAGGGTCAACGCAGCCATCTACCAGGAGATTTTGGAGCACTTCATGCTTCCTTCCGCAAACTAGCTTTATGGGGATGCTGACTTCATTTTCCAGCAGGACTTGGCACCTGCCCACACTGCCAAAAGCACCAAAACCTGGTTCAATGACCGTGGGATTACTGTGTTTGATTGGCCAGCAAACTCGCCTGACCTGAACCCCATAGAGAATCTATGGGGCATTGCCAAGAGAAAGATGAGACATGAGACCGAACAATGCAGAAGAGCTGAAGGCCGCTATTGAAGCATCCTGGTCTTCCATAACACCTCAGCAGTGCCACAGGCTGATAGCTTCCATGCCACGCCGCATTGAGGCAGTAATTGCTGCAAAAGGGGCCCAAACCAAGTACTGAGTACATATGCATGCTTATACTTTTCAGAGGTCTGATATTGTTCTATGTACAATCCTTGTTTTATTGATTGCATATAATATTCTAATTTTCTGAGATTGTGGATTTGGAGTTTTCATGACCTGTAAGCCATAATCATCACAATTATGACAAATCACGGCTTGAACTATCTTGCTTTGCATGTAATGAGTCTTTTCCATATATTAGTTTCACCTTTTAAGTTGCATTACTGAAATAAATTAACTTTTGCACGATATTCTAATTTTTCGAGTTTCACCTGTGTGTGTGTGTGTGTGTGTGTGTGTGTGTGTGTGTGTGTGTGTGTGTGTGTGTGTGTATATATATAATCTCCTATATATTCATTCAAGCATTTGAATAAATCGTACCCCAGACTGTGATTCCAAGAGGAAGCCGAGTTAAACACAGATATACTTTTAATTTAGTAATTTCACGTTTTGTAAACTATACATGAAATAGAAGCTGTATTGTGTCTCAGACCATAAACCAAAAATGTCTCTTAGCAATTCGCAAGTCACCTGGCTTTAGTTTGAGATCTTTCTAAACTGTTAGGATCTGGAATTTGGGGAGAAAATACATAAATTTGTGAAAAACCTTAAGAGATCAGCAACTTTCTCTGAGATCTGAATGGAGGACTTCAGCTGCTGTGAAAAATATAAGCAAGTGAGTGACACATTTCCAAACAAAATCTTGTAGAGAGAGTCCACGTATCTCCTTAGGGGATTAAAAAATATAAAGACATTCAGGTCATAGTTTTCTAGTTTCTGACTTCTCCCTTTCTCCACTTCATTGTAGATGGCTGGGGATGTAAAATAAAACTTACAACTTCTTGTAAGAACTCTCCTATAAAATTAGTTCCTCCCTGTTTTTCTCTCGAGCTTCTGGGACTCTGTACTAATATGATTTTAGGTGGAGTGAAGTAAACATAAAAAACTAAATTATGGTTGCATAAGTGTGCACAACCTTAAACTAATACTTTGTTGAAGCACCTTTTGATTTCATTCCAGCACTCAGTCTTTTTGGGTATGAGTCTATCAGCATGGCACATTTTGACTTGGCAGTATTTTCCCACTCTTCCTTGCAAAAACACTCCAAAATTGGCAGATTGTGAGGGCATCTCCTGTGCACAGCCCTCTTCAGATCACCCCACAGATTTTCCATCGCATTCAGGTCTGGGCTCTGGCTGGGCCAGTCCAAAACTTGAATCTTCTTCTGGTGAAGCCATTCCTTTGTTGATTTGGATGTATGCTTTGGGTCGTCATGCTAAAAGATGAAGTCCCTCTTCATGTTCAGCTTTCTAGCAGAAGCCTGAAGGTTTTGTGCCAATATTGACTGGTATTTGGAACTGTTCATAGTTCCCTCTACCTTGACTAAGGCCCCAGTTCCAGCTGAAGATAAACAGTCCCAAAGCATGATGCTGCCACCACCATGCGCAGTGTTGTTTTTGCGCCAAACCTATCTTTTGGAATTATGGCCAGAAAGTTTAACCTTGGTTTCATCAGACCATAACACATTTTTCCACATGCTTTTGGGGGACTTCAGATGTGTTTTTTAGCAAAATTTAGCCGGGCTTGGATGTTTCTCTTCGTAAGAGAAGGCTTCAGTCTTGCTAATTTACCCCATAGCCCAGATATGTGAAGAATACGGGAGATTGTTGTTACATGTACCACACAGCCAGATATTCCTGCAGCTCCTTTTAATGTTGTTGTAGGCCTCTTAGCAGCCTCCCACACCAGTTTTTCGTTTCATCAATTTTGGAGGGACATCCAGTTCTCGGTAATCTCACTGTTGCGCCATATTTTCTCCACTTGATGACTGTCTTCACTGTGTTCCATGGTATGTCTAATGCCTTAGAAATTCTTTTGTACCCTTCTCCTGACTGAGAACTTTTTAACAGTGAGATCCCTCTGATGCTTTGGAAGCTCTCTGCAGACCATGGCTTTTTCTGTAGGATGCGACTAAGAAAATTTTCACAAAAGACCTACTAGAACAGCCAAACTTTATTTGGGGTTAATCAGAGGCACTTTAGATGATGGCAGGTGTGTACTGATTCCTATTTAACAGGATTTTGAATGTGATTGCTTAATTCTGAACAAACCTACATTCCTAGTTATTAGAGGGTGTGCACAATTATGCAACCACCTTCTTTTTTTTTTTTTTTTTCTTTTTTCTTTTTGTTTAGTTTTGTTTTTCAATTGAGTTGTCACATTAAAGGTGGGATAAGTTGGAAATTATTTATCTTTGTACATCACAGAAACTTGATATTTTAACAGGGGTGTGTAGACTTTTTATATCCACTGGTATATACCGTAGTTTGTAGACGCTATAACTTTTGCGCAAACAAATTTGATATACATGTATTGGGTTTTTTAGTTACCAAATACCATGTGGCAGAATACATTTTGGCCTAATATTGTGGCTAATTTTGAGTTTTTACTAGAAATCTAAATATATAGATATATATCTTCCCCTTCTTTTTTTTTTTTTTTTTTTTTTTTTTTTTTTAATTTTCAGTCTTTGTTTATCTAAAAAAAAAAATTAACCCAGTGGTGATCAAATACCACCAAAAGAAAGCTCTATTTTTGTGAAAAATGGCATTCATTTTGTTTGGCTGCAGCGTTGCAAAACTGCATAATTACCAGTTGAACTAGATTAAAATATCTGTCATTTGTTAACATCCATATCAGAAATGAATATTTGAGTGATGATCTCAATATTACATCCTAATTTCAATTACATAGATACATTCCCTTTTTTAAATGCACCATTTCCACTATCAAAGGATATTTAATTTTGTTATTTTATACATACTATATGTACTTTTACATTTTAACCTTCATTTTACCATGATTACTGTGATCACATTGTTTATCAGATTAATTAATTACTTGCCCTTCTGAGTATTTACCCCCCCCCCCCCCCCCCTTCCTGACCAGGCCATTTTTTTGTATTATGGCGTTGCGTTACTGGAACTGACAATTGCGCGGTTATGTAATGCTGCACCTTCATTAAATTTGTGGGGTTTTTTTTGTTTTTTGTTTTTTTGTTTGTTTTTTCACAAATTGAGCTTTCTTTTGGTGGTATTTGATCACCTGTGCATTTTTTTTTTTTCGTGCTATAAAAAGACAGTTTTGAGAAAAACCATATTCTTGACTTTTGGCTATTAAACAAGTTCAGTAAAAATCATATTTAGGCCAAAATGTATTCTGCTATGTCTTTGCTAAAAATAAACACCCAATATGTGTAACATAACTGGTTTTACGTGAAAGTTCTAGCGTTTACAAATGGCAGTAAAACACTGGAGTGTTTTTTGTTTTTTTTTGTTTTTCTAGTAATGGCGGCGAGCAGTGACTTATAGCGGGACTGCGGTGGGCATTCTGTCATTGGAGGGAACTGACTTGTTGTCACTGACATCCCCAGTGACACCAATACAGTGATCAGTGCTAAAAAAAAAGCACTGACACTGTACGAATTGCACTGGGCAGGAAGGGGTTAACATATGAGGCGTTCAAAGGGTTAACTGTGAGCTGTGTGTGTGTTACTGGGGGGGCGGTGTGTTGGTGCTTCACTGTAAGCACACTGCTCTGGATGGCTGTGCACAGCCATCCAGAGCAGTGTGCCCAAGCCAACGAGGAGGACTGTTAGTAAACAAAGCAGCCCTCCTCCTCCTTGGCGATCCTTGGTAATCACTGGCCTGGACCTGGTGATTGGCAGTTGCGAATGGCGTGCATGCGGCTCGCGCCATCCTACCCGGAAATACAAAATCACCATTGGTAATCACTGGCCTGGACCCGGTGATTGACAGCTGCAGCCGCAAATGGCGGCTTGGGCATGGCGCTCACGCCCCCCTACCCGGAAAACACAATTGTGTATATAAAAGGTGTGGTTTTTTTTAACACATGGTTATGTAGGTATCGCATTTAATATTACAGCCAGTGTGCCCGAGCCATACACATGGTTATGTAGGTATCACATTTTAATATTACAATTGTACTTTTATAGTAACTTGGGGCATTACATAGGCAGGCTAATTTCTAATCCGGACTGGAGGGGATGCAAACTTAATCAAAACATTAGTGCCATGTGCACAATGAGTGCAGTGTACAATACATAGGCAAAGCATACAAAATAGAATATAATTTTATACAGAATTTGCAAATCTCTTTTCCACCATGTAATCGGCCTGTAATATACACATGATAATCAGTATCTAAAATACATTGTATCTCGTGTGTGTCAAAGGGGAAATGGTTACCTTCAACAGCATCATTTTATTATTGTAGCAATTGATATTTCTATCTTTCTTGCTCTCCTAGATCTTTTGATCTATCTCTCTAGACCTGAGTCAATATTTTACTGTGTTGGCAGACTATAGCATTGTGAAATGTCAGCACGGGAGAATTCCTCTCACCTGCACAGCAAGTCACTGCTTTTTCTCTCATAGTTTGCCTATTGCCATCCAAAAATAGGTCTTCTTTGTGCAACTCTCCTCGGTATAGTGGGTAAAGTTCACGTGTCACATTCTTACAATAGAGCCAACCTTTTTAGTTAAGTAGTATTCACAATGTGTATGCAAGTGACGTTTTAGGAACTGATGGCTTATGTGTTTCATATGTAAGGTCATTTTGTGTGTTTCTATTTTGACCTACTCTTCATTGTGTATTTATGTTTATACAGGCTATATAAATACAGGACAGGGAGCAGTTTGGTACTCTATTGTCTTCTAGATAGCTACAAAATGTATATACAAAATGTGGAATGGTCATGGCCTTCAGTTGTTTTGTTTTTTGTGTTTTTTTTTTTTCTGGGGGGGGGGGTCCCTTTTTTACAGTTGGATTTGAAATGGACATATTATTGGATTCTAATGGAGCCACGTTTTGAGTATCAAAAACGTCTACTCTTTTGGGAGCCACCATACAGTATTTACTTATTACAGGTATTTTATATAGAGCTGATCATTTACATCAGAACATCTGTTTGCTGAGAGGAGAAGATCATACTATTCCGAGCCTTTCCAGTGACTGACACACGGGGACATATGGCCGGAGGCTCTACTGGATGGGGAATAAAAGATGTTTAGGACTGCTGCCTGCATGGACTGTGTGCTACTCTTTGCTAAGCCATGGACTGTTTCTCCTTGCCGGGTCTTTACCCCCCTCACAACCTCTGCCTGGGTCATTCTGAAGCTACGTCAGGACACATTGCCCCCTGAGGACCCACAATCTCTGTCCTCTTGACCTACTCTCCCTGCCACCCTACCTGTATCCCCTTGCTGTTGGCTGATTAAGTTACCTGACCCTAGTTTCCCCATTCAGCTCCTTTGTTTTGTTTTTTTTTGTTTTTTTTTTCTTACCAAGTTATCTTCTTAATCTCTACACTTTATAACATGCATTCTTTACCACTCCTTCTTGCAGTTGTGTTCTCTTTCCATAAATTCTTTCCTTCACCCATCCTGTCACCTATTACTGCACTCAACTCCTGCTAAATCTACATCCACATACTAATAAACTTCCAGGATGCTGGGACCTCCCCCAACTTTGGCCAACACACTCAGAACTCCCAGCCCTCTGACAGCAGATGCAGTCCACAGTTTAGTTTTTTTCCCTCTTCTTCCCAAGACCAGCCTCCCCTTCTCATACACTCTTTGGATTGCCCATCTGTAATAAACTCACCTCTGTGTATGACATTTTAATCTCTTCTTTAATCTACGTGCTGTTACTGAAACCTGGCTTCATGAATTGGACTCCATTTCTTCTCCTGCTTCCCTCTCCCATGGTGGTCTTCTCTGGACTCTCTCTCCAAAACCCAGTGGATGGAAGGGAGGCGGAGTAAGATTTCTTCTTCTATCCCCACATACAGTGGATAAAAATTCTACACACCCCTGTTAAAATGTTGGGTTTCTCTGATGTAAAACATGAGACATAAATCATTTCAGACCTTTTTTTCCACCTTTTCAATGTGACCTATAAATTGTACAACTCAATTGCAAAACAAACTGAAATCTTTTAAGGTTGGGGGGGGGGTGTAAACCTAAAAAAACTAAAATATTGTGGTTGCATAAGATTGCACACCCTCTAATAACTGGGGATGTAGTTGTTTTCAGAATTAAGCAATCAAATTCAAAATCATGTTAAATAGGAGTCGGTACACACCTGGCATCATTTTAAAGTGGCTATGATTTACCCCAAATAAGTTATAGCTGTTCTAGTAGGTCTTTCCTGACATTTTCTTAGTCGCATCATACAGCAAAAGCTATGGTCTGCAGAGCGCTTCCAATGCATCAGAGGGATCTCATTGTTAAAAGGTATTAGTCAGGAGAAGGGTACAAAAGAATTTCCAAGGCATTAGATATACCATGGAATACAGTGAAAGCAGTCTTTTAAGTGGAGAAAAAAATGGCGCAACAGTGAGATTACCAAGAACTGGACGTCCCTCCAAAATTGATGAGAAGAAAACTGGTGTGGGAGGCTGTCGAGGCCTACAGCAACATTAAAGGAACTGCAGGAATATCTGGCAAGCACTGGCTGTGTGGTATATGGAACAACAATCTCCAGTATTCTTCATATGTCTGGGTTATGGGGTAGAGTGGCAAGATGGAAGCCTTTTCTTACGAAGAAAAACATCCAAGCCTGGCTAAATTTTGCTAAAAACACATCTATAGTCTCCCAAAAGCATGTGGGAAAATGTGTTATGGTCTGATGAAACCAAGGTTGAACTTTTTGGCCATAATTCCAAAATATCTGTTTGGTGGAAAAAGAAGACTGCACATCGCCAAAAGAACACCATACCCACAGTGAAGCATGGTGGTGGCAGCATTATGCTTTGGGGTTGTTTTTCTTCAGCTGCAACTGGGGCCTTAGTCAAGGTAGAGGGAATTATGAACCGTTCCAAATACCAGTCAATATTGGCACAAAACCTTCAGGCTTCTGCTAAAAAGCTGAACATGAAGAGGGACTTCATCTTTCAGCATGACAACGACCCAAAGCATACATCCAAATCAACAAAGGAATGGCTTCACCAGAAGAAGATTCAAGTTTTGCAATGGCCCAGCCAGAGCCCAGACCTGAATGCGATGGAAAATCTGTGGGGTGATCTGAAGAGGGCTGTGCACAGGAGATGCCCTCACAATCTGACAGATTTGGAGTGTTTTTGCAAGGAAGAGTGGGCAAATATTGCCAAGACAAGATGTGCCATGCTGATAGTCATACCCAAAAAGATTGAGTGCTGTAAAAAAAATCAAAAGGTGCTTTCAATAAAGTATTTAAGGGTGTGCACACTTATGCAACCATATTTTAGTTTTTTTATTTTTACTTCCCTCCACCTAAAAGATTTCAGTTTGTTGTTCAACTGAGCTGTACAGTTTATAGGTTACATTAAAAGTGGAAAATGTTATGAAATTATTTCTTTGTCAATTTTTTACATCACAAAAAACGGACATTTTAACAGGGGTGTGTAGACTTTTTATATCCACTGTATCGTGCTCCCCTTTACCTCCGAACTCCTTGAATGCATGGTCTACAACCACCGGAGCTACTACCTCACTGGGAATAACCACCTTGATCCCCTTAAGTCTAGTTTTCACCCACAAAAACTGCTCTCCTAAAATAAAAAATAAAAAAAAAAAAAAAAAAAAAATTTGGCTAAAACCAATGAATGGTATTCATTACTCTTACTCTTGGACCTCTCTGTTGCCCTTGATACAGTTGCCTTCCCCACCACCCACTCCTTTGGTCTTGGTGACTGTGCTCTTCATTGGTTCTCATCGTACATATCCCACCGCACATGCAGCGGTGCTTGCAATTCTGCCACCTCTTCTTCCTTTTTGGCGTTTGGGGTCCTCCACTATTCAGTTATTGGACTTCTATTCTCAATCTATACCTCCTCCCTGGCTCAGCTGATTGCTTCCCATGGTTTTCAATGCCATTTCTACGCTGATGACACCCAAATCTATCTCTCTACTCCTCTGCTCACCCCATCTGTCTCCACATTCATCACTAATTTACTGACAGAAATATCAGTCACTTCCTCAAACTCAATCTAAAACAAAGCTCATATTTCCTGCCCCATATGCCCCTTCATCAACCTTGACAGAGAAGTCAAGAGGTTATCGGTCCATTCCCACATGCCAGGGTGCTAGGTGTAATTCTGGACTCTGAACTATCCTTTTAGTTCCCGCATCCATTCACTTTCCAAATCTTGCCGCCTCATCCTCCGCAACATGTCTAAAATATGCCCCTTTTTAACCAATGACACCACAAAGGTTCTGATAAACTTCCAGGTTATCTCTCGCCTCCACTACTGCAACTCCCTCCTCATTGGAATACGTTTACACAGGCTATCCCCTCTTCATTCCATCATGAATGCTGCTGTCACTCCTCCACCTAACCAACTGTTCAGCGTCTGCTTACCCCTCTGCCCATCCCTCCAGTGAATAAAATTCAAAACCTCTTTAGAGCTGATTCACACGTGCAATGCAGATTGAAGCTCAGGTTTCACAGCTAATTGATACAGTAGCTGTTCACAGGTTCATGTCAGGTTTACATCAGGTTCAGGACAGGATTGGCTGAGGATCTTATCCTGTTCACACATATGCAGTTTAGGAACGGTTCCCATAGAAGTCAATAGCCTGCAATCCACGCCTGAATCTGAAGCCACGGCTTAGAAATTGGACATGACTTTTTTTTAAAACCACACTGAATCCGCACCGCCAGTGTACCGGACATCTGAACAAGCACCATAGGAAGCAATGTTCTTTCACGTGTCATGCGGGTTGGTTGCGCTTCAAAACGCATTGAATATGCATATACAGTCATGGCCGAAATTGTTGGCACCCTTGATATTTCTCCAGGAAATCATGTATTTCTCACGAAACGTATTGCATTAACACATGTTTTGCTATACACATGTTTATTCCCTTTGTGTGTATTGGGACAAAACAAAAAAAGGGAGGAAAGAAAGCAAATTCGACATAATGTCACACAAACCTCCAAAAATGGGCTGGACAAAAGTATTGGCACCCTTTCACAACTGCGGATAAATAAGAATGTTACAAGCATGTGATGCTCCTGTAAACTCACCTGGGGCAAGTAACAGGTGTGGGCAATATAGAAATCACACCTGAAAGCAGATAAAAAGGAGAGACGTTCACTTAACCTTTGCATTGTGTGTCTGTCTGTGCCACACTAAGCATGGACAACAGAAAGAGGAGACGAGAACTGTCTGAGGACCTGAGAACCAAAATTGTGGCAAAATATCAACAATCTCAAGGTTACAAGTCCATCTCCAGAGAACTAGATTTGCCTTTGTCCACAGTGCGCAACATTATCAAGAAGTTTGCAACCCATGGCACTGTAGCTAATCTCCCTGGTCGTGGACGGATGAGGAAAATTGATGAAAGATTGCAACGCAGAATAGTCCGGATGGTGGATAAGCAGCCCCAAACATGTTCCAAAGACATTCAAGCTGTCCTGCAGGCTCAGGGAGCATCAGTGTCAGCGCGAACTATCCGTCGACATTTAAATGAAATGAAACGCTATGGCAGGAGACCCAGGAGGACCCCACTGCTGACACAGAGACATAAAAAAGCAAGACTACAGTTTGCCAAAATGTACTTGAGTAAGCCAAAAGCCTTCTGGGAAAACGTCTTGTGGACAGATGAGACCAAGATAGAGCTTTTCGGTAAAGCACATCATTCTACTGTTTACCGAAAACGGAATGAGGCCTACAAAGAACAAAACACAGTACCTACGGTAAAATATGGTGGAGGTTCAATGATGTTTTGGGGTTGTTTTGCTGCCTCTGGCACTGGGTGCCTTGACTGTGTGCAAGGCATCATGAAATCTGAGGATTACCAAAGGATTTTGGGTCGCACTGTAGGGCCCAGTGTCAGAAAGCTGGGTTTGCGTCCAAGATCCTGGGTCTTCCAGCAGGACAATGACCCCAAACATACGTCAAAAAGCACTCAGAAATGGATGGCAAAGAAGCGCTGGAGAGTTCTGAAGTGGCCAGCAATGAGCCCAGATCTAAATCCCATTGAACACCTGTGGAGAGATCTTAAAATTGCTGTTGGGAAAAGGTGTCCTTCCAATAAGAGAGACCTGGAGCTGTTTGCAAAGGAAGAGTGGTCCAAAATTCCGGGTGAGAGGTGTCAGAAGCTTATTGATGGTTATAGGAAGCGACTGATTTCAGTTATGTTTTCCAAAGGGTGTGCAACCAAATATTAAGTTAAGGGTGCCAATACTTTTGTCCAGCCCATTTTTGGGGTTTTGTGTGACATTATGTCATATTTGCTTTTCTGCCTCTGTTTTATATTTGTTCCAATACATACAAAGGGAATAAACATGTGTATAGCAAAACATGTGTTAATGCAATACCTTTTTTGTGTGAAATACTTGATTTTCAGGAAAAATATCAAGGGTGCCAACAATTTCGGCCATGACTGTATGTGAACGGGCAACTAAGGCAATCCCTGAAAACCCATCTCTTCAGAGAAGCCTATCCTGCCTCCACCTAACAATTGTACTTTTTTCTTCATCGGCTCATCCCTCAGTTATAACTTTCTGTATCTCTTGACCCTCCCTTTTTAGATTGTAGGCTTGAAGGAGCAGAGCCTTCTGGTTTTTCTTGTGTTGAATTGTACCGTTTGCCCTCATGTTCTAAAGTGCTGAACAAACTGTTGGTGCTTTTATAAATCCTGTATTATAATGTTAATCCGCCTTCAAGGAGCTTACAGTCCAAAGTCCTTATCTCGCATATACATGTGTGCGCGTGCACATACACGGCCAATGTGGAAGGTCTTTGGAGTGTGGGTGAAAACTGCAGAACCTTGAGAGGAAACCGGAAATCTATGCATGTACACCGAGAACATGCAAACTCCATGCAGATAGTGGGTTGTGAAGTAAGGATCCCAGTTCGGCAAGGCATGAGTGCTAATTACTGATTCACTGTGCTGCCCATAACATGGGTACCAGAACATACTAGATATTGCAACATTTGATATTCTATAAAAGTGGAACTCCAGCTGTTTTTTTTTTTTTTTTTAACTATGGGTTTTCCAAAAATCTTACTGCATAAATCAGGTCTGTGACTCTCCTATATAGTAAAGTTAGGAACAGGATAACAACCCTGTAGCCTAGACGAAAGAAAATCAGGAATAACAGGTCCTGTATTTCTATCTTTAGGAATTCACTGAGCTGGAGGTATGTTATTTGAATGTATTGCAGTCATACGCTTATGCTTCCACTAGAGGGCACTAGTGTAGCGAAGTTCTGCAGAACAGCTGTCAGAGATTGCATAAAATCTACAGACTGTCTCATTTGAGCATGTTAGGCCTCGTTCACACCATGGGCAGAGACCTGAGTTTTTTTTCTGCACCGGAGAGCACAACAAAATCAATTTGTTGTGCTAGTACTTACGGCATTGATTACTGCCCTGATCACAGCACTTGTATCCTGTGCAGATTTTTTTCTGCACAGGAATCTGCAATGTGTATATAGTTTTCTGTGCAAGAAAAAACTGACATGGCATCAAAATTGTGGTGGGACCAGGGCACATAGAGAACAATTGTTTTTTTTTTTTTTTTGTACCCTTGCAGAGATTTTTTTTGTTGCATATCTCTGTGCAGAGAAAAGTCTGCACATGATACCAGTGTAAACCTGGCTACACAATATACAATTTCCTTGTTCAATGTCCTTTAGGCTCCTTTCACACTGATATGTTTTTTTTCTTCCACTTTTATGTAAGAAAAAAAAAAGCAGAAGAAAAACATGTGACCCTGTATTTCTATGGAACTATTCACGCTGATCCATTACGGATGAGGTGCATTTTTCAAAATCCTACTTACTGCATTTTTGGTGTGGGGAAAAAAAAAAACACACCTCCCCATTGAAATCGATGGAAAACATGGCAAAAATGCACCCGGTTGAGTACAACCAGCCTGCCCATAGATGGATCAAATCTTGTCCAGTCCCTGATAAGGAACATGGCCGTAAACCATGCCATAAGTACTAGCGATTATTCTGATGGCATGCTGCTTGTCAGTGGGCATTGTGCTATGGTCTTGGAGATCTCACTTTACATGGCAAATCATTTAATTATTCAAACGCTTAATGAAAATCTGAAGTCTGGGCCCTATGTGGCCATGCTCATCATGCATGTAGATTAGTATGTTAAGAGTAGCGTTTTAGAGGTATACGGAAAAAAAAAAGCACCAAAGCTGAGTTGGGTAAGTTTATAATTATATAATTTATGCACATATGAGCATAAATGTATTCCAGTAGCCAGGATAAAGTAATATTCTAACTAGTAAAATGCATTTATGGTCCGTGCCAATGCCGTACACGCATACACATGCATACTTACATGCAGGGGCGGACTGACAACTCATGGGGCCCCCAGGCAATAGGGGATCATGGGGCCCCTGTGTCCTTGCCCAAACTCAAGCCTATGAAAAAGGTACCAGGGGCATCTCATGGGGCCCCCTACTGACCCCGGGCCCTCAGGCAGTGCCCGAGTTTCCAAATGGTCAGTCCGCCCCTGCTTACACGACACTGGAGGCATTTTGTTTTGTGCCAAGTTCTGGCAGAAAAAAAATACAGCATACACTGTGTGCACAGTTATTAGGCTCGTTTTTGTATTTTTGAGGATTAATTTCACTATTGAACAACTAGAGTGCTCTCGGTCAATCCCAAAATGTTGTTAAACCTCCAAACCTGAATATTTGAGAAAGTAAAAGTGAAGTTTTGGCTTTCTTAGGAGAATATATGTTTGCACAATTATTGGGAAACTATTAGTGTGCACAATTATTATGCGACGAAATTAAAACAAACATTTTATAATCTCACTTGTTTGTTTTTCGTCTAACCACTTGCCTTCCTGAGGATTTACCCCCCCCCCCCCCCCCTTCCTGACCAGGCCATTTTTTGCATTACGGCGCTGCATTACTTTACTGAGGATTGTGCGGTCATGCAACGCTGCACCCAAATGAAATTTACGTTTTGTTTTTTTCCCCCACGAATTTGCGCTTTCTTTCGGTGGTATTTGATCGCCTGTGCGTTTTTGTGTTTGTGTTTTTAGTTTGTTTTTTTTTTTTTTGTTTTTTTTTATTGCGCTATAAAAACAGACTGACAATATTTTTGACTTTTTGCTATTAACCACTTGCCTACAGGGCACTTGTACCCCCTTCCTGCCCCGGCCAAATTTCAGCTTTCAGCGCTGTTGCACTTTAAATGACAATTGCACGGTCATGCAACACTGTACCCATATGAAATTTTTATAATTTTTTTGTGACAGAGCTTTCTTTCAGTGGTATTTAATCACCTCTGGGTTTTTATTTTTTGCTAAACAAACCAAAACACGTTTTGAAGAAAAAAACCTTTTTTTTTTTTTTTCTTAGTTTGTTATAAAGTTTTTTGTAAATAAGTGATTTTTTTTTTTCTCCTTCACTGATGTGCGCTAATGAGGCTGAGTGATGGGCACTGATAGGCTGCACTGATGAGGAGGCACTGGTAGGTGGCACTGATGGGCATTGACAGGCATCACTGATGGGCACTGAAAGGCAGCACTCATATATGACATTGTTAGGCAGCACCGATGGGCGACACTGACTTGCATTGATAGGTGGCACTGAAAGGCAGCTCAGATGTGCACTACTAGGTGGCACTGATGGGCACTGGCAGGTGGCACTGACAGGGCTACACTGATCATCAGGGCGCCCTGATGATCAGTGTACATGTCCCCTCTGAGTAATGCCGATTACCGACTCTCCTCTGACAGCTCGTGAGGAGAGAAACGCCGATAACCGGCAATTCTTTTATTTACATGCTATCAGCTGTGATTGGACACAGCTGATCACATGACAGAGCCGACATCTTTTGGCTCTTTTTCCATTGATTGGTGAGCCTCTGTGTCCCAGGGACACAGCACACCACCGATCGCCACGCTGCACGCCCCTGGGGGCGCACACGCGCTGTTAGGGTGGGAGGACATCATATGACGTTCACCCAGAATGAGAGAACCGCCTTTCACCTGTCCTTTCCTTATATGGTGGGCGAGAGGCGGTTAAACATGTCCAGTAAAAAAAATTTAAGAAAATCTAATTTCATCATAAATTTAGGCCAAAATGTATTCTGCTACATGTCTTTGCTAAAACAAAATCCCAATACGTGTAAATTAATTGGTTTACGTGAAAGTTATAGCATCTACAAATAGCGGTATAGATACTAGAATTCTTTTTTTTCTACTAGTAATGGCAGTGTTCTTAGTGGGATTGCGGTGGACATTCTGACATTGTGGGGAACCAACTTGGTGTCACTGACATCCCCAGTGACACCAATACAGTGATCAGTACACAGCCATCCAAAGCAGTATGCTCGAGCTGACAGGGAGGAGAGCTGTTAGTAAACAAAACAGTCATCCCTCTTGGAGATGCTCGGTAATCACTGGCTGTGATCTGGTGATTGACAGCTGCAAATGGCAGCGTGGGTAGGGCATGCACGCCCCCTACCCGGAAATGCAAATTCACGTGTGTGTATATATACGTGATTTTTGTGCACCCCGCCAACCTGTAGCAGTATATCTGCATAGGGTGGCAGGAAAGTGGTTAAACTAAGAATAAATAACTCAAAATTTACAAATAAACATTTCTGGCATTTAAAAAAAAATAAAATAAAAATCGGTGACCAATATAGCTACCCTTCTTTTCAATAAGTCATAAGCCTTCCATTTATGGAGTCTGTCAGTTTCTTGATTGTTGACTATCAACTTTTTGTTCAGCAGCAACCAAAGCCTCCCAGACACTGTTCAAAGAAGTGTACTGTTTTTCTTCACCGTAAACTCCCATTTTTAATTAGGGCCCACAAGTTCTCAATAGGTATAGGTCAAATGAGAGGGTGCCGTGTCCTTATTTCATCTTTCAGGCCTTTACTGGCTAGCCACGCAGCGGAGTACTTCAGTGCATGTGATGGAGCATTGTCCTGCATATTTATCATGGTCTTCTTGAAAGATTCAGACTTTCCTGTACCACTGCTTGAAGAAAGCAGTAGATTTGGGAGTTGATTTTGAGTCCATCTTCAACCCAGAAAGGTCCAACTAGCTCATCTTTAATAATACCAGCCTATACCAGTACCCCACCTCCACCTTCTGGCGTCTGAGTTGATGTGGAGCTCTGTGCCGCCCATTACTGAACCAGCAATGGGCCCATCCATCTGGTCTGTCAAGAGTCACACTCATCTCATCCGTGCATAAAACCTTTGAAAAATCTGTCTTCAGATATTTGTTGGCCCAGTCTTGACGTTTCAACTTGTCTTGTTCAGTGGTGGTCGGGTTTCAGCCTTTCTTACCTTGTTCATGTCTCTGAGCACTGAACACTGAGTACTTCTGGGCACTCCAGGTAGGTTACAGTTCTGGAATATGACCGCACTGGAGGATCATGGATTCCTGGTAGCTTCACATTTAAATCATCTTCTTCCCCCCCCCCCCCAACACATTTCTTGTTACCCTATTTGCAACAAAATGTTGGGTGGTTTTACAATTTTTGACTTTTCAGAGTCAGTTAAATCCTTTTTTTTTTTTTTCTTGAGGAAAAGAAGCTACCTAATAATTTGCACACTTTGCTATAGGGTGTTGACCTCCTCGGGTCACTTCCTCCCTCATTACACAACTACACATCACCTGATGTGCTAAAATCCAATAAGCATTCAAGTTTATACAGCTTGGAGTTGGACAATATGCAGAAAATGATGATTTGGTCAAAAAGATCATGTGATCAGTTTGTTGCATGCATGTTTTTATTTATTATTTTTACTTTTTGTTGTATCAAATCAGAAAGATTGTTGCTCAGGATTTCTAGATGTTCTGGTTGGCATCAGCAGTAACGGTCTGTGAGGAATCCACCACGGAGGAGACCTTTCCAGGTGGAGATGAAATAACTCTGGAGATAAAATATTCACACTTTGAGAAGTAGATGTTTTCTGTAACATGCACATGTAGTGCAATATTTTTATGAATGGAACATTTTTCTCTGTAAATTGACTTTAAGTACCAGTCTGCAGGGTGGATTTAAATCACTAGTCAGTAAGGCTTGATTTAAATCCTAGTTTTCTACATAGACTAATTCTTGCTGGTATAACTTTAATATTCAAGTAGATGAAGATTTTTAGAATAACAACTTTTCATATTAGTTTTTTTATCCCCAGTTTAATAGGTTAATCATTCATATTTGGACAACTTTTCTGTTGTACTTAGGAAGGAGAAAAATAATCATTACCTTAATAATAACAATTTAAATAGATTTATTCAACTGAAACAATAACATTACAGCATATGTTATTTGCTTAACCACTTCCAGTCCAGACACTTTCATCCCCTTCCTGTCCAGGGCAATTTTCAGCTTTCAGCGCTATCACACTTTGACAATTGCACGGTCATGCAACACTGTACCCATATGAATTTTTTACCATTTTTTTTGAGACAGATAAAGCTTTATTTTGGTGGTATTTATTCACCGCTGGGATTTTTATTTTTTTTGCTATGTAAATGAAAATGTCCAAAAATTTTGAAAAAAAGTGTTTTTCTTATATTTTGCAAATAAATAATCTTTCATCATAAATCTTGGCTGAAATGTATTCCGTTATCTTTTTAGTAAAAAAAAAAAAATAAGCCAAATTAGTTTACCAAAAATTATAATTTTTAAACTTTTTTCTTTTTTTTTTTTTTACATTTTTATTTTATTTTTTTTACATACTGTCACCCTAGCAGTACAGTGTCACCATGGTGACACTACTACTTGTGGGTGGTGATGAGTTTTGTTTTTTTTTTCTTTTTTACAGTGATTGCTTTTACACCCACATAGGATGTAAAAGCAATCATTTCTCTTTCTCTGTCTGCATTCTTGCAGCCATTGAGAAATACTGAGTGAGCTGTGATTGGTCACAGCTTGTCACATGGTACAAGGCTGTTGTGAATAGCCTTGTACCATGTGACCTCTGTGATCATTCACAGATTTCACACGTAGTAAGCAATGATGTCACAAGTGACATCTTGCTTACTACTTTGCATGTGATCACTGATTGGCCTATCAGTGATCACATGATCGGGACCTCGTACAGAGGTCCTGTCCGACACAGCGGGCACCGGATCGCGGTGCTGCGCGCTCCCAGCTAGAAATGGCAGGTGCTGTTAATGAACGGCAACCCGCCCCTGGAGTGCCACCGTCCTGCCGTTTTTATAAACAGCAGGCGGACAGCAAGTGGTTAAACAAATATCCATGTTTGTTAACTAATTTAGCTAAACAAAATATATATATTTTAAGAAACTTAGACTGTCAGCCCCTTCCTCCTCACACTTAGTTTCACTTTCTTCTTGTGCTGATCTATTCCACTCCAAACAATCAGAAAAATATTGTTTCTATTCTATTCACTGAACTTCTTGAAACTTAGCACTGAAGGGGTTGATTCTGTATTCATAGGTTTGTAGAAGTTAGGATGAAGGTCTTTTTCTTAACTCTGTTCATGTTATAACATTTTTGCTGTGAAGAAGAGGCATGTGATCTCCGCTGAGTCAAATTCAGTTTTGAGAACTGCAAAAGTAAACCAAACATCTGTGATAATATCTTGTAGGCAGAGAAACTGCCCAATAATCTTACAAAAACCTCTGGAAGAGCATGACATTGTGAATGGATTCATGGAATTTATTTACCAAAAAAATTAAACATATACAGCCTTATTCTACATAATTAAAAAACGAATCTTTATTTCATGATGGAATAACCTTTGGATGGTAATATATTTTCCTCAAAAAGCATTTTATTTTAAAAAATCCGATTTTTAAATAATTTTTTTTTTTTTTTTTAAATCCTTTTTATCCACCCTGCCAGTCTGGTATGATATACCTGGTGCAGCATTGTGCATTGAAGCTTTTATTATCCTGCTTTAAATGTGAAGCCTTCACAAAATGTGCTGCTTCTGTGTTGTCCTCTGTGGGTGGTATCTGCTTCTTTCAGCGGTGTCCTGGTACAGGATATAAATGACATTATCGCCCAGGATCGGATGCGATGCAAACAAATCCATTTACTGAAAGAATAATAGTTTTCAGGCTGTAAGTGAACAGACACAGAGCAGCGAGTTGGAAGCTGTCAGGGAAGCATGCAAAGCAGAAATGTGATATCTTATTGCTATGGAAATTTTAGCAGCCTGCAGTAACCTGTTACCTGTCAGGGGTAGCCGTAATTATAGAAGTACAGCTTGGTCTGGTTTCAGGGTTTGGGCGTGAATAATCTGCAGATATCAATATAATGCACATCTTCCTCCCCAAGTGAGTCTTGTTTTGAAAAACCTAACCTGAAAACCACTACATGGAGACCTGCTGCAAAGACACAAAAAATGGATAGTTTGTACAAAATGTTATCATATCCCAAAGAACTTTCTTTTTAAATGCAACTTCAGGGGAAAAAAAACTATCTTTTGGATAGAGCAGAAAAGGGTAGAACCTCTGCTGGGTTATTCCTGTGCCCCTATTAAGGGGATTTCTGTTGATTTTGCACCTTTTTACCCAAAACTTTTTAGAGGATCATGTTGCCAGCAAGATCCTTCATAAATTGTACATGCCTGTGTGCATGATCCCTAATTATCAAAAGGATTGCTTAGCAATTCTATAGGAACTTTATTTTTATTCCTCTGGGAAAAAAAGGACTGCTTTATGGTCACCTTTTAAAACTATTTTTCTGTCTTCCTCTAATGTCAACTGGTGTTCTGCTTATGATTGGTCAGGGTTTCCCATATCATGTAGATTATCTTTAAATACACAAAACTGGTTTTTCTTAGGCTAGTATAAAATTTCAGCTGGTGTGCTTTACATGGTGGAGAGTACTAATGGTAGCAGTTTAATATCGGGGAAAGTGTGTGTGTGTGTGTGTGTGTGTGTGTGTGTGTGTGTGTGTGTGTGTGTGTGTGTGTGTGTGTGTGTGTGTGTGTGTGTGTGTGTGTGTGTGTGCGTGCGTGCGCGTCCCTTCAGAGTTGTCCTGTAAACATGGATAATATCATTGGTTATTCTAAACATGGATAATATCATTGGTTATTCTAAACATGGATAATATCATTGGTTATTCTAAACATGGATAATATCATTGGTTATTCTAAACATGGATAATATCATTGGTTATTATATTGATTTGGTTTATTGTATTTTGAAATGCTGGCTGTTGCACCTTCTGCCATGGTGGTGCAGCTGGCTCTGAACTTTACAGTCAGTCCATGTTGGTCCCAGGGCTGCAGGTCACCTAGTTGTGCTCCAGGTCCTTTTACCTGCACTCTATAAATACAGAGTGACTGTAACCTGAGCAGACTCTGTAGGAGCCGAGTGTGACTATGTGGGTGTGTTGAGTAGAAGTGACCCTGCCGGTCAGCCCTCTGAGTACTGCTGTGCAGTATGTGCCCTTCCCTGTTGACACAGCAACTACAAGTGTAAAGCACAGCTCCCTGACTCAACATCCTCTGCTGGAGCTTCCTGACAGTCGGGGAACATGGAACTACTATTTTACCAGTAAAACACTCTTCTTCAAATTATTTTCCCAAAATATGACCCTCCAGACTTCTGAGGAGACCATCTTCTAGGACAGATTTCTACAACTCTATAAACCATGGCTGCTCCTCCCTTACTCCTTTTAGTAGACAGGTATGTATCGGACTGTGAGGAAAGGTACTTTCTGTAGCAAGACTTTCTGTGTTGATTTTTCCCAGCTCTGTCTCTCTGCTGTATTGTTTTCTGGAAACTTTGCTCTGCACAGTTTATATCAATCTTCTTCTTTTTTATTTATTTATTTTTTCAGAATTGTGTTTTCTTATTCCACAAAACTAGAGTGGAGTTTTGTGTTCTAGTAATTTTTATGTTTTAGAATTCTGCTTTTTTAAGAGGTGTTCACGTCATGTCATGTTCTATCACATATCACTCTCACATATCTCTAAATAATTTCAGGACAGTGGGCAATGCTATGAAAGTTATTGTGTTACTCCTGACTTTCATTGAGTTTTAGTTCCTTCTCACCATAACCTGTATGGTTATACTATGTTGTTGGGTCCCAAGCCCTACTCTATAAAAGTCATTGGGAGAGATGTGCTAAAACTGGAGCACTCAGAATCTGGTGCATGGTAGCCAGTTGGCTTCTTACTTCAGCTTGTTCAATAAAACCTTGTAAGCGGCTTGGTTTCTATGCAGAGTTGCGCCAGATTTTGCACATTTTATTAACCCCCATACATTGCCCTAATGATGGCCAAATAGCCTGAAACAGCTGCGTGCAGTTTGGAATAAATGGTTCTATAATACTATGTCTGCACTATACTGTACACCATTGCTTCCAGATATGTATCTGGCTGGTGAGGCATAAAGCATTCATTCTCACAGCTTTGTCCACTGTCCTAAAATGAGGAATAGTTTTTAGGGAATTAGAGATGTGAATATGTTTTAAAGTGATACTAAAGGTAACCTAAAATTCATTTGACTTAAAAAAAAAAAAAAACACAAAAAAACACCACACTCACTTGTCATACTTACATGCTCTGTGCAATTGTATTGCACAGAAGGGCCCTGTTCCTTCTCTTCTTGGGTCCCCCTACTGGTGCTCCTCCCACCTTTTGAGTGCCCCCTTAGCAATCCTCACTGGCAGTGATTGACAGCAGCGGAAGCCAATGGCTCCCACTGCTGTCTCTGCCCCAATGAGGAGGGAGAGAGCCGGGAGAGCCTCTGCTGTCCCACACATCTCTGGATTGAGATGGGCTCAGATAAGTATAAAGGGGAGGGGGGGGGGGCTGGAGGGTAGTGGCACACAGTTTTTTACCATCATGCATAGACTGCATGAAGGTAAAAAAAACCTTCAGCCTTTACAACTGTAATTAGAAGGCTTTACTGTGTTTCTGATTACAGCGAGAGCTTTTTAATTGATTTTTATGATTTTACTGTCTTCATGGAAGAGCTGATTAGTGTAGAAATTTTGCCCCAAAAATATGTGGCATGTTAAGTTTAATAAGCCACTTAGCCCATGGTTACAACATGCAATATCATTTGTATGTCCTAGACATAGGTTAAATAATTCAATTGGCATTTTGGGATAAACTGACCAATAATGCAGCTTATTCTTTTTTTGTATGTGGGTTACCGTGAATGCCGGCCATAGCTGAATATTTCATTTTAACATGCAGGGAAGTGTATCTGGTGTAAATGAGCCCATAAGCTGCCAATGGCTGAGAAAACAAAGACCCGATTTTGCTGTTTTTTTGATCTCATGGGGAGAGGAAGTTCTGTTGGCTAACCACATTTGGTTGGTGAGGCAGGAGCTACATGGGTGATTTTCTATTATGCGAATGAAAAAGAAATTTAGTTTACCAATTGTTTTTGCTCTGTGACCGGACTTAATTTGGAACACCACATGCTCCTCTGCTCAAAATGGCAGAAAACCAGTGTAAGATCAAGTGATCAATAGTAGACCATATAATCGTGTGATTGTAAGCTTGGACTACCACCAGAAAATGTGCCGAGTCTTCTCTCCTCTGTCCATTAACCTGAACAGAAATGTTCTTGTTTATGGAGAACTCTGCTGTCAGAAGTGCTGGAGGGCAGTAGGATTGTGCCAACATGGCTGACCATCCACTTATAATATGTCCGTATAAAGAACATTACTAAACAGGATTTAACTAAAAAAGTTAATATCTTATCTTCCTATAGTTATCTGCTGCTTGATCGAACAACGCTTAGTGCAAAGTTCACAGTGACTGGAGTTCACATTGGAGCTGAGCGCACCTTTGACATGCATGGGCCACCTACAGCCGGTTCCTAACATCTTGTCATTCTACTACCAGATTTTAGATTAAATGTTTTCCTAAATTCTATATTAACAAAATACCGACCTAAATCAGAACACTGGACTGAGCCCATGTGCTGCATACTCATACTGTACCTAGTTACTCAGTCACTGCCCTGAAACTAAAATTCAGCGATTTAGCTCTGTTCACACCAGTGCAATTCAGGTGCAGTAAAAAATCCTTCTTGCAGTATTTTTTTTGCTGATTGCATGAAAAGCTACGTGTCGATATAGAGTTCAATGGTAATGCAGGTAAACTTCAATTAAAATGCTACGTGCATTCAATGTGTCATACCAGTGTAAAGCAGCCAGCCATACGTAGGGGAAATCCTGTGCTTTGAGTTTGCTTTATGTCCCTTTATTTTGCAGCTCCTGGTTTGTGAATAGCAGGATCTGTGCACCAAGTTTTTTTTTTTGTTTTTTTTTTTTTTTTTTTTTTTTTTTTTTCGTTGATTGCCTAATGTACCATTATGCGCACTTTTGATGTTTTTTTTTTGTTTTGTTTTGTTTTTTAAATTTCTTACCTTAACACTATAATTTTAATTTTGTTTTAATATACTTGTTTTGATGTAAGACCTTTTTCTAGCCTCCTTGCTTGCAGCAGTGATTTGACAAGGCTTGCATAATCCTCCCTGGTGAAGTTTAGCCTTTCAGGAAGTGTGAAGCTTCAACCATTATTGCAGGTTGTAGAGTTTACTCCCGGTCACAGTAAAGATGAAGCCTTTTCATTAAAGAGGTGGATAGAGCACAGATTATTACTTGCTTAAAACATTGCTCATACTATTTACAAGTACAGAAAATGGCCACTGCCCCAGTCTATAACTGGCCTTCACAGCAAGGAGCACATGGACAGACAACGCATGTCAAACAGCAAAAAACAATTCCCAGCTCTAACTCGCCATCCAGCTTGCAAACAAACCGAATTAGTTTGGCCCCCTCAACCAACAATTCAACAGTACAAAAAATGGCCACTGCCCCAGTCTATAACTGGCCTTCAAAGCAAGGAGCACATGGAAGGGCGACGCATGTCAAACAACAAAAAATAAAAATTCCCAGCTCTAACTTGCCAGCCACTAATTTGGTTTGTTTGCAAGCTGGATGGCGAGTTAGAGCTGGGAATTTTTCTTTTGTTGTTTGACATGCGTCGCCCTTCCATGTGCTCCTTGCTGTGAAGGCCAGTTATAGACTGGGGCAGTGGCCATTTTTTGTACTGTTGAATTGTTGGTGAGGGGGCGCACTGGACACCTTAGCTGTCATTGTGCTACATGCTGGGTGTCCAGTGCACTCCTGTACCTTTTTTAAAGGAGGGGTGGGCTCCCTCAGGTCCATCTGCCCTTGTTCTATCCATTAAATACATGTGCCTCTACTATGGGGGCTCTGAAAATTGGAGCGTTAGGAACCACAGAATACTGGGGTGCCGTAACGAGGCTCTGTAGCTTACGCATGTGTTTGCAAATGTGTGCTAACTAAACCCCTGTTTTTAACTCTGGTTAATTCAGTTTGTTTGCAAGCTGGCTGGTAAGTTAGAGCTGGGAATTTTTTCTTTTTTGTTGTTTGATATACTATTTATAATACATGTAAAATTTCTATATATAGGAACTGGCATTGTAGTTTTGGTTTAAGGTGTGACTTTTTTTTTTTTTTTCTTTTTTTTTTAATTCCTAAAAAGATGCAAGTGGTATAAATCCACTTTGTGTGCACCAAATGCCTTTGTGAACCCAGATATTACTATATAAAAGTAGCAGTGACCTCCTCGCTGGGCTGCATGTAACTTATTTTTAGTTTGGACTGTTGAATAGTTAAAACTCCCATCAGTTTCTATTTTGCTCTGTGTCCTGTTGGGTAGATTTCCTTTATTTCCTGCCTAGAGATGCAAAAAAGATGCAAGAGGAAATCTCTACAAAGCAAGGGAAATTCCCTGCTTGATTGTCACCAGAACAGATATTGTTGGAAGATTTATCTGGGTTCAGACTATAGCTCGCCTATGAATCACACAGGAACCGCACTGCATTCTTGTGCAATTCACATGTGATTGTGTGTGGTGTAACTTGAGCCATTCATTTTCAGTGGGCTCAAATCGCACCGCATAGCACAAAAAATGTGCAGACACCTTTTTTTTTGAGCTGCACTGGAACTGGGTTGGAACGATTTATTTTGTACCTTGTGGTCAGTGCAGGCAAACAAACTGCGTTTCATTAACTTTTGAATTGACACCCACAGCAGATCACAAAAAAGTGTGATTGCAATGTGGTGTGGGAAACACACAGGGATCGTGGACTGGGGCTTACACTCCTTTTTTTGTGCTGGTGATATCTGTAAAAGTTTGGAATTTAACATCCTTTTGAGTCTAAGGCTCAGTTCAAACTAGCATTGAAACCAGGCATTTGAGGGGTGTTTGTTAATGCTCCTCAAACGCCTATGAAAATGATACACATGGCAGCACACAGTGCTGTTCACACTGAAGTATTAGCGTTGCTTCAAAATTGATGCCTCGTGTGGAGTCAGGAGTTGAAGCCTTTCAACGCCTCCCATTCAAGTCTATGGTGACGCTCCTCAAACTCCTGGGAGGCGTTACTGCATTTAAGTTCATTATAGGTGTTTGTGGTGTGGTTTTAATGCTTGGAAACTGCTTATAAAATACCTCAAAACTGCGCAGACAGCATTTGGGGAGCGTTTTTAACACTTTTAAACAGGGTGGATTTTGATTTAAATCACTATTCAGTAAGGCTTGATTTAAATCCTAGTTTTCTACATAAAGACTAATTCTTGCTGGTATAACTTTAATATGCAAGTAGATGAAGATTTTTAGAATAACTTTTCATATTAGTTTTTTTATCCCCAGTTTAATAGGTTAATCATTCATATTTGGACAACTTTTCTGTTGTACTTAGGAAGGAGAAAAATAATCATTACCTTAATAATAATTTAAATAGATTTATTCAACTGAAACAATAACATTCCAGCATATGTGATTTGCTTAAACATCCATGTTTGTTAACTAATTTGGCTTAACAAAATATATATATTTTAGGAAACTTAGACTGTCAGCCCCTTCCTCCTCACACTTAGTTTCACTTTCTTCTTGTGCTGATCTATTCCACTCCAAACAATCAGAAAAATATTGTTTCTATTCTATTCACTGAACTTCTTGAAACTTAGCACTGAAGGGGTTGATTCTGTATTCATAGGTTTGTAGAAGTTAGGATGAAGGTCTTTTTCTTAACTCTGTTCATGTTATAACATTTTTGCTGTGAAGAAGAGGCATGTGATCTCCGCTGAGTCAAATTCAGTTTTGAGAACTGCAAAGTAAACCAACATCTGTGATAATATCTTGTAGGCAGAGAAACTGCCCAATAATCTTACAAAAACCTCTGGAAGAGCATGACATTGTGAATGGATTCATGGAATTTATTTACCAAAAAAATTACATATACAGCCTTATTCTACATAATTAAAAAACAAATCTTTTTTTCATGATGGAATAACCTTTTGGATGGTAATATATTTTCCTCAAAAAGCATTTTATTTAAAAAAAATAGATTTTAAATCAAAAAAATGTTTTTGATTTTTAAAAAAAATCATTGATTTTTATCCACCCTGCTTTTAAAACACCTAACACTATAGGGGCGTTTGGGAAGAAGTCGTGTGAACAAGCCCGAAGTGTTAATGGTCACCAGGACAAATATGACTTGTGACTCTACCCAGAGGGCATACAGAATGCAGTAAAAACTTGACAGAGGTTCTAAGCCTTCCTCATTCCAAAACACAGAACGTTTGGCTATATGTACATTTTAAAGCTGTAGTAAACGTTAGACTTGTACCGAATGGTTGCACTATTACATTTGAATGGTTCACGGTTTATGAATTTGTTTTATAGTGAATGAATTTAGGTGGCAAATTTGATCAATATAAATTATTTCTATATTTATGGAAGTATTGATTTTAGGGTACATACATTCAGTACACAGTGAATACACTTTTTTTTTTTTTTTTTTTTTTTTTTTTTTTATCTACATCTTGATATCCAAAACATTTTGATAATTTTTACATTGGTGTATTCATTTATATTCTTGCATGCATTTTTAATACAGAGTTACTGTGTGAACGGAATACATATTTATTATAGAATAACTGTCATAGTGCACATATCCCTTTGTAATGTACAGCGCTGAGCGAACCATTGGCGCTTTATAAATACTGTATAATAATAATAGTGCGGTCACAATTTTTATATTTCTTATTTAAGCACTTGTTCACACTGGATAAGATGTTGAAATCATGTGACTTCAAAATCATTCGACTTCAAGTGAAGTTGCACGATTTCAAAGTCGCATTGCAGTGCGACTAGGTGCAACTTGGAAGACATCTGTGTGACTTCATGCACAGTTGTCTATGCAAGTCGCACCTCAAATTGCAAAAAGTAGTGCAGGAACTACTTTCAAAATAGTGGCACCGATTTGAATGGTTCATTGTCGACAATAGGGTGCGACTTGCCATGCGATTTGAAACTGTCCAATCGCATGACAAGTCGAACCGGCGTGCACCAGGGCTTAGACATCCTGTCATTGGATGACTGTAGCTTAGTTGGGTAGCTTTCAGTCCACTTGGTGCAACAAAAAAAAGAACACTATTTACTTGATTACTGTCTGAGGACTGAGTGGGATTTAACACACCTAGTCTTAAATGGCCTATGCCTGGATGCTTGCTCCATTAAGGGATCACAATCTGGGTTTAAAGGATGACTTCACCTTTTCAGGCAGAATTTAACTTTTCATACTAAATAGAAGCAATTCCCAATGCCATTTCTGGCCCAGCCATCCCGATGTGCTTTTATCTCACTTAACTCATCCACAGGACATTTCATTTTTTGTCGGTTTCTGTGAGATTTTGAATGGATTTTCGGATTGCATAATTTCCTGTAGATAGTCTCTCAGCATTCACCTCCTGTAGAGCACTTCCCAGAAGCCTTCAGTTCCTTGTTGCATCACAAAAAAGGTGTGATGGCGTGTGTTCACCACTCTGGACCACACCTCCCTCTTTATAATACTACCTGTCTGATTTGATACAAATGGAATAGATTGTTCAGGTGTGTCCTTCTATTCTATAGTTCTGGAAAATGTACAGACATTGTACAATCAGATTGCATAGTGTATGACCATCTTTTATACAAGTACATAGTGAATGGATGGAGACACTCAGTTGTCAGGCCCTGTTCACATTTCCATCTCCATGTAGTGAAGACTCACATTCCCGCATGCATTTTGTTTTGGAGAGTTTTCACTCGTCACGCATAGGGCAGCCCATTCACTTGAACAGACACGCAATGATCGCCCCAGAAAAGCTCCAGAACATTTTTTGGAGTGAAGTACGGTGTGTTCCTCCAAGTTTTTGGTGTGTTTGTTGCACCTGGGTGCCTTTTAACACAGCATTTCTCAACCTTTTCAGCGGAACCCTTGACATAACTTTCTGGTCTCAGGGAACCCCTGCTAAAAATGACTTTATCTACAATTCATGATACTTTAGTGTGATGGCCAGGGGGAAGAATGCTCCTTACACTTGTGGTCATTGGGAAGAATTACCCCTTTACAGATTGCTAAAAAGATCAATGGTGTCACTGGGAACTTACCTGAGAGGCAAAAATTGCTCAGGAAACCCCTGGAAACCTCCTAGAGGAACTCTAGGGTTCCACGGAACCCTGATTGAGAAACCCTGCTTTAACATGTATTCTGAATACAAACGCCGTACACAATGTGCATTTTCTGTGCAGATTACCATGTGTTCGGAAACACACAGATGTGAATGGAGCCTTTGTGCCGTTGTGTTCTGTGCAATTTCAGTTTCAGGTCCCATTCACACCAGGAGTAGAGGGAGCGTATGTTTTTTGCCTTGTTTTTCCAGTGACACACAAATGACAGCCCGTTGATTTCAATGGGCTGCGCTACCGTGGCAAAGTAGTTCACGGGATATTTTTGGCATTATGTGAGTTGTACAGATTTACTGCACGTTTTGCTGCATTTGTCACTTTTTTTTTTTTGTGTGTGTGGCAAAATGTGTCTGTTTCTGTGTTAGGTGTGCCATTAACAATTAATGACACTGAAAGCGCAACTTGTTAATATTAGGTGTATAAATGTGGCCAAACACTATACAATCTGTACAATCTCCTTTTAGCTTTTCCAAAACTTTATAATAGGAGGACACAGCCTATATTTAAAGCAGGCCCTTGCATTACATCAGGGGTGTCACATGGGCTGCATGCAGCCTGAGTCCGTCTGAAGGGATGCTAGGCCAGCCAGGCAAATGCATGTGGGGAGAGATCCCAGGGGATGCTGTGAAAATATAGCTGATGAGTGAAGGGTGTGTACTAATGCGGTCAGTGCAGGATGTGTGTGCTAATGAGGTCAGCTGGTAATCTGCTTCCGGGGTCCTACTGGCTCCTCTGTCTACATTCTAGGAATTGCAAAAGCTTTCTAAGAAAATTTACCAAAGGCTAAGGTAAGGCCTTGCTCTCCAGATCAAAGCGAGTTGAATATTTTTTCAACTGAGGTACATTAATGGTATATTGGTGCATAAGGGAGCTGGATTTTATTTATTTAAAGTAAAAAGTGAAGCGGGACCAATTACTAGGTCTATGCTACATAGATTTAAACATTTTTAAAGAACTTTCTACATTTTCAGTTTTTCTAAATGTGAATCCGTTCTTAAAATATTACCTTGCTCCTTCATTGTCACACTCATTATCCACGTTCACTGGAGACTACAAGTGGCTGTTAAAACAAGCGTGATCCACAGTTGTTGCGATCAGGAAACTTGTATGCTTGAAATGTCATGCAGCCATTGCTGGAGTGAAAGCAGGAAGTGGCTGCAGATAGTCAGCTGCACTCCGATGCAGCAAAAGGATGAAAAAAGGTAAAGAAAAATATTAGAGAAAGAAGGTAACACAGTGCTTTATGAAATGATATTCAGTAAAGCCCTGTTCACACGGATTTTCTCCTGTGTCGCTGCAATGCATGACAATGGAAATCGCATTATTCTCTAAGGTGCTTGTTCACAGCTCTCAGTTGTGGCTGCTGATCAGGGGCCAGCAGGACAGATTCCTGATCATGGGACCACTGTGAGCCAGTCACATGATTGGGAAGCCACTCCGCCTCCCTGCACTAAAGCCCACTTACCTACTTTAGCTCTTTTGGACATGCTATGTACGTCCAAAGGGTGAAGGGTTAAGCACTAGCTGATGGCTGAAATAGCTTCCATCAGCTTGTGCCAGTTTTCTTCAGCCAGGTCAAGGCTTGAAAGTGAAAGCGGTTTGATGGCTGCATGTATTCATACATTTTTTTTATTTTTTTTTAATGTAACCACATTTGCCTCAAACACCCACAAATGCGAAAGTGCATAGTTGTAAGTAAACAGGGATCTTACCACACATGTGAGGTATCTGCCACAAACATCAGAGTGAAGGTAATAAATTTAACACCAGAGCTCATGGTTAACTCTCTAAACAGATGACCTGTAAAGGTTTTTAAAGCGTTGTCTATGGAGATTTTTGGGTACTGTAGTTTTTTGCGATATCGCAGTTTTAAGACTTGGCATGTTTGGTATCTATTTATTTGACACAGCCTCCTCTTTTTTTATATTTTACCAATAAATTGGGTATTCTATTGTGTTTTGTGTACACTAAAATTAATTTTAGTATTTTTTTTAATATGAAAACATGCATTTGATAAACAGTTGTGCAAATATCGTGACAAAAAATTGCAAATAACCTGCAACATAAAAAATTACAGATATCTTTTTTTTTTTTTTATTCTACAGGTCCTTTGCTTTGAAAAAATTATATAATTTTATGATAAAAAAGGCTTAATGCCGAAGTGGTTAGAGGACTGTGGAGAGGGGTTAATACCTTAGTAAATAAGGTATATTTACTTGATTTAAACTTCTGCTGAGGGGGGGGGGGGTTTGTTTTTTCAAATCGATTTCTCAACAAAAATCATGGAAAACATGGATGGGTGAGATTGCTTTGAATATTAAAAATTTTAAATGGCATTTTCAGTTTGTGGTGCTCAGATACAATTTAGTTCCTCTAAAATAGATTTGACATGCTCCATGGTAGAAGTAGTGTATTTTCTGTTACTTTCAGTAGAAATGTATATTGCTTGGCAGTGGGCTCTCATGAGCAGTGGAATCTCAAATGTACTTATTTAATTGTGTTTGGCCCTGAACACGGACTGCATTATTGCCCGTTTTGGTCCATCAATGCATAGAACTAGGAGTGCAGGTGGGGGACCCCAAAAGAGGAGGATCAGGGCTGCTCTGTGCAGATGGTTGTAAATATGAGATGTTTATTTAAAAAAGGTTTGCAATCACTCTAAATATTTTTCACTTTTAATTCCTTTTGCTTTACTGTTGTTAACTTTCTCTCTTGTAATATCTTTCCTGTAAATATTTCCTGCACCAATTTTTCTCTTTATTAAAACAATATTTAAAATCACGCTGAATCTGAATGTTCTAATTAGAAATGCAAAGAACTCTTGCCACTGTAGGGGAGGAACTGAAGTGTAAACTGGTACATTCCTGTTTGTGCGTGGCAGTGAGTGATGCAGACAGTTTTTTTTTTTTTTTTTTTTTTTTTTTTTTTTTTTGAGATCTGCAACAACAGATGCTGTGATAATGGTGAGTTTCCAGTAGTGGGGATTTGGTGTGGAGGCTACAGTGTCTGTGTAAAGGGATAACTGCATAATTGGGCTGCCTCAGTGATGATCAGTCAGTCTGCTAGTACTTGCATTGTTGTAGCAGGGAAATCTCTGCACAGTGCGGCATAGTGTATAATAAATCACATTTTGGTCTTTTAATGGTGGGGTCTGAAAATGTAATAACACCTTCTGTTTACGCTGAATGGCTCCTTAATTATGTCTTCACTTATTTACCTTTTTGTTATTAATTGAAATTAGATATAAACCCAAGGATTAAAGTTTATTTCCAGTCAAATTCTACCAGCCCTGTACACACTAAAAAAATCAACTAGCCCTGTACACACTAAAAAAAATCTACCAGCCCTGTACACACTAAAAAAATCTACTAGCCCTGTACACACTAAAAAAAATCTACCAGCCCTGTACACACTAAAAAAAAATCCCCATAATAGCTCACTGAAATAATTTAGTTTTGACACCTAACTTATTAACCTGTAACTTTTGATGAAAAGATAAATCATTAATACTTCTGGTTATTGTTCAGCATTATACCGAGTGTTGCTGTTGCCTGCAGAGGACAAACTTCATCTTTGTTGTCTACAGTGGAAAGGTCAGCGAGTTGTGCTCCTGGATGTCACTTAAACCTTGTTTTTTGTCTGCATCTTACCTAGGTCCATATTCTTCTGCTTCTTGTAGATAATCTAGTTAGCCAGTAGGTATGCTGTATTTTAATGTTCATAAAAGGTTTTAGTAACGTCACTAACCCCAATTGTTGGTCTATATTTATGATGGAGAAAATTGATTTTGGGAGTGCCTGCTTTGCTCAAGGCAAGAGGTTGAGGGGTTCATTTGAGGGAGGAGTAGTTAACCGGAGATGGAATTAAAAATGCAGCTGGTATTTTCCCTGATGAAAGGTGCTCCTTCATTTGCTGTAACACTACAGATCATCAATCACTAGCGAGGGTGCAGTCAAGCCTTGCTTCTTTGGACGGTGATAGGGCAGTGCTTTAGCAGAAGGTAGGCCAAGTTTTTGCAATTCCTGCATGTTGCCTCCGGTGATCGATCTCCTAATGTGACATAGGTCCAATACTCAATGTGTGATGTGAACTTCGGTTTGCTTTTATTGCACAGAAGAGGTGCGCTTTAAAGTGGACTATGGTATTTACATAGACAATTGCAACAAAGATTTTAAAGGGGTTGTAAACCCTTATATATACACCCAGTGACGTGATTGGCCACAGGTGATACCAATCCTACATAAGTTGTACCTGTTTATCTGTAGCCATCTTTCTCCATCCATTCAAAGTGCAGAATTTACACAGGACCTCTCGGCTCTGAAAAGCAGGAGGGGAGCTGAAGTTACATCAATGAGGAGAGCTCTATACACACTATAGAGGGATATGTTTTGTTCATATTTCATGTCTGAGGTTTACAGCCTCTTTAATAGACTGTTTCACAATCTGTCACTCTAGTCCTGAAGTCTGTACACATAGTGTTCTGTCTCTCCAATCTAAGCATTGATAGTGTGATCTCTGTAACTTACAGTTGTGATGAGATAGCGATAACTTCAACCTTAGTTGGATACCACAGTCAGTGACTCAATCAGAATAAAATTTTGCAGATCTTGTGAAGTTTATTCCATAAACTGAGAGAATCTTACAACAATGAACATTCGATAGGTCAAAAGATCATAATGTGATCTGCTCCATGCCATGAGGCTTGCTGCAATGCCTTACTGGGAAAAGGGGTGGGATATCTATACAGCATTAACTAAACTACAGGAAAGGGAGGAGCAGAGACCAGATATAGAAAACACTTAAAGGCATATGACAGTCATGTGGAACATGACATACAGGAATGTGCAAATCATATTGCCTGATGCCTGGGACATGCTGTTCCGGGCGTCAGGCAGGTTTTTTTTTTTTTTTGGGGGGGGGGGGGTGGGTTCACATTTAGCCCTGCTGCAGGGTTTACTTTTATGCGGTGTGATTTTCATGTCCAGTTTTCAGTGTGATTGTCAAAGGTAGTTGTTCAGCGGTTCTGGTACCGATTCTAATCTGTATTCTAACTAGGGATATACCGAAATTCTGGTGGCCAAAACGTTTCAGCCTTAAACACCCCTTTCGACTGTCGGACGAAGTGAAAAAAAGCACCAATACAGGTGGTGAAAAAACCCCGCCCTTCAACCGCCCCTCGCCTCCGTCGCTGCCCGTCTGTCGCTCGGTAGTTCAGTCTTATCTGTGAAACCATTGATGCCGGCGCTGGGCATAGAGAGGAGTGAAGGAAAGATGGCCGCCACACATCTCTATATCCTTGGAGGACTGGAGCGATGTCACTTTTTGGTTCCAGCCATTTTTTTTTTTTTCATTTTTTTTTTTTTATCTAATGCTTTACATTGCAGTGGAGAGATGTGGGGTCTTATTGACCACATATCTCTCCATAAAGAGGACCTGTCACGGATTATGTCTATCACAAGGGATGCATGCATTCCTTGTGATAGGAATAAAAGTGATTACAATTTTTTTAAAAGGAACAGTGCAAAAAAAAAACACAACCCCCCCCCCCCCCCCCCCCCCCCCCAGTAAATACATTTTTAAAAAAAAATTCAAAGTGCACCCGTCCCCCCGTGCTCGTACATAGTGGTGAACGCATAAGTAGGCCATGCCCGTATATGTAAATGGTGTTCAAACCACAAATGTGAGGTATTGCCATGAACGTCTGAGCAAGAGCAATAATTCTCACACTAGACCACCTCTGTAACTTTACACTGCTAACCTGCAGAAATTTTTAAAGCATCAGCCATGGAGATTAAGTACCGCAGTTTCATGCCATTCCACGAGCGTGCACAATTTTAAAGCATGACATGTTTGGTATCTATTTACTTGTCATAACATCCTCTTTCATATTTTACAAAACAATTGGAGTATATATTTTTTTCCAAAAAATATATATTCATTTTTAAAAACTGTGCATTTCGGTTTTGGTTTTCAGCCAAGTGCATTTTGAATTCTCTGTTTCGGCACCAGAATTTTCATTTCTGTGCACCAGTAATTTTAACCACTTCTATGTAATCTGCCTTCCAGCCATTTCTATGCAAAACCAGCTATGAATCACATCCTCAGTTACCTTCCTATGCCACTATACTTTTATGCTGTGTGAGTTTAGAATGCATCCCTCCAAATACAGGACTTTTTTTTTTTTTTTTTTTAAGATGTGAACATCTTTCATACTGTAGAAAACAATGTATATTTCAAATGGAATGCGAATCTATGCCTTTCAGATCGCATCTGATCTACATCAGCGTGAACCAGGACTAAATCTCCTTTCACACTAGGGTGTTTTGTGATAACTGCAGAATCACTGAGATTCTGCCTCCGATCTCAATACGCACTACAGTTGCGAAATACAGGTTCAGGTGCCATTATTTTCAATTGCACCTAAAACGCGGTGCGGTTTTGTTGTCGAAAGATGTATCGCCCAACAAACTGCATCACACGAAGCTTGTCACCAAAAAAAAAGCAAAACCTACTTTTGGGCAACAAGTGATGAAATTTGCCACAAAATTGTGACAAAAGCACACTGCGTTTTGCAATTGTAGTGCGTTTTTAGGATCAGAGGCAGAATCGCAGCGATGCCAGCTCTGAATGGAGCTTCACAGAGTGGACACCGGAGCTTGATTTGGCTGCTCAGCATGTACTTGTACTGAGCACCCAAGTGCTTCCGTGTAGAAAGGTAACCTAAAGGGGGGGCGGCACTTAATTTACTTGCTGAGCATTAGGAGAGCCCAACACTCCCCTTTCCTGACGAGCACCAAATTGGTGGTCGTCACACTGCATGGTCTCTCCCCTCGTTAGTCCCCAGGTGCGGTGCTGTAGAGTTCTGGTTACATTTTATTTTTTTTTCAGGACAAATAGATTGTCGTGAGGAACAAGTAGATTGGGACCCCAATTTAGTCCCTATGAACAAGTGGCTTTTAAAAAAATTCCACAGCCCTGACATACATGCCAGTCCTCCCACAATGCAGTGCTCCATGCCTAAGAAAACTGCGGCTTGTCCTTGCTTTGCCACGTGGGGAGGAGGTTATACCTGTACCTAGTTCTGTTTACATGCAGTAGGTGCTCACAAAAGCTGTAGCATTGGATCAGAAGGGCACCCAATAAATCAAATAGTGGGCCAAGTCCCTGACAGATGCATCTGATGTTACTGCAAACCGGATCAGGCAGCAGTGTAATGTCAACAGAACATACAGACCCCACATGATGGCTTTTCTGTGGTGGGATACATTACTATGCCTAAAAATCTTATTTAGTTTTTATGGTTCCTTGTAGATAAGCCAGCACTGTTGGTGTCTTCCATAGTCCTAAACAGGAGTACCTTGGTCACTAATGAGGGTTTGTGTTTATATATTCATTGGACAAAGATGATCTGATCTACGATGATCTTTGTCCATGTGCCTTCATGTCTGGCCTTGCTATGAGGTTATGGGCACCTTTTTATTCCTGTAGTAGATCACCCTCACACCATGTATATGTCCCAGGAAGCCTAGTAGGCACAAGGAGGGTTTTGGGTATACCGTATAAAGCAACAATTTGATGGGGGTCACCAGTTTTTCTGCCACACGGCATTAGGAAATATGGACATTTGGCAATAGTTGGTCATGTACTGAGTAAAAGTTATTCACATTGGGGTCAGTATTCCATTTGGCTGTGACTGTAAATTTAGGGGGATGATGGCTTCGTTTCTTCATGTACTTCATGTATGAAGTCGCCATGTGAGAGCTTCTATAACTGAGCAAATGAATGAGATATATAATTTGTTTTTTCTGAAGTGCGGTAGAGATATGAATCTGGCCTAAGTGGCTAGCACTACTGATGTTTGAATGTAGTATTGACCGTGGACAAAGGACTATGTCCTGTTGGTTTTAATTTACAATTCACACTGGATGCTTTTCTATACTACCCAGTGGTTTTCTAATTGGGTTTACTAATCTCCGACTACATGAATTTCTTCTATCGCTTACATTCCACTTAAAGGGATGCAGACATGGAACAGCTGTGCAAATCTTAAGTATATGTGAAGCAAAAAAAGTATGCATGTTATTTTTATTGGCGAGATTTTCCTTTTAACTTCGTTTCCTGTAGTTAAAATCAGGTGGTAAGAGGAAATCTCTCCAAATTAAAGTGTTACTAAACCCAGGACCCTGCATTCACTATATGTGGTCTCCCACAGTACACAGAACATGCAAATGCAATCATTTTAGTAAATCTAAACTGCTAAATATCTTTTCTCATTAGCAGTTAGAACAGTCTTGTGACTTCTATCAGCGTTCAGCAGAGCACTTTTTTATAGCTTGTAGGAGGAGTTTTCATTCTGCTTTGACTGTGCAATGAGGATGCATAACCCCTGACCCTCTGTCTGGACAGTGCTGATTGACCCTGGGCTGATCACATGCACTCTTCCAAAGGGGAAAAAAAAAAACCTCTTTAGCAATACACACTAAACTGAGCATGTGCAGAGTGACTCCGAGAGCTCTGTACTATCAGCAGATGGATTGGAGACTCTGGAAGAAGGGGAGGATCAGAGAAGACAGGATCAAACAGCCTTTCTATGCATGGGAGATTAACCCCTTAGGTTCCACAGTATGTATAGTAAGCATTCTTTACTGCCTATACAGACAGATTTTACTGTTGTGGGTTTAGTAACACTTTAAGGGTAATCCTCTTAGACAGTTGTCACCAAATAAGTGCCCCTATTGGAAGATTTCTCCTGTATCTGTTCTGGTGACAACTCAAAATTTTGCAACTTTTTTTTTTTTTTTTTTTTTTCAGTCCCTATCAGAGTGGTCATCAAGCATCAAGAAGAGTGTGAATCTCTCCAGCATGTACACAGACCACATTAAATACCTGATGGGCTCTAACCCCCCACCACTCTATCCAAAAGAGAAGTTTCATACTCCCATCTATACTGCATCATTGTAATGCTGCTGCTGTCTAACATTGGCTTGAAGACTGAGAACAGAGTGATCACATGGTTGCTTAGATTCTGGTCTGCTCAGAGCGGAGAGCAGTGACCATCAGTCACCACTCCCTGCTCCTTCAGTATGCAAAGGAGCACAGGGCAGTAGAGGGGGTGGACACAGTTGGCCCCCGCTCTCAGCCACACACTGAGAGGTAGAGATAACTGTCAATAAGGCAGCCAGGTGGATCCTGACAATATTGTTGGGATCCTTCCAGAGTCTGGGTCACAGGACAGCAAAAGTAAGTGAGTGGACATCTTTTAGGCTCCATGCACACTGGGTGTATTAATAACGCTGGTAGCGTTAGCGGTGTCACGTTTTTAACACGATACAGCTAGCGCTACCAGTGTTACTAAAACACCCAGTGTGCATGGAGCCTACAAGAGAAGTATGTCCACTCACTTACTTCAGTGGTTTTTTAGAGTTTTTGCATTAGCGTTTTGCTGCGTTTGCGGTAATTAGCGCATGTTTATTAGTGTTTTTGAGAATTAGAGTGTTTTTACGGCTAAAAAACTCCTCCTAGAAACCCACTAGTTCTTTGTTTTTTTCCAGCCAAAAACTCCCCTACCAAAAAACGCTGATTAAAGCCTATGTGTGAATGGACACACAGGATAACATGCTGGGGAGTTTACTGGCTGTTTGAAAAAAAATGTCAAAAGCCAAAGACAACAGCTGTAAAAACGTCCAGTGTGCATGTGGAATTAGGATGCACTTTAAGACAAATTGATCAGTTTGTTCATTTTTTATTTTTTTTTTGTTACAAAAAGTCTGCATATATACTGTTCAGAGGATGGCATATTTCTGTAGTGTGGATGTGATCTGCTGTTCTACTCCTTGCACTGTCCTATTGTTACCCAATTGTCCCAGAAACATTTGTGTGATCCACGTTTGCCTGCCAAGCAGTAATTAAACTTTCATCTTGTTATTAAATACAAGAACAAATACATGACACTGTTTATACTATTGTTGGCAGACTTTTCTGGAACACATTAAAGTGTATCTAAAGCCAAATTATTTTTTCTTCCATTTTGAAAAGTGTATAGAAGGGTTAGAAATTCTTGTCAAATTCTTATTGCTCTGTTTCTGCTGGAGAGATTCACCTTTTCTATTGGACCTCATTCAACAAGGCTGAAAGTGAGGGAAAATCTTTATTTTTACTTTAATGCATCCTCTGCATTAAGGTGAAAAACCTTTTCATGTTTTGCTAACCCCCCCCCCCCCCCCAAATACTTACCTGAGCCCTATCTGGATCCAGCGACGTACACGAGAGCTGTCTTCGCTCTTTTTCCACACTGGACAGAGAGGCAGGGGCAGGGCCAAGCCTTGCTGTCAGTGTCTATGGACACAGGCAGCACGGCTTGGAATCGAGTCTGCAGGTGTACCACACTAAAAAATGACTTCCTAGGATGGGTGGCACTGAAAAGAGGAGGAGCCAAAAATGGTGGCAAGGGACCCAAGAAGAGGAAGACTGGGGCAAAACCATTGCACAGAGCATGCAAGTATAAAACATTTTAGCCTTTACAATCACTTTTAATTTTGAGTTGTCCCTGGAACAGGAATGGAAGAAAAATCTTCCAATGGGGAGACTTGTTCCAGTGACAACTAGGGGAAGATTTTCTTTACTTGAGACCTGTTCTTGCTCACGGTTGTCAGTAAATAGAAAGTGAAGAAAAATTTCTTGTCTGGAACACAGACAACAGTTCAGTGTAAATGGTTTAAACTGCTGTACGGTTTTATAAATGTATGCATGCTGACCAGACCAGGCCAATGATATTATAAAATGAGGTATATGTGTATGTAAAGTATTGGGATGCCTGCCTTTACATGAACGTTAATGACATCCCAGTCTTAGTCCGTAGGGTTCAATATTGAGTTGGCCCACCCTGTGCAGCTATAACAGCTTCAACTCTTCTGGGAAGGCTGTCCACAAGGTTTAGGAGTGTCTATGGGAAGGTTTGACCATTCTTCCAGAAGGGCATTTGTGAGGTCAGGCACTGATGTCGGACGAGTGTGTGTATGCATGTTGTGAATAGACACTTGTATCTGTCTCTGCGCATTGTGGGTTTTATTCTTTTACTAAAAAGTCACTAGCAATAGTACACTATTGGATCTTTTCATATCTGAGTTTTTTTTTTTTTTTTGTTTTTATGCAAGAGTTGTAAATTAAGGAGATGTGACCTGGGTGCGGCTGACCTGTTCCCTATGCGATTTAAGCGCTTTTGACCACCTTGATTATTTTAAGGGGTCTACCACATCAGGTGTGGAGATACCCAATTGGGCACATGGGTGACACTCTTTGGTAGCAGTCTGTGATGGAAGATTTGTGATACTGTGGAACAATTGCCTTTTACTTGTGCCATTGAACTGTGGTGGTGGTGTTTTTGTTTTTTTGGACACATAATCTAATTGGATGACATATGGGACTGTTACCACTTTTTTTATTTACAACATAATTTGGATGATATATGGGATTTTTTCACATTTTTTTTTTTTCCCTGGACACTTGCGATCTATGTGGATGATATATGGGGGCATTCTCATGTTTTTTTTTTTTTTTACTTACAACTTAATTCAGTGATATATGGGATTGTTTTCATGTACTTTTTTTTTTTTTTTTTTTTTACTCTTCTGCACATGATTTGTGGTGATTGTGTAATTTTGTGCACATTTAGTCTACATTTAGTAATTTATATTATGGAGCTCTTCACTGTTAGTAGGTATGCTAAATTCTAAAAAGTAAATACTAATTACTGCAAATACACAGGATTTTAGATTAAGTGTGAAGGGGTCATTTTTATAGAGTGTGTATATTTCAGGTCAGCCTTTTGATGCTCCCTGTTCTTATGTGGGAATGTACAAGGAAACAATAGCAGTGAAGCATTCCGTATGTTTCCATAAACACATTTTGTTTGGACTCCCCATTTGTTTGCTAGACTACTTTGTCTTTAGCTGCGGGAGATTATAGAGTCATTGTTCACCTTGGGTAAGTGACTTGGCCTCAGTGACTGTTCACCCTGTTTACAATTCCTTCTGTAGGGCAGAACACCTTTCCACGTTTAGGAAACACTCTTGACACGTTCTACGTGAAGGATCCACGTCCCTACCGCATTGTGAATGGACTGCTGTACAAGTGAAATGCAATGCTTTTATTTGGCAGATTATTAGAACAGACATTTCCCATCTATGTTTTGTCAGATCTCCACCTAACCGCCACAGATGGTGACAGCCTCTGGGTAGAACTACACAGAATTTTCTTTTTTCATTCAGACACAAAGGGAAGGGTAAACAGACTGAACTCTGATGTTTCAGGACAGAAAATGTCATCAGAATTAGGAGGGATCCATTGTTTAACTACAAGGGAAAGTGTACTAAGGGATGGAATTTATAGGTAGAGGATTTAGAGAATAGTTTTATGATCATGTCTACGGGAAACCTTGTCATAGATATACCATGTTGACTCATCCTAGCTAAAGAGATTTGCCCTTTAGGCTCAGTTTACACTATTGTGAACTAATTTAGATAGGATTTGCAGGGCACTTATGTAGAGCGACTTTGGTTGCCTTTTTGGGTGTGTTTTGCATATTCTATGGGGCCAAATTGTGCTTTAAAAGCAGCACAGGGCCTTTTGGCAAATAACACCACAGCTGTACTACATGCATGTGAACAGTGTCAATTACATTGGAAGTAAAGGTTTTTCATTGTCATGTCATTCAGGGTGACCCATGTTGCATCTGAAATCACGTCCGTGGGAACCAGACCTTTAAAGTGTGTGTTATCCTAACGGTTCATGTTTCATATATCCATTTGTGTTATGTGCATATATGAAAACGTATCCTGTTCTCTTTTTGTATTGCTTCCTTTGTGTGAAATGCCAGGTGAGCCTTCCAGTCCCTCTGCTTTTCTATTTCAAAGTGACCACACTAGGCAATGGAAGCACATCCATCCTAGTGTCTTTGTCAGTTTTCTTCGTTTGCATTTTGCTCGGAAGCACAGCCTGCCAGCCTACTCCAGTGGCCAGATGTTTGTGACACCCATCCATCCCGCACAGCTCTTCACTATGAAGATCAGAGTACTGCTGTTTCTCTTCATTCTGCTCTCACGTCCCACTGCCCAGCTTGTCACAATGGAGTTTATCTACTGAAGCTGGTTCACTCAGAATCTCGTGCACTTTGCATATAAACCAATCAGCTTCCAGGTTTTATTACTAAAGCCTAGTTGAACAAGCAGGGGTTAGAAGCTGATTGGCTGCCATGTACAGCTGCACCAAATTCTGCATGAACCAGCTTTAGTAAATGAACCCCAGTGCATTTCTGTCTCTACATTTTACTGTGTATTTACAGTGTTTATATAGTGTGTGTGTGTGTGTGTGTATGTATGTATGTATGTATGTATATATATATATATATATATATATATATATATATATATATATATATATATATATATGTGTGTGTATATATAAAATACATTTACACTTTTGCCTTTTCATTTCAACTTTAAACTGAGTCGTTTTAGAAGCTAAAGGTCCACATTTACTTTAACGGGCCTATATATACACATTGGTAATATAGGCTGAAGGTTGGGATGTTGTTGTGTGTTTTTTTTTTTTTTTTTTTTTTTTTTTGTTTCCTGTAATCTGCATGCTTCCTGTAAGATATTGCATAGGCGGGATGGCAAGATTGATTGAGGACTTTGAGTTCAGCGTTCTGTGTGCATGTCCATGCCATTTTCTTTCTGACTGCCTTCTAATGCATAGCATGGAAAGCTGGTATTTGTTCATGGATACAGTACTGTTTGTTTGTTTGTTTTCTCTTCCTCCTCTGTGCTGCAATTATAATATATATAGTTGCTATTTATAGTGGCTATATACCGTTTTTAGTTACATAGTCTGGCTGAAAAAAGACAAAAGTCTATCCAGTTCAGTCATAAAAAAAAAAAAAGTTATACTCCTACACCCACAGTTGAAGACAAAAACACCCAGCAAAGCATGATCCAGTTTGCTCCTGCAGGGGAAAAAATTCCTTCCTGATCCCCCGAAAGGCAATCGGATATTCCCTGGATCAACTTTACCTATAAATGTTAGTATTCAGTTATATTCTGTGTATCTAAGAAAGAATCCAGGCCTTTTTTAAAGCAATCCATTGATCTGGCCAGAACCAACTCTTGAGGGAATCTATTCCACATTTTCACAGCTCTCACTGTGAAGAAACCTTTCCGTGTTTGGAGATTAAATTTCTTTTCCTCCAGATGTAAAGAGTGCCCCCTTGTCCTCTGTGATGACCTCAGGGTGAATAGCTCTACACCGAGTTCACTATATGAACCACTGATGTATTTATACATGTTGATCATATCCCCCCTTAATCTCCTCTTCTCAAGAGAGAATACATTTAGTTCCTCTAATCTTTCCTCATAGCTGAGCTCCTCCATGCCTCTTATCAGTTTGGTTTCCCTTCTCTGTACTTTCTCCAGTTCCCCAATGTTCTTTTTGTGAATTGGTGCCCAAAACTGAACTTCATATTCCAGATGAGGTCTTACTAATGATTTGTACCGGGGTAATATGATATCTCTCTCTCTGGAGTCTATACCTCTTTTAATACAAGAGAGGATTTTGCTCGCTTTAGAAACCGCAGCTTGGCATTGCATGCCATTATTAAGCTTGTGATCTACCAGAACCCCCAGATCCTTCTCCACCATTGATTCCCCCAGTTGTACCCCCCTAGTATGTATGATGCATGCATATTCTTAGCCCCCAAGTACATAACCTTACATTTATCAATATTAAACCTCATTTGCCACATAGTTGCCCAATTAAACAGTGCATTGAGGTTGGCTTGTAAGTTGGAGACATCTTGTAAAGTGTAGTTAAAGTAGAACTACACTTCATCTGAGCACCACAAACCAAAAATGCTATTTAATTCATTTTTAATATTCAAAGCAAACTCTCCCATCCATCTATGTCTTCGTGCTTTATTTTGTTGAGAAATTGCTTTGAATTGGGCGCCCCCCCCCCCAGTATTTTTGGCCGTGGCCATCTTGAGTAAGGGCAGCTGATTCATGTAGCATTTACTTCCTGGAATCCACCTGCCTTTAGCTAGGGCATGCAAGCAGGAAAGGGTGTGCTTAGGTGAGAGAGCCCCTTGTTTCCATCTCCCCTACTGAAGACTCCTGGGATGTATGACATTATTTGGCCTAGGCATGGACACCAGGAAGGAAATGAAGAAATAAAAACAAAGTTTAAAACAATTAAATATTAGGGATGCACCGATACTGGTATTGGTATCAGTGCCGATTCTGAGTATTTTTTTGCGAGTAATTGTACTCGTGAAAAAGATTCCAGTACCAGAAGCCAATACTTTGTGTTGCAATTTGCGCCCATACAAATTGTATGGATGCAAATTGCACCTCAAAGAATAGCATGCAATTTGAGCAGGAATACGATTCCTGTCCAAACTGCATGTGGTTTCCCCACTGTTCCTTCGTGAATCCAGGGCTGAGTTCACATAGAGTGGTGCACGGAGGTTTCCTGTGGAAGAGAATTGGAAATTGCATGCTATTCTTTGAGGTGCACTTTGCGTCCATGCAGTTTGTATAGACACAAGTCGTGCCACTATGTATCGGTACTCGGTATTGGCAAGTACTTGACAGAAAGTATTGGTACTTATACTCTCCAAAAAATGGTATTGCCGCATCCCCAGTAACCATGATATACTTTCTTATCCATTTACCAATGGTAGCAGCATAAGGTTTGAAAATGGTCAATGTTCATTGAAAGAGTGAGAACTAATTCACACGTGCGGTGCGGATTGAAGCTCTTGTTTCACAGTTGACAGTCATTTTCCAGAGGTTCATATCAGTTCCCATAGAAGTCGATAACCTGTAATCCCAACGTGAAGGCACTGCTCTGAAATCATACATGACTTTCTCAGACCGCACTGAATCCAGTGCATCAGACATATGTGAACAGGCACCTTAGGAAGCAATGTTATTTTACATGTCATGTGGATTGAATGTTGAACTGAAGTTCTGCTTTAAAAGAGAAGGGAGGTTCCCAAATTATACATACTTGGGTGCATGCAGCATTGGTCCGATGCTCCATCTGTCCCCCGCCAGCTCGAAGTGTGAGAACTCAGCGATCACATGACCGATGATCCCAGAGTTCACTGCCGCTGTGAGCAGAATGCGGTGACTGTCAGCCACTGCTGTCTGCTCTGTCTGCCCCCCCTCCCTTCCAGCGCTCACTGGAGCACTGGGCTGTGGAGGGAGAGGAAGTGGCTGGCTCAGGCTCCCAGTGGCTAGCTGAGCAGGTACTGCTCCAGGCTCTGGGGTTTCAGCTGAAAATGGATCACAGGCATGCAGAACAACCACGGAGCGTTGGCTGTACTCTCCTTTTTAAGCTCTGTCTTTGCCTTAGGAAGCTCACAGATCTAAAAAATGGATGAACACAATCTGACCATGTTTATGTAATGGGATTGGCTGTTGGGCCCATGATGAAGAACTGTATGCTCTATATTTATGTGATAGAAGACAGCAGGAGAAAATGAGAGGTGCTGAGGGTCAAAATAGGCAAACGGAACAGATTTTCTAATGTACTTCATCTGAGTACCACTTGGCCCTTATTAACAGCTGGTTGGTTCGCATGGAGGGCTTCACCCAGACCACAAATTGGCTGTTCAGCTGCTTTTTGAAAGAGAACATTGATTTGGCTGGTTAGAAAGTATGCCCTGGGTTTATTATCAAGATAAATGACTCCTCTTGTATCTAGGAGTACATAGTGAAGTCCACTTGAAATGTTTAATATCTTTGCAATAATGAGCTTTTTGCAGGTATGAGTATATTTTGTTGCACTCAGCATTGGATGGAATCACATACATAATATCTTGTTGCTGTAAGACAGAGGTTCATTGTTTTCAGAACACTGGCACCCTGTCCAGAACATGTCATAACTACTATTATATGTACTATTATGTAAGAGTGTGGAATTGGATACAGATAAACTAAATAATAATAATGTTGACATTCTTTATAATCCATTTCACAGTTTTGTCAGTGCTAGTTTTTGTTTTTGACTGACTTTTACAGTTCTTGATGGACCAGTTTTTCTCTTGCTGTAATCAAAAATCCTCGGGCAATAGGTGTTCTATATTTATTATGGAAACTCCTACATGCTCATCTGAGATATGATTTCCCCTTTTATGTAATGATTACTACCTCTTTAGAGATGTATTACCCTCAACTGTCGTCATGTACAGTATGTGCAATGCCTGTGGTGGATTCACAGTATTACTGACCTTTATCATCCTCTCTGGTGGAAGAACTCGTTTGTTGCCGATGGCATTCATTCCTTTTTCCTGTGCAGAGAACATGTTGCTGTAGTTTAAAAAGCAGTGATGTCAATTATATGTGCTAATAGGCTGTGTTTTTGTTTTAAGCATTTAGAGTTGCCATGCTCTGAAAATACCATCTTTTACTTGGTAGGTCTGTACTTCCCTGGGCTCTCTATTTACATTCAGAATATATTCCTGTTCTAACAAAGATCTTCCCTTTTTTTTTATTTTATTAATTTCACCCAGATTCATTGTGCCACTTAAACTTGTATGCGGCTAACATTTTGTCAGATTCCCACTGCATCTGAAGTTCGAACTGTAGGTATTCCTGTGTGCACCACCCAGCTTGACAAAAGGTGATTTAAAAGATAACTGAGCCAGTTGGAAAATGATTGGCAGAACAGTGACTGGCTCCTATCAGAATCCATCAGTGTTCGGTTATTTTGGCTGCTGCCACTGTCTGAATACAACAGCTACAGGAGAGAATCCTCCATCCACAATAGAAGTAGGCTGAACAAGATTTATTTTTATTTATTTATTTCAGATACTTATATAGCACTTTACATATATATAGTACATTCACATCAGTCCCTAACCCTCAAGGGGTGTACAATCTAAGGTACCTAACTTACATTCATATATACACATACTAGGGCCAATTTAGACAGGATCCAATTAACCTACCATGTCTTTGGAGTGTGGCAGGAAACCGGAGTACCCGGAGGAAACCTACGCAGGCACAGGGAGAACATGCAAACTCCAGCCAGGTGGTGTTAACCATTTAGCCACTGTGCTGCCCATACAAGATAACTTTACACATGTATGGCTAACCTCCGTCTTTTCTCGAGCCCCCAAAACGTGTTGACTACTCTGTGACTTTCACTTTGGTAGATTAAAGTAGTTGTAAAGCCTGAAGGTTTTTATCTTCATGCATTCTATGCATGAAGGTAAATAAAAAAAACCTTCAGAATGCAACTCCTCCTGTAGCCCCCCCAGTATCTACCAGAGTCCGATCCAGCAATGTGCACAAAAGTGGCAGCTGTCCCGGCTCTCTATCCCCTCATAGGCTCAGAGACAACAGTGGGAGCCATTGGCTCACTGCATCACAGCCAGTGAGGAGGGAGCAGGGGCGGGGCCGAGCCTTGTTCTGTGAGTCCTATTCGCAGAGAGAGCGGGTCTCAGGAGGGTGTATGCAGGAGTGCCCCCATAGCAGCTGCACTCGGCAGGAAAGCAGTCCACAGCGCCAGCGGGGGACCCAACGAGGAGGATCGGAGCTGCTCTGTGGAAAATGCTTCCAGAGAGCAGGTAAGTATACCATGTTTCATATTTAAAAAAAAAAAAGTTTTTAATATCCCTTTTTAAAATGAAGTGTAAATATTTAGGTGTGTGTTGTGTGTTTTATTTTTATTTTTGGTAAGATATGACACATGAACCAGAAAACTGCTTTTTTTTTTTTTTTTTTTTTTTTATTACTCATTTGGCTACTTTTAATGTGTTTTTGTTTGTGTTTTTTTCTCTCCCAGAAATATATTTGCCAGAAAAAAAAGCATCCAAGCAGAAAAACCAAATGACCTTGGCTGGAAGATTTTTGGAAAAGTCCCTCCTCCTGACACCCAGCAGAGCAATCCACGGAAAGTACAAAAGGTATTTTCTGGATTTTAAAAACATAAAAACAGTATGTTGCGTTCCTTCTTTGAATATTAAATCAATACATATTTCCAATAAATATATAAAAAAATCCATATTAACAATCATGTGAAATCAAAATGTCATCCCGTGTTCATCATACAAAAAATATATAATATAAAAAATATATAAAAATTAATCAGTCTTCAATGAAAAAAATATATGTGACTTTTCCCAGTGAATCAAATCAATTCCAGGTGACTTCCTTAGTGAGTATAAGATGTGCGCTCACCTCCAGAGTAGCATGTAACAGGCTAATAACGCTTTTTGTCCACTCAATGGGACTGATGTTTGTTGCACCATATGAAGAGTGGTGGGTCCCTCCCAGGCTGCTTCCCATCTCCTACTTTATATGATCTGCATCGGCATTTACCTGTGCAACATATTTTACAGAACACATAGGTGTCGCGTTCAGGAAATTATAGCATATGTTTAACTTCATCATACAATATTTTTTTCTTTCTCCTGTGAATAGGCTGGAAATCTTTTCCGAAGAACTGCAAAACCATATTTGATCTGTCTGTCTATGTGCAGCTTAAGTTCTAACCTCAGGTCCATGCAAAAATTAAGTAGTGGGACTTAACTCTGCAGACTTTTAGTTTTGGTGCTTTGTCTAATCTAAGAAGATATAATCTGTGTTTTCATGTAATCACTTTTTCTATTTTGGCTCCTAGCTTGTTTTGTTTAAGTGCTGTCGACTTTGACAGGACATTCAATGCCACATGAGGTAGAAAAAAAATGAGCTTGTCCACTTAGCATCTGAATACTTCTTAGATTGTGTAAAAAAAAAAAATATAAATATATATATATGAGATAGATCTACATACAGCAGGTAAAAAAAGTATTGAACATGTCACCATTTTTCTCTGTAAATATATATCTAAAGGTGCTATTGACATGATATTTTCACCACGTCGGTAACCACCCATGCAATACATACAAAACCAAAACAAATAAGTTCAGAAAATAAGTTGTGTAATAAAATGGAATGACACAGGGAGAAAGTATTAAACACTCTAACTGAAATGTATTTAATACTTCATACAAAATCCTTTGTTGGTAAAGACGCCTCCTGTATGGAGAAACTAGTTGCTTTCGTTGCTCAGATGTGATTTTTGGCCCATTCTTCCACACAGTCTTCAAATCTTCAAGGTTCCATGGGCCTCTTCTATGAACTCTGATCTTACGTTCTTTCCATAGATTTTCTATTGGATTCATGTCAGGTGATTGGCTGGGCCATTCTAGCAGCCTTATTTTCTTTCTTTGAAAACAAAGCGAGTTTCCTTGGCTTTGTGTTTTGGGATCATTGTTGAAATGTCCACCCTTGTTTCATCTTCAGCATCCTGGTAGATGGCAGAAGATTTTTATCAAGAATATATTGGTACATTTTTCCATTCACCCATCCTTCAATTATACGTTTGCCAGAACCATATGCTGAAAAACAGCCCCACACCATGATGTTTCCACCTCCTTCACTGTTGGTATGGTGTTTTTGGGGTGATGTGCAGTGCTATTTGACCTCCAAACATGGTGTGTATTATGGCATACAAAGAGTTCAATTTTGGTCTCCTCTGACCAGACTATATTCTCCCAGTATTTCACAGGCTTGTCTAAATGTTGTGCAGCAAACTTTAAACAAGTTTCAACATGCTTTTTCTTCAGCAATGGAGTCTTGTGTGGTGATCATGCATAAAGGCCATGGTGGTTGAGTGCATTACTTTTTCTTTGAAACAATTGTACCTGATAAGTCCAGGTATTTCTGAAGCTCTCCACAAGTGGACCTTGGCTCTTGGACAACTCTTCTGATCATTCTTTTCATTCCTCTGTCAGAAATCTTGCGAGGAGCACCTGGTCATGGCCGGATAATGGTGAAATGATCTTTCTACTTTCGGATTATGGTCCCAACAGTGCTCACTGGAACATTCAGAAGTTTAGAAATCCTTCTGTAACCAGTGCCATCAGTATGTTTTACAACAAGGTTGCCAGGATCTTCAGAGAGCTCTTTGCTTTTACCCATCATGAAACATTTCGTGTGACACCCTGGTAATGAGACGCCTTTTTATAGGTCACAGTTGAGACTGAACCAGCTGATATTAATTTGCACTGACAAGAGGCAGGATTGCTTTCTGATTACTGATAGATTTCAGCTGGTGCCTTGGGTTTCCATGCCTTTTTTTGCACTTCCCTTTCTTTCATGTGTTCAATACTTTTTCCCTGTGTCATTCCATTTTATTACACATAACTTATATTCTGAATTTATTTGTTTTGGTTTCTTTGTATGTATGGATTGCATGGGTTGTCACCAACATGTGGTGAACGTGTAATGTCAATAGCACCTTTTAAAAATATATTTACAGAGAAAAATAGTGATGTGTGTTTGTGTTTTTATTATATACAGTCATGGCCGAAATTGTTGGCACCCTTGATATTTTTCCTGAAAATCAAGTATTTCACACAAAAAAGGTATTGCATTAACACATGTTTTGCTATACACATGTTTATTCCCTTTGTATGTATTGGAACAAATATAAAACAGAGGCAGAAAAGCAAATATGACATAATGTCACACAAAACCCCAAAAATGGGCTGGACAAAAGTATTGGCACCCTTAACTTAATATTTGGTTGCACACCCTTTGGAAAACATAACTGAAATCAGTCGCTTCCTATAACCATCAATAAGCTTCTGACACCTCTCACCCGGAATTTTGGACCACTCTTCCTTTGCAAACAGCTCCAGGTCTCTCTTATTGGAAGGACACCTTTTCCCAACAGCAATTTTAAGATCTCTCCACAGGTGTTCAATGGGATTTAGATCTGGGCTCATTGCTGGCCACTTCAGAACTCTCCAGCGCTTCTTTGCCATCCATTTCTGAGTGCTTTTTGACGTATGTTTGGGGTCATTGTCCTGCTGGAAGACCCAGGATCTTGGACACAAACCCAGCTTTCTGACACTGGGCCCTACAGTGCGACCCAAAATCCTTTGGTAATCCTCAGATTTCATGATGCCTTGCACACAGTCAAGGCACCCAGTGCCAGAGGCAGCAAAACAACCCCAAAACATCATTGAACCTCCACCATATTTTACCGTAGGTACTGTGTTTTGTTCTTTGTAGGCCTCATTCCGTTTTCGGTAAACAGTAGAATGATGTGCTTTACCGAAAAGCTCTATCTTGGTCTCATCTGTCCACAAGACGTTTTCCCAGAAGGCTTTTGGCTTACTCAAGTACATTTTGGCAAACTGTAGTCTTGCTTTTTTATGTCTCTGTGTCAGCAGTGGGGTCCTCCTGGGTCTTCTGCCATAGCGTTTCATTTCATTTAAATGTCGACGGATAGTTCGCGCTGACACTGATGCTCCCTGAGCCTGCAGGACAGCTTGAATGTCTTTGGAACATGTTTGGGGCTGCTTATCCACCATCCGGACTATTCTGCGTTGCAATCTTTCATCAATTTTCCTCATCCGTCCACGACCAGGGAGATTAGCTACAGTGCCATGGGTTGCAAACTTCTTGATAATGTTGCGCACTGTGGACAAAGGCAAATCTAGTTCTCTGGAGATGGACTTGTAACCTTGAGATTGTTGATATTTTGCCACAATTTTGGTTCTCAGGTCCTCAGACAGTTCTCGTCTCCTCTTTCTGTTGTCCATGCTTAGTGTGGCACAGACAGACACACAATGCAAAGGTTAAGTGAACGTCTCTCCTTTTTATCTGCTTTCAGGTGTGATTTCTATATTGCCCACACCTGTTACTTGCCCCAGGTGAGTTTACAGGAGCATCACATGCTTGTAACATTCTTATTTATCCGCAGTTGTGAAAGGGTGCCAATACTTTTGTCCAGCCCATTTTTGGAGGTTTGTGTGACATTATGTCGAATTTGCTTTCTTTCCTCCCTTTTTTTGTTTTGTCCCAATACACACAAAGGGAATAAACATGTGTATAGCAAAACATGTGTTAATGCAATACGTTTCGTGAGAAATACATGATTTCCTGGAGAAATATCAAGGGTGCCAACAATTTCGGCCATGACTGTATATATATATATATATATATATATATATATATATATATATATATACACACACACACACACACAGTGCCTTGAAAACTTTTCCACATTTTGTCATGTTACAACCAAAAATGTAAATGTATTGTATTTTATTGGGATTTTATGTGATCGACCAACACAGTGGCACATAATTGTGAAGTGGAAGGAAAATGATATAAATAGTTTTCAACATTTTTTTACAAATAAATATCTGAGAAGTGTGACATGCATTTGTATCCAACGCCCTTTTACTCTGATACACCTAAATTAAAATCTAGTGGAACCAATTGACCAGAAATCGCCTAATTAGTAAATAGAGTCCACCTGTGTGTAATTTAATCTCAGTATAAATACAGCTGTTTTGTGAAGCCCTCAGAGGTTTGTTAGAGAACAAACAGCATCATGAAGGCCAAGGAACACACCAGACAGGTCAGGGATAAACTTTTGGAGAAGTTTAAAACAGGGTTAGGTTATAAAAAAAAAAAAAAAAAAAATATCCCAACCTTTGAACATGTCATAGAGCACTGCTCAATCCATTATCTGAAAATGGAAAGATTATGGCACAACTGCAAACCTACCAAGACATGGCCGTCCACCTAAACTGACAGGCCGAACAAGGAGAGCATTAATCAGAGAAGCAGCCAAGAGGCCCATGGTAACTCTGAAGGAGCTGCAGACATCCACAGCTCAGGTGGGAGAATCTGCCCACAGGACAACAATTAGTTGTGCACTCCACAAATCTGGCCTTTATGGAAGAGTGGCAAGAAAGAAAGCCATGTAACATGACAAAATATGAAAAATTTTAAGGGGTATGAATACTTTTTCAAAGCAGTGTGTGTATGTATGTGTAAAATAAATATATATATATATATATATATATATTGACAGTATGAACGGCGAGGTGATTGATGGACGCTATGTGTCACCTCGCAGGCGATCATACTTTGAAATTTAAGGTGGAGTCCATTTCGGGTTTTCAGGGCCACATGGGCAGAGTTGGTTCCGGACATGATTTTATGCTCCACTTAGGACCACCAACAGGTGGTATAAATAAGGCAGGGCTGGAGCAAGGAGTCCATCATGGCCTGGGACTCAGAGAGCCATTTCTGAGAGAGCTGTGCATGAAAGTGATTGTTGTACAAACAAGAGAAAAGGTTTGCTTATGGTTTTGTTTTGGTTGGTGACAGGGAGAAGCCCTTCACCAGTGAGAGAGGAAAAGTTCTATGTTCATTTAGTGCCTGGATGGCGAAGGTTTATTTTGATGTTTTTGTTTGTTTTGATATTTTGCAAACCTTTTAAATAAAAACTGACAACCAGTCAGATTTTGAAGAAAGCCGGCTGTGCGGCCTACCTTTTTCCCAGGGAAGGAGATCCCCCACCTGAGCTACCCCCACAACACACACACACTTACACACACTTACACACACTTACACACACTTACACACACTTACACACACACACACACTTACACACACACGCTTCCACTTTTATTTTTTATTTTTTCAGGTATTTACCAAAACATATTCAAGCTATAGTTCTATAATTTGAAAGCAGGCATTTGAGGCTCATTTTGTAATGCTCCTCAAGCGCCTATGCAGATGATACTATGTGCACCAAACAGTGCTGTTCGCTTTATGAAAACATGAAGCATTAGCGTCACTTCGAAATTGAAGCCTCATGTTGAGTCAGGAGGAGTTTGAAGCCTTTCAACACCTCCCATTCAAGTGTATGGTAACGCTTCTCAAACACACTGGCAGGCATTTGTGGTGCAGTTGCGGAGCATTAATAACATTACAGTTTATTTTGTTTGTGGTCTGGTTTTAACACTTTTTAAGTGCTTATAAAACTCTTCAAAACTGCACATAGGGCATTTTGGGGAGAGTTTTTCACGCTTGTAAAAAGTCAGTCTAATGCTCCTACTAAAGCTCATTAACTCCTGTCTAATACCCCATACTAAAGCTCATTAACGCCTATAATAAAGCTATAGGAACGTTTGGTGAGAGTTAGAAATTTAGTCATGTGTGAACAAGCCCTTAAAAGAGAGGCCAATAATGGATTTGGAGTGGTGATTGATTTTTCTTCAGCCCAAGCCACCAAAGGCAAGACAAGGGGACATACTTATTCTAATGTTATTCACGGTTTGTGGGTCAATTTCCTGCACCATTCCAAGATCATGACTGGATGCGTTGCTTGGTAATATTTTAATGGATTGGGAAATCCATGGCCCAGTGTACTTTACGGAGAAGAAGAAAATTAAAAGGGGATTTAGACAAAAGGAAACTTAGTGTTACTAAACCCAGGACCCTGCATTCACTCTATCTGGTCTCCCACAGAACACAGACCATGTAAATGCAGTAATTTTAGTAATTTCATAAGCTGCTAAATACCTTTTCTCATCAGCAGTGTATAACAGTCTTGTGACTTCTATCAGTATTCAGCAGAGCACCGGTTAAAGCTTGTAGGAGTTTTCATTCTCTCCTGATTGTCATATGAGGCTGCATAACCTCTGACCCTCTGTCTTGCCAGTGCTGATCGGCCCTGGGCAGATCACATACACCCTCCCAAGAAAAAAAACTCTCTAGCAATGCATACCAAATTGAGCGTGTGTAGCTTGCCCCCAAGGCTCTGTTCTATCAGCAGATGGATTGGGGATAGTAGAAGGGGAGGATCAGTTTAATCTGGTTTCCACGGTGAGTAAAACCAGCATGCTTTACTGCATTTACAGGTTGATTTTTCTGTTCTGGGTTTAGTAACACTTTAAAAATTCCTGACAAAGATATCTTGGGAATGAAAGGTGTAGAGTAACTGATATTCATTTTCAAAATCGCATTTCTACCAAAGTAAGAGGATTTACTCCCAAGTATCCGAGATCCTGCTTATTTTCTTATAGGATAGACGGAAAGTTTGTTGTGAACATCTTGTCAATCATTTTTGTCCCTAGATACAAAGTGGAGTTAGATGAGCAGTTGACAAAATGTAGAGAGATAGTTGCTAAGCAAGTGGGATGAAGTGTGATGTTGAGGGCCTCTTATGATAGTTGACATTATACAGGGAGGTTCCATATACACTATATTGCCAAAGTATTGGTCGGCCTGCCTTTACAAGCACATGAACTTTAATGGCATCCCCGTCTTAGTTCGTAGGGTTCATTATTAAGCTGGCCCACTCTTTGCAGCTACAAAAGCTTCAACTCTTCCTGGAAGGCTGTCCACAAGGTTTAGGAGGGTGTCTATGGGAAGGTTTGACCGTTCTTCCAGAAGCGCATTTGTGAGGTCAGGTACTGATGTAGGATGAGAAGGCCTGGCTCACAGTTTCCGCTCTAATTTATCTTGAAGGTGTTCTATCAGGTTGAGGTCAGGACTCTGTGCAGGCCAATCAAGTTCCTCCACCCCAAACTCACTCATCCATGTCTTTATAGACCCTGCTTTGTGCACTGGTGCACAGTCATGTTGGAACAGGAAGGGTCCATCACCAAACTGTTCCCACAAAGTTGAGGACATGAAATTGTCCAAAATGTCTTTGGTATGCTGACACCTTAAGAGTTCTCCTCACTGGAACTAAGGAGCCAAGCCCAATGCCTGAAGAGTAACCCCACACCATAATCCACCCTCCACCAAACTTTTCACTTGGCACAAAGCAGTCAGGCAAGTACCCTTCTCCTGGCAACTACCAAACCCAGACACGTCCATTGGATTGCCAGACAGAGAAGTGTGATTTGTCACTCCAGAGAACACGTCTTCACTGTTCTAGAGCCCAGTGGCTACGTGCTCTGCACCACTACATCTGACACTTTGTATTGCACTTGGTGATGTACAGCTTGGAGGCAGCTGCTCGGCCATGGAAACCCATTCCTTGAAGCTCTCTATGTACGGTTATGCTAATCTGAAGGCCACATGAAGTTTGGAGGTCTTTATCTATTGACTCTGCAGACAGTTGGCGACTTCTGCGCACTGTGTGCTTCAGCATGCGCTGACCCCTTTCTGTCATTTTACGTGGCCTACCACTTGGTGGCTGAGTTGCTGGTTTTCCCAGTTGCTTCCACTTTGTTATAATACCTCTAACAGTTGACCGTGGAATATTTAGTAGCCAGGAAATGTCACGGATGGACTTATTGCACAGGTGGCAACCTATCACGGTACCATGCTTGAATTCACTGAGCTGCTAAGAGCGACCCATTCTCAAATGTTTGTAGAAGCAGTCTGCATGCCTAGGTGCTTGATTTTATACACATGTGGCCATGGAGGTGATTGGAACCTGAATCCAATGATTTTGAGGGGTGTTCCAATACTTTTTGGCAATATAATGCATGTTAAATTTCGTAATAAATTTGGGAAGGTGCAGTAACAAAAAAAGGGGAAGATAGCCTCACTGACCCCACAGCTGCAGTAGGTGTTTAGTAGATGGCTTCAAATCATTGACACACTTTCCCCAACCCAGTATGGTGAAAGGTAGCTTTCAGGAAATGCCAGTTGAGTGCTTTTTCCTCATGGGTTTAAAGAAGACTCATGCTGACTGCATATGTATGGACTAGCTGTATGGCATTTAGAATTCTTTTTAATAGTATTGTCTTTTGCTTTTCTGCCAGGCATGAAGGCCACTTGGTCTAAATGAATAATCAATTGCAACAATGAGAGTAATCTGTTGGCCAGGATTTTGGTGAAAATTTAAGTCCGCATGTCCATATTTTTTTTTCTATGGAGTTTGGAAAGTCTGTGCGTGGCCCCTGTCTGCAGATCACATCAGCCATTTACAGGTCTATTCACAGGGTTCTGTGAATGAAAGACTACTACAAGTCCCATCTTCCACTGTGACAGAGAGACTCTAAGATCTCAAAAGAGCACAAGTGCAGTGATATAATCGAACTTGTAATCCATTGGTTATTTCCTCCAGCCCCTTAATGCCGTGGCTGTACCCTGGAGCTAGGGTACAGCCTGAAGGAGGCTCTGCTTTGCACCCGTAATGCACTGATTGCAGTTGCAATGCTCTGAAGGCTTCAGTGCAAAATCTGAACAAAAGTACATTTTTTTTAATCTTCTCAATGTGGGTGCATTTTTATTTTCCAAATGCCTTTTTTTTTTTAAATGTTAGAATTTATTTTTTTTTTAGATATGTTTAGCGGCGTTTGATCATTCTAGTCGAACTATAAATCATGGCTTGGGTCATGATCCCTTCGTTGGCATACAATGTGAACTCAGCAGGCACACCTGGCCAGTCCTGGAGGGGTTGCTGGAAAGTTCCCCTTAGGTGAGGCTAGCATTAGCAGCTTAATTATTATAGTGGACACGCCTAAAAGCTGCATTGCTGGTATATAATGAGCTGTTTTAGGTGACATTCCTTTCTCCAGCACACTTACTTTGCTATTTACTAAATGTCAAACTAGCTTATCTATACTCCATATGCACTGATCTAATTGAGCTCTTTTTATATTAATGTTACGACCAAGGGTTCTACTTACCATATTTTTCGCTCCATAAGACGCACCTGACCATAAGACGCACCTAGGTTTTAGAGGCAGAAAACAGGAAAAAAAATATTCTGAGCCAATGGACTGCAGACACAGTACAGGAGATGACCAGAGACTGCGGACACAGCAGAGGAGATGACCAGAGACTGCGGACACAGCAGAGGAGATGACCAGAGACTGCGGACACAGCAGAGGAGATGACCACAGACTGCGGACACAGCAGAGGAGATGACCAGAGACTGCGGACACAGCAGAGGAGATGACCACAGACTGCGGACACAGCAGAGGAGATGACCACAGACTGCGGACACAGCAGAGGAGATGACCACAGACTGCGGACACAGCACAGGAGATGACCGCTAACCTTTGGGGAGGGGGGGGGGAGCAGGTACCCGCTCTTACTTCCGCGGAGTTGTTCTTTGGTTAGTGTCCGCTCTGCAGCGGGACCTTACCTGTTCCTCTATCCAGCGGCGCGCTGTCTTCCCGGCTTCTGTAGTGTGGGCGCTCGACTTGACAGCCGGGAGCCCAGTGCACATGAGCGAGAAGCGCTGTGCTTTGTGATTGGTCCGGCGGCTTCTGGGACCTGTCATATGTCCCAGGTGCCGCCTTACCATTCACAAAGCGCACTGCTTCTTGCGCATGCGCACTTGGCACCCGGCCGTCAAGCCGAGCGCCCACACCACAGAAGCCGGGAAGACAGCGCGCCGCTGGATAGAGGAACAGGTAAGGTCCCGCTGCAGAGCTGAGCGGCCGGCCCGGTATTCTGACACGGCAGCGATGGAAATACCGGACCAGCCGCTCCATAGGACGCACTGACATTTTCCCCCCTTTTTTTGGGGGAAAAAAGTGCGTCTTATGGAGCGAAAAATACAGTAGGTACTACATGTCCGTGTTCATGGCATTTTATGTCTGTAGGGTGCCTGCAACTCCAGAACAGCCTACAGAAAAACTTGCATAGCTTGTTTGTAATCCTTGGTTCCCATTTTTACAATGATCGGAAAGCTATGGGAGTGTGTTATATCAACATAAACATGCAAGCAATAATTTGTCTGATATACTGTAAATATTTTATTAAAACAATTATTGATTTATGTAGTAGCCAGTGCCGGGCCAGCTTTTAGTTGGGCCCATAGTAGTACTGTTGTCTGCTATAAATAAAGTTCTCCTTTTTTGCTGCTTAGTGCATAGACCTAAATACTTTGGGCCATTTGTAGTTCTGGGGATTGCTCATGTACATTTTTAAGATGATGATTAGTAAACATTTCACAGTGTTTTATGAATAAACTATAATGACCTGCGTCCGTGAGGACGTCGATGACGAAACGCGTAGGGAGGAGCTTGATTGATGTGACGTCATTACGTTTTTGGCTGCCAGCTACTGCGCATGTGCTGAGTAGCCAGGCTCGTTTATGTGATTGCTGTTATGCTGTTGATGCTGGTGTCGGCTGGGACACCTCTTGAGTAAGTGCAATGAGTACCTAATAAAGGAATTGGTTTTTATAATATTGCACCATGAAGTCTTTCTGTTTCTCTCGAGTGCTTGGCATTTCCCCCCATGGATACGTTTGAAGGTGGTCCTTTATCTATTGGAGAAGTGGATTTTCGATTAACTACAAAGTTTTTCATCCTGTTATTTCGATCGATGAGGATCGGTGTGTTGCAGAGTTTCCGTTTCTGAAGATATATTTATGGATGATCTGCCATTATATTATCAAGGTTTTTTGGTGAAATTTTTCATATTTAGACACTTTTTTTGCACAAAAGTTTTTTTAAATTTTTTTTGTGGTATTGGCATATATATATTTTTTTTTCTGGACTTATGATTTGATGATTTCTTTATATATATTTATATATTTATACACATTTACTAGCGCAAATTATTTATTTATTGGTACATATTCTGATGTTGCCCATATACACTGGACTAAGCATCCTAATTGCTGGAAGACTCTGAAGAACTAATATTCTTGGTGCAAACTGCTTTTACAAATGTTTGATAGACATACTGTGTTAATAATAATGGCAGCACAGTGGCTAAATGATTATCACACACTTAGTACTGGCAGTACTAGGGTCATTGTTTCGAATCCTAACTACGGCACCACCTGCCTGGAGTTTGCATGTTCTCCCTGTGCCTGCATGGGTTTTCTCCGGGTACTTCCTCCAAAGACATGCTGGTAGGTGAATCGGCTCCTGTCTAAATTGTCCCTAGTATGTGTATGTATGAAGGTGAGTTAGGGACCTTAGATTATACACCCCTTAAGGGTTAGGGACTGATGTGAATGTACAATATATATGTAAAGTGCTGCGTAAATTGACGGCGCTATACAAGTACCTGAAATAAATAAATAGCTGCACAGTAAATTGGTCTTTGTATATATATTTTTTCTTGAATTTTGAATATCATTGCTCTTTTTAAAGACTACAATCTAAGCCAGCCCCTCCTGATCCTCCACAACCCTGCGCTCCAGTGAGTGCTAGAGGGGCAGAAAAGAGAGTTGGTGACACAGTCACTGCTCTCTGCTCAGAGTGATCGCCGTGTTTGATCGCAGAGCCGGTGGGGAACAAATTCAGTGTTGGATCAATGCTCCACCTAGGCGAGGTGTGTGTGTGTGTGTGTGTGTGTGTGTGTGTGTGTGTGTGTGTGTGTGTGTGTGTGTGTGTGTGTGTGTGTGTGTGTGTGTGTGTGTGTGTGTGTGTGTGTGTGTGTGTGTGTGTGTGTGTACATTTTTTTTTTTTTTTTTTTTTTTTTTTTTTTTTTTCTAAAGCCCAAACTACTTTAATAATTTTCTGAAATATATCTTTGTGATGTCTTTGGCCCTCCTGTGTGTTTAAAATGTCTGAATCCTGTTAGACCTGTAGGAATATTTGGCTGCCTATGCACTGTACACAGAAAATTGAACTATGGGGTTTTTGCATTTCTCCAGATCAACTGCAAGTTTAAGGTTCTGAGAATGCAAGGTATCTACATTTTGGCTAAATGCCTGTGGTATTTTTATTTTTGAGTGAAAGTAATGTAAGCAGATTGCATTAGAAATGTAAGAATATAACAAAAAATTCCAGTCTATTTACTTCAGTTACTGCGGGGCTTTGTTGAGTCATTTAAATGTAGCTGAACAGGTTGAGCACTGTGACAAAACTGAATGCTACATTGACCTATTAATAATAAATTAGATTTGAATATGTGAATGTATTTCTGAACACTGGCTGTACATGATCTGCTAATCTGTTTGTGCCTTTGAGCAAGCTGGCAGTATGCGCAGTACTTTCTTGTTACAAGATGTATTGCATTTTCAATGAAATATTTATTTCCTTTTAAACCTCCGGGAAGAATATATTGGTTAATCACGGTCAAAAATTTCCCAGCACACTTACCATCTAAGTACAAAAATACATAGACTGCGCTAGTAATAAAATATTAAAAAAATGTTAAAATAAAAAACCGTGACAAAAATATATTAAAATATAATAAATCATGTAAAACTCCCAAAAAACAAAAATATCAAAACAAAATCATATCAAACATATAAAGTCCCAAAAATATATAATAGTAATGAAAAAATTCAAACGAAATTCACCAAGTGTGTCCACCACCAAATAAAATGCATAAACTCACCAGAGCAATATGCTGATCATATTATAAACCAGCATAAACACTTTTCTGCTCTGGGAGCAATGATCTATAGACAGTTGAGACAGAAGCTTGTCTTGGAAAAAATGATCTCCACTACCCCTGGAGCAATACTCTGCAGGAGATTCTGTGACTCTGTAGATCCACTTCATTCAGAGTATTTTCCAGGGGTAGTGGAGATCATTTTTTCCCAGACAAGCTTCTGTCTCAACTGTTTACAGATCATTGCTCTGTTTGATATGATTTTGTTTTGATATTTTTGTTTTTTGTGAGTTTTACATGATTTATTTTTTAATATATTTTTGTCACGGTTTTTTATTTTAATATTTTTTTATTTTTTTACTAGCGCAGTCTATGTATTTTTGTACTTCTATGCACCTTATTACAGGGTAGATTTTGCAGCTGGTATTATTGATATACAATTTTGACTGTAATAATGATCACTATTATTGTTCTGGCACCACCTATATTAATTCATTCACACTTACTTTTTTTTTTTTTTTTTTTTTTTTTTTTTAGCAGGCTAGATGGTGACGGTCTAACCATGCACGTTAAAAACAGAGGGTTTAGTTGCAATATCCCATTAAAAGTAAAATGACAAAACTAATTTTTTTTCAATAGTCACCTTCCATCCAGAAAATTGCTTGATTTACCCCATCAGCATATTCAGTGTTAATGGGGGAATCCCTCCCGCGGAGCTGTTGTACACAGTGATCATTGCTAGTGGCTATAGCCACTGGCAATAATCACATGAAAAGTCCGACAGGCTGGTTGTACCAAAGTAGATTGTTGTACGACTTTGGTACAGTCAGCCGTCCCATAAATGGTTTGAATCTTGGCCGGTCTCTGGTGAACCATCCGAAATTCGAACAATCTGTGGCCAGCTTTAATATAAGGTGATTGTTATTTGTCTTTTGTATAGCTTTTTTTTTTTTTTTTTTTTTTCAAATTTGGGTCCTCAGATTTAAAAGTTAGTTTAAAACTCTTGAGCTAAGCTATCATGCTTTTGGAATTCATATTCATGATTATATATTAAGGGTACTTTCACACAGGAGTTTTTGAAGCGTTTTTTGCGTTTTAAAAAGCACGTCCGAAAAGCTCAAGAAAAACTCTTTCCTATGTATGTGAATGTAGATATGTATGTTTTCACACTGAGACGTTGCACGTGCGGTATAAAATCCTGCTTGCGGCATGTTTGGTGAGTTAAAAAAAGCCTCTTCCCATTAAAATCAATGGAAAGTGCCTTTTTGGTGCAGTTTTTATGTCACGTGTCCTTTTAAAAACGCTCAAAAAGTGCGCTAAAAACGCCTATACGTTTTTGCGGCAAATCAGTGTGAAAGTAGCCTAAGTGTACATTTTTAAAACAAAGATTATATGTATAGTAACATCAGCTTAACATGTTTAAACTTAATAAAAATGACCCCAAACCATTTTAGTTTTCTTCAGAACCGCAAACGCCAACTAGAGTCTCTTGTGCTTTTTTGTTTCCTACTATCTTCTCCTGATTCTTACTATAGGTCAGTAATGCTGTTTGTCGCATTTAGCAAGCAATAGTTCATGGAGGTGGCATACTGATTAGTATTTGCATAATAGAACACTTGCATATTTGCATCATGGGACGTAATAGAATAGACTTCTAGCTATCTGCTATTAAAATAGTAATGAACCCTCCGCACTAGTCCCAGCAAACTGTACTTCTTACCCCAGCACTTGCAGTTTACAATTATCAATGCTGCTGGCTCCTGCTGTCTGTTTTGCATCCCTGAACTTCCAGTCTTCACAGGAAAGAGTTAACGGTGTTGGCTTGGAGGCGCGAGGAGCAGGGCAGTTTCTTGCCATCCTAGACTATGGGGCTGTGTGTTTCTATTGATGTACACATTGCAGGGAGACATACCTTTTAGTTCTTGCATGAAAGGGTGGCTCCATAAAACACTACAAGAGAAATGAGCCACCCTGAAATGTGGGGCAATGGTTATTTCATCAGTTTTAAAATGGAACATAGGCAAGGATTAAGGCCCCATCCACAACGGGCATTTAGCAGATAAATCTGATTTCTGGCCATTCATCCCTGGGTGCATACTTCCCCTCAACATTCGTACAGCTAAGTGCACTGTCCAGCCATAGCCGCTTTCAGACTCTCATAGTGTTTTGACAAGCTGCTGAACATGACACCTTTGCATCTGCCTGCAGCTTAGGACTCATGTACATTGCAGCTGATAAACTCACGTTTAGGAGCTGTTCAGCATTTTTTTCGGCAGCCCCTGAACTCACCCTAATGTTTTTTCCTATGTGTCCATGTACACATCTTCGTTTACAGACATTTGAGTTTAGTTGTGTTTTTGAACGCAGAAATCTTGCGTTCAGCAGTCAATTTTATCAGCGTTTCAAACGCAAAATGCTTGTAAACGCGGCAAATCGCATTTATAAGCGTTTGCATTTGAAATTTTTTTTTTTCTTTAACTCTTCCAGTTCCCAATGCTGTTCAGAGCCCTTTTTCATAATGAAAAATGCAAGCAAAGCGTTTTCAAGGTACTCAAATGGACAAAACCCTGAACACAGGATGGAGCAAGCTTGGTAGGAACTACCAAGCTTGTCACACATTGTAATGACCAATTCACACCTCAGACCTCTCCCACCCTTGGAAACAAAAGATATGTTAATGACCATTCACACCTTGAATTCCTCCTGAAGACCCCCTACCAGGTGGCCTTAATGACTCCCTCCACCAGACACCTTTCCCACCCTTGGAAACAAAAGAAATGTTAATGAGCAACTCACACCTAATTATATCAACACATACTGCTGTCCCTGCTTCTACTCTCTGTATTTATCTGAAACAGTCTGAAATGGTTAATAATTTACCACTTTTCAGTGCATTCTGAGCATTTGGGAGATTCTACTGTATTTTTATAGTTAAACGCTTCTAAACGTAAACGCGTTATGCAAACACAGCTACACAGACTTTTAACCTACGTTTTCCAGCAGTCAGTTTCCATTGTTCAAAAGTGTCCCATGTGCATGGGGCCTTAACACCAGAGCTCCATGTAAGGGGTTAAATCCAGTGTGCATGGGGCCTAAAAGATTAAAAAAAGCTGCATATTCAATAAGCGATTTAAATCAGCTGCTGAAAAATTGAATATTTAATATCACTTTTTATACCGGCCATACACTGGTAGAAAATTGTTTGAAAAAGTGTTCGGCTTTCAAAACGTTAGTGAGCTAATTTTGATTATCGAAAGGCAAGGTTTTTTGACAAATGGTGAACAGTCTTGTCGGATTTTTTTGATCCTTAACGATTTCTAAACATTAATAGTGGAATCTATCAAAACCAGTTAAAAAAAAAAGTCTACAGTGCATGCGCATGCTAAGAAGTAACCTCTTAAGTGTAATTGACAAAAAATGTACCCTTTTATTATCTATCGATATATCAATAACTGGGGGACAGATATCGATACAATGATGGTGTTATTGCATGCACGTTTGAAAAAAAATGGTCAGATTTATGAAAGATCTATCAAACAATTTTCTAACCATGTGCGGCCAGCATACGTCTAGGTGATAGTTTTGTTTAGCTTTAGATGAATGGATGTTAGATTTCGTCACTTCTGCCAACTGGATCTCTTTGAATATGTTTGTAGTCCTGTTTAGAGTTTCTTCTAAACCCAGGACCCTGCATTCACTCAATCTGGTCTCCCACAGTACACACAACATGGAAATGCAATTATTTTAGTAAATATAAACTGCTAAATACCTTTTCTGATCGGCAGCATATAGCAGTCTTGTGACTTCTGTCAGTGTCTGCCCGAGCACTGGTTAAAGCTTGTAGGAGTTTTCATTCTCCTCTGACTGACCTATGAGGCTGCATTACCCCTGACCTTCTGTCTGGCCAGTGCTGATCGGCTCTGTGCTGATCCAAAACAAAAAACCTCTCTAGCAATACACACCAAACTGAGCATGTGCAGAGTTCTTCCTAGGGCTATGTACTATCTGCAGATGGATTGGGGACAGAAGGAGGATCAGGGAAGACAGGATCAGAACAGCTTTTTTACACAATGAAGATTAACCCCTTAGTTTCCACGGTGAGTATAAGGAGCATGCTTTCCTGCATATCTAGACGGATTTTACTGTTGTGGGTTTAGTAACACTTTAAATATAAATGAGCTGTACATGTTCCAGGATCTTGCATTCCTTTGAACATAAATGTGCGTCATAACCTGGGGATCTATTGAACATAAAAAGGTTAGCTCCTCCCAACATCACTGCCTAAAGGGTACAGCTAGGCTATGTGTGAAATACAGACATTCTATGTGTCAGTCATATTCTCTCCGACTCTCTTCTATTACCAGTTTGTATTGCTAATGAAAACTACTATTGTTTGTTGGACCTGATGCATGGTGGCTTTGTTACTGTGATGCTTTCTGGTATCCTCGTGATTCTTCATAATTATTGTATCTATACACAGCCTACATAGGCATTTTAAGGAAATGTCCTCAAATTAAATACTTCTCTGTTCTCGTTTCAGACAGTCAGCTCTTTAACAGCGAAGCTCATGTTAGATTGTAAGCTTCTGTGTTGCAGTGACTTTCTTACCTTCTGTTGTGTTTGTTTATATTTTGTTTTGTGATTTCTGCTTACTCTATTACTTGATACATGGTGTCCATGTGTAAATCGTCACTTATTCACTCCCTTGTCATATCACTCGACTACTGTAACTCCCTCCTCATTGGCCTACCTCATCGCAGGCTATCCCCCCTCCAGTCTATCATGAAAGCTGCTGCCAGACTCATCCACCTTACTAACCGTTCTGTATCTGCCACCCCTCTCTGCCAATCCCTCCACTGGCACCCAGGTGCCCAACGGATAAAATTCAAAACGCTAACAATGACATATAAAGCCATCCACAACACTGCCCCAATTTACATAACCGATCTTATCTCTAAATATCACCCAAACTGTACACTCTGCTCCTCGCAAGACCTCTTACTCTCTAGCTCCCTTATCTCCTCCTCCCATGCTCGTCTCCAAGACTTCTCCAGGGCGTCCCCCATCCTCTGGAACTCCCTACCCCAATCTATCAGACTATCGCCTACTCTACTTACCTTTAGGCGATCACTGAAAACCTATCTCTTCAGGGAAGCCTATCCCGCCCTCTAACACTGGAATCCTCTACTCTTCCAACCACTCCATCCCCCACAGTTACTACCTATTGTACCATTCACCCCTCCCTCCTAGATTGTAAGCTCCAAGGAGCAGGGCCCTCAAATCCCTCTTGTATTGAACTGTATTGTTGCTGTATTGTCTCCCACTATAATGTAAAGCGCTGAGCAAACCGTTGGCACTATATAAATCCTGAATAATAATAGTTTCATGTGAGTTTAATTTCAGTGCAGATAACTGGTGATGCCTGGGACAATTTAGATAAATCCAGATTTCTAACATATTAACATGCATGTTTTTTTTTTTTCTTGTGCTTTTGACATCTGGCCTATCCCCTCCATTTGATTGTATGTTATGTTGGCCAGTAGGCCTTCTTATCATAGTGATGGATTAATAAGAACACATGGCAAGTCTAGGGGCAGCTGTCAAAACTTCCACTGTAAGGCTAAGTTCACACTAACTTTGTTATTAGACATTAGACAGGTGTTTGGGAAGCGTTTTTAACGCTCATCCAACGCCTGTGAAAATTCTGTACATAGCAGCATACAGTGCTGTTCACACTGAAGCGTTAGCATCGTGTCGCGTCAAAATTGACACCTCATGTTGAGTCGGGAGGAGTTGAAGCCTCCCATTCAAGTCTATGGTGATGCTCCTCAAACGCTTGGCAGGTGTTTGCGGGGCATTTGCGGAGCGTTAATACCATTTAAACCTCATTATAGGCATTTGTGGTGCGGTTTTAATGCTCGGCAAACGCCTAGGGCGTATTGGGGGTGTTTGAGGAGTGTTAAAACCGCTTCCCAAATGCCTGTATAACGCCTGTCAAATGCTATAGGGGCGTTTGGCAAGCGTTAGAAATTAGTCAAGTGTGAACGAGTCCTAACTGGCATGCTATAGTGGCTCAGGATTCAAGGCACTGCAAACGATGGAGGGGTCACTTAGTGTGTGTGTGTGTCTTGCATTGCCATAGACTAGTTTAACACTTGATTGATATGGGCTTATTTTTGCACGTATGGAATATCAGCCTAGGAACTGATTTTGTTGTTTGAACATTTTCTCCCAATCAGTTTTATAAACTTTCCACCCTTCTTGATGAGCTAGTGGCCTGTGATTTGGCCTTTGTCATCCCTGTAATAAAAGCTTTTCCATAATCTGTGTACAGTGCAATGCATCATATAGGTTAATAATTTAATGCACGGACAATATTTGAGTCAGCATCAGCAGATGTAAGCTGAAAGAGCCCTCTGATGATTGCTTTAAAAATAGAACGGCAGAAGGTGCAGAGCTGGTTAAACAAGATATGAAGAAACCAAACTAACTGTTCTGTATTAACCAATGCCTGCAGACGGATGACGATCCTTCGATAATTCTGTACTCTCCAGGTAATGGGGCTATTAATACATTGTAATCAAACAAATGGCGTAGCGCTATATTATAATCCTACACAGAAAATAGGATAATGACCATCTTAACAAATATATATACACAATAGCAAGATACCTTATTAATCTTAGATCTGACGGGATCTATCTGGAGGTAAATAGTGCAAAAAATGATGGTCCGATTTGGGACCTTCATACGTGACGATACCTGTCCCCCGACGGGACCAACCCAAAATAATCAAGTGAGATCCCAGAAGACAGATGCCGCCATCGGCCGGAGGTCAATACAGGGGACACTGCAGGAGGGACATCGCGGGAGCGCAGGACAAGGTAAGAGAAGAACAGATCCCGGAGCAGTGCCGCATGATAAGCCCGAGTGTAGCTCGGGGTTACCGCTTGTGGTACTGAAACTTTACCCCGAGCTACACTCAGGAATACCACCAGGGAGGTTAATACATTGTGTACTGCTCATTTTAGTAGGTGATTCTTAAAGCATCAAATGTTCATCATTTGCACACTGCTCTCCAAACTGAAAATTTAAAGTGTATGCCCAGCAATTTGTTTTATTTTTAGCATTGAATAGAGTTTGAAGAATTAGAGACCCTGTCAGGTTTTAAAGTCTATCAAGGGTTCCATTAGCCCCCAGTCACATCAGGTGCGATTCGGCATGCGATTTGCATGCCAGGTGACTTGCAAATCGTATGCCAAGTCACACCCTATTGTCTGCTAATAGTGCGGTTCCAACGTGGTCTGAGCACCACTGATTTCAGAAGTAGTACATGCACTACTTTTTGTTGCGATTTGCACAGACATCTGTGTCGGATGTCTTGGAAATCGGCAGGTCATCCAATTTTGAAATTTGTGCAATTTCACTGTAAGTCGCACAATTTCAAAATCTGCTTTGATGTGATCGGGGTGTGAGAGAGATTACTTAACAGGGGCGGACTGACCATTCGAGCCCTCGGGAAATGCCTGAGGGCCTGGGGTCAGTAGGGGGCCCCATGAGATGCCCCTGGTACCTTTCATTGGCTTTTTCATAGGCTTTTTTGGGTGTGGGCAAGGACACAGGGGCCCCATGATCCCTTATTGCCTGGGGGCCCCATGAGTTGTTAGTCCACCCCTGTTACTATCTAAGCAACAATGTTTCATCAGATAACCAGTAAGGAAAAATTCCCCACAACATTTTTATATATATTATATTTTATATTTCCTAAATAGAGGCAAGAACCCAAGTCAGCTTTTATTGTCGGCTCTGTCCCTATTGTAACAGAGAGCTGCCAATACACAGTGCAAATTTTGGCCAATTCCTGTTGGGCTCTGAATGCTACTGTGGGGCAAACGTTAAAAAATCTAGAGAGCTGATTTGAAAATTTGTTTGCATATCATGACTGCATCCTATGTGATGCAGTGACTGTTGTTCAGGTGTTCAGACAACTGCTATAGCTGGCAGGAAAGATTTCTCTATCCGCGCTAGTTGAACCTGGTTCACACTGGTGCAATTTCAGATGCGACTTGATTCACAAAGAGTCGCATGGCAATGGAAATCATATGGTTTTCAATGGAGCAGAGAATGATTTTGGTAAAGTTTCCTGTACTACTTTGGTGTGATTTTTGGCCCCATAGACTTCAATGGAAATGTACATAAATCATATGTACATGCGATAATGATGCAATTTGGACAGCCATTTTCATGGGTTTTTAACCCTCATCTCTAATCCAAGGAAATCCTTGGTCTCTGAAAACATTGCAACAGCATATGCTGGAGTGGTGCAACTGAATGTAAGGGGTTAATTGTTGAAGTAACTTGATCCAATAACACTGTTAGTCTGCTGGTGCTTTGATTGTAGTCCCAGAGCAGGAACATCTTTGCACAGGGTGAGATATGAGAGTGCAATCCGCATACCCTACATAACCTCTTATGCAGCAAATGGGAATACAAGAATGTTACGTCAGTGACCGATCCACTGCAGCTGCTGACATTATATCCAGGGTGGCAGCACCAAGCAGAATACATTAAAGCAGTTCTACAGACATTTTTTTTTCTTTTTATTAAAAAAAACAAACCTGTTATACTCACCTGCTCTGTGCAATGGTATTGCACAGAGCTGCTCCGAACTTCTCCTTCTGGGGATCCCCGTCTGGCACTGTCTTCTCCTCCTCTGTGTCTGCTCCCTTAACAAGCCCTTTTCTATGGGGGAAGACCTGCAGGCTTGCTCCAAAGCCGTGCTCCCTGCTCACAGGATTTGATTAACAGCAGCAAGATCCAATTGCTCTCGCTGCTACCCGATCCTCCTGTGAGAGGGCAAAGCCAGGGGAGAACTTCTACAGATGCATACAGCGCTGGATTGATACAGAGTTCAGGGAAGTTTGTTTTTTGTTTTTTTGTTTTTTTATTGGGTGGGCTGGGAGTGTGCACAGAAAGTGTCAAAATGTTTTTTACTTTAATGCAGGGAATGCATCAAAGTAAGAAAGAGGGAAAAAAAAAAGTGCAGCTTTGAAATCATGCTACTAAATCAGTGCAACTTCAAAGCTGACTGTTCAGTGCGACTTTATTGTGACTTGCTGATGCTTTATGTCAATGTAAGTTGCACAAACCTTGAAATTATTTTTGCATACCCTGGTTTGACATGACTTTGTTTCTAATATCGTGGTACTCTGGGATCGAAAACTGCTGAGTCAGTTGAATGTGCAGACTGTGTACTTTGCTGTCTTAGAGGGAAGTTGCACAACAAAGAATCATGTGGCAACAAGGGGTCTACACCACCCAACACATGGAAGCTCATCAAAACCACAGTTGATTTAAAAAAAACACAAATGGAGCTGACTTTCCAATTTTTGTATTTTAGTTGAAGTTTCCCTGAATGGCATTAGAATGCTGATTTTTAATGCTTGGAAGCAATTTAATTAATCTGAAAGCCTTCTCTCATACTTTGTAGCTTTTATGTATAAAGAGAATTTTGGCTTCTGTTTAATCTTGAGCTAAACAAATGTATTTGAACTATTGTTTATTGAGATGCTGTTCTTCACATTATTATTTATTATTAATATTATTATTATTATTATTATACAGGATTTATATAGCGCCAACAGTTTGTGTAGTGCTTTACAAAATTAAGGTTTTTTTTTTGTTTTTGTTTTTGTTTTTTCCCCGATCATGAAACTTTGATACATTTTCAAATGGGACCACAGGGTCTCAAATTGACTGAGATAGGGCTGTCACTGGGCCTTTTATAGGTTATTCACCTTTTTAGTCTTCAGACAGATGTAATTTTTGGCTCTGTGTAAATGTCACACAATACTGGAAAAATGATATTGTGGTTAATAACTAGAATTATAGTACATATTTTAAATTATATTTTTACATGCCTTTTATATTTTTCTCACCAAGCAGTCCAGCAAAAGCCTCAGCATATGGAGTTGTGATAACATAGAACACTGGATAAAAGATGACTGTTGCATGTACTCTTAGCATGTTATTTTGTTCCTGAATATAAACATACATAAGATTAAAATTAAAAAAGACCTTCATAGACTGGCCCCCACACTCGTAAACTGCTCATTCTTACCTCCCGTTGACCTCCATGTCAATATGGGTCATGGTAATAACCTTGTGATCAACAGCAAGAACCAGGTGATTGACACTTCTAGAAGTGTTAGTTCCCTCAGAAGATTTCAGCGGAGGATTCCTCAGGATTGGTGGTGCGGGCATTAGAGGTAAGTATGTTTCATCTTAATGGGTCCGTCATACAGGGTTAATTCACTTGAGTGTAGATGACCATACATCCTGTGAAAAAATACAAATGTTTCTGTGCCTGGAAGTCAAACAGTAGATGTTGAATACAGTCTCCTGTACAAATCAATGGCAAGTTGCAGCTATATTACGATAACCACACATCTGGACTTTTACTTGCATTCATCAGTCCCTATATATCTCTCAGATGTGCAGTTAGCAGCTCAAACAAAAGCCCAAAGGCTCTGTGCACACTAGCTTTTTTTTTTTTGTTTTTTTTATGTTAAGCTCAAAAAATGCTGTATAAAAACTGCTGATGGTAGCAGTTTTTTTAGTAGCGTTCAGAAGCATTTAGGTGCATTTAGCCGTTTTTTATCAGCGTTTTTACAGAACATGTAAAGATGAAAAAAAAACTATTAGGAGTGTTTTAGTAGCAGTTAGGAGTGTTTAGGAGCATTTAAAAAATCTCTACAAATTTTTTTTTTTTTTTTTTTTTTTCTGCTCCTAGACACTGAAGCTCAAAAATGCTAATAGCCTAAAGTAGTGTGCATGGACACATAGGTTAACACCATTTAGCATCTAGGAGCAGAAAAGAAAATGCTAATAACAGCTTCTAGGAGCGTAAAAAAAAACTAGTGTGCATGGAGCCTTGTAGTGACCATCTACAAATCTAAATAATACTCATTTTAATGTAAAATGTATATATGTTGTTATACAGGATTTATATAGTGCCAACAGTTTATGCATCGCTTTACAATGCAAGGGTGCAGATGGTACAATACAAATTGAATACAGGAGGATTCAGAGGGCCCTGCTCCTTTTAGAGCTTACAATCTAAGAGGGAGGGTCGAGAGATACAAAAGGTGATAACTGGGGGGATGGGCTGATGGACAAAATACATGTACAGTTGTTAGGTGGGGGCAGGATAAGCCTCTCTGAAAAGATGAGTTTTCAGGGATCGTTTAAAAGTGAACAGAGATGGAGATAGACTGACACATTGGGGAAGGGAGTTCCAGAGGATGGGAGCTGCTCTGGAGAAATCCTGGAGGCGGTGACAAGGGAGCTAGAGAGCAGAAGGACTTGGGAGGAATGAAGAGAACGATTTGGTTGGTATTTTGAGACTAGGTTAGCGATGTAGCTAGGGACTGAGTTGTGGATGGCTTTGTAAGTTGCTGTAAGTATCTTGAATTTTATTTGTTGGGTGAGTGGGAGCCAGTGGAGGGATGGGCAGAGAGGGGTAGCAGACACTGAACGCCTGTTAAAGTAGATGAGTCTGGCAGCAATATTCATGATAGACTGGAGGGGGGATAGCCTATACAAAGGTAAGCCAGTGAGGAGGGAGTTGCAGTAGTCAAGACGAGAGAATGTGGAGAAAATTAAAGTCGAAAATGGTTTGAAAAGCCCAGAGAATGTGGAGAAAATTAAAGTCGAAAATGGTTTGAAAAGCCCAAACTCCCAGTGCCTTGTGATATAAATGAATAAATTGTTGACACCGCTCTTCAAAATCCTTCCAGTTTTGTCACACAATGCCATGCCTACCACCTATGGAATAAAACTCACCAGAATTTAGGACATCCAAATGTTAGGGAGGTCTCATGTATAAATCCAACCACAGGCATCTAATCTGGAAAGTAGCTCACATCCTTCAAATTACATCTCGCATCAGGCAGATATCACCAATACAATAAGTGCATATAGTATGATACCATTTCATTATTTTTTACATACATTTTTTTTTTAATTTTCAAGAAACAGTAGTTACAGTAAAATGGACTGTCTCTAATTATTTTAAAAGTTTTTTTTTTGTTTTTTTTTTTTATTGCTGTCAGTGACCCAACTAGGGAGATCACTATTTATCACCAGAACAGAAAGTAATGGAAAATTCAATATTTGAATTGTCACTGGAATGGGAGTGGGGGGGACTCTTCCAATGGGGATGCTGTTTCAGTGGCAACTGTCAGAGAGGGGGGTTGTCTGCTTTTGGAGAGATTTCCTCTCTGTTATGTCCAATTCAAAAGATGAAGGAAAACATCAACAGGACACAGAGGGGAAAAAAACCTTATTGTAGAATTGTTTACTTTGTTTCTAAATGAATGGCTTAATATGGGATCTTGTATCCTCAGCGTTGGTTACATGCTGGAATATTATAAACTACAATGAAGAGCATTTATCAGAACTGGGACAGACTATTGAGCAGCTGTGCATGCCAACCAGTCAGTTTCTATCTTCAGTTTGTTCAATTGAGCTTTAAATATATAAGCTAGAAGCTGATTGGTTGCCATGCACAGCTGCTCCAGTTTTTTTTTATTAAATTCCCACAAGGTATTTTCCATTTTCAGTGCTTTATCAGGCAATGCTGGTAAAAGTTATGCAGAGACTTGGGAGGGGTAATGAGCATCCAGGAGGAAACCTGAGCCCAGAGAGACACAGGCTGCTATTGATGCTGCTCTCATTACATGCTGTAGCAAGGCATGAGAGCGGAGGCTGGATTGTGTTGATTGGGTGTATTCCATCTGCAGCTGATTGAAATGGCTGTTGCAGCCAGCCCTGCCATGTCCCAGCCCTCGGTGCTCCTTGAAGAAAGGAGCTGACAGCAGAGATGCACGTGATGGCCCTCTGAGGGAAACCCGGCATCATCCAGGCATGTTGTGCTAGCAGGCTGGGCTTCCCTGCTGTATGGAAGCTGCAGGCTGGTACTCTGCAGCCACAGGGCCCTGATGTGTGATGCAAGTCAGGATGGGGCAGCAGATTCTGTGTCTCTGAGGAATTGCAGCTTTCATGGTGAGTACCAAATGTGCAGCATCACCGGAATGCCTTGCTTTCCATAATACTTGCTAGGAAGAACCCTTGCCATAGGACAGTGCATGTAGTAGCCTTGCCAAGTGTAGGATCCCATTATTCCTGGTGACCTTGTGGGATGTAAATGCATACGATCTCCATACACTTCTCCCATACATCTCCCATCCTTGCTCTATGCATGGGTGTGTTTATTGCATACATTACTTTTACTATCGTCTAATATTTCACTATATTTAAATATTGCATGTATTTTTCCTGTGGATTCAACTTACAAGAATTACTTTGTTTTATGTTGGATATCTTTTTGTTTATCTTTTTGTTTACAGTATGTAAGACTGTATGAGATGAGATTAATTATGAAAAATCTCAACATTGATTCTGCGAATGCTTTAGTTTAGATCTGATGAACTCTTCTTTTAAACATACAGTTGTATTATTCATATGCGGTTTAGTGTGTTTTCCATGAGATTTGAATATGTTGCTTGCATATTTTTTTTTTTCTGGGTGTGTTACTCATTTGTTGCGTTTTCTGTAGTTAGCCAAGTGACGCATAAAAATAATGCATATTTTTGTTCTCTGGGTGTTTTATGGGCTGCCTTACAAAGCTGAATCATTGGAAACTTGTTTCTTGCTAATTAAGCTAACAAAAAAAAAAAAAAAAAAAGGCACACCAATACAATCTTCATGCTTATTATATAAATATGTTCTATATATAACCTGACAATTATGCACGTATTTGCGACTGACTGTCAGCCCCGTGTGTTCTCTAGACGGAAGCAAGAGAAAGTTTTGAAAAACATTTTTAGGGTTTTTTAGCCTCCCAAAGTGGTGCCTTTTCTGCTGATTTTGAATTGAGTTGCAAGTAATCCACTTAGAAATGACATTAAAGTTTTGGGTGGGCACCTGTGGGTAATCTTAAAGAGATGGCTTTTGTCCTCTGTAAAAGATTGCAATGGCAAGATGTCCCTGCAGTAGTTTGTGTTCCTGCCCCTCCCAAAGGGTCATGATGTTGGTGAATCCTCTCATTGCTGGAATCCTTATATTCTATAATATTATGGAGAAGCAATGAAAGGAAGCAAACTGCATCATTTGGCTGTGTCATATCCTCAGCAATTGAATGAAGCCGCAAGTTGTGGTGGGGATACCTTGCCAATGGAGGCTTTGAGACATACACCCATCAGCCATAACATAATGACCACTGCCAGGTAAAGTGAATAACATTGTGTATCTCACTACATTGGCGTCTGAAAGTGAGTGGGATATATTGGGCAGCAAGTGAACATGTTGTTCCTGAAGTTGATGTGTTTTAAAGCAGAAAAAAAATAGGCAAGCATAAGGATTTGATGGACTTTGATAAGGGTGAAATTGTAATGGGTAGATGACTGGGTCAGAGCAACTCCATAACAGCAGCTCTTATGGGATTTTCTGGGTCTGCAGTGGACTGAACCTACCGAAACTGATCCAAGGAAGGAAAACGGGTAAACCGATGACAGTCTTGGCTGGCCGAAGCTCATTGATGCACATGGGGAGCAAAGGCTGGCCAGTGTAGTCCAATCCGGTAGAAGAGCTACTGTAGCTAAAATTGCTGAAAACACGTTAATGCGGTTTCTGATAGAAAGGTGTTAGAACACACAGTGCATCACATACTTGATTTGTTCGGTCTTGGTGGTAGTGGGTTGGTTGTATTTTCTGATGGAAAGGCCTCTTTCATCAGCATAATTCACCCTGCCACACTGCAAAAAATGGTTCAAGAATACTTTGAGGAACACAGCAATGTTTTTAACCGCCTCCTGCCCGCCATATAAGGAAATGACGGGCGCAAGGAGGTTCTCTGGTTTCTGGGAGGATGTCATATGACATCCTCCGACTCTAACCACGCATGCATGCCCCCTGGGAGCACGCAACACAGCGATTGGTGGTGAGCTGTGTCCCTGGGACACAGCGGATCAACGGAAAGATCCGAAGACGTCAGCTCTATCATGTGATCAGCTGTGTCCAATCACAGCTGATCGCATGTAAATAAGGAAATGCCGGTTATTTACATTTCTCTCCTCACGGGCTGTCACACTGAAAGCTCGAGAGGAGAGACTGTAATCGGCATTACCCAGAGGGGACATGTACATGGATCATCAGTGTGCCCTGATGATCAGTGTAGCCCCAGCAGTGCCACCTGTCATTGCCCAGCAGTGCCACATCAATGCCATATATCAGTGCCTACCAGTGCACATCAATGCCACATATCAGTGCCCATCTGAGCTGCCGTTCAGTGACAGTCAGTGCGCATCAATGCTGCTTATCGGTGCCACCTATCAGTGCCATAGGAGTGCTGCCTTTCAGTGCCCAGCAGTGATGCCTGTCAATGCCCAGCAGTGCCACCTACCAGTGCCTCCTCAGTGCCCATCACTGCAGCCTCATTAGCGCACATCAATGAAGGAGAAAACTTGCTTATTTTACACATTTTTATAACAAACGAAGAAAGTTTTTTTTTTTTTTTCTCTAAATTTTCAGTTTTTGGTTTGTTTAGCAAAAAATAAAAAACCCAGAGGTGATTAAATGCCACCAAAAGAAAGCTCTATCTGTCTCAGAAAAATGATAACATTTTCATATGGGTACAGTGATGCATGACCGCGCAATCGTCATTCAAAGTGCGACAGCGCTGAAATATGAAAATTGGCCTGAGCAGGAAGGGGGTATAAGTGCCCGGTAGGCAAGTGGTTAAGGTGTTGACTTGACCTCCAAATTCTTCATGGATCAAACATGTTTTTTCCCCACCTTGCAACTTACAGGATCTGCTACTGATGGATTGGTGCCATATACCACAGCATACCTTCAGAGGTCTAGTAGACTTCATACCTTGACAGGTCACGGCTGTTTTGGTATCAAAAGTGGGGCAAAATGGGGACCTACTCAGTATTAGGTGAGTGGTCATAACGTTATTGCTGATTGGTGTAAAAGGCATTGGAATTTGAGCGCCAGCGACCACACAATTAAATATATCCTTTTGGATAAAGTTTTTCCAGGAATTTCTTAAACGTGAAAAATAGATTTGTGCCTACATATAATACTCATTAAAGTGTAAGCACAAAACTGTTATATATTGCAGCTTACTAATCCTCAAATGTGGTGCCTGTAATGACTTTCTTAAGGCTTCATTTTACTTTCACATGGTAATCCTGTGAGTAGCACACACCTCCTGTTCCAAGTTGACAGTACTCGCTCACTGCACTGTATTTACAGAACAGTATTACAGTTGTCGCCCTATAGTATGATTCCCGCCCCTTTCCTCCTCCTTTTCCTCTCCATAAGATAGGGAGAGGTGTTCTGTAGTACACAGATAACTGGGAACAATGCTTACTGATAACAGTACAACACATGCAAAGAACATAGGAAGATATTTTGGAAGGCTCAACAGATATGTTTTGCACTTATTAAAGATTTAACAAAAATATTTTTAATTGTATACTAAACGATTGCTGACTGAACACAGTACACGACCACACAGGATCACATAACCACCGGAACTGTGTATAAAACTGACAGGCAGACTTCTGTTAGGTGGAAGCAGCCGGGTGACTGTGCTGCCACTAGTTTGCTTCCACACCCCCCAGTAACAGCGACTTTGTGTCCCCCATGTGATGAAAAAAATACCACCAAGGGAGAACTCTGTATGAAAAAAATGATATAAATTTAATTTGGGTACAGCGTTGGATGACTGGGTAATTGTCAAATAAAGTAGCACAATGTTGAAATAAAATGACCCGGTCATGAAGGGGGTAAAACATTCCGGAAGTGAATTGGTTAAACAGACCAAAGGGGGGCTGATGAGAGAGATTCATTGTTTTAACATTTACTTTAATAATTGAGCCATTCATGCATATTGCATGCAGCCATCTCAAACCTGTTGACTTCAGTACAAGAGATACAATAACTTCTAGGGCAGGGGTCTCCAAACTTTCTAAGCAAAGGGCCAGTTTACTGTGCTTCAGGCTTTAGGGGGGTCGGGCTGTGGCCAGTGGGAGTAGAATATGCCACGGCATCAGTGCCATCATTGCTTTTAATGGGAGGAAAAGCTCCCCGTTAACAGGGACCATTGATGGTGTAAGTAGGGGGATTGGTGCTACGTCATTGGTGGAATAATGCCCCAAGGGCCAGATATGGGGATGGGCTGATGGAAAAAATATATGTACAGTTGTTAGGTCGGGGCAGGATAGGCCTCCCTGAAGAGATGAGTTTTCAGGGATCGCTTAAAAGTGGACCGTGTAAGAGATAGCTGGACACATTGGGCTAGGGAGTTCCAGAAGATGGGAAAGGAGAAGTCCTGGAGGCGAGCATGGGAGGAGGTGACAAAGATGCTAGAGAGCAGGAGATCTTGGGAGGAATAAAGATATCGATTTGATTGGTATTTTGAGACCAGCTGAGGGGTAGAGAGATGATTTGGGTGTCATCAGCATAGAAATGGTATTTAAAGCCATGGGAGGCAATCAACTGACCCAGGTAGGTGGTGTAGATCAAAAATGGAAGAGGCCAAAGAACAGAACCTTGGGGAACCCCAATAGAGAAAGGAAGAGGAAGTAGAACTGTAAGTGACACTGAAGATGTGGTGGGATATGTAGGATGGAAACCAGCAAAGAGTACAGTCGTGAAGAACTAGAGGTTTTGTTTTTTTTTTTGTTTTGTTTTTTTGGGTTTTGTTTGAGAAGGGGGTTGTCCACTGTGTCAAAGGCAGCAGAGTGGTCCAGGAGTAGGAGTACAGAATAATGTCCATTGGTTTTAGCTGTTAGATGGTTTGTGTGTTTTTAGGGAGAGCAATTTGAAGGAGGTCAACAAGGTTGTTCTCAGTAAGATGGTCGCTCAGTTGATTGTAGACCTGGCATTCAAGGAAAGTGGAAGAAAAGGAAAGTAAGAAGATGGGTGTAGGTTAACCCTGTCATATTAAACTAGCATACAGTGAAGGAACTAAGTATTTGATCCCCTGCTGATTATGAATGTTTACCCACTCCCATAGAAATGATCAGTCTAAAAATTGAATGGTAGGTGTATTGTAACACCATGGCAAAGAGCTGTCCAAGGATGCCGGGGACAAGATTGTAGACCTACACAAGGCTGGATTGGGCTACCAAACTATCGCCAAACAGCTTGGTGAGATGGTGAAAACAGTCTGTGCAATCATTCGCAAATGGAAGAAACCCAAAACAACTGTCAGTCTCCCTAGGTCTGGTGCACCATGCAAGATCTCACCTCGTGGAGTGTCCATGATCATGAGAACAGTGAGGAATCATACCGGAACTACACGTGAGGATCTTGTCAATGAGCTCCAGGCAGCTGGGATCACAATCGCCAAGAAAATTGGTGACACACTACGCAGACAAGGATTGAAATCCTGCAGTGCCCGCAAGGTCCCTTTGCTCAAGAAAGCACATGTCCAGGCCCGTCTGAAGTTTGCCACTGAACATCTGAATGATGCAGAGGAGGTCTGGTTGAAAGTGTTGTGGTCAGATGAGACCAAAATCGAGCTCTTTGGCATCAACTCGCCATGTTTGGAGGAGGAGGAATACTGCCTATGACCCCAAGAACACCATCCCAACTGTCAAACATGGTGGTGGAAACATTCTGCTTTGGGGTTTTTTTTATGCTAAGGGGAGAGGACAACTGCACCGCATCAAAGGGACGATGGACGGGGCAATGTACCATCAAATCTTTGGTGAGCACCTTTTTCCGTTAACCAGGGCATTGAAAGTGGGTCGTGGATGGGTGTTCCAGCATGACAATGACCCAAAACACACGGACAAGGAAACAGAGTGGCTCAAGAAGAAGCACATTAAGGTCCTGGAGCGGCCTAGCCAGTCTCCAGACCTTAATCCGATTTGAAAATCTGTGAAGGGAGCTCAAAGTTTGAGTTGCCAAACGTCAGCCACCAAACCTTAATGACTTGGTGAGGATCTGCCAAGAGGAGTGGGCCAAAATCCCTCCTGAGATGTTTGCAAACCTGGTTGCCAACTACAGGAAACGTCTGACCTCTGTGATTGCCAACACAGGATTTGCCAAGTCCTGTTTTGTGAAGAGGATCAAATACTTATTTCCCTCATGAACATGCAAATCTGTGTATAATTTGTTAGACATGCATTTCTTTCGAATTTGTTGTTGCTATTCTGTCTCTCATTGTTACATCTACCATTCGATTTTTAGACTGATAATTTTTTTGTCAGTGGGCAAACGTTGAAAATCAGGAGGGGATCAAATACTTAGTTCCTTCACTGTATCCAGCCTTGTAGTAAGCCATAAACCTGTGAGAAAAACCCAGAGAGTAATGTGTAGCACTGTGATGGAGGATATACATGCCATGCTGTAAACAAAAGGTTCCTCTTCTGTGTAGTTCCCTTTTTTGATTTAAAATAAAGGCAATTTGTTTTATTTGCCAACATATTTTAAATCTAGAAACAATAGTGTATTAAAATCAGCTGCATCAATTAATGCCAACCAAAGTTGCAAATGATTTTCCCTCAGACATGGTTTATGGATAAAGCCCAAAATGTTCCTCATGCTGACCAGAAGAACTCTTCCAGAAGCTCCCTTGCTGATGCTATCTTTACCCAATCTTCATCTGGGGTGGGCAACAGCCATCTAGAATGACCAGCCTGTAAATGACTTAACTCCTGAGCATGCGCTTGAGAGTCTATTCATCCCAGCACAAAAGCATGCCAAGAATGTACAGTTGCAAGAAAAAGTATGTGAACCCCTTGGGATTACGTGGAGTTTTGCATGAATTGGGCATAAAATGTGCTCTGAATGTCATCTAAGTCACAACAATAGAAGAACACAGTCTGCTGAACATAATACTACACAAACATTAGATGTTGCCATGGTTTAATTGCACATAACATGTAAACATTCACAGTGCAGGGAGGAAAAAATATGTGAGGCCCTAGCTTAATGACTTCTCCCAGAGCTAATTGGAGCCAGGAGTGAGCCAACCTTGACTCCAATCAGTGTGAGGATATTGGATGTGTTGCTGACAGCTGTCCTGCCATTAAAAAACACACACCTGTTTTGGGTTTACTGGTTTCAAGAAGCACTGTCTGATGTGAACCATGCCTCGAAGAAAAGAGCTCTCAGAAGACCTACGATCAAGAATTGTTGACTTGCATGAAGCTGGAAAGGGTTACAAAAGTATCTCCAAAAGCCTTGATGTTCATGTGTCCACGGTAAGACAGACTGTCTACAAATGGAGAAAGTTTAGCACTGCTGCTACTCTCCCTAGGCGTGGTCATCCTGTAAAAATGACTGCAAGAGCACAGCGCAGAATGCTGCATGAGGTAAAGAAGAATCCCAGAGTGTCAGCTAAAGACCTACAGAAATCTCTGGCACATGCTAACATTTTTGTTGACACATCTACAATAAGGAAAACATGAAACAAGAATGGAGTACATGGGAGGACACCACGGAGGAAGCCATTGCTGTCCAAAAAGAATATTGCAGCATGTTTGAAGTTTGCAAAAGAGCACCTGGATGTTCCACAGCACTACTGGCAAAATATACTGTGGACAGATGAAACCAAGATTGAGTTGTTTGGGAAGAACACACAACACTATGTGTGGAGAATAAAAGGCACAGCACACCAACATCAAAACCTCATCCCCACTGTAAAACATGGCGGAGGGAGCATCATGGTTTGGGGCTGCTTTGCTGCCTCAGGGCCTGGACGGATTGTTGTCATTGATGGGAAAATGAATTCCAGAGTTTATCAAGACATTTTGCAGGAAAACGTACGACCATCTGTCCGCCAACTGAAGCTCCGCAGAGGATGGGTGATGCAACAGGACAATGACCCAAAACATACAAGTAATTCAACAAAACAATGGCTGCAACAGCACAGAATACGCCTTCTGGAGTGGCCCAGTCAGAGTCCGGACCTCAACCCGATTGAAATGCTGTGGCATGACCTTCAGAGAGCGATTCACACCAGACATCCCAAGAATATTGCTACACTGAAACAGTTTTGTGAAGAGGAGTGGTCTAAAATTACTCCAGATCGTTGTGCAGGTCTGATCTGCAACTACAGGAAACATTTGGTTGAGGTTATTGCTGCCAAAGGAGGGTCAACCAGTTAAGTCCAAAGGTTCACATACTTTTTCCTCCCTGCACTGTGAATGTTTACATGTTATGTGCAATTAAACCATGGCAACATCTAATGTTTGTGTAGTATTATGTTCAGCAGACGGTGTTCTTCTATTGTTGTGATTTAGATGACGTTCAGAGCACATTTTATGCCCAATTCATGCAAAACTCCACGTAATCCCAAGGGGTTCACATACTTTTTCTTGCAACTGTACACAGAGCTGTTCTTGCTAATTTATATATTCTATAAGAAACTTGTGAGCAATAAAGTAAGAAGCTTCTATTACAGAAGAAGCCTTGTTTTATTTTTTTATTTTATATTTTTTTTAAGCTATAACTCAGTGTATGTGGACCCCATCAATGAACTTCGATTTGCTACTGTATAATTCTTTCTGTTTTTTAATGTATCCTTTTTTTTGTTAGATATACAATTGGAAGTGTTTTGTTATATGGCTTTGATAAATGCAAAAAAAACCCAAATCTGTTATATCAGAAATTCAGAACTGCCCTGTCTTCTCTTCCTTACTGTTACCTCAAGGAACCTAATTAGCACCATGTTTAGCAACAAAAGAACTAGGCGGGGTTGACGGGTGACACCCTTCAGGTCACAAAAATGCTATGTGTTGTCAACCCACAATAGTACCTGAATGCATTGCTGGCAGACCAATAGATGGTTTTCTGTACTTTCAGGGTCTTTTTAAAGGAATAAATCATGGAGGGAAATGCATGTATTCCAGAGATGTACCATATAGATTGTTTTCATTTTGCCCTGAGATGCTATGTTTGCAATATTCTAGCAAACCTTTAGTTCCACACTGTTGTAAGTATGATCATACAGCATACTATGGGTGTGTGATTTCTGTTGCTGAGTGAAAAAGGTACATACTCCCATCAAAGAGTGACTGCAATCACTTTTGTTTATCTGCTTACCAGGAATATGAAGAGAGAGTAGGACGAGCTTCGAAGTCTCCTTCTCCAAAGCAGAATGTGAGGAAAAGCTTGGTGTTTGAGCCACTGTCCACCACAGCTCTAATACTGGAAGACCGGCCAGCGTAAGTCTTCTTTTTTTCTTTTTTTTTTTCTCTCTTTTTGCAACAGTACAGTTTTTATCCCAGATGTTACATTTGGTAATTGTAGGAAGACTTGGAAGAAAGGTAAAATCTGTTCCATGGAGTCAGACGTAACAAGTTCCCTTACTCCCACCACACCAGGCTCTTTAGTTGAGGCCCAACAAAGGGAGCTTACAGTTTAAGTTGAGTGTCAGTCTGCTGGGGAAAATCTGGTTATCTATGTAGATAAGGGGGTTTGACATCTGGGGGACATAGATATTGGGGTATGTGGGAAAAGGAGGGGGTGGTGGGGAATTCTAATGATGCGGATGGCTGTATTGGGAATTCAGGGTATGTAGTTGTGGTAATTTTAGAGGGAGGGATGGCGGAGTAGTCATTGAGTGGGTCAGAGTATATGGGAGAGGCTCCAGGGAAGGTGGTGGAGTTCAGTGCATCCCATCAAGTACGCCTGTAAGAATCTGTGCAAAGGTTGTGTGACATTCTACCTCAAGTGTCGGGTAAGAAGTATATTGGCCTCTGCCAAGCAAAAGCTTGTGGTAGGTCTGGTTTCGAAGGTTAGAGGCAGGAACATTATCTGTAGAAGTGTATATTTAACAACGTCCCTTTGGTATTAATAAACTATTCTAAATCTGAAGATGCCACCTGGTTCAAGTCTGGAGGAAGCATACTGTTATCTTGACTTATGTGATTATCTTGGTGTAGATTGAATTTATCCAGGATAGCCACTTGCGAGAGGTAGGTGGGTGTTGTGACTTACACTGCTGGTGAATTAGGTATTTGGCTGCATTACGTAAGTGTGGTATTGGTGAACGTTTATAGTGTCTCTAGGTGGTGTAGTGTAATAGGAATGGGGCTACAGTGAAGGAAATAAGTATTTGATCCCCTGCTGATTTATATGTTTGCCCACTCACGAAGAAATGATCAGTCTAAAAATCGAATGGTAGATGTATTGCAACACTGAGAGACAGAATAGCAACAACAAATTCAAAAGATATGCACGTCTAACAAATTATGCACTGATTTGCATGTTCATGAGGGAAATAAGTATTTGATCCCCTTCACAAAACATGACTTAGTACTTGGTGGCAAATTCCTTGCCAAGGGAGGTCAGACGTTTCCTGTAGTTGGCCACCAGGTTTGCACACATCTCAGAAAAGATTTTGGCCCACTCCTCTTGGCAGATCCTCTCCAAGTCATTAACCACACTTATACCCCCTTCCTGCCCAGGCCAATTTTCAGCTTTCAGCGCTGTCGCACTTTGACAATTGTGCGGTCATGCAACACTGTACCCATATGAAATTTTTATCATTTTTTTGTGACAGAGCTTTATTTTGGTGGTATTTAATCACCTCTGGGTTTTTTATTTTTTCTTAAACCAAAAACCACTGAATTGTTTTTAAAAAAAAAAACATTTTTTCTTAGTTTCTGTAAATTTTGTAAATAAGTGATTTTTCTCCTTCACTAATATGCGCTAAAGAGGCTGCGATGATGGGCACTGATAGGTGGCACTGATGGGCACTGATAAGGAGGCAATGGTAGGTGGCACTGATGGGCATTGACAGGCATCACTGATGGGCATTGAAAGGCAGCACTGATACATGGCACTGATGGGCAGCTCAGATGGTCACTGATATGTGGCATTGATGTGCACTGGTAGGCACTGATATGTGGCACTGATGGGCACTGGCACGAGGCACTGATGAGCATTGACACAAGGCACTGATGGACACTGTCAGGTGGCACTGCTGGGGCTACACTGATCATCGGGGCACACTGATCATCAGTGCCCTGATGATCAGTGTACATGTCCCCTCCGCGGAAAGCCGATTACCGGCTCTCCTCTCGAGCTGTCAGCGTGACAGCTCGAGAGGAGAGAAATGCCGATAACCGGCATTTCCCTGTTTACATGTGATCAGCTGTGATTGGACACAGCTGATCACATGACCGAGCCGACATCTTCGGCTCTTTCCATGATCAGTGATCCGCTGTGTCCGAGGGACACAGCGCACCGCCAATTGCCGCGCTCCCTGAGCCACGCATGCGTGGTGAGAATGGGAGGACGTCCTCCCAGAACGAGAGAACCACCTTGCATCCGTCATATTACTATATGGCGGGCGGGAGGTGGTTAGGGTTTGGTGGCTGATGTTTGGCAAATCGAACTTTCAGCTCCCTCCACAGATTTTTAATTGGATTAAGGTCTGGAGACTGGCTAGGCCACTCCAGGACCTTAAGGTGCTTCTTCTTGAGCCACTCCTTTGCTGCCTTGGCTGTGTGTTTTGGGTCATTGTCATTCTGGAACACCCATCCACGACTCATTTCAATGCCCTGGGTGAGGGAAGAAGGTTCTCACCCAAGATTTTGCCCCGTCCATCATCCCTTTGATGCGGTGCAGTTGTCCTGTTACCTTGGCAGAAAAACACCCCCAAAGCAGAATGTTTCCTCCACCATGTTTGACAGTTGGGATGGTGCTTTTGAAGTCATAGACAGCATTCCTCCTTTGGCATCAACTCCGGGTTGAGTTGATGCCAAAGAGCTTGATTTGATCTGACCACAACACTTTCAACCAGTCCTCCTCTGCATCATTCAGATGTTCAGTGGCAAACTTCAGACGGGCCTGGACATGTGCTTTCTTGAGCAGAGGGACCTTGCGGGCACTGCAGGATTTCAATCCTTGTCGGAGTAGTGTGTTACCAATTGTTTTCTTGGTGACTGTGGTCCCAGCTGCCTGGAGATCGACAAGATCCTCACGTGTAGTTCTGGGATGATTCCTCACTCCACGAGGTGAGATCTTGCATGGTGCACCAGACCTAGGGAGACTGACAGTTGTTTGGTGTTTCTTCAATTTGCGAATGATTGCACCAACTGTTGTCACCTTCTCACCAAGCTGCTTGGCGATAGTTTGGTAGCCCAGTCCAGCCTTGTGTAGGTCTGCAATCTTGTCCCTGACATCCTTTGACAGCTCTTTGGTCTTTGCCATGGTGGAGAGTGGAATCTGATTGTTTGATTGCTCCTGTGGACAGGTGTCTTTTATACAGGTAACAAAATGAAATTAGCAGCACTCCCTTTAAGAGACTGCTTCTAATCTCCGCTTGTTACCTGTATGAAAGACACCTGGTAGCCAGAAATCCTGCTGAATGATAGAGGATCAAATACTTATTTCCCTCATGAACATGCAAATCCGTGCATAATTTGTTAGACATGCATTTCTTTTGAATATTTTGTTGCTATTCTGTCTGTTACAATACACCTACCATTCAAATTTTTGGACTGATCATTTCTTTATGAATGGGCAAACATTCAAAATCAGCAGGGGATCAAATACTTATTCCCTTCACTGTAGGTAAAAGGACAATGAGATGTCAGTTATTGTGGTGATGATGCAGTGTTCTTCATTCCAAAATGGCTTGATCAGCAAGAAACAATATGTGGATGACGGTGCCCTTCAGTTTGACATCTCCATCACATATTTGGGATATCCGCAGATGATTTAGCACTGTGGTGGTTCGGTGCCAATGGGACTTGAGCTCATTGGTTTCCTGGATGTTGACACTAATGGAGCATTTAAAAGATATGTTGTTGATTTGCCCATTCTTCGGGTATAAAGTTTTGATCAAGGTCACCTTCCTGTTCCCAGGAGTAGGAGAGATCTTTGGGAGATGTTATTTGGGTCATAGCAACATACATACTATTGCTGTCAAGTGGGCGGTTGGATCTAGTGAGGAACATAAGGTCTCAAAGGGTGTGAGGGTATGTGAGTGGTTAAGGTGTCTTTTTTTGAAAATATGTCCAGTATGGCATTAGGCCTTTTTTTTTCCTTTTTTAGCGTGTTAGGTGAATTTTAGATCTGGAGATGTATTCTTTTCAAATAATATTCTAGTCGTAAGTTTGGGAGCTGACTGCAATAATATGTTGGTAAATCTTATACTCTGAAGATGGAAGTTGGGGAAGGTAGACTGTGTTCTTGGCTCTTTTAATCGTGTTCTAAAAAATGTGTGATCATATGCACCTTTTGCTTCCTTATCACTTCCAACAACTTAAAGTAGAACTATAGGCAGAATTGGTTTTTTTTCCATTTTGGAGGGAGCAAGGGAGGGTTTTAACCTCTGCCAGTTTTTTTTTTTTTTTTTTTTTCCCCGTCATCGGTGTACCGTTTTTGGAGATTTCCCTTCACTTCCTGTCCCATAGCCAAACAGGAAGTGAGAGGAAATCCCTGCAAATTCAGGGAATCCCTTGGGGCCCCCAGAGCACCAAAACTAGTGTCCCCATTGGAAGATTTCCCCTCTATTACTTTTCTGGGGACAACCCAAAATTTGGGATTTTCTTCACTTTCAATGATGGTAAAAAGAACAAATAGAAAAGGTGAATCTCCCTAACGGTGGCACAGACAGCAATAAGAACTAACAGACATTGTAATCCATCTCCACTCCATCCAAACCTAAAAATAAGAAGGTTTTGCCTTTAGTTATAGTTTGTTTTTGTCCCGATTTTACCCGTATTTTCCCCCAGACTTCCCTCTCACCTTCCCCCTTTCTAGAGCATTATTTTTTTTTTTGTTTACCTGTAGTGAGAAATTACTTTATTACTCCCTGCAACATTATACCCAGGCTTGTAAAATTCTTGTAGGGGCATGTACTGGGAGCTCAGTTCCTATTAACATAGGCATGCCCCCAAAACTGCTTCACATAACCGCCTTTTCCCTGCACTGTGTACAGATAGTATTAGGGGTCAAGGCAAAAGCACTATTTTGCTGGGAAAGCTCAAATCAGCAGGTAATTGTCTGTACTAGCAATGTTTTTAATTAAAGGAAACCTGGGGAAACGCCTCATGCACACCAGACGTTCTAAAAACACCAGTAGCGTTCGCTATAGATTGACACATTAAAAACACGAGTTTTGTCACTTCTTTTTTTTTTTTTTTTTTTTTTTAGGGTTTTTTTCAGCTTTTTGTGTTTTTTAGCAAAATTATACTCCCACAAAAGCTTGAGGCTCATAAACACCAAATAGCCATGTTTTTGCAGCGTTAGAGCATTTTTACAACTGAAAATCTCCTCTTTTCCAGCCTAAAAATGCCCCCGCAAAAACGCTGCTAAAAGCCTATGTGTGCATGAACACAAAGAATAATGTGTCGGGGAGTTTACTGGCTGTAGGAAAAAAAACGCCTGACACCCAAAACAGAAGCTGTAAGAATGTGCAGTGTACATGAGGCCAGGATAGCTGTACTTTTTATGTACTACTTCAGAAGTCTCCCTACTGGGCTTATTCTTTCCTGCACATGTGAATCTCCATTCATTTCTATGGAAAAACTATCGCTTTGGCATTTCAAGATATAACGGCCTCAACATTGGATTGCGTAGAGACTGTTCTTCATATGTGCAAAAGAAGCAAAGTCTGGCCAGAAGACTATTGCAGCAGCAGATCGCATAGATCCTCATATTATCCATTCAAAACACTGAAAAGAGTTCTTACTGGTTGCTATGGATCACTGCAGTTTTCATAGTGCTGTGTGTGTTATTGAATAACCCTGCATACGTTATACATTTGGTGCCACATAGTTACATTTATTTGTCAACCATATTTTTCATCGCATGGAGTTATGATACAATTGGCTTCATTTATCACGATTTGTATGATAAGAATTGACTTTCTACATTACCAATTGCAGCCAATTTGATTTTCCCACTGTGGTATGGAGGAAGGAGGGGAAATGTAGTTGCTATCAGCAACACAGATTGCAAGTGCGTTCTTCAAAAATTCGGATAAATGAGGCACACATTGCTACAGCACAGAAAAATTGTATACTGTATGAGGTACATTTGTACATGGCTGCCTTGGTCTCTGAACAGGACTTTGCTTTACAGCGTTAGTCTTCCATCACTGACTACAGCTCTACAAACTGGAATTTACATTACCGCTGAAGGATATGATGTTGTGAATTTTTGATGGATTTATGAACTAGACATAGATTGGCTTTCTGGGATGTATTCGTGTATGTGACTGGGTTTTATGATGAGGAAAAATTCAGTACCTGAGCAGACAGCTTTGTTTAGAATGTTGGCTTGCCCTGTAAATTGCAGTTTTGATTAACCTTTGTCTTAATGTAGTGCTATTAATCCTTTATTACTTCTAACTTCAACGTCCTATAAATATTACAGTAACATGGTATAATTATTTGTTGTATTTTGTTTTAGTAGTTAGTCTTTGGCCAGCTGAGTTTTATGTCCTGTATGAAAGGTTTTGGGTTCCTAGCATTTACTATTTGGCAGTTCTGTCACTCTAATATGGTTACTTACTGTATATACTAGCTGTTGAGAATCATTATTGGGTAGGTATGAACATAATTGCAGGTCAGTATGTTGAGACATACCTAGGCTAACCAAGCATCATTATGACTTTTACAGAAACCTTCCAGCCAAACCAGCAGAGGAAGCCCAAAAGCATCGACAAGAGTATGAGGAGATGGTGGCCCAAGCCAAAAGACGAGGTAATTTGCCAAGAAAATGACAGGCAAAGACAAAGCCGGTCTGCCCTATTCTGCTGATCTTATTACCTGTTAGAATTGCACCGAATGTACGGTACCCCTCATAGGGGAGAGCTGCATGAGACCAAGTGCACATGCCTTATGGATGCAAGTCAGATGCAAATAAAGGCCTAGTGTTTGATGTCAGTCTGAGATCAATTTGAGATGAGTGAAGCACATAATTGGAATCCATTTACATTGACTTGTCTGGGGGAATAAAAGCAACTATAAAACAAGTGCTGTATTAATTCGAAATTCAAACACTGCATTCCACATCTGTCAAGAATGCTTTACAAACAACATGAGCAGCAGAGCTCCTAAGCTCATTTACAGTGGACCTTGTTCAGGTATACACACAACAGCTAATCCTAAAGATACAATCCTAGCCAAACAAAGACCTGTTAGGCACTGGATCTTTGAGATAGTAACGTCCTCCATGGTTAAGAGTGACTTTTTTTAGAGCCCACTGGCTCTGGTAAGCTTGGCCTTACCAAAACAAGACATTTATAAGGGGGCACCCTGGGTAGAATCCAAGACCATGAATTGAAGAGGCAATGCATGCTCCACACAAATGGTCGTGATGTTGATTTTTTAAAGCGGATCTTCACCCTTAAAGTGTTTGCTCCTCTACAACCCCTCCCTCCTACACAAATATCACATCTTATTTATTTAGCAGTTTCAGTCCCATCCCTTGTTCTCCCAAATCTCGAAGGCAAATGACATCAGTGCCCCTGTTGCTTCCTGTGATATGCATATCCCAGGAGGAATCGGGAGCATTACAGTTGTCATTCCAGGAGGGGGGGGGGGCGCAAGTCTAGCGGTTCATCATTGGGAAGCCTCCTGATGACATTCCAGGAGAAGATGGTGGTGTGGAACCTGAGCAGTGGCAGCAGAAGAGAGGATCTTAGCTGGACAACGCTGGTTCCACTTTATGGGTGAATATCTTTACTGTGCAGAACACAGCATCAAGTAACAAGAGGAAAAAAATAGTGGGCGAGGATGAAGTTCTTCCTTAATTATTTTAATGCATTATTATTAATAATAATTTATGATTAATTTCAGTGCATTTTGGGGGTTTGGGCACTCATCCTACTTCAGACCACATGGTACAGTTCCTGTGTTCTTTGTGTGTTTTAACACGAAGTAGGAGTGCCTTTATATTGATATCAAATGATTAAAAATCAGCTTATACTCTATGATCATTGGTGTGGTGCTGTTATTGCCTTTTCAGAATTCAGATTCTAATTTTACCCTGGCATTCATCTTCAGTGCTTCTGACTACCGTGTTTGCTAAATCCTCATAGTTGCATGTAAATGTAAGATGTAAATGGTTTTGAATTGGAGCTTGCAGAATGGTCGGCCAGGGTACTCACTGGTGAAGGTATCACTCTTATTAAAGCTCAACTCGAGCAAAAACTTCATTTTGTCATGGATAAAGTGGAAAAGGTTTAAAGCATCTGATACATTTTTATTACTGTATTTGTACCTATTTTGGATATTTTCCCTCACTTCCAGTCAGGACAGGAAGTGATGGGAGACTGAGGAAAACACATTTTAGTAAAGTGAGGAAGCAGGGTCTGTGCTTCCACTAGGCAAACAAGGCAGCCGCTTAGGGTACGCTGCCACCTAGGGGTGCCTGGGTGCAACACAGGCCAGCACACTGTGACCTATGGACCTCTTGTATGAATTCTTAATCCCCCTCTCCTCATAGACAGGGAATGATGAGGGAATGATCTCTGCACAATTGTCTCACAGCCTGTCTACACACATGACCATTTAGTACATATATACACACAACAGTATTCCATGTAGCAGTGAAGTGTCGGCTCTCCCCAGGATGGGAAGAGATGACATTAGCCCAGAACCCCGGGTGGTCAGCAGCCTCTGATCAGAGGACCGGTCTGTACATCTGCAGTACATACGCTGGCACACACAATCCTCCAGCTGTAACAGGGAGCCAGCTAGTGACCAAGTGGGGCATGTCCAGCGCTGGCGCCGCCTTTTTCTTCACAGCTGGAGCCAATCATTAGGCAGGGGTGTGCTCTGGTTGCAGAGACAACCCTATGTGAGTAGGATTATCAGGGCCCGATGTGTATGAGAAGGAAGCGATGTAGTGCTGGGAGTCCACTTGTTCTCACTGAGAGCCACAGCCTGGACTCCGCACCCTGGCAGGAGCTGTCATAGGTGAGCCGAGCCTAGGAGGATGGCGGGTCATGGAGATGACAGGAGGGGGTGGGCAATGGTCGGGGTGAGGGGAGCGGATGCTGATTGATAATGTGAGACGCCGCCGCATCATGAATGATCTTTTAGCTGAGGTGAGAGGCGGCAGAGGGGGAGGAATTAAAGATGCTGGGTGTCTGGGGCCAGTGTAGCAGCTGAGTTCCCGCTCCTTCCAGTGTTCCTCTCAGACTCTGTCACATACTGCAATCCAGCTGGTGGCTGCTGATCACTGTGGAGTTTTGTAACTCTGCCTTTTTTTCTCTCTGGTTGGTTAATACAGTTAATTTATATTTGGGTAATATATATTTTGTCTTTAACATTTGGTGCTGGTGGCATCTTATGGCACTTTTGCAAATTAAAAGTCTAGCAGCTTCATGTTTGTTGATTTTGTATTTTCAACTTTTTTTTGGGGGGGGGGGCAAAAGTAGCTGGTCTTGTCTAGGGTGCAAAATAGTCTAGCTCCGGCCCTGTGAGTAAGAATTAGAACATCTGACTTTCAGTATCCTATATGTCCATGCACATTAGGTAGGGCCTATCTAGAGACATTTTTTTAAGCTTCGTGGTTATCTGCAGAAAACAAAAAACCTTTTTGGTTTACGTTTTTGAGCATTTTTCTGGCAGAAAAAAACCCTAAACGCAGCTAAACTCTGGCACAAAAAATGCTAAATATGAATGTTTTTTTTTTCTACAGCGTTTTACGGCAAGGTAACTGGAGTTATTTATTTTTAAAATAAAAGTACAGTGTGCATGGACCCTTTTAGGTGCAGGTTGCAGTACCATCTTACTCATGTTCCAATCTCTCTAGCTACATACTTGTTGTGAGTGCACAACTCATTAGGTGTCGCACATAAGTATGGCCATCCTACTAGCACTTACCCCTAAAAAGCATGTAAGCATTTCAATCCTGATGGGGTCTGTTTAACATTTTGTTAAGGGTTAACAATGCTATAATTTTGCAAATGTGTATACCCTACGCTCATCTAAACTTTTGCATAAAGACCTTTGTATGGCTAATGTGGTTTGACGATTTGGACAGTCCTTTTGATGTGAATACATGCTGCAGTTCATTTCATGGGACTCAACTTTTTATCAAAAGTCAGCAGTTACAAAAACTGTAGCTGCTAACTTTTATTAAACACACTCACCTGTCCCAGGATCGAGCAACCTGCTCACCCGAGCCATCCCTTTTCTCTACTGGCACTGGTCAGCGTGCAGCTTCACAGCTGGGTGCCCACTGCGCATGTGTGGGTCAAACCTGAATGGTCTGGCAGTCTTCTGGAACCTGTGAAATGTCCTAAAAGACAGCGGGGGGGGGGGGGGGGTTAAGGAGAGGGGCCAAACTTCTGGTTCAGTTTGCTGTGGCAAACTGAGCTAGAAGTGGGAGCGGGTACCAGTCAAAACTAGGTACCCACTCTTCCCCCCTCAAAAAAAAAAAATTGCATGCCAAATATGGAAGGAGAGGAGTACTTAAAAGCTGAAAAATATCAATATTTAAATCAATCACCTATAACTCATGAAAGCAGCTCACACCAGCCACATACTCCTAACATGTGCATGAAAATTAAATAAATATATAGTGCATGTGTCCCAAGAAGCAGACATGTATGGGTATAAGTATCCAGAGTGCAGGTTCTTCCTCCAGAGATCACCACTCTCTAAATCTCTCCTCCTCCACTCTACATAGATGATATAAAAGATGGGAAACACAATAGTGCTTTATCCTTTTAAAATAAAACTATTTTATTAAAAACTTAAACAGTGGCCACTCACATTCTTTAGGTGCTAATCGTACCATATATAATGCACATATAAAAACAACATTGTAACCACATGCATAGATATAAACTCTTCCACTCATCTGCTGTGACAGTGAATCGGTATGCGTAGTAAGCGTTGTGATGTCATCTAGCCCCTCCCCTAGGCATTGCGCCACAGGGTCACGTGGCTTCCTCAAGGGAATATGCTATATATCCCCCTGAGGAAGCCACGTGATCCTGTGGCACAACTCGTAGGGGTCAGAAACTGTGGATTGCTCACAGAGCTCCTAGCAACCGCTGGAGAAAGGAAGTTATGTGCGATTCCTGTTCACACACAATGGATTCACTGAGCCTTCCAGTTCCAGTATGAAGCCCTGTGGATTTTTTTTTTGTGGCTACATGTTTTATTCATATCTATAGGAAGTCTAGCAGAGGACACTTCCTGTGTGCTATATGCTTCTACTGATAAGTGAAAGCACTAATTTCTTTAATGTGTGGACACGGCAGATTGAATGTTGGTGTAATGTAGATATTTATTAGTGCTGCTTGTCATTGACTGCTTCCTTGTTCTAAATGATATACAACACAATTATCAATGCTTCCTGACATTGTCATCATTCATACCCACAAAGAGGAGAGAGGTCAGTGCTCTCATTTCATTAAAGACTCCAACACAAATGCTGGTTAAAAGAAGACCTTTCCTAATGGCTAATCTGATATATCTTTTTACAGTTTGTCAATGAGAATGTAATTAGCTGAAACCTTAATTTAATTCACAGAAATAGATTTTGAGTCACACAGCCCTTTTATTAACAACCTCCATTTTCATAATCGGCCATCTTGTTTCTTGTTGCAGTTTCCCAGTGTGCGTCTTAAGACAACAGTACAAAAAGCATCATAGTTTGACCATGCTGCCCAGTGAATTCTTCAATCTGATAGACCTTGCCAGACTGACGCACACTCTCACTCTCTCTCTCTCGCTCCCTCTCTCTCCCTCTCCCCTCTCTCTCCTCTCCCCCCCTCTCCCTCTCTCCCCCTCCCCCCTCTCCCTCTCTCCCCCCTCTCCCTCTCTCCCCGCTCTCCCTCTCTTCCCCCCTCTCCCTCTCTTCCCCCCTCTCCCTCTCTTCCCCCCTCTCCCTCTCTTCCCCCCTCTCCCTCTCTTCCCCCCTCTCCCTCTCTTCCCCCCTCTCCCTCTCTCCCCCCCTCTCCCTCTCTCCCCCCTCTCCCTCTCTCCCCCCTCTCCCTCTCTCCCCCCTCTCCCTCTCTCCCCCCTCTCCCTCTCTCCCCCCTCTCCCTCTCTTCTCCCTTTCCCCCGCTCCCTCTCTCTTTCCCCCGCTCCCTCTCTCCCTTTCCCCCGCGCCCTTTCCCCCGCGCCCTTTCCCCCTCTCCCTCTCGCTCTCCGCTCTCCCCCTCTCGCTCTCCGCTCTCCCCCTCTCCCTCTCCGCTCTCCCCCTCTCCCTCTCCGCTCTCCCCCTCTCCCTCTCCGCTCTCCCCCTCTCCCTCTCCGCTCTCCCCCTCTCCCTCTCCGCTCTCCCCCTCTCCCTCCCCGCTCTCCCCCTCTCCCTCCCTCTCCGCTCTCTCCGCTCTCCCCCTCTCCCTCCCTCTCCGCTCTCTCCGCTCTCCCCCTCTCCCTCCCTCTCCGCTCTCTCCGCTCTCCCCCTCTCCCTCTCTCCGCTCTCCCCCTCTCCCTCTCTCCGCTCTCCCCCTCTCCCTCCCTCTCCGCTCTCTCCGCTCTCCCCCTCTCCCTCCCTCTCCGCTCTCTCTGCTCTCCCCCTCTCCCTCCCTCTCCGCTCTCTCCGCTCTCCCCCTCTCCCTCCCTCTCCGCTCTCCCCCTCTCCCCCTCTCCCTCCCTCTCCGCTCTCCCCCTCTCCCTCCCTCTCCGCTCTCTCCGCTCTCCCCCTCTCCCTCCCTCTCCGCTCTCCCCCTCTCCCTCCCTCTCCGCTCTCCCCCTCTCCCTCCCTCTCCGCTCTCCCCCTCTCCCTCCCTCTCCGCTCTCTCCGCTCTCCCCCCCTCTCCGCTCTCTCCGCTCTCCCCCTCTCCCTCCCTCTCCGCTCTCTCCGCTCTCCCCCTCTCCCTCCCTCTCCGCTCTCCCCCTCTCCCTCCCTCTCCGCTCTCCCCCTCTCCCTCCCTCTCCGCTCTCCCCCTCTCCCTCCCTCTCCGCTCTCTCCGCTCTCCCCCTCTCCGCTCTCTCCCCCCTCTCTCTCTCTCTCTCTCTCTCTCTCTCTCTCTCTCCCTCAGCAATACGAATCTGTGTGAGCACACTTGTGATAAGGGGTGTGGCCATTACTTCTCTGTCAGTTTAGAGCACTGGAGCGGGACAGTAGGAAGTGCATTTTCCACTAAAAGCTAAAGGTATATTATGGCATTTTCAAGCACACATTAGTTTAAAGCGGGAGCTCCATCCATAACAGGAAGTTCCGCTTTTTAAGACTTCATTCCCTGGAACCTTTGGGGACCGTAGGGGTGTAACCAATTTTGACAGGTACCGGCTCCCACTTTTACCACGTGACAGGTCACAGAGGACTATGGGACCATTCACAATACATGTGCAGTGGGCACCCGGCTGTGAAGCTGGAAGCCGTTACAGTCAGATGCCCACGTTTAAGATGCTGGCATCAGGGACACAGGTCGACCAGTGAACCCGGCTGCGGTGAGGACAGTGCTGGATCGAGGGACAGGTGAGTGGCTGTTTTTTAAAAGTCAGCAGCTACAGTTTTTGTAGCTGCTGACTTTGTTTTCAATAGAGAATGGAGGTCCGCTTTAAATTGTCTCCAGGGATTGCTTGGTGTCCGCCTAAACCAGGGGTAGGCAACCTGTGTCTCTCCAGGTGTTGCAGGACTACAACTTCCATCATACCATTGCACATCATAGCTGTAACTGTCAGTTTTGTAATGTTGCAATGCCTCATGGGAAATGTAGTTCCACAACAGCTAAAGAGCCACAGGTTGCCTACCCCTGGCCTAAACTTTCAGAAGTGACTCATGCAGATAGCAGAGGAATGGGAGAGGAGACCGAAATCACACTCTGCTTTGGGTAGAGGCAATTACACACTATAGTAGGATATGCTTTGTTTATTCATTTCAGCCTGCTTTAATCCCAGAAATGTAATTTCTAATCTTTGCCTCCTTCCTTTGTACTCTCTACCTCAGCGTTTTTCAACCACTGTGCCGCGGCACACTAGTGTGCCGTGAGATATTGTCTGGTGTGCCGTGGGAAAAATTGCAATTTCATCCGTAACATGTGGCCTCGGCTCACAAATAGACCAATCATTCGAACAGCAATGGGCAAACTACGGCCCGCGGGCCGTATACGGCCCGGCGGACCTTTTAATCCGGCCCGCGGAGCGTGATACTGTCAGGATGATCTGTCCCCCTCGACGTATCTGCGCATGTGCCGGAGATCGCCGATCGGCTGCTAATGCCTGAAACTGGCACATGCGCAGATACGTCGAAGGGGACAGATCCTCATAGGAGACAGATTTTCATGCTACACCGGAACGGCGAGAGGAACGCGCGGAGCAAAGGTAAGTGAATTGACACAGGGGGGCTTGGGGACTTAATATGGGGGATGAATTACTACATGGGGGATGAATTACTACATGGGGGATGAATTACTACATGGGGGATGAATTACTACATGGGGGATGAATTACTACGTGGGGGATGAATTACTACGTGGGGGATGAATTACTACGTGGGGGATGAATTACTACATGGGGGATGAATTACTACAGGGGGGATGAATTCCTATAGGGGGGATGAATTACTATAGGGGGGATGAATTACTATAGGGGGGATGAATTACTATATGGGGGATGAATTACTATATGGGGGATGAATTACTATGCTTACTATGGGGGAATATTACTATACTTACTATGGATGACACATACACATCATTCATCTACTCTTGGTCCGGCCCCCGGGTCCAATATATGAACCCATTGCGGCCCTCAAGTCAAAAAGTTTTTCAATAAATTTTTTTAACATTTTCTAATGGTGATGTGCCTCGTGATTTTTTTCATGAAAAAAGTGTGCCTTTGCACAAAAAAGGTTGAAAAACACTGCTCTACCTAAAAATAAATGGTTTGCTATGGGAGCACTGTGAAGGGAGGAGGAGTCAAGAGCACCAGCGAGAGGACCCCAAAATAGGAGAATTGGGGCCACTCTGTGCAAAACCATTACACAGAGCAGGTAAGTATAACATCTCTAGTACTTTAGGAAAAAAAAATAAACCTTTTGGGGTCACTTTAAGATATCTAAACTGCTCCTTCATAGGAAATGATAGAAACGTTTTGTTGAAACTGGAAGAAATCTCTGAAAAACAGATGTTTAAGGAGACATGTTGAATTATACACCTGGACCCATTTCTCACCTTCAAACCGTTCGCTCCATACCTTGACATTAGTCTTCCAAAAAAATGGATGTCATTTTCACTTCAGAAATAATGATTTATTACTGGGGCATGGAAAAGAACATTTAGTGAGGATTTTCAGCTGCTTAACTCTCGTAATGCAGGAGAGAAGTGCTCTGCTTGAGTCAAATGCCCACCAAAACAGAGGGAAAGCTTAATACTTGTAGGAGGGCTCAGTTGCAGTATGGATATAGCGTAACCTCCTGCATTCTGTAAGATATAGAAGCTGTCTTTAAGTATTAAGCTATACAAATATACTGGTAAAATAGAAAATCTGTTTAAAGCAAATATGAAACCCTAAATGGATGAACTGTAGCATTTTAAAGTACAATGTATTACAAACAGTTGCTATTTCTTTTATTAAAATACTTTTCACATTTTCTGTCTATTATCGTACATCTCAGTGCTGCTAGTCTCCTAAAGCCTCTATGCAGCCACTTCCCATCTACATGTATTCATTTCCCCACTCTAGTGATAGCATTTTTCAGGAAGGGTTTCCTGATGGTGACAACATCAGACTATGATTGAGTAATGTGTGTTGAAATTGCTACTTGTGGTCTCCATTTGAAGCCCCCTGTGACAGGGTGACCACGCAGGAGCACAGAGACAGAGCATTGTCATCTTATAACAATGAGTATCTGAGCAAGGAGCCTTATGACAGAATCAAGTATTACTTTAGTGAACATTGCAGATTTAAACATTTTGTTTTTAAAATATGTTAAAGCTTATATGAGAGTTTAGTTATTGGAATAACATGTACTTTAATGTGTTGTGTATCCACTTGAAAAAAAAAAAAGTCAAGGCTGCTATTGCTGACCATCTGCCTGAAATACTAGTTGCATGGCTGCATGTCTATTCAGATGATTGCCAGTTATATAAACCAATAACAAGCATGCCACCAATGAAGGAAGAACTCAGCTGCATACTAGTTTTAGGTCAAAGTATTTTAGCCACTGAATCCATATAAAGCTAGGCAACTGACATTTTCAGAAAGAGGTAAGCAGTGGCAGCATCCTGGTTTCTGCCAGTACAGGTTTCCTTTAATAGCAGTCTCGGTAATACTGTAAATCCATTGACTTCTGACCAGATTAGAATATTGCCTAGCGGTATCTCTGGCTGTCCTTGTTCATATTGTGTTGTACTTCTTGCTCTGTATGAAGAGATATTTGTCTCTGTTCCAAAATGTGCCTTATATCTGCCAGATTTCTGATTTATAATGAGCCAGTCACAGAGGAATTCTGCTTTCCCCATAGAGCCGAACAAGTACGCTTTCATCTGAGCTATTTAACATCCTTCCAGTTTCTAGGTTTCCTTTCAAGCTGGGTTACGCTAGGCCTGCAGAGTACTGTTACATGCGTACTGCATTTTTAATTATCCTTTGTGTTTTCAGAATTTAAAGAGGCCCAGAGGAGGAAGAAACAACTGGAAGAGCGATGCAAGCTGGAAGAGAGTATTGGAAATGCAGCTCTAACATGGAACACTGAGATTCTACCCAACTGGGAAACCATGTGAGAAATATGGCTTTTTTCAGACTTAGGGGAAGGGGGGGGGGCTAGTGTGATTAAAGGGAATCTGTAGTCTAATAAAGGCATTTTAGAGAAGTGCCAAAGTGCATTTGCTTAATCGGCGATATATCGAGCAGATTCCTCCATCCCCGCTATACAGCTTGGATGGACAAATCTGCTTCAGCTAATGTATTTTGACGGCTTGTTCGCCAGCTGTCAAACTACTTTAACAGTGCCTACATCTGAAATGATGCTGTTTGGCTGACAATTTTCTACCTGGCTCCTTCGATTTTTCAATCCAGGGACAGCAGGCAGGAGGCACTACATAGCAAGCTAAAGTCATCTCTCATAGAGAGCAATCGCAGTGTTGGAAAACTTGTTCTACACTTTATTATAACAATGAAAGGTAAATATTGCCTAAATGTGTGTGGCAAATATCCTTCACTCTTGTTTATTCCACTAGGTGCTCTTCCCGGAGAGTTCGAGAAATGTGGTGGCAGGGAATACCACCCAGTGTGAGAGGGAAAGTCTGGAGTCTGGCAATTGGCAATGAGTTAAACATTACCCATGGTAAGTCTAAATCCTGCAAATCCATCCTCCATCACTTGGAGGGAAACCATAATGATTTGGGGTTCATTTTCTTTGTTTTATAGTTTTTGAACTGCTGTTATACAATTGTTTTACTATAATGTTTTGCAAATAATTGTAGTAATAAAGCCTTGAAATAGTTCATTTGGTCCAAGCTGGCCCAGACAAGCTAAGTGACGTGACCTCGGACAACGTTGTATCATACTGTAGCAGCTGTATGTTCTGGCAGCATCTGAGGAGACTCTCCATCTGCTGCCGATCAAAACCAAGTCTTAATGAGTGTTTCTCAACAATTCAAAGAAACCTTGTATTCTTCTTCTGATTGGCTCCATCATATATATAATCTTCTGATTGGCTCCATCATATATATATATATATATATATATATATGAATGTAACCACCCAGGGACAGGAAGCATGTGATTTGCAGGACTACCAGGTGAAAATAATGGGAATGTCATCAATGGACTGATAAGCTGCAATATATAACATTTTTCATTTTGGGTTTCATAACACTTTACCTAAATTTAAACAAGACACCCGAAACCCTTTTTTTTTTTTTTTTTTTTTTTTTTCCCTCTTCCCCAGCAAAGCAGCATTTTGTCCAGAAAAACGTATTTCAGCTTTTTTCTTACTCTTTAAGCAAGACCTATAACATTGCTTTCAGTTAAAGGAAACCTTACTGAGAGAGATGTGTAGGCAGTGTGCAGAATGGTAATGCCCTTCTGAATAGTTGCCTGGCTGCCCCTGGCTTCAGTATGCTCAGAGATCAAGCATGCATCAACTTAAACCTTATCTGCGGATTTGTCTGGAGTTATTGTCTTGAATATATTAAAGCGAGAAAATCATCATTAGCCAAAAAAGCTCAATTTTTTTCTCGGTACAAGTTTCCTTGGGTCCACTTTAAGGCCTCATGCACACGGTGTTTTTGCAGCCACTTTTAGGGGCGTCCGGGGGTTTTTTGTTTTGTTTTGTTTTTTTTTTACTGCTTCTAAATGGTCCTCCACATTATCCTATGTGTCCATGCACACATAGACTTTTAGAAGCTTTTAGTAGCAGTAGCATTTACCCGCAGGAAAAAAAAAAAAGCCAGGGGGTGTTTAGTGCATGAGCGTTAATTTCAATGGCCAGAATAAATTATTATTCTGGCAAATTAAATGAACTCATGCCCAAGCGATTGATGCTTCTAACCGCTTGTAAAAGCGTTAGATACTTTCACAAGCTTCAGCCGTTTTTTTTGTTGGTTTTTTTTTTTTTTGCAAAAGCTGTTGCCAGGAGAAAGGCTTTTAGGAGAGGTGTGGTGTTTTTTTTGTTTTTGTTTTGTTTTGTTTTTTTTTATATTAACGTCCTGTGTGCATTAGTCCTAAAAGTGCATTTAAAAATGTCCCTTTGACATAATAATGGAGGATGAAAGATTGTCATTTAGATGGAAAGTTCTTTGTTGAAAGCTCCTATTCTTTACAATAGTGCAAAGTATTGCAGAGCCTTGTGAAAAGCAATGATGATGTATTCATGTGCATTTTCCAGAGCTATATGACATTTGCTTGTCCCGGGCCAAAGACAGATGGAAATTCTTGAGCATGGGCGGCTCTGAAGTGGAAAATGAAGGTAACCAACGTTTTCTGTACCTAATCAGTCCATGATTGTTTAACAGGCTTCCGCTTTCACATGGCTTTCTGCTGCTCTCTATATACAGAAACTAATTTAGCCTTCTAATGTTAAGAGAATATTTTTCTATCTGAAATACTTTTACCAGTGATGTGAGAATTTATTCATTTTGTTAATTTTTGTTTATATAGACTCAGGTTTGTCTGCAGCTGACCGTGAAGCCAGCTTGGAGCTCATAAAACTGGATATTTCTCGGACGTTCCCAAATCTATGTATTTTCCAGAAGGTATGTGTCAATATTAAAATATTTGCTAAATGTTATCGTCTTGGACATTTATCTTTTGCATTCTGAATCTAAGAACATTTTTCCTAGTTCAAACACATGTTCAGGAATATATAAAAATCAGGAAAAGTAAAGATTTCTATATTCATCTACTGGTCATTTTGGCTTATGGTTCTCACTGAATGTAATATCTACATACGTCCTCTTTGTCACACGCCCTGTTCAGCAGCCATTAACCAACGTGATAAACTTAAATACTTTGTAAAAAATCTTTCACTGTTGTATTCTCCTGCTAAGATTGTTCAGCCAGCGGGTATCAACAGAGGTTGCATTGTGTCTAGAAAGATTGTTTCCCAGCTTTATTCTAATCATTCTCCGCTGAATAGTCAATTCATAGGCTTAGAGAAAGTTGATTGTGCAGTAAAACGATGTTAGGTGAAATTGAAGGCATTTTTTTTTTTCAAATAACAAATATCTTATACTTACCTGCTCTGTGCAGTGGTTTTGCACAGAGCAACACCAATCCTCCTTCTCGTGTCCCCCTCCTCATGCTGAGTGCCCCCAGAGCAAGCAGCTTGCTATAGGGGCACCCAAGCAGGCTTGCTCCGGAGGCTCTGCTCCACCCCTCTCTCTCCTCATTGGCTGTGATTGACAGCATCAGGGGCCAATGGCTCCTGCTGCTGTCTCAGGCAATGAGGAGCAAGATTCTCTGGAGGGCTAAGGCTCTTGTGCACGTCTCTGGTTAGAGAGGGGGCTCAGGTAGGTTTTGGAGGGGGGGGGGGCTGGGGAGGCTGCCGCACACAGGTTTTTTACCTTTATACATAGAATGCATGAAGGTAAAAAACCTTGAGCCTTTACAACCACTTTAACCCCTTTATGCCGGCGCCTCCCGGCCCTTTAAGAGTTTCAGAAGTAGGGAGGCGGGGCTGGGTGTTAGGCATGTGACCGCAGTGATTCGCTGTCACGGTGGTCACATGATCGGAAAAGGTCCCGATCGCAAGGGGAGATTGGGACCTTTCCATGAGTCACGGACATATGTGCTGAGAGTGTGCAGGGTGCGCGCTCTCAGCACATATGTATTTTCAAATGGTATGCAAATTTTCATACACTCTGTGTCTAGGGTTTAAAGACTCCTGCAAGATAACTGAAAAAAAAATAGTTGTGCATTAAAGTAAAAATTTGTGCCCATGCAAATAAAACCAACTTGTTCACTTTAATGGCGGCCTCTACAACTGGTAATTGCTTCCTTCCTTTTATTCCCTGCTGCTGTTCATTTCTACATGAAGTGAGGAGAAATACCCAGTACTTTCAGCATTTAACTCGCTAAACTCCTCACACATGACAGGGGTGGTGTTTGGCAGTTGGCTCTGACTAGGGTCAAGTTGGAGTTGGCAATTACAGGCTAGCTGGCTTTAAAGTGAATCTGTAGCTTTGCCTTACACATAGCATAGGGTCACTTTAAAACAGAACTGAATCAGCATGGTGCCCAGGAGTAATTGCCATGATGTGCAGGTATGCACAATGTATTTGCACATTTATGTTGTCTGAGTTCAACGTCTTCTTTCTTCAGCTATTGTTTGGCCGCTGAGAGTAACTCCTACTCATGCACACATTACTTAGTCATGGATAAATAAAAAAAATAAACTGTATGTCTATTTTGCATAAAGGACAAAACAGTCTTCTACCCAAAACGTAATTCTGCTTGCATTTTTTTTTTTATGAAGTAGGCGTCATTCTGCTTTAACCTCCTTCCCGGCAGCTGCACACTGATATGTGGCAGCATGGCAGTGGGATTTAATTGCTACATATATGTGCCCAGCTGGCGTTGTTGTGGTCACAATTGTGTGTCCCCAGCACTGTGACTGCACTGTCACCGCTCCCAGTCACTGTTACAATGGGGAACTAATAGGATGGGTTACCAACAGGGGCAGACTAACAACTCATGGGGCCCCCGGGCAATAGGGGGTCATGGGGCCCCTGTGTCCTCGCCCACACTCAAACCACACCAAAAAAAGCCTATGAAAGGTACCAGGGGCATCTCATGGGGCCCATTACTGACCCCGGGCAGTGCCCGAGTTTCCAAATGGTCAGTCTGCCCCTGGTTACCAATCACCTGACCACTGTTGACCACCAATCACAGTGATCACTCGATCAGGAAGTCTAGGAAACTCCTAAGATCACCTTGCCAACTGAAAGGGATTAAAGAGGCTGTTTGTAGAATATTGCCCAGTTACTAGATTGTGTTGATGTTTTCTGTTTTATGTTTTTTCTCATTTCAGGGTGGTCCTTACCATGACATGCTGCACAGTATTTTAGGAGCCTACACTTGTTACAGACCCGATGTCGGTTATGTAAGTTTGCTGTATAAAGAATACTTATGAACGTATGCATGTATAGAAAACCATGGTATGATGACCCCATTTGTGTATTGCATGAGGATAACAGATGCAGTCAGCAGTCCCCACAATACAGAATACGTGTCCCAGATTGCAGTGTGTGTACAGAACATGCTGTTTTCCTGTTCACTGATATCTTCCATTGCCCCCTTGTGTTCCAGGTACAGGGCATGTCTTTTATAGCTGCTGTTTTGATCCTGAACCTAGATACTGCTGATGCCTTTATCGCTTTTGCAAACCTCCTAAACAAACCCTGTCAGATGGCATTTTTCAGAGTGGACCATGGCCTTGTAAGTATTGCTATTTAATTGACATTTGGGTTATTTCATTTAGTTGCATGACTTTTTTGTTGTAAATGCATTTGTTATTTCATTACATGATGTTGTCATAAACCTTCAATATGCATACAAAATATCAGTGTGATTTTTTTTTTTTAACATGACTTATTTTTATTTAAAGTGTATCAGAGCACCACAAACTTAAAAAAAAGCTATTTAGTTCATTTTTAGTATTCAATGCATACTCAGCCAGCCATCCATCCATGGCTCTATGCTTTATTTTTTTTAAGAAATTACATTGAATTACAATATCCTCCTTGCCTCTAGCATTTCTAGCCGTAATGATCTTGAGCAAGGATAGATGATTCATGTAGCATTTACTTCTTGGAATCCAAAGCTCAGGAAAGCAGACAGGAGTATGCTTAGCTGAGAAAAGCCCTCTTCCAGACTAAACAAAATTGCCCATGAAGACTCCTGGTGTGTATGACATAATTTTGGTCTGTGCTATAAACCAGGAAGCAACTAATGAAATGTGTAAAAATAAATAGTAAAAAAATTTAGGCCAAGCAGCGAAGGATTAAAACTAGAGAACATTGAGTTTTTAGTTACGCTCTAACTCCTGAAATCCTTAAAGTGGAAGTAAAGTCCACCATTATCTTGTACCTACTGGTAAGTCTATAATATGGCTTACCTCTAGGTACAGTGAAGATTTCCTAAACTTGCACTGTTTAGGAGATATTTACACACCATGCAGCCGGGGACATCACTGAAGCATGTACTCTGATGTGACGGCATACCCGCACAGAGCTTTGGAGCTCTGTGCTGGGGCTGCCATATGCATGTGAGGGAGTGATCACGGCTCCGGTCATTCATGCAGCTGGAGTCCAATAACCTGGTAGGAACACCAGATGAAGGTGGATGCAACTGGGAGCCCTGCGCTGGAGGGCTCTGTCTAGGTAAGTCTGTCATAATGTGCTAGTATGCAGTGCCTGCAGGTACATTATGACTTAAACCTGCAGGGCCCAGTTTTTTTTGTTTTTATTCATATACATTTTAAGTGGTGGTTTACTAGCACTTTAATTTCTCATAAATCAACATTTTATATCAGGAATGGGTTTTTATCCTCTGCTACAAAGGCCTAGTGTCTGCTTTCCTCACAGTTAATTCCCAGCAGAAGATTGCTTTATGGAGTAAAAAGATGTGCAATAATCTTTGTAAATCGTTCTTTACATACAAAATATTAACATAGATGGAAAGTTATGAGTTGACCCAACTGTCTAGAAAGCTATGTGCTGTGAAAATTAAAGCTGTATTAAACCTAAAACATTTAAGACTTTTTCCCTCTGTTTTCACCTGGTGATCTGGCCAGTAACACACCTGTATTAGAGTGTGCTCACTCTGGATGAAGGAGCACAGGGGGCACCTTTGAAAAGCAGGCTTGTCTGGCTGGGGGGAGAGGAGTGTTAGATGTACTCGCAGATTTACCTACACTAACAAATTGAAGCTGAACTCTAGCTAACACTTCATAAGCAGTTACAAAAAAAGTTTTTGTTTTTTTTTCCTTTTGGGTAAACGTTTTACCTGAAAAAAAAAAAATAAATAAAAGCTGACCGTTGTTAGCACCCCTGACAGTGGTAAATGGTTTGTCTAGCCCTCTAACTGCTACATCTGAAAGTCTGCTTTTTCTTTTGAAAAATAACACTCACTGGTGAGATCGCCAGGTGAAAATAAGGGGGGAGAGCCTAAAAAGGAAAACCAATGCAGCCACCACATCTATGCAGCCACCACATCTAATGATTGGTAAGCTGTAATATAATGTTTGCTTTTGGGTTTAATACTTTAGGAATTCAGTCAGTTTTGTTTATAGTATTTCTCTTACCTGTACATATGCTTTGCTTATGGTAATAGTGCAGTTTTTAAACATGCCCTTTCACTGTTTATTTTTCTAGATGTTGACTTACTTTGCAGCATTTGAAGTATTTTTTGAAGAAAATTTGCCTAGGTTATTTGCGCACTTCAAGAAAAACAATCTGACGCCAGATATCTACCTAATAGACTGGTAAGCGTCTATCAATGTTTTTGGGTTAATTTAAACAGTATTAATTTACACCAATGAGTTTATAGCATACAAACATAAATTTAGGTTAATGGACGCATATACTCAAATTATTCCTTTTTACCCCTTATGTCTACTTGTGAATCCTCTGATTCATAGTGTTGAGCATTGATTCCTTAAAGCAGAAATGCAGGTAAATACACAGCTGAAGTGCATATATATTTATTTGGCAGGGAGGTGATCTCCCCCCACTTGTGCAGCTTCTCCTGTCTGAATTCTATTTGCATAGTTGATACCGAGTCATATTCAGGTACTTGAAATGCTTGCATTTAAAAAACATTTAATCCTGTATTAATGAATACAGATGTGCACTCTTTTGTGTTTTTTATATGTGCCTGGGGTGTAGGTTAAATCCCATGAAGTGAGCCACCATATCCATTAGATATCCATAAAGAAAACCTTGTGCAAACGATAGTTGGAAATACCGTATTAGTAATACCATATCTGAGATTAAGAATAAAAAAGGCCTGAATTGAACAGGAAGTGGTATTTCCTGGGGCTTTCACAGATGATCCTGTATAAGAGAATCTATGTTGGTTTTTCCTCCAATGTGTGCTGTGTGCATTCCAGCAGTTCAGCCAGTCAAGGCCTAAACGTAAACCCATTTATCCAAATTCAATATTACTATTACAAGCTCATTGTTTGGTATGGAAACCATGGCTGCTATGGAATAGGGCTTATAGGATGACAATACAAAACAGCCATTAAGAGTACAGTGAGTTGGGCTTCAACGTTGCCTTATTAAAACTCTCATGCTCACTGGATGTTTAACCCCTGTCCATCAAATTCTGTCACTTTTATGAACTGGAAGACACAGGTTCAGCTTCCAGTCCTGCTGCCAGTAACCTCTCAAAACCTATGATGGGCTGAAATACACAAAGGCTGGGCTAAATGGTTAGCACTTCCGCCTGGCAGTACTAGGGTCGTTGGTTCGAATCCCAACCACGGCACCACCTGCCTGGAGTTTGCATGATCTCCCTGTGCCTGCGTGGGTTTCCTCCGGGTTCTCCGGTTTCCTCCCACACTCCAAAGACATGCTGGTAGGTGAATTGATTCCTGTCTAAATTGGCCCTAGTATGTGTATGTATGAATGTGAGTTAGGGACCTTAGATTGTACACCCCTTGAGGGTTAGGGACTGATGTGAATGTACAATATATATGTAAAGCGCTGCGTAAATTGACAGCGCTATATAAGTACCTGAAATAAATAATAATAATAAAATAATTAGGAGATTTATTACCAATTGATTGCAATGGGATGCCTCAGTACTTTGTTCACACTGATTTCAGTCTGTACAAGAGCAGTGCGTCCATAAAGCTTTTAGAACACATTTGGAAAGCTTTTGGTTCGCTTCAGGCTTTGTGAAGATTTAAGGCCTGTTTGATACTGGATTTAGCTTGTATAGGAACAGTGTGAACAGCAAGCTTTTACAAAGCATTCAGCAAGTTTTGTTAAAGATGTTAAAGTACCATTCAGCCTCCATTTGTAAATATTGAACTCAGACCCTAATGTAATTACTGATTTGTCACTTTTAAGCAAGCTGCTAGCAGCCTTCAGCACGACTTATAGCTTGTTGAAAGGCTGCTGAAATCTGCTAGTAGCTTGTGTAAAGTGACAATCAGCACTCGTTGGGGTCTGTGTTCAACATTTACAAACTGGAGCTGAATGGTATTTTGAGGCCTCATTTAGTTGTGCAATTAGGGTGGTGAAAATCCATGGTTAAGCTGCATTTTTAGCGCTCAATTCCTCCTCCCCCTTCCTCTTTCCCCCCCCCCCCTTAAGCTTCAAACCGCAGTGGAGGGGGGTGGTTTGCCATGGTTCACTGTTAACTTCACGCACACAGCAAAAACTACTCAACATGATGTGACTGGTGGGCAGAAAGCCCACTGAACTAATGTGGGCAAATAAGGAAGCGCAACAAATGCCCCACAACCATGTGCAATACACAGTTGCAGCATATTTGTCAGCAACAATGAGGTTAAAATAGGTGGTGAGGAGCCATCATATCGTCTCCTCCCTATCGCCTCAGAAAAATGATCCGAGCTTAAATCGCTCTTCAAAGAAGCACTAGATTTGGACACATGAAGTGCTATCAATCAGTAAGCTCATTGCTACTGAGAACTCAATTGAAGCTGCTAGCAGCTTGTTTAAAAAAACAGCCATGTAAAGGTATATTTTATACTTATTAACATTAAATTCCATTTGGTTTGGATACATTTCTTAAATATAGGAGCTGAATGTGTATTTATTGATCTATTGTTTCAGGAAAAACATAATCTAGAAGTGATACATTTTACATTTAGGGTAGATTTAGATGTGCTTGCAAACCTCCCTTTGCTCTCAAGCCCACGCCGTGTTCGGATCACTCTTCAGAGGCTACTGACAGGCGATGAGGAAGCAATGTAAACACACCCTGGTTCATTGCCTATCGAAGCATAAGTGGGAGGGAGGTTGGGAGGTTGTGGGGTTGTTGAGCTTCTTTCTTGCCCCCCAACCGCACAACTAAACTTGGCCTAAGATCTGTGCTTACCATTGTCAAACTAGAAGTTGCTTTACAGGTTGTTTTATAGGCTTCTCAAAGATACTCGAAGATTGCTCAAAGTTTTGGAATTTGCAGCACACTAGGGTTCATTTGCTAAACCTGGTTCACCCAGAATCTGGTGCACCTGTGCATGGTAGCCAATCGGCTTCTAACCTCAGCTTGTTCAATTAGGCTTTAGCAATAAAACCTGTAAGCTGATTGGTTTCTATGCAGACATGCACAAGATAATGTGTGAACCATCTTTAGTAAATAAAGCCCAATGTTATACAAGCTAAAGCACTTGTGAACAAAGCCTTAGATCATCTAAAAAAATTTTTGTGCTTTGCAGGTAAATAATTAATTTGTTTGCATGATTATATCTCCCTTTTACATTTGCAAAATTCTAGCATAGAATAATATTAGTGTACGCTGACTACACATAATAGGTATTTTGGTATTCTGCTTCTCAGCTGCTGTCCCCTTAACAAGATCTACAAATCGGGGGAAACCCTGTAATACAGAAGAGAGAGAGTATGAATTTAACATGTCTGTGTACTGCAGTAGGACAGGACTGACACCTGCTGGCAGTTGGAGGATGACAACTTAAGCAGAATTTATCACACCGCCCCTCACTGCTGACACCTTTACCCAGTCTTCTTCCAGGTTAAGGATCTTCATTCATGTTGATTGGCTGGAGTGGAATGACATAACTCTTGCACACAGGAGTTTATTCATTCCAGCACCAAGGTGTGCTGAAGAATGTACACGGAGAATGCTCAGAATGTACATTCTAAAGAGCGGGCATTTTTTTCCCAAGGGGCCGCATAAGAAGTCTGGGACTATTGTGCAGGGCCAAACCAATAGTAACTGACCAACTTCTGTATGTACAGTGGCAGGCTGGGATGAATCGCTGCCATCCATGGGGGAAAAAGACTGATGGCTAATTCACACCAGCCACTGCGTTACAATGCCGTTCAGCAGGGTCACCACAGTGGCGATGTGTCAATTAGTAGATTGCCTCATGTTGCACTGAAATAAAAAGTACTTTTTTCAGGGCACACAACCACAACATAATGATGTGAACCAGGCAAAAATGGAGACTAGGCATTTTGCCTTGTTGTGCTGTGGGACTGCACTAGAATAGGTGCCCAAACGCAGTCCGAGCACACCAAGTGTGAATGAACCCCAGTTGCTGCTGTCGGGGAGGAGGATGTGGTAGCTGACTGGCACCTGCTGTGGAAGACTGGGAGTAATCACTGCCACCCTGGGTAAGAAAGACCATGCAGCTACAAGCAGGGGTAGCTGGGTGAATACCTGTGTACAGGATTGCTGCTGTCGCAGATGGAGGAAGTAAGACTGTATTCACTACACTTCAGAGTGAAGTACAGGTTCTAACACGGTAAGAACTGTCTTGGGCAGTAGCCGAATGGCAGAGAGAATCAGGAGGTCTCAATGCAATGCTTTCCCACCAGAAAAGAGCCTCCCTGCCGTGCCAATTAGCTTCTCTGGCTCTCCCCCTTCAGCTCTGGCTGCTCCTCCAGAGTCCACATAGGCTCAGAGAAGCATGCTAAAAAGTCCGACAGCTTTTTTTTTTTTTTTTTTTTAACAGTTTGGTTTCATTGTGAAGCAATATGCTTTCTTTTGTTCCTCATTTCCTCCCTTACCAACCTACTTTTTTTTTTAATTCATTTTTTAAATAAAACTTTTCCATTTTCATTATATACTTTTATTTTAGTCCCAGTGGCATCCTTTTTGGGGGCCCTTTGTGCTTTACTATGCAATGCAGGCAGATCATGGCTGGTGTGAGGGGCCAGCAATGTGCTGTTTGTAGCATACTGAAAACATCACAGCACCCTGCCACATTACTCCTCTCAACAGCCATCAGCCTCGATTCAAGCAGAAGGCTGGCTCATGAGAAGAGGAATATAAATATCAGAATGTCTTGATGGGTGATAGTCTATATGGAGGAATGGCCATTCCTAGGAAGGATGTACATCGACTGCTTTAGGTAGGGTTCATGTGATTCTGAGCCTCCGTGACTGAATGGGCAGACTAGGGCTGTCAGGCTGGGAATGAAAGTGCTAGATGATGCTTGATGTCCTCCAGTCAGTAAATGAGGTAGGCTTTATATGATTTTCTGCAGCTTCTAATGCACACTTTACTGAAATTTATTTAAAATTAGCCTCAAAATTTCAGTTTCCCAAAGGCCAAATGAGTAATTTCATAGTGAAATCACTCCACTCATCCCCAATAATGGTGGTGAAATATTAAAAAGCTTATCTTCTCTGCTAGCAGAGTCACATGCAGTGTAAATGGCTGTAAAGTTACTACTTTATTGTAGAACCAATTTTGTTTCATCAGTATTGTTTTTTTAGACATCTAGGCAATATTACTGATATTAATGGAATCTGTAAAAATCTTCTTCTGTCTTGCAGGATTTTTACCTTGTACAGCAAGTCTCTACCACTGGATTTAGCATGCCGAGTGTGGGATGTTTTCTGCCGGGACGGAGAAGAGTTTCTGTTCAGGACTGCATTGGGAATATTGAAACTATCTGAAGACATTTTGACAAAAATGGACTTCATTCATATTGCCCAGTTTCTAACCAAACTCCCAGAGGACTTGTCCCCTGATGACCTGTTCTCCTCTATCGCCTCAATTCAGATGCAGAGCCGCAACAAGAAATGGTCACAGGTAAGACTCTTACATGATGTGGTAGGAGTTCATGAGCATTTGCTGGACCAAATAACAGATTAGTACACTTGCACAGGTCTGTGTATTCTGTATGCCTTTTCTGTCCTAGGCATTGTTGACGACGTACCTTAGACTCCATTTACACATGAACATTAAAGCTAATTTGCTGGAAAGATTAGACAGGGACACATATTGAAAGGCAATAACTATAAAAGTGTCAATCTCCGCTGTCATCCAAAAACAAAAACTCAATCTGATGTATATAAAGGATGCAAAAGCTGAACACCACCTGTAGGTTTTTCACATAACTCAATACATAAACCAAATAAAGTGCAGCTCAGCCCAATGTGCGAATATTTATGCATATATAATCTTTATGTATATATAATAATGTAAACGTGCAATGTTCGTAAAGTGAATGTCCATCAAATCTGTGATAAAAACAGTTCCCATACACTACTCCGTGATTCTGTATAATCCTGATATTCCTCAGTGTGTAACAAGCCACCTTCATCAGAAAAATTGGCCACTCACCTCTAAAAATTGACCTTTGAGCCAACAGGTAGTCGCATGTGCTTTTTCCTTTAAGGGAATATGGAAGCTCCAGGTTTAGTTTCTCAACGTTCCAGTACACTCCTAGTAATCATCTATTATACAATAGAAGAAAGAGAGCCCATAGTGTTCTCCATATTTAATTTTTAACAATTTAATAAAAGAAATGGGAATACACTTACGATAAAAAGCACTCCACCATGCGGGTTTACAAGCCCAATAATTAGCGTTACCACAATAAGGTAAGATGGCCGCGGGATGATGTCATATACGTGGCTCCACCCTGCTACATGCGTATCATTCAAAGGCAGGACTTCCTCAGTAGGTAGCTTAGTAGGAGCTTCTATATAGCCTTAAAAGCGCATATGACTACCTGTTGGCTTGGGTCAATTTTTAAAGTTGAGCAGCCAATTTTTCTGGTGAAGGTGGCTTGTTACACATTGAGGAATACCAGGATTATACAGAATCACGGAGTGGTGTATGGGAACTGTTTTATCACATGGATTTGATGGACATTCACTTTATGAATATTGCACGTTTACATTATTATTCTTATTATGCATACGTTTGCACATTGGGTTCTTCTGCACTTTATTTATTTGGTTTACATATTAGAAGGCATAGCACCTCAGAATTTTCAGCTTAACAGAAGTCCTTTTTTGCATTCGTTTTCTAGGTCTGTGACTTAGACTATTGCACCCAGAACTTAACAGCCAGGCAACTAGCATTTTTAGGAGGTCAACAGTGACAGCTTCATTAGGAAAAGTTTACTTTAATGGAGGAAATGTATTTTTGGGCTTTCTCTTGATCATCACATTTAAACCTGAACTTCATGCAAATGTAAAGATCATAAAAATATCAGTCTGTGGAAATAACTATGCAGGTGCACTCAGATTGGCTGAGGAAGAGGCAGTACTGGGAACTTTTCAGGTTTACTGCATGCTAATGTAATAGCAAGGCGTATGCTGATAAAATGAGAAAGCCAAGTGAGCTCACTCTTGACCTCATGAGTAGAACTGCGAAGGAGGTGCAGGCAGGGAAGCACTGTTATGTGAAGGAGAGGGTGGCCATGCAGCAAGTCGCACTCCCCTCACCACACATGCATTCTAGATCATTGGCTGGCCACGGCTTAATATCTAATCTGACAGCTGCTGCTGTTGCACCATAATCCTACAAAATACATATGTGTAACCACCATCAAACTGTTATAAAGTAAGAGATTAGTCACACATGGGCAATGCACATTACATGCCAACCATGGGCAGCAAAATGTTGGAGAACAGGGCTGTACATCCATTCTGTACCATGTGTTCTCATTAGGGAAGGAGGCAGCAGTTCAGCATGCATATCCTGGATGCTGGACAAATCGATATCCCAGTGTAACTATTGTGCGCAAAAGAGATGTGGAACCTGTACGTAACAGCCATTTTTGTTTTTCATGGGCAATGATCTTCCTCCCCTCCCTCCTTTTGAAAGCTATGAAATTTGTAGCTGTAACTTTTAGCAAACTTCAAAAGAACCTCTTATCTTAATTAAAACACAGAGCTGGCCAGGCTATAAACAGCTAATTAGTCTTGGCAGGATGTCTGTTTCCACAGACATGGAAAACACTTTCCTCTGCCCTATCGTAAAACAATAATAACTCAGTCAAGCTGTCACACATGACGGAATGCAGAGCGTGCCATAAAACGTCTGTTCCACAATGTAACAATTCCACATACTAGGTGTGAGATTGGCTGGTCATTTGTCATGAGTTGGTGAGAAGGACAGGGGTCGGGCACCACATTCATCACACCAGGCACTGCTTAATGGTCTCTGGCTGCCCTTTCAGTGTACAGTGAGTGAGCTTGAGGGTGAGAGGATGCTTCAGGATAGAAGATTTAAAAAAGTGTGTATATGTATGTGTGTGTGTGTATGTATGTATGTATATGTGTGTGTGTATGTGTGTATATGTATATATCTTGTACAGTACAGGACACAAGCAGCGTATTCATACATGAGCTTGGACACTGGCAAAGCTTTAGAGGACACATCCCCTGGGCACCTCCCCTACCCCACTCCACGAGTTCTTCATTTTGTGTTAGTGTCTGAAATGATGGACAGAAGTCTAATGGACAGAAATATTTTGGTGGTTAACACCACTCCCTTTTAAATATTTAATGTATCTGTTTTATCTGTGTATTAGCTGTTGGCCACCAAACTACTGTGAAAAGCATATTGTAATTCCAGGCAATGCCATCAGAAAGCAAAAATGAATCTGGTGGTTCATGTCTCTGCTCTCCCTGATGGCATTCTCCTGATGTTCTTATACACACCTGTAACCTAAAACCTTCTAGGTGTGAAACAAGTTCTCTGTAACTGCAGAGTTTACATCTTGCCATCAATCACATTCATTAAGCAATTAAACTGGCCATGTCTTGTGTTCCAGATTCTGTCAGCACTGCAGAAAGATAATCGTGATATGGAGAACAGAAGTCCTGCACTCAAGCGCTAAACTCAATCTCAGGATGGAGACATGTTTCCAGAAATATGGAGGATTTTGTTTTCAATGGGAAGATAACAGAATTCCATTTTAGGACTGTGTAATACACTGGATTTGGCCTTAATATGTTACTGGTCACCTGCATACGGAAGAGGCAGCTGAGCACTGGTTCATAAACATGCAGGCTATCAACCTGCTAGGGACTAATCACTAGATTCTAGTCAGCTGATAGGCAAGAATTGATTTGCAACAAAGCATGACAGGTACATGCTGATCGACTGTTTTCCAGAAAATGTATTCCCTGAGCTTTCTAGAAGGACCATGGTTGGCAAATATTGCCTTGAATCCATAAAGCCACACCTCAGCATTTGTAGTCATGTAAATGGGTAAATGATTATTTTTCTCTTTTCCACTGTAAAGAACAAATGGGCATAATAAGCATTTTGCACATGGACCATGACTTTTAGTAGGGCAGCTAATTAAAGGGTCAGGCAACTCAAAGCTAATGTTTCAGTTTTGGGTGGATGTTGATGGGTTAAATCACTCTGACTCTCTGACGTTGACCTGGCATTCTGTGTTGACCAACAAGTCATCCGTATTTTTCTTTTATTTCACTTCATATGGAAAGTCTTAAACTGGATACCCCTTGCTTGAATTTACATTGCCTGTGGCAAAAACCAGAGGAAGGAATGGCAGGGACAGAAATGGGTTCAGCCTGCTGACATCCATGTTGGTTTTGATTGTACTGACCCTATAATGGAAAACTGTAGCTTTTATTAAGAGAAGGCATTTTGTGACAAAGCATTTCTATAAGTGACCGTTTCATGATTTTTGGACCTAAAGGAGAAGCACTTATGTCACTGTCCCAGAGCAGTATGCCACATATTGAAAGTGATTTTATGGCTAAGATGTATACTTGGTCTCATAGTATCCAATTAAGGGGTAAAGTTATGTCATCCATAGTGTGAATAATTATTGGGTGAATGTGTGTGGGCAGGGACACCTAAAGCTATGCGAGTCCCCAGAAACCAGCAACTGCTCCATTTCCACCTAATGTTAAAGGCCAACTTTACTCAAAGCTGATATTTTAGTTGTGAATTGCTGCTGGCTTGTTACATCATATGTTGGCTTCTTTTATCTCCCAGGAACTAAATTAATAAGATTCCACCATCAAAATTTCTGTTTCCACTTGCCTGCCTTGAACATTACAAAACTAAAGAGAAAATGTTACGTAACGTACAGTATATAAATAGATGGTTCCTGTACCTTCAAAGGATTCACACCTTCATTCTGGACTTGTGGAACATGCACTGCTATGACGAAACCTCAGTATCGGAGTGTCCTAGAACTATAAAAGGCTTACAGCCTAACTGTGGAGTCCAGGAGAGGTAACTGCAGCCAACATGTGCTTCCCCTTGCAGCTTTCTAGATTTGGATGGACTTAATCTTGGCCTTGAGATTCCCCACTTCTAGAAGATGCGCGGTGTCCTTGTTCCAGCAGAGAATGCCTGAGGCTGCAGTGTCTTTGCCTTGTTGCTGCAAGCGCTGTGTTGGCTTTCTCTTGGCAAGCTGGAAGAACTACCCAGCCAAAACAGTGTAACAGAATTCCCTGCGTGATAAGGGACTCCACTGCTGAGAGTAAACAAAAATACCAGCAGTGCCAATGCTATGGAGAAACGTCTCCTCAGTAAGGCACATATTTAAATGTTTAAAAATCTGCTACAGTTTTCCTTGTTTAATATATTATATGTGATAGACCTATAAAACCTGGGGAAAAGCATTGTTTATTTGAAAAAAAATTTACTTTTTTCTTTTTCTCGATGGGCACTTACCAAAGATAAATGCATGTCTGTAATGTTGTTAAACATTGAATTGATACGGTCATGGCAGCTCGGCTGGGTAAACTTGCCATCTGAAGAAGTTGTGAATGTCCTTGTTGGGATTGGTTTAAATTGTAAGTTCCTGTCTGTTTAGATTTTGGCAATGGAGTAAAGAGGGACTGTCTGCTCCTTGAACTTGGTTCCGTTACACTATAATACTCATCAGACACATAAATCCTGTCAGGGGATGAGGTGTCCAGGCACTAGAAGTCTTTTAGATAATACTTCACACTGGAATTCTGACGGCCTCTGTACAAAGGGCATTATGGGTAATTTTTCCAGTTCAGTGTCTGCCTGCATGAATGTACTATATATTCGCCACTACACTTTCAAATCGCAGCATTGGTTTTGAAAGTGGATTACTGTGGGATACCAGCAACTGAAGGCAAGACATATGTAAACCTGGTAAGACTATGGACATGTAGGCATCTTTCAACCTACCTTTCTTCTGTGATGACTTTTGGCAAATGGCAAATATTTGGATCAGAAATGTAGGGTACAGTTGTATAACACAGACCGAAACCGTTATGCATACAGAAAAATGTTCCATGTCTCATGCGATGTTGGGATGAACGAAGACAGGAGAAGGATGAAAGACAAAACCTAAATGGTGCACTTCCTCCAATATTTTCTCTCCCTGGATATGAGCTTGGGAGTATCCCATTGCATAAAGCCCTTTATGTAAGGCTATAACCTCAATGTTTCACTTGTTACTTGCCAAAAACATGAGAAACCTTTACAAAACATGTGCAGATGATCTGGGATTTCATGGGACTGTTGGGTATCACTCAGGATGCTTTCACCCAAAAATGACCAGAATCTCAGGAAGGGGAAAGGTGCATATGTGAGATCAGGAGAAACTTTTTTAGCACCTAACAACCAGTCAGTATACCCTTACCATTCACAAATCGTAAAAAATCAGAAGGTAAATGTGATTGGTTGTATTGGTCAACATCCTCAGATGCTTTCTACTGTCAGTACTGTTTTGTCGAGCAATTTGTACTGCATGTGCTGGCATTACCATCTGGAAGATATAAAGTTTTCTTTTGTCACATTTTGTGTAGATCAAGATGTTCAAATTAAATGTTGGTTTGGCTGCTATGAATTCTGGCACTTCTATCATTTTAGTATGTCGGGCTGTAACCATGACCTGTGAGGGTCTCTGTTTAACTAGCTGTTACACAGATCTGGTGGTTCCCTTTTTGAACAAGTCTTTTTCTACTGATGAGAACACAAACAAATTGAACTTTAATCACGTGAATGTAGTCTGTCATAAGATGTTTGTACTTTGGTGTTTTGTCTTTACACTGGAAACTATCAGATTGTAGTAAATGTTTTTATTTTTCCTTTAAAGCCCAAAATGCAGGCATGGAAATGGGATGCCAATAACTTATCTCCCCCTCCCAAACACTTCCAAAATGCCAAGGCAGAAAAGGCCTACTACACTGAATGTCTGTCTCAATACACACAAGCACATGGTGAAGTTTGGTTTGCACTAGAAGGAATATTCCCTGCAGCCCCTAGCAGGCATTTACATAGTAGCAGTTACTCCTTGGTTTTGGGCCCTTCTGCTAATACTAGCCATACATGGCTAGATCTTTGGGATTCAGCCCATGGGCTGAACAAGCAGAAATTCATAGATTCCCACATTCAGTCTAAATGGCATGGATGGAGGAATCTCCACTGCAGGCTGTTGTAATTCAGGCACTTGCAGCTGTCTGAACACCTGAACAGTGACTGCTTCTGATAGGAGGCAGTCACTGTCGGACCGTATTTTTCTTTTTTTTTTTTAATTTTACACCTGGCTCATTTTGATTTTTAAATCTACTTTTGTCAACCCTGATGGTGTAGATAGGGCCACCCACAGCTATTCAGGAGGAATCGGTTACAATTTGAGCTGCCTATGGCCAGCTTTTGAAAACTGCAGAAAATGGCGTGAGAAATAAAAACTCTAGTATCTGGTGTGTCGCATCTTGGACTATAATTTAGTGACCAAAAAAACTCATCTACCATTATGTTAATCTAAGCACTTTAAAAATATTTGGTTTTGATTTAATAACATTGTGTGAAGGGTAATGTAGTGTTGTAACCTTTTACAGCTGATAGGAAATGAGCTTTTGAAGTCTGAGTAATGAAAGTGGATTGCTTTGGGTTAAACCACTGAATTCTCCTTTCTTCGTGTTATTACTAAACACCAATGGATAATGCTGGAATATCCATCACCTATGATTAAATGTTTGTTTGGCTTCACATGTCATCAAAGTTCATTATACGTTTTCTAAGCCATAGAAGAGTCACGCTAGATCTTTCATGGTCTTAAATGGTTTTAATGATGAAAAACATTTTGTTGTTGTGTGCTTTTTGTTTTGTTCTTTAAGTGTTTGAAATTGTCTGTTTTGGAACCTAGATTTAGTATATTATTTTTTCTAAATATCATTCAACAAAATTCAGGCATGCAGGGCAAAGAAAATAAACCATGACACAACATGATATGTAATGAGATAAAAATTAGTCCAATACGGATGGTTTATTTAGAGGAGGAAAGGGGAGGGGTCTTTTTCTTGATAGGTCAGACAAGCACTTTAAAAGCGTTTTTTTCCCATTTAGATTTGATTTCAAAATGGTCTTACTCAAAGCTTGGGGACACCAGTGGGGAAGACTGCATATTTGTTCCAAACTCCGCCCAGCTGCTACAGTTATGAGCGAATCTCACTCTCTTGGAATTTTCATGAAGAATGTACTTGCAGGGAGATTTTACAATTGAGTGTTGCTGATTAAATATAGTAAACCACTGGATGATGTAACCCACCCGGATCAGCTTACAACCTTTAAGTGACTCTTTTGGGAGGGGGTGGGTGGGGAAGCTAGTACTACTTCCTAGGCCTCGTGTACACAGAAGGTTTTTCCACCTCTCCTAGAAGCCTTTCTTCCTGGAAGCAGTGTTTTTTACAGAAAAAAAAAAAAACTTGACGTTTGTAAAAGTGTTACGCATTTAGGCGCATCAAGTGCTTGGATGTTAAGTTATTTAATTGGCCAGAATAATAATTTATTCTAGCCACTGAAATGAATTCACACCGAAGGGCTAAACACGCCTAGCGTTCAGACACATTTACAGATGTTGAGCAGTTTTTTTTTTTTTGTTTTTTTTTGTTCTGCCAAAACGTCGCTGCTTCTGGCTGCACTGGCAGTGGGGGTTTTTTTTTTTTTTTTTTTTTGCCTCTAAACTCCTCTTCATGCAGGACACGTAGGATAACATGCAGGGGCGTTTAACGGCAGAAAAAAAATGCCAGACACCCCTAGGGGCAGCTGAAAAAATTATCCAGTGTGCATGACGCCAGTGCGCAGTGGATCAAGTCTTTACAAAGCTACAATGGCTGCTTTGCACGTTACATTTTCTAGTATGTTGGATGCCTGTGCCCCCCCCCCACACCGCATGCTCTAGTTTCAGCTGCTAAGTCACTAGTTTTCTCTGGAGCTGAAGACACGGGCATCTGACAGACCAAGAAGTGTTAGATGCTGAAGATTTCTAGCTCCGCAAGAGAGATTTCATTCACCACTGCTGGGGCTGCAAAGTAGTTGTATTTTTTTTTTTTTCTTTTGCTGTCGGGGCTGCTTTAAGCATCTGTTTTGTGCAGTACTAATGTTGTGCATTGAGCGACATTTCTTTTCCACATTCACATTACAGAATAATTCCAGATGCTGATTAAACTTTCCACTGTTTAGCCAAATAGGATATAATTGAACTCTGAAAGTTTGATCTAATCTGGATGGCTTGTTAAAATCTTTGTGGATCATATCACTAGTACAGTGTGATCGTAGAAATTAGGAAAACATGACCAGCTCTCAGAACAATACCCAGCCGTGCTCATACTCTCACTAAAGGTGCATACAGGCTCCAGGAGTCTGTACTGTAATTGTAACTAAGTGGGAGTAAATTCCCACTGGACACTTACACCTTACCTGTAGGTACAAGGAATATCCTATGCACCGTTTAGGAGATATTCAGTGCCCCTGCAGCCGGTGACATCACTGGCGCATGCGCTCTGAAGTAACTGCCTACCTGTGACGTGTCATTCCTTCAGATCTGTGTCAAGGCTCCGGCGTGCATCCTCAGGAGTGACGTCATTGCAGCTTGGCCAATCAAGTGGTCAGAGCCCACGAACCCAAAAGGAAGAGCGGGTGAAGATGGAAGCCCTGTCAGCAGTGACGGCGTGCCGCTGGAGGGCTTCCTTCTAAGGCAACTTTTGTAATGTGCTAGTGTGCAGTGCATACTGGCACATTTTGACATTCGCTTGCAAGGAGATTTTTTTTTTTATTTTTTTCTCGAGCCAAGTTTACTACCGCTTTAACAAATCCTTAGTCCCTATTTATTGCAAATTTTTTCCCATTTTAGATGGAGGGAGGCAAACTTTGTTGCCACCAGGTCTATATAGTGTGAAGATGAACTCTTTACACCTGTGAGAGGCAGAGTTGTGCATTACAGCCGAGTTACTGTAGTCACAAATCTGATTTGTATGCCTATGGAGAATCTACTACATGGTACAGAAATGCAGTATTTTCTGCTCACTAATGGATTTTCCTTTGCAATATATGCAGGATTCTGCCAAGCCAGCCATAGATGATGGTTTGAGTCTTGGCCAGTTCAGCAGAGACCAGCCAAGATCCTAACGATGCATGGGCAGGCTCAATGTACTGAAGTTGATAGATTGAGCAACTTGGGTACAACCAGCCTGTCGGATTTTACATGCGATTATTGCTAGCAGCCATTATAGCACACAATGCTATTGTAGAACACAATGGCTCCATGGAGGGATTCCCCCATCAACACTGACTGTGTTGAAGGAGGAATTGAGCAATTTCTTTTTTTTTTTTTTCCTTTCCTGCAACCCGTGATAGCAGGAAAGAAAATTGCTTCATATATGGCTGGCTTTAGTCTGGTGACTACAGTGGCTTGGCTGAAAGTTTGACTTGTCTGTTCCATACTAGTTAACTGTAAGGGTCCAGGGAAGGTTCAGACCAGTTGGGCGGAATTGCTCTGTAATTGTTGAGTGTATAAGAAGTTCCTTTTATTAGTCAATGAGGCAGGAGGGTTTCAAGTTGATCACCTAACCAAGTAGCTTTCCTTAACTCAGTGGGTTTGATTTACTAAAACTGGAGTGTGCAAAATTTGGTGTAGCTGTGCATGGTAGCCAATCGGCTTCTATTGTCCGCTTGTTCAATTTAAGCTTTGACCAAAAAACTGAAAGCTGATTGGTTTCTGAGCAGAGCTGCACCATATTTTGCACTCTCCAGTTTTAGTAAATCAAACCCCATTGCAAAGGGCAGTGACATTTATATGTCCAAACCAACCACTCAAAATTCAGCTTTCAGCAGGTTAGAATAGAGCAGTGAAAGATGCTGGATGGTTGGTTACCAGGCGGTACTGCGACGCTCTTTGCCTTATTAAAGACCGAAACTCCAGAGATTGTCTAGCAATGATCTCTGACTGCAGTAATGTAACACGTCTGTCTTGTACAGTTTAATGCCAGTATATTTTGTTTACAATTCACAGCTATTAGTGTTTCAAATTGAAAGTTTTAAAATGGATAATTAGTAAAATACTCTTCTCTGCTTTGTCCGGTACGAAATGCCTTTCACTATTACTTGATGTTGTCATATGTCAACAATAAAACAAGCAAGAACTTCACCTAAAACCCACTGTTATGTACAACTTTCACCCGTCTTTGAGACGTGCTGTAAAAATTGTAAGTCCAATTTCATGACAGGTTTTTTGGTTGTCTATATTTAGGAGGTAATTATACAGTTTTATTCTACTTTGTGTATATATGTTTATTTACTTGTGAATAGTGTCAGAGAGGAAGAAAACTAATAGCAATGCAATATCCCATTTTGCACAATTTGAGGAAATATATTAAGAAAGGTTTATCATGTGACTAATGTGCTTTTGAATCATTTACACAGTTTCTCTGGTTAGAATACCAAATTGTTATTTAAAAGCTGGTAAGGCTCTTTAGTGTCCTACCTTGATTCAGGGATCATGTAAAAACACGCAGTATGTGTGTGAGGTGGTGTTATCAATGTTCTTATCAAAACATTTAAAATCAACAGCACTGATATAATGGCAAACTCTGGCTCCATGCACACTAGCGGTTTTTAAGCTCCTAGAAGCTGTGCAGGCTCCATGTACAGTCGTTTTTTTTTCTTATTTTCTTTTTCTGCTCCTAGAAGCTAAATCGTGTTCTCCTATGTGTCCATGCACACTACTTGAGGGTTTTATGAGCTTCTAGGAGCAGAAAAAAAAATTGTTTTGTAGAGTTTTTTTTTTTTTTTTTTGGAGCATTTTTCCAGCTTATAAAAGCTCTTAAATGCTACTAAAACGCTCCGAACAGCTTTTTTTTCTTTTCTTCTTTTTTTTTCTTTTTCTCTACATGTACTGTAAAAACGCTCCTAAAACATGTTTTTTTTTTTTTGTTTTTTTTTTGGGGGTTTTTTTATTCAGCATTTTTCCAGCAGTTTTTGAGCTTAAAAAAAAATGCTAGTGTGTATGGAGACTAATTAGCTGTGTGCCCATGCTAACCATTCAACTTCTACTTTTTAAGCTCCTAAAGAGGGTTAGAAGGGGATTGGATGTTCTGGACAATATTTGCAGTCCAGTCTATAGTACTTGGACCTCTTTTATGTCAATATTGTTGATGATCAAGATTTGTGGTAATTGGAGGGTTTTTTTTTTTACATTCCATTGACACCCATCTCAGTCTCCAGTCTGCACATGGCTTGAGAAATTTTTTAAAAATGAGCAGAATTATAACCATACCAAGGGCAACGATAATCGGCGACTGCAGAAATCTGGTTGTTAGAGGTTACTGAATCTCATCTTTTTTTTTTTTTTTTTTTTTGTAACCAATCAGAATTCACCCTTTGCTAATCTGACTTGGGTAAACTGAAATCTTATTGGTTGTTTTGAGTAACTATGTGCTACATTGTCCTTGCTCATTGCTCTGCTTTACAGAGTAGGCCTCTAAGAGTCCAAATAATTCCGTACTGTCATAAAACTCTGCTAAGCTGATTCTTTATCATTCTATGTAACCATTATTGCTTCCTGGAAGTTTCATACAGTAAACATGTAAAGTCATTGTACAGAGACCGTCCTTGTTATGCAATTGTATGAGAAGCATAGCAACCAGATGCAATCATGTTTAAAGTGTACAGCTATCTGTGAAAAATTGTTTAATTTGGGGAAGGTATTATAATACTGAACTGTACTTTTTTTGAAGTGTAAATATGGTTTTAGTAAATAAATTTAAGCAAAAGGTATTGATGTGTGTTTCATCATAGTCTGCCTGTTCTATGAAAGGGATAGATGTACTGTAAAATAAACAATGGGATCCTGGGACACCTTATCTTCTCAATATACTTTATTTTTATTATTTATTTCAGGTACTTATATACGCTGTCAATTTATGAAGCGCTTTACATATATATTGTACATTCACATCAGTCCCTAACCCTCAAGGGGTGTACAATCTAAGGTCCCTAACTCACATTCCTACATACACATACTAGGGCCAATTTAGATAGGATCCAATTAACCTACCAGCATGTCTTTGGAGTGTGGGAGGAAACCGGAGTACCCGGAGGAAACCCACGCAGGCACAGGGAGAACATGCAAACTCGAAGGAAGGTGATGCCATGGTTGGGATTCAAACCAATGACCCAAGTACTGCCAGGCGGAAGTGCTAACCATTTAGCACTTCTAAACCTCAGATGTGGTAAGAGCTATAACTAAGGCTGCATAGCTGAAACATGTTAGCTTTTTTTGTACCACCAACCTTAACAATGGATTTTTAACAATAAAGGAGTTTGAGGTGTACAGTCAAGCGCTGGTGTTTGCAATATTTGAACGTTTTACAAGGGTGAGCAGAAACCCAGCCATAGAGCTTGAAGCTCCCTGGGTCATACTGGAGAGGTAAACCATCTCTCCATTTTGTATGTTTGTGGTAAGGATTCCATACAGCTTGCTACTAATGGGCTTATAAGGCTCATGTCCGTGGCTTTTGTTGGCAACTCAGATGCTTTTCTTCCTCTGTAGAAATCATTCGTGGCACAAAAACAACTTTGAAGCAGCTTGATGTGACTGAAATGCAAATCGGTGAAAATGAAAGTGTGAAAGCATCTTAGAATCACCAGGGAGTGTACAGCATGTGTCTGCTCTCTTAGTCTGAAGCTTGGTTACAAAAGTGCTAAAGGTACCTTAGAAATATGGAAGTGATAATTCAAGACGCTTTGCAACTTTTAAAGTAGATCTATAGGCTTTTTTTCTTTTAATTTTGGGTAGAGCAACGGAGGGTTATAAACCCTGTTGATTATTTTTTTTTCCAGCTGTGTTCTACTGCTGATATTTTCCTTCATTTCCTGTCCCATAACAAAACAGGAAGTGAGAGGAAATCCCTGAAAATTGAGGGAATTTCTTGGGGACCCCCAAGTCACCAGAACTAGTGTACCCATTTAAAGATTTCCCCTCTATTACTTTTTTGGGGACAACCCAAAATGCTGGATTTTTTACTTTCAATGATCATGGTAAACAGGACAAATGGAAAGTAGGAATCTCCTTAATGGGGGCACACACAGCAATAAAAAGTGACAGGTGTTCTAATCCCTCTGCATTCTATGCAAAACTAGAAAAAAAAAAGTTTTGCCTTTTAGTTATACTTTAACTCCATAAGTTTGTACAGTGTCAAGGTCTAGACTGGACAGTCATCAAAAATGAAGCATGAACTAAAAGGAAGCTATGGGATCACTTCACACTAAAACCCTTGTTTATTGGCAACCACACCTACAGAGCCAAGAGTCGGCATAGCTACCCTACCAGTTTCATGCATAACCACCCCTGACAAAGTGTGGCTTCACATCAGACATGGTAAAGCCTCATTCTGGTCCCTGGACAAAAAATACCCTCGACTGCCACCCCTCACTGCAAGGGCTAAATGCTCATTACGTCTAGGAGGTGGAGGAATGTGACGTAATATTTACCCCATACCTTGCTCCAGCAGGCTTCCTCTTCACTGTGAGACCGCTTCTTCAAAGCCTCTTCTCCAAGGCACTCTGGCTGGCAGTTGTGTGCGAATGTGATCGCATAGAATACAGGACCCATCAATCCTCAACTGTATGCGAGGATGGTAACAGCCTGGAGCCTCAGAATGAAGTTGTGAGCACTGGAAGCTTTCCAGGGTTGCTTATATATTTTGATGGCACACCCAGGGGTGGACTGACCATTTGGAAACACAGGCACTGCCCGGGGTCAGTAGGGGGCCCCATGAGGTGCCCCTGGTACCTTTTTCATAGGCTTTTTTGAGTTTGGGCAAGGACACAGAGGCCCCATGATCCCCTATTGCCCGGGGACCCCATGAGTTGTCAGTCCGCCCCTGGGCACACCATAAAAGAGGAATAGTCTATCAGTGATGTCTCCCTGTCTTCTCACACAAAATGTTGCCTTCCTTGTTCTAGTGTTTTAGCTATTTTATCCTTTAAATTAAGGAGCCCTTCCTATTGTTGAGCAGAGATCAGGGTGTCTTGAGGCCTACGTCATGGTGTATCATCCATGGGTGCAATGTGTGTGCTGCACACGGGCCCCGAGGGGGCATGAGGCCCACAGCGCTCCCATGGATGAGCCACGCCTGTCACTCTCTGGTTCCTGTCACACTTGGCACAGTGCACATAGTACATACTTCGGCATTGATTCTCATCCCTCTGTCTGACCTCTCCAGCAATCCCGCTCAGTGTGCTGCCAGCAGAACGTATACAGGTGCTGGCAGGATGGGAGCTCATTGCCTGAGTTCAAAGATCCTGCCAGGATGGATGCCAGCTGCAGAGCACATTCTGCAGGATGTGTAGGGGGAGGTAAGTTGGGGGTTTTTAAGCTGCCGGGAGGGACTTGAGATGGCACAGAGGATTGGAGGGGGTTGATAAGTGTTTGCAGGGGGGGTGGGAGACCAGTTATGGTGCTGTGTGCCTGCAGCTAACTTCAGTTTCTCCATGAATGTGTGTTCACACCGTATACTTTCAACACATTTACACTCCTCTCTGCACTAACTACAAACCACCCATACATTCTGCGCATACTACCTGCCACCATACACTCTGCACTCCTCTCTCTGCGCATACTACCCGCCGCCATACACTCTGCACTTCTCTCTCTGCGCATACTACCCGCCGCCGTACACTCTGCACTCCTCTCTGCACTAACTACAAACCACCCATACATTCTGCACTACTACCTGCTGCCATACACTCTGCACTCCTCTCTGCGCATACTACCCGCCACCGTACACTCTGCACTCCTCTCTGCGCATACTACCCGCCGCCATACACTGCACTCCTCTCTGTGCATACTATCCGCCGCCATACACTGCACTCCTCTCTCTGCGCATACTACCCACCGCCGCCGTACACTCTGCACTCCTCTCTGCGCATACTACCCGCTGCCATACACTCTGCACTCCTCTTTGCGCATACTACCCACCACCGCCATACACTCTGCACTCCTCTCTGCGCATACTACCCGCAGCCATACACTCTGCACTCATCTCTGCGCATACTACCCGCAGCCATACACTCTGCACTCCTCTCTGCGCATACTACCCGCAGCCATACACTCTGCACTCCTCTCTGCGCATACTACCCGCAGCCATACACTCTGCACTCCTCTCTGCGCATACTACCCCCAGCCATACACTCTGCACTCCTCTCTGCGCATACTACCCCCAGCCATACACTCTGCACTCCTCTCTGCGCATACTACCCACCACCGCTGTACACTCTGCACTCCTCTCTGCGCATACTACCCGCAGCCATACACTCTGCACTCATCTCTGCACTACTACCCGCTGCCATACACTCTGCACTCCTCTCTGCGCATACTACCCACCGCTGCCGTACACTCTGCACTCCTCTCTCTGCACTGACTACAAACCACCCATACATTCTGCAATACTACCCGCTGCCATACACTCTGCACTCCTCTCTCTGCGCATACTACCCGCCGCCATACACTCTGCACTCCCCTCTCTGCGCATACTACCCGCCACCGTACACTCTGCACTCATCTCTGCCCATACTACCCACCGGTGCCGTACACTCTGCACTCCTCTCTCTGCACTGACTACAAACCACCCATACATTCTGCACTACTACCCGCTGCCATACACTCTGCACTCCTCTCTCTGCGCATACTACCCGCCGCCATACACTCTGCACTCCCCTCTCTGCGCATACTACCCGCCACCGTACACTCTGCACTCATCTCTGCCCATACTACCCACCGCTGCCGTACACTCTGCACTCCTCTCTCTGCACTGACTACAAACCACCCATACATTCTGCACTACTACCCGCTGCCATACACTCTGCACTCCTCTCTCTGCGCATACTACCCGCCGCCATACACTCAGCACTCCCTTCTCTGCGCATACTACCCGCCACCGTACACTCTGCACTCCTCTCTGCGCATACTACCCGCAGCCGTACACTCTCACTCCTCTCTGCGCATACTACCCGCAGCCGTACACTCTGCACTCCTCTCTGCGCTTACTACCCGCAGCCGTACACTCTGCACTCATCTCTGCGCATACTACCCGCAGCCATACACTCTGCACTCATCTCTGCACTACTACCCACTGTTGTACACTCTGCGCTCCTCTCTCTGCACTACTACCCACTGTCGTACACTCTGCGCTCCTCTCTCTGCGCATACTACCCTCCGCAATACACTCTGCACTCCTCTTTCTGCACATACTACCTGCCGCCATACACTCTGCACTCCTCTCTGCACATACTACCCACCACCGCTGTACACTCTGTTCTCCTCTCTCTGCGCATACTACCCTCCGCAATACACTCTGCACTCCTCTTTCTGCACATACTACCTGCCGCCATACACGCTGCACTCCTCTGTCTGCACATACTGCCCACCGCCGTACACTCTGCACTCCTCTGCACATAATACCCGCTGCCATACACTGCCAGCCGTCATACACTCCGACTGCACTATATTGTACATTACACACTATATACACTATATTAATTACAGATTCCTCCCACACTATATATATTATGTTGTACATTAAATACTTATCAAAGTATTCATTAAAATAGTCAGAGACTGCTTAGCAACCAGCAACTGTTGAGATAAGGAAGTTCTTCTGTAAGGTCGACTCAGACAAAGAGCTCTTAGGTAACAGCAATGTTTTATTTGTAAAATGGTGATTGTGCTGAGGTTTGTATATGTCTAGGAGACTGTGGCTGGCGAGACAGCAATTTCAGCATATTTTATACAAGGCTTTTGTTTTATCTAATCATGCTTCTTTAAGCCCCTCCCACTCAATGCAATGTGGCCCCACTCACAATTTTCCTCTACATACACTGCTTTACTATGCTACTAAAGGTACTCAAAGGCACTCCAGATCTTTTACAATCGCCCCATCTGCAATGAAAAACCATCCCTGCTCTTCAATGCAGCACACCACTTTTTTTTTTCCATTATCAAGCAAAGGGGCCTAACTTGTTATCTTGCACAGACGCCCACTGATCTCATAAAACACCCATGGGCCTAAGACTTTATTTCTTCCCAGGGTAATTTCCTCCTTACACCTTAAAGCTGTAGTAAACCGCAGTCGGATAAAAAAAAAAATGTAAAATCCCCTGGAAGGTAATGTCATAATGTGCTAATATACAACACATACTAGCACATTATGCAGGACTTGCCTTAAAACTAAGCCCTCCAGCGCTGTGATGTCCCTGCTGCAGAGGCTTCCATCTTCACCCAGTCTTCCTTTCGGGTTTACGAGTCCTGGACGCTGGACTGGCCAAGCAGCATTGATGTCACTCCCGCACATGGCATGCTGGAGTCTCGGGACATGGCACAGTGCTCTGAAAGAATGGCATACCCGTGCCATTCCTTCAGAGCGCAAAATATACAAAAGTGGGTTTACTCCAAATTTAAGATGTACAGCTGTGGCCAAAAGCTTTGAGTGACACAAATATTAAAGTGTTACTAAACCCACAACAGTAAAATCATTCTATATTTGCATTGAAGCATGCTTGTTATACTCACTGTGGAACCTAAGGGGTTATTTCTCTGCATTGTGTAAAAAGGATTTTTGATCGGACTTCTGTGATCCTCCCCTTCTTCCAGTGTTCCCCTTTTCTCCTGGTAAGACATATGTGTGGAGACACTGCACATACTCAATTTGGTGTGTATTGCTAGAGAGGTGGTTTTTGGGTTTTTTTACCTTGGGAGAATGCATGTGATCAGCACAGGGCCAATCACTGCCCAGACAGAGGTCAGGGGGTTCTGCATCCTTCTAGAGCAGAATGAAAACCCCTCCTACAAACTTTACCGTGCTCTGCTGGACGCTGATAGAAGTCACAAGACTGCTCTAACTGTTGATTAAAAAAAAGGTATTTAGCAGTTTATATTTGCTAAAATAATTGCATTTCAATGTTGTGTGTACTGTGGGAGACCAGATATAGTGAATGCAGGGTCCTACTTTTAGTAACAATTTTAACAAAGTCTGTTGCTTCAGTGTTTTTAGATCTTTTTGTCAGATGTCACTATGGTATACTGACGTATAATTACAAGCATTTCCTAAGTGTCAAATGCTTTTATTGACAATTACATTAAGTTTGTGCAATGAGTCAGTATTTGCAGTTGACCCTTCTTTTTCAAGACCTCCTCCAATTCACCCTGGCATGCTATTAATCAACTTCTGGGCCATTTCATGACTGGTGGCTGCCCATTCTTGCATAATCAATGCTTGGAGTTGTCAGAATTTGTGAGGGTTTTTTTGTTCACCCGCCTCTTGAGAACTGACCACAAGTTCTCAATGGGATTAAGGTCTGGGCAGTTTTCTGGCCATGGACCTAAAATTTCAATGTTTTGATCCCCAAGCCACTTAGTTATCACTTTTGCCTTATGGCAAGGTGCTCCATCATGCTGGAAAAGGCATTGTTCATCACCAAACTGTTCTTGGATGGCTGGGAGAAGTTGCTCTCGGAGGATGTTTTCGTACCATTCTTTATTCATGGCTGTGTTCTTAGGTAAAATTGTGAGTGAGCCCACTCCCTTGGCTGAGAAGCGAGCCCACTCATGAATGATCTCAGGATGCTTTACTGTTAGCATGACACAGGACTGATGGTGGTGCTCTCCTTTTCTTCTCCAGACAAAGCTTTTTTTTGGATGCCCCAAACAATCAGAAGGGGGATTCATCAGAGAAAATGACTTTACCTCAGTCCTCAGCAGTCCAATCCCTGTACCTTTTGCAGAATATCAGTCTGCCCCTGATATTTTTCCTGGAGAGAAGTGGCTTCTTTGCTGCCCTTCTTGATATCAGGCCATCCTCCAAAAGTCTTCACCTCACTGTGTGGGCAGATCTTCTCACACTTGCCTGCTGCCATTCCTGAGCAAGCTCTGCACTGGTGAAACCCCGATCCCGCAGCTGAATCAACTTTTAAGAGCTGTCCTGGCTCTTTCTGGTCTTTCTTCGGTGTCCTGAAGCCTTCTTCCCAACAATTGAACCTCACACCTGGAAGATCTGATAAATGGTTGATTTAGGCGTAATCTTAGTAGCAGCAATATCTTTGCCTGTGAATCCCTTTTTGTGCAAAGCAGTGATGACTGCACGTGTTTCCATGCAGGTAACCATGTTAACAGAGACAGAACAATGATTTCAAGTGCCACTCTCCTTTTAAAGCTTCCAGTCTGTTACTCTAACTCAGCCAGCATGACATAGTGATTGCCTTGTCCTCGACAACACTGACACCTGTGTTGACAAGAGAATCACTGCCATGATGTCAACTGGTCCTTTTGTGGCAGGGCTGAATTGTAGTGAAAATGTTTTTTTTTTTTGGGGGGGGGGGGGGATTAAGTTAATTTTTATGGTAAAGAGGGACTTTGCAATTACTTGCAATTCATCTGATCACTCTTCATAACATTCTGGAGTATATACAAACTACCATCATAAAAACTAAGGCAGCAGACTTTGTGAAAATTAAATTTGTGTCATTCTTAAAACTTTTTGCCAGGGATGTAACTTACCTCCCAAAAAGGAGTTTGTTCCATTTAAAGACTTATACCTCTGAAAATATGCCTTTGAAACCATCTATGGTTGGCTTTACACCGCGTTCCAAATTATTATGCAAATTCTATTTAAGTGTCACAAAGATGAAATATTTTGTTTTTCAGTTTAACTCATGGATGGCATTGTGTCTCAGGGCTCTTTTGATCACTGAAAACAATCTCGGACACCTGTGATAATTAGATTGGCCGGTGAGCCCAATTTAAGGAAAAAACTACTAAAGGACGGTGTTCCACATTATTAAGCAGAGCACCATTTTCAAGCAATATGGGGAAGAAAAAGGATCTCTCTGCTGCCGAAAAGAGTGAAATAGTTCAATGCCTTGGACGAGGTATGAAAACATTAGATATTTCATGAAAACGTAAGCGTGATCATCGCACTATTAAGAGATTTGTGGCTGATTCAGAGCACAGACGAGTTGGTGCAGATAAAGGCACATTGAGGAAGATTTCTGCCAGATCCATGCATCGGATCAAGAGAGCAGCTGCTAAAATACCATTACATAGCAGCAAACAGATATTTGAAGCTGCTGGTGTAGAGTCCTCCATTTCCATAATAATTTGGAACACGGTGTAATCTTGGTCAGTTAAGCAGGAACAGGCTGAGATTCTAACTATGTATGGGCAGGCTGATTGTATCCAAGTTGATCAATCGATCAACTTGGTTACAACCAGCCTGCTGGATCTTGCGTGTGATTATTGCAAGCTATTCTAGCTGTTAGCAATAATCACTGTCTGCTCCTGAGGTGGATGGCTTGCTACCGCTCCCCCCATCCTCCACTGCCAAAAGAGCACAATGGCTCAGTGTGAGGTTGCAGGAAAGAAGATCGCTCCATCTGTGGCCTGCCTTAGGTGCAGCAGTAAACCTTGTGAGAGGTCATCTTGCTGGAGAATATGTTCCACTCTCTTACTGTGGCTGAGCCTTTCATGTCCCCTTGGTCATTCATATTTGCCACTGCTGTGCACTGTCAGACTGGATTTACATTAGATGTTCTTCCAGAACGGTAGTCCAATAAAGTAGAAACAGCCATATTGCTCATGTTTCCATCAGGATGATCAAGAGTTTGAGCTCCTCCAGGAACCAACAAACCTGCACTGAAAGTGTGCCCAGAACTTCCATGGTGAAGATCTTCCACCTATACGGTAGAAAGGATTCTGTACAGAATCTCGCTCTACTAGGTCTTATGGTATTGAGCAAAGAGGACTGTCTCAAAGCAGGCATCCATCAGAGCCAAGTACTCTCATGCAACTGGGCAGTAAGTATCTGAGCTGCATTCTGATTTGCTGATTTTTACATTTTTGGAGTCTGCAGATTATTTGAAGGAAGAAGTATATTTATTTCCTCTATACTGGTGTCTAGGATCAGACCTCCATAATCCAGCTAAAGAGACAGAATCTTCTTGATGGTGACAACCGTGAACCATTCCTGCATAATGTGTGCTGAAACAGACATCAGAAGCCTGCTTGAAAGGACAGAGCGTTGTCACCCTACAACATCAAATGCCTGAACAGTTTAATAATGAATTTTTGTCTTATCCACTTGCCTACCGGGCACTTATACCCCCTTCCTGACCAGGCCAATTTCCAGCTTTCAGCGCTGTCGCACTTTGAATGACAATTGTGCGGTCATGCAACATTGTACCCATATGAAATTTTTATAATTTTTTGCACACAAATAGCTTTCTTTTGGTGGTATTTACTCGCCGCTGGGTGTTTTATCTTTTGCGCTATAAACAAAAAAATAGCAAAAGATGTGAAAAAAAAAGTTTTTCTTTGTTTCTATTATAAAATTTTGCAAACATAATTTTTCTCCATCACTGATGGGCATTGATGAGGCAGCACTGAAGAGCTGGCACTGATTACAGGCACTGGCTGGCGGCACTGGTGGGCACCGATCATCGGGGCACTGATCATCAGTGCCCCGATCGGTGCCGATCCCTCCTCTGACAACTGCCGGTTCTCGGCAGTACTTTCCTCATGCTGTGCCAGCGTTAAGCGCTGTGAATACTTTCTGAATGCGCTGTAGCGTAATTCCATCTTATTAAAAACTCTCTTAGGTTAGGTTCACACCTATGCAGTTTGCGTTTGACCCGTTTCTGCATTGCGTTTTGCGTTGCATTTTTGCACCTGTGGTTTTTTACGCGGTTTTAATGCATTTTGCAGGGTTTCTTTTATTTTTTGCTAGGCAGATTTAAAACTCATCAAAAATGCAGCAAAAAATGCACATGCTTTTCTGCAGCGTTTCTATTGAAGTCTATAGAACCAAAAACGCAACTTTTCACATTCAAAAAAGTCCCTGACCCTTTCCAAAAAACGCACCGGATGAAAACGTGGAGATGGGAACGTGTCCCATAAGAAATCATGTTAAATGGACTGTAGTGCGTTTCTGCAAAACGCTGCACAAAAATGCTTAGGTGTGAACGTAGGGTTAAAATTAGTTGCACTTAATAGGTACGATAACAACAGCATATTCAAACCATCGAACTGGAAGCTGTGCACCAGCGTGTGTTCCACCAGCCAAATCTGGAAATGACGTCACTCCTACTCTCCAGCCACCACGTTTTGCCCCTCCCACAGGGCATCTTGGGGGGTGACACAAGTGCTTGAGACCCTTTTACAATTTATGTAAGAGTCCACAACTATTAATACAATAATACAGGGCAGCTCTTTTGAATTGTTTTGGATTTTTGCAATATAAAAGGGAGTTCATCCTATCTTAGAAGCAGCCCTACATATTTATAGTTTGGGTAAATACTATTTGTAGAGATTTATGTTCTGTTTAGCACTTTTATTTTTACATTTTTTTTTTTTTTGTAACACACTTGGTGATATACACTGCTCAAAAATATTAACGGAACATTTTTTATTCAGAGTATAGCATCAAGTCAATGAAACTCCTGGGATATTGATCTGGTCAGGTAAGTAGCAGAGGGGGTTGTTAATCCGTTTCAGCTGCTTTGGTGTTAATGAAATTATCAACAGGTGCACTTGATGGGCAACAATGAGACGACCCTCAAACCATCAATGGTTTTACAGGTGGAGGCTACTGACATTTTTTTTCCTTACTCATCTTTTCTGACTGTTTTTCACTAGTATTGCATTTAGCTAGGGTCAGTGTGACTACTGATAGCATGAGGCGATACCTGGACCCTACAGAGATTGCACAGGCAGTCCAATTCCTCCAGGATGGCACATTAAATACGTGCCATTACCAGAAGGTTTGCTGTGTCTCCCAGCACAGTCTCAAGAGCATGGAGGAGATTCCAGAAGACAGGCAGTTACTCTAGGAGAGCTGGACAGGCCGTAAAAGGTCCTTAACCCATAAGCAGGACCGGTATCTGCTCCTTTGTGTAAGGAGGAACAGGATGGGAACTGCCAGAGCCCTACAAAATGACCTCCAACAGGCCACTGGTGTGAATGTCTCTGACCAACAATCAGAAACAAACTTCATGAGGGTGACCTGAGGGCCCAACGTCCTTTAATGGGCCCTGTACTCACTGCCCGACACCATAGAGCTCAATTGGCATTTGCCATTGAACACCAGAATTGGCAGGTCCATCACGGGTGCCGTGCTTTTCAGAGATGAGAGTAGGTTCACCCTGAGCACATGTGACAGACAGGAAAGTGTCTGGAGAAGCCGTGGAGAACGTTATTGTCATGGTATAGGGGCCCGGGCAATTATTAATTCCTGCTTACTGATCTGGAGTGTCACGATACGAGTTCTCTGCCAGCCCAGTTATTAATTGCCAGTTATTAATTCCTTGTTCCTTTAATTCCTCCTGGCCATAGGAAGAGCATCCTCCAATTAATATTCACTCCTGTGTGCCAAAGGCCCCTAGCTGTAATTAACTCACCCCTCCACAAAAGGTCCCAAATTCAATTAGTATATCCTCCCATTGTTATCCTGTTTACAAATGCAAATTCAATTATTGTGATTCCATGTCCATCCTGTTTTGTGCCCAGATGTCCTACATCCCTAATTAGTGCCCTATTTTTGTATTAAGGTCTTGTGTTTCCTTGTCCATCCTGTCCAACCAGTTACAGCTACAAATTAAATTACTGTAGTTCCATTCCTGTCTATTCTCTCCATTGTCATCCAAAATGTCCCTAAACTCAAGGCGGTCCCTACATTGTAATCCTGCTAATGACCCCCCTCCACCTCTCATCCTGCTCAGGGGGTTTAAGAGGTCAGTGCTGGTCTCTCCTGGGGAGCCATTCTGCTGTGCAGCCGCTGAGAGATCCAGCTGGACTCTAGTGGCCCAGGCTCTGCCTGGGACCCCCCCCAAGCCTGGGGGGGTGGTCGCCTGTCCCTACCTGAGACCCCCAAGCTAAGGGGAGACTGCCTGCCTGCTACCTGAGACCCTCCAACTGAGGGGAAACTGCCTGCTAGCTGCCAGAGACCCCAGTCCAGGGGTAGATTGCTGCCTGTTGCCCGAGACCCCTGCCCAGGGGTAGATAGCCGCCTGTTGCCCGAGACCCCTGCCCAGGGGTAGGCTGCCGCCTGTTGACCGAGACCCCTGCCCAGGGGTAGATTGCCCGCCTGTTGCCCGAGACCCCTGCCCAGGGGTAGGTTGTCTGCCTGTTGCCCGAGACCCCTGCCCAGGGGTAGGTTGCCGCCTGTTGCCCGAGACCCCAGTCCAGGGGTAGGTTACCGCCTGTTGCCTAAGACCCCAGTCTGCTGTGCAGTCACAGAGGGAGCCCAGCTGAGGCGGTACCCTCGTGACCAGGCTCTGCCTGGGACCCCCCAAGCCTAGGGGGGAGGTTGCCCGAGACCCCCAGACCAGGGGTAAATTGCCGCCTGTTGTCCAAGACCCCTGCCCACAGGTAGGTTGTCCGTCTGTTGCCCTAGACCCCAGTCCACTGTGCAGTCGCAGAGGGAGCCCAGCTGAGGCGGTACCCTTGTGACCAGGCTCTGCCTGGGACCCCCCAAGCCTAGGGGGGTAGATCGCTGTGCTGCTGCCCGAGACCCCAGCCCAAGGGTAGATCGCCTGCCTGCTGCCCGAGACCCCAGTCCGGGTGGATTGCCTGCCTGTCACCGGAGACCTCAGCCTGGGGGGAGATTGTTCGCCTGGTGCCCGAAGACCCCAGTCCAAAGAGAGGGGAAGACCGCACAAGCCAGCCTGCCTGAGACCCCTCACCTGTCCCGGACCTCCAACCGGTATCTGTGTCTTACTTTCTTATCCCTGGGGGACCAGACACCCTGTCGGATCCATGGGCACATGCTTTCCCCTGTTTTACCTGAACTGCTTCTGGGACGATCCCGTTTTACCCGAACTGTTCCTGTGATGACCCTTGCCCCTTGTGGGATTACCATCCGCCACAGAGACTCTTCCTTTGCCCTTGGTGCTGGGCTACCAGCATCTTAGCCCCTCCTCACTGTCACCCCCCTATTGGCCAGACCACCCGTGCCGGGACTCGTCTCTAGTTTGCGCACAGATCACCCTTCCTGCCATTTCCTCATTGAGTGATTGTCATTTTGTTGTCTTAATAAAGCTTGGTGTGTTCTCCATCATCTTTGTGTGTTCTGTCCTGCCTCAGCTTCCGTCCCAGTTATGCTACCTGTAACATCGTTCAGCATGACCATTTTGGTGGTGGGTCAGTGATGGTCTGGGAAGGCATATCCATAGAGGGATGCACAGACCTCTACAGACTAGACAATGGCACCCTGACCACCATTAGGTATCGGGATGTCATCCTTGGACCCATTGTCAGACCCTACGCTGGTGCAGTGGGTCCTGGGTTCCTCCTGGTGCACAACAATGCCCAGCCTCATGTGGAGAGAGTATGCAGGCAGTTCCTGGAGGATGAAGGAATTGATACCATTGAATGGCCCCCACGCTTGCCTGACCTACATCCAATAGAATACCTCTGAGATATCATTTTTCAGTCCATGTGATGCCACCAGGTTGCGCCTCAGACTGTCCAGGAGCTCAGTGATGCCCTGGTCCAGATCTGGGAGGAAATTCCCCAGGACACCATCCGTCGTCTCATTAGGAGCATGCTGCGACATTGTCAGGCATGCATACAAGCACGTGGGGGTCATACAAAACTACTGAGTACCATTTTGAGTTGCTGCAATGAAATTTCAATAAAATGGACTAGCCTGCTGCATCATTTTTTCACTTTGATTTTCGGGGTGTCTTTGAATTCAGTCCTCTGTAGGTTTATAATTTTCATTTCCATGGAAGGATGGAGCATTCTCATGTTACTAACACGTTACCCAGTCCATATCGGTAGAGATGTCCAGCATGAATTTTTCCCCATTGAGATCTGATATGTTTTCAAAGTGTTCCTTTATTTTTTTGAGCCGTGTATTATAGTCCTAGTACGGGTAGTTGAGGCATTTATATGTACCACATTCTAGCACAGTTACCTTACAAATGGAGCCCTCCAATGCAGAGCAGTCACCCCTCCCGTGCTTCCATCCTTGCAGTCTTCTTTCTGGGTTCGTAGTCTCTGGCTATTTGAATGGCCAAGCCGTGAGAACATCAGAGCAAGAACATCCTAGTTTACTTTATCTGCACTGGTTGTATGTTTGTTGCAAGACAAAGCCAGAGAGTTAGCACAACAGCCAGAAACCTGGCATTTTCAAAAGGAAAGGTCAGCAATGGCAGCCCAGTAATTTTCTCATAACAATTTTACTTTAAGTATATATTACAAGCACACATAGACGTACATCATACTAGGGTCAATTACGCCAGTTATCGGCATTTTTTACTTTAATGGAAAATTGTGTCTCCTTGACTTCAATGCAAATTGCATCCCATTGACTTAAATGGAGAAACACCCCCCCCCCTTGACTTCAATGAAAAATCACATCCCATTGACTTCAATGCAAAAATGCATTTTGCTTTAGTTTTTTTAATTTTATATTTATTTCATTTTATTTTATGTCCAATATTTGTGTGTTACTTGTAATAAAAGTTATTTTACAGTACTGGATTGTATTTTTTTAAATGCATATTCATTTAAACTCATGATATTAATTAAAAAGTTGAAAATAAAACAATTACATATAAAAAATATATTCTTTAAAAAAACTGTCCATTTCAGTTTTGGTTGTCGGCCAAGTGCATCCCGAAAATTTCGGTCCAGAATTGTTATTTTGGTGCGTCACCAACTAGCAGTTTTAAATACACTAGCAAACTAAAGCTGAACTCCAGCTTACACTGCAGTTACAAAAAACTGTTTTTTTTTTCTTTTGGGATAAAGATTTCACATTAATAAACGCTGACCATTGTAAACACTCCTGTCAGTTGTATGTTTGTCTCAACCCTCTAACTGCAACATCTATAGAACAACTTGCTCTGTTGAAAAACAACAGACTTGCTAGCTGGATCACCAGGTGAAAATAGAAGAAACAAAGTCTTAAAAAAGAAAATAAATACAGCCACCATATCCAAGCATTTGTAAACTGCAAAATAATAAATATTTGCTGTTGGGTTTAACCAGTTGCTGACCGCAGATAGCCGAATTACGGCTACTCTGCGGCCGGCCAGTTCTGCGAGAGCGTCATATGACGTCCTCCCAGAACGCGTTACCCGGCGATCTCCATGATCGCTGTGTCCTATGGACACAGCTGATCATGTGATGTGGTAAAAGGCCAATCAAAGCGGCTTTTTACCACGTGATCAGCCGTGTCCAATGACACGCTGATCACAGGGAAATGCAATTGCTGGTTCTCGGCTGCACTTTCCACACGCTGTCAGAACTTGGGAAAGGTACTGCCGAGAATCAGCAGTTGTCAGAGCAGGGATCGGCACCGATCATCGGGGCACTGATGATCAGTGCCCTGATGATCGGTGCCCAGCAGTGCCACCCACCTGTGTAACTCATCAGTGCCGCCAGTCAGTGCTGACTATCCGTGACACCTCATTAGTGCTGCCTATCAGTGCCGCCTATCAATGCAGCCTCATCAACAAACATCAGTAAAGGAGAAAATTACCTGTTTGCAAAATTTTATAATAGAAACAAAGAAACCTTTTTTTTCAAATTTTTTGCTTATAGCACAAAAAAATAAAACCCCCAGCGGCAAGTAAATGCCACCAAAAGAAAGCTCTATTTGTGAGAAAAAAAATTATAAAATTTTCATATGGGTACAATGTTGCATGACCGAGTAATTGTCATTCAAGGTGCGACAGCGCTGAAAGCTGAAAATTGGCCTGGGCAGGAAGGGGGTATAAGTGTCCAGCCTGGAAGTGGTTAATACTGCTTGTCAGGGATGGGAAGGTTGGAATCTGAGCTGGTGAGTCCTGTCCAGTGCACTGTTGTGGCAGACCCATGTCTTTTACACCTGTGACCCTATGGCTCTGCCTGGCCTCTCTCTTCTGCCAGTGTTATGGGGGACCTATTTAGATGCTCCTGGATTTGTGTCTCTACCTGGGTAAGATGTCTTTCCCACTTCTCCCCCTCAGCTAGGCTTCATTTAGATCTGTGGTTGGGGGCAGCAAAAATGCAGGATTGAGCCATGCTTCTTCTGCCTGCCAACATCCCCCCTTAAGCGGCAGTGAACAGCGGACGAGGGTGATTACATGCCATGGCTGTGCTGCTTTGCACTTGTGGCGACGTTCATTGGACATGTAGCAATTGGTGGATGTCAAGCCTGCTGAATGCTACACAGTCTAGCAAATGAGGGAGCATCAGAAATGCCCCCAACTGGGTGCAATGCATGTGGTTACCAACGAAAACTTGGAATAAACCAGGCAGTGAGGATGTGTCACATTGCTTCCTCCCCGCCTGTCAGTAGCCTCTGGGGCACAATCTGAACTGGATCGAACTTCAGAGCCATGGGAGATTTAGACATCATAACGCATAGACAGTAGGTCATATGGGTTCCAATGGCATAGTTCACACCAGTGTAGTCAGTTACAGGGTGTGCAGTGCAGAAAAAAAGTAGAACATGCAGCACTGGCAAAACACACTGGAATGCACCTAAACGCAAAAAATCCCAAAATCCCAAAATCAGACCTAAGAATAGTCGGCCGATTTTCGCTCTGTTAGTGGGTCAATGGCACCGGCCGATTTTCGTGGTTCCTCCCCTTTTCAGTAATCAGGCATGTTGGAAAATTTGTGAAAAACGACCGATTTTCGACTCAATGATGGTCAAATCGTACAATCATTTTTCCGAAAAGATTATGAGCATGAGCCATGACCTGGAAGGAACAGAAGTTTCACCTGTTATATTGGGTGAACTTTATGACTTGGTCGACCGATTTTTCGAAATCATTGATGGCACCATCGGATTACCGAGCACACGTTTTAGATTTTCGGACTAAAAATCGATCGGAATTTGACCCATGTATGGCCTGCATTAGAAAACGGAATCACATTTGTTGTATTTACTCCTGACTAAACCTTGTGTCATACACTGCAGAATTTGATTGTTTTTAATATTTATTATTCTCATCTTTGTTGTCCTCAAAATCCTGGGCAAGCAAAGTCGTGTTGTATTCTGAAAGCATTTCCCCCTGTAGGGTATGACCTAGCAGACTGGAATACTGTAGTACATCCATCCCCAATTATTGACAGCAGGAAACCTAACCTAATGCAGGCCATAGATGGGTCGAAAATTGGCCGATTTTTCGGCCGAAAATAAAATTGGCCGATTTTCGGATCGTTAGTGGGCTAAATGTTCGGCCATTTTTCGGTATTTTGGCAGATTTTTTTTATCGGTAAAGTTGGAAAAAAAATCAGCCGATTTTGTCGATCAGCCGATTTTCGCGGCAATGATGGGCAAATCGGCCGATCTTTTACCGGTAAAAAAAATCTGCGCATGAGCAGTGACCTGCAAGAGGAAGACAAAAAGAAGAAGAGGATGAAGGAGAAGGGGAAGAGAAGAAGAGGATGAAGAAGAGGATGGAGAAGAAGAGGATGAAGAAGAAGAAGATGAAGAAGAGGATGAAGAAGAAGGAGAAGAGGATGATGAAGAAGAAGAAGAGGATGATGAAGAAGATAAGGATGAAGAAGAAGAAGAGGATGAAGGAGAGGAAGAAGAGGAAGAAGAAGAGGAAGTAGAAGAAGAAGAGGATGAAGAAGAGGAAGAAGAAGAGGAAGAAGAAGAAGAGGAAGAAGAAGAAGTAGAAGAGGATGAAAAAGAAGAAGAGGATGAAGAAGAAGAAGAGGATGATGAAGAAGAAGAGGATGATGAAGCAGAAGAGGATGAAGAAGAAGAGGAAGAAGAGGAAGAAGAGGATGAAGAAGAGGAAGAAGAAGAAGAGGAAGAAGAGGATGAAGAAGAAGAGGATGAAAAAGAGGATGAAGAAGAAGAGGATGAAGCAGAAGAGGAAGAAGAGGATGAAGAAGAGGAAGAAGAAGAAGAGGAAGAAGAAGAAGAAGAGGAAGAAGAAGAAGAGGATGAAGAGGAGGATGAAGAGGAAGAAGAAGAGGAAGAAGAAGAAGAGGATGAAGAAGAGGATGAAGAAGATGAGGAAGAAGAAGAAGAAGAAGAGGATGAAGAAGAAGAGGAAGAAGAGGATGAAGAAGAGGAAGAAGAAGAGGATGAAGAAGAGGATGAAGAAGAGGATGAAGAAGAGGAAGAAGAAGAGGAAGAAGAAGAGGAAGAAGAAGAAGACGAAGAAGAGGATGAAGAAGAAGAGGAAGAGGATGAAGAAGAGGATGAAGAAGAGGAAGAAGAAGAGGATGAAGAAGAGGAAGAAGAAGATGAAGAAGAGGATGAAGAAGAGGAAGAAGAAGAAGAGGATGAAGAAGAGGAAGAAGAGGATGAAGAAGAGGAAGAAGAGGATGAAGAAGAGGAAGACGAAGAAGTAGAAGAAGAGGATGAAGAAGAGGAATTCCAGTCCGGCAAAAAGTGTCCCTGCAGAGAGCTCCACTATTTCTTTGACAGTTCCTTGACATTTTCGGATCGTTAGTGGGCTAAATGTTCGGCCATTTTTCGGTATTTTGGCAGATTTTTTTTATCGGTAAAGTTAGAAAAAAAATCAGCCGATTTTGTCGATCGGCCGATATTCGCGGCAATGATGGGCAAATCGGCCGATCTTTTACCGGTAAAAAAATCTGCGCATGAGCAGTGACCTGCAAGAGGAAGACAAAAAGAAGAAGAGGATGAAGGAGAAGGGGAAGAGAAGAAGAGGATGAAGAAGAAGAGGATGAAGAAGAAGAAGATGAAGAAGAGGATGAAGAAGAAGAGGATGAAGGAGAGGAAGAAGAGGAAGAAGAAGAAGAGGATGAAGAAAAGGAAGTAGAAGAAGAGGATGAAGAAGAGGAAGAAGAAGAAGAGGAAGAAGAAGTAGAAGAGGATGAAGAAGAGGATGAAGAAGAAGAGGAAGAAGAAGAAGAAGAAGAAGAGGATGATGAAGAAGAGGAGGATGAAGAAGAGGATGAAGAAGAGGATGAAGAAGAGGAAGAAGATGAAGAAGAAGAGGATGAAGAAAAAGAGGATGAAGAAGAAGAGGATGAAGCAGAAGAGGAAGAAGAGGGTGAAGAAGAGGAAGAAGAAGATAAGGATGAAGTAGAGGATGAAGAAGAAGAGAGAAGAAGAAGAGGATGAAGAGGATGAAGAAGAAGAAGAGGATGAAGAAGAAGAAGAGGATGAAGAAGAAGAGGATGAAGAAGAAGAGGATGAAGAAGAGGATGAAGAAGAAGAAGAGGATGATGAAGAAGAAGAGGATAAAGAAGAAGAGGAAGAAGAGGATGAAGAAGAGGAAGAAGAAGAAGAGGAAGAAGAAGAAGAGGAAGAAGAAGAAGATGAGGAAGAAGAAGAAGAAGAGGATGAAGAAGAAGAGGAAGAGGATGAAGAAGAGGATGAAGAAGAGGATGAAGAAGAGGAAGAAGAAGAGGATGAAGAAGAGGATGAAGAAGAAGAAGAGGAAGAAGAAGAGGATGAAGAAGAGGAAGAAGAAGAGGAAGAAGAAGAGGATGAAGAAGAGGAAGAAGAAGAAGAGGATGAAGAAGAGGATGAAGAAGAGGAAGACGAAGAAGTAGAAGAAGAGGATGAAGAAGAAGAGGAATTCCAGTCCGGCAAAAAGTGTCCCTGCAGAGAGCTCCACTATTTCTTTGACAGTTCCTTGACATTTATAGCGGATGCAACAATTTATCTATTTGTTTCCGAATAAAAACGTCTGCATCCTACATTGATACAAATAGATACATTGTTGCAACCGCTATAAATGTCAAGGAACTGTCAAAGAAATAGCGGAGCTCTCTGCAGGGATACTTTTTGCCGGCTGTAGAGGGGATGAAAATCGGACTATTTTTTTTTACCGTTGCTGGTAACGTCGGCCGCTTGAACGACCGATTTTTCGGTTTTTTTAAGAAAAATTGACCGATTTTCAACCCATCTATGGCCTGCATAATGCAAGCTGGTTATCTAACACATTGAATTGGGATTTGTCTTTCACAAGCTGATTGGTTGAAATGCCTGTGTAGGAAACATCAGATGGCAGCTGCCACATTCAGACACCTGAGCTGCATACTGGTTTCCAGGCAGTGATGTCACTTACGGTTCAGCTTGTTTGGTTTGGCTTTACAGCAAAGGGAGCAGCAGCTAAAGATTTGTTTGTGTTTGTCTTTGTGACAGACTGTCCTTACAGCTAAACATGAAGTTTTGTAGTTACTAAACCCACAATAGTAAAATCAGTCTGTATATGCAGTAAAGCATGCTTGTTATACTCACTGTGGAACCTAAGGGGTTAATCCTCTGCATTGTGTAAGAAGGCTGTTTGATCCTGTCTTCTCTGCCTTTCCTCTTGTTGAAATGACCACCTGATACAGACTGAACCTGTAGCCCCTCTGCACATGCTCAGCTTGGTGTGTATTGCTAGAAAGGTTTTTTTTTTTCTTGGGAGAGTGCATGTGATCAGCACAGGGCCAATCAGCACTGCCCAGACAGAGGTCAGGGGATGTCCATCCTCCTAGAGCAGAAATAAACAACTCCTACAAGCTTTAACCAGTGCTCTGCTGGACACAGACAGAAGTCACAAGACTGCTATATACTGCTGATGAGAAAAGGTATTTAGCAGTTTATATTTACTAAAATAACTGCATTTCCATGTTGTGTGTACTGTGGGAGACCAGATATAGTGAATGCAGGGTCCGGGGATTCCAGATATAGTGGATGCAGGGTCCGGGGATTCCAGATATAGTGAATGCAGGGTCTGGGGATTCCAGATATAGTGGATGCAGAGTCCGGGGATTCCAGATATAGTGAATGCAGGGTCCGGGGTTTAGTAACACTTTAACCACAGAGTGTAAACGCGTATATATGATTTCTGTATCTGATAACAGATTCTGTTTAGCCAGTCTTGTGATTTGCACACCCCTGCCACACTGCAGAGCCAGGCTCCTCTGGGCTGCCCACTGGCATGATGACCACCTCTGTGCTGGGAGCTGACACAAAGTAAACTTCCTGGCTATGCATTATAGCAGGGATGTGCATTACAAAAATGAGCTGAACATCTGAAAGTAAAGTAACAAGTAAAATGCATGTCTATAACAATCACATAATGCAATATAAAGACTTTTTTCTAATAGCACAATGAACTACATGCAAAGTCACGTTACAGTTGTTGGAAGATGTTTTATTACACAATTATGGGATTATTCAATACATTCGGCACAAGGAGATGGGCTTCACTGGAGTAGAAACAAAGTATAATGAAAGAAAATTCTTCTTTTTTTTTTTCCGTTTTGGAGTGGAGAGGGATTAGAACACCTGTCAGTTTTTATGGCTGTCTGTACCCCCCGCTAGGGAGATTCATCCTCTCTAATTTTCCTGTTTATCATTCTCATTGAGTGAAAGTAAATGTCCCAAATTTTGAATTGTGCCCAGAAAAGTAACAGAGGGGAAATCTTCCAATGGGGACACTAGCCAGAAAATAGAGAAATCTTCCAATGGGGACACTAGCCAGAAAAGTAATAGAGGAGAAATCTTCCAATGGGGACACTAGCCAGAAAAGTAATAGAGGAGAAATCTTCCAATGGGGACACTAGCCAGAAAAGTAATAGAGAGGAACTCTTCCAATGGGGACACTAGCCAGAAAAGTAATAGAGGAGAAATCTTCCAATGGGGACACTAGCCAGAAAAGTAATAGAGGGGAAATCTTCCAATGGGGACACTAGCCAGAAAAGTAATAGAGGAGAAATCTTCCAATGGGGACACTAGCCAGAAAAGTAATAGAGGGGAAATCTTCCAATGGGGACACTAGCCAGAAAAGTAATAGAAGGGAACTCTTCCAATGGGGAAACTAGCCAGAAAAGTAATAGAGGGGAAATCTTCCAATGGGGACACTAGCCAGAAAAGTAATAGAGAGGAACTCTTCCAATGGGGACACTAGCCAGAAAATTAATAGAGGAGAAATCTTCCAATGGGGACACTAGCCAGAAAATAGAGAAATCTTCCAATGGGGACACTAGCCAGAAAAGTAATAGAGGGGAAATCTTTCAATGGGGACACTAGCCAGAAAATTGAGGAGAAATCTTCCAATGGGGACACTAGCCAGAAAAGTAATAGAGGAGAAATCTTCCAATGGGGACACTAGCCAGAAAATAGAGAAATCTTCCAATGGGGACACTAGCCAGAAAAGTAATAGAGGGGAAATCTTTCAATGGGGACACTAGCCAGAAAATTGAGGAGAAATCTTCCAATGGGGACACTAGCCAGAAAAGTAATAGAGGAGAAATCTTCCAATGGGGACACTAGCCAGAAAAGTAATAGAGAGGAAATCTTCCAATGGGGACACTAGCCAGAAAAGTAATAGAGAGGAAATCTTCCAATGGGGACACTAGCCAGAAAAGTAATAAAGGGGAAATCTTCCAATGGGGACACAAGCCAGAAAAGTAATAGAGAGGAACTCTTCCAATGGGGACACTAGCCAGAAAATAGAGAAATCTTCCAATGGGGACACTAGCCAGAAAAGTAATAGAGGGGAAATCTTTCAATGGGGACACTAGCCAGAAAATTGAGGAGAAATCTTCCAATGGGGACACTAGCCAGAAAAGTAATAGAGGAGAAATCTTCCAATGGGGACACTAGCCAGAAAAGTAATAGAGAGGAAATCTTCCAATGGGGACACTAGCCAGAAAAGTAATAGAGGGGAAATCTTCCAATGGGGACACTAGCCAGAAAAGTAATAGAGAGGAAATCTTCCAATGGGGACACTAGCCAGAAAAGTAATAGAGAGGAAATCTTCCAATGGGGACACTAGCCAGAAAAGTAATAGAGAGGAAATCTTCCAATGGGGACACTAGCCAGAAAAGTAATAGAGGAGAAATCTTCCAATGGGGACACTAGCCAGAAAAGTAATAGAGGGGAAATCTTCCAATGGGGACACTAGCCAGAAAAGTAATAGAGAGGAAATAATCCAATGGGGACACTAGCGAGAAAAGTAATAGAGGAGAAATCTTCCAATGGGGACACTAGCCAGAAAAGTAATAGAGGGGAAATCTCCCAATGGGGACACTAGCCAGAAAATTAATAGAGGAGAAATCTTCCAATGGGGACACTAGCCAGAAAATAGAGGAGAAATCTTCCAATGGGGACACTAGCCAGAAAAGTAATAGAGGGGAAATCTTTCAATGGGGACACTAGCCAGAAAATAGAGGAGAAATCTTCCAATGGGGACACTAGCCAGAAAAGTAATAGAGGAGAAATCTTCCAATGGGGACACTAGCCAGAAAAGTAATAGAGAGGAAATCTTCCAATGGGGACACTAGCCAGAAAAGTAATAGAGAGGAAATCTTCCAATGGGGAAACTAGCCAGAAAAGTAATAGAGAGGAACTCGTCCAATGGGGACACTAGCCAGAAAAGTAATAGAGGAGAAATCTTCCAATGGGGACACTAGCCAGAAAAGTAATAGAGGAGAAATCTTCCAATGGGGACACTAGCCAGAAAAGTAATAGAGGGGAAATCTTCCAATGGGGACACTAGCCAGAAAAGTAATAGAGGAGAAATCTTCCAATGGGGACACTAGCCAGAAAAGTAATAGAGAGGAAATCTTCCAATGGGGACACTAGCCAGAAAAGTAATAGAGAGGAAATCTTCCAATGGGGACACTAGCCAGAAAAGTAATAGAGGAGAAATCTTCCAATGGGGACAATAGCCAGAAAAGTAATAGAGGGGAAATCTTCCAATGGGGACACTAGCCAGAAAAGTAATAGAGAGGAAATCTTCCAATGGGGACACTAGCCAGAAAAGTAATAGAGAGGAAATCTTCCAATGGGGACACTAGCCAGAAAAGTAATAGAGGAGAAATCTTCCAATGGGAACACTAGCCAGAAAAGTAATAGAGAGGAACTCTTCCAATGGGGACACTAGCCAGAAAAGTAATAGAGGGGAAATCTTCCAATGGGGACACTAGCCAGAAAAGTAATAGAGGGGAAATCTTCCAATGGGGACACTAGCCAGAAAAGTAATAGAGAGGAAATCTTCCAATGGGGACACTAGCCAGAAAAGTAATAGAGAGGAAATCTTCCAATGGGGACACTAGCCAGAAAAGTAATAGAGGAGAAATCTTCCAATGGGGACACTAGCCAGAAAAGTAATAGAGGGGAAATCTTCCAGTGGGGACACTAGCCAGAAAAGTAATAGAGGAGAAATCTTCCAATGGGGACACTAGCCAGAAAAGTAATAGAGGGGAAATCTTCCAATGGGGACACTAGCCAGAAAAGTAATAGAGGGGAAATCTTCCAATGGGGACACTAGCCAGAAAAGTAATAGAGGGGAAATCTTCCAATGGGGACACTAGCCAGAAAAGTAATAGAGGGGAAATCTTCCAATGGGGACACTAGCCAGAAAAGTAATAGAGGAGAAATCTTCCAATGGGGACACTAGCCAGAAAAGTAATAGAGAGGAAATCTTCCAATGGGGACACTAGCCAGAAAAGTAATAGAGAGGAAATCTTCCAATGGGGACACTAGCCAGAAAAGTAATAGAGGAGAAATCTTCCAATGGGAACACTAGGCAGAAAAGTAATAGAAGGGAAATCTTCCAATGGGGACACTAGCCAGAAAAGTAATAGAGAGGAAATCTTCCAATGGGGACACTAGGCAGAAAAGTAATAGAAGGGAAATCTTCCAATGGGGACACTAGCCAGAAAAGTAATAGAAGGGAAATCTTCCAATGGGGACACTAGCCAGAAAAGTAATAGAGGAGAAATCTTCCAATGGGAACACTAGGCAGAAAAGTAATAGAAGGGAAATCTTCCAATGGGGACACTAGCCAGAAACGTAATAGAGAGGAAATCTTCCAATGGGGACACTAGCCAGAAAAGTAATAGAAGGGAAATCTTCCAATGGGAACACTAGGCAGAAAAGTAATAGAAGGGAAATCTTCCAATGGGGACACTAGCCAGAAAAGTAATAGAGAGGAAATCTTCCAATGGGGACACTAGCCAGAAAAGTAATAGAGGAGAAATCTTCCAATGGGAACACTAGCCAGAAAATAAATAGAGGGGAAATCTTCCAATGGGAACACTAGCCAGAAAAGTAATAGAAGGGAAATCTTCAAATGGGGACACTAGTTCTGGAGAACTGGGGATCCTCAAGAGATTACCTTAAAGCAGGGGTCTCCAAACTATGGCCCTCGAACTGTTGAAGTACTACAAGTCCCATCATGCTCCTGCGAGTCTTGTCTGTGGCTGTCAGGAGTCTTTTAAGGCCTCATGGGACTTACAGTTCCTCAACACCTTGAGGGCCATAGTTTGGAGACCCCTGCCTTAAAGTGTTACTAAACCCACAGCAGTAAAATCAGTCTGTGCAGTAAAGCATGCTTGTTATATTCTGTTATATTCATTGTGGAACCTAAGGGGTCAATCCTCCACATTGTGTAAAAAGGATGTTTGATCCTGTCTTCTCTGATCCTCCCCTTCTTCTAGTGTCTCCCAAATATCTCCTGATAGAACAGAGGCTAGGTGCAAGCTGTACATGCTCATTTGGTATGTATTGCTAGAATTTTTTTTCTTGGGAGAGTGCATGTGGTCAGTACAGGGCAAATCAGCGCTGTCCAGGGGGTTACAGGTTCTGCATCCTCCTAGAGCAAAATGAAAACATCCTACAAGCTTTAAGATGTGCTCTGCTGGACACTGACAGAAGTCACAAGACTGCTATATACTGCTGATGAGAAAAGGTATTTAGCACTTTATATTGACTAAAGTAATTGCATTTCCATGTCCTGTGTACTGTGGGAGACCAGGTATAGTGAATGCAGGGTCCTGGGTTTAGTAACACTTTAATTTGCAGGTATTCCTCTCACTTCCTGGCTGGCTATGGGACAGGAAGAGAAGGTAATATTGCCCAATGGGACAAAGAGGGCAAAAATTAACCTTACAGGGGTTATAACCCTCCATTATGCTATCCAAAATGGGAAAAAAAAGTTTTGCCTATAGTTCCACTTTAATGGCAAACTCATGGCATGCATACACAAATGGATCATTTGCACTTGTTTGCTGTGGGCTACTGCACTACACGATACAAATTCCTCTTCACCTTCTCTAGTAGAGGCCTTTTTATTATAGCTTTAACACTGAAATCTAATAAAACATTTTTGGGGGGAGACAGCACCAACCACATCAATTACCTCGTGTCCTGTTGGCTGCTGCTAACTTGACAAATCCTCCCTTTAGTGAAGTGCTATACTTTCAGTGCTGCAGTAGCTGCAAAGGTGAAGGACCCAAGTCGTTTGCCCTCCCCTTGTCCAATCACTAAACTTCTTGTATTATTTTCCCAAAATACAGGATGTTCTGTGAATAGATGAAGTGAGAGAAGGATTGGAGGAATGACGGGATCTCTCCTCGTCCACTAACAGAACTCCCTGAATTCGGGAAAACAAAGCAAGGAGTTGTACAAATGGTTGAGAGGAAAGGTAGGGGGGGTGGCTAATGGCGGGGCCCTTAACTCTTACAACGGCAACTCTTTTTTTTGCATGAAGTGCCTGAGGTATAGGTATCCTATAGGTAGGATCCAGCTTCAAAGAAGAGAAGAGTTTTGTATCTAAACAACCCAAAACATGTAACATATCACAGCTTACTGGTCTTTGGTGGAGTGGCTGCATTCATTTTCTTTTTGTTGTGCTTTTGTTTTCTTCTGATAATCCTGCAAATAACACACTTTCTATTCCTGAGTGGCTATATCACTCCTCCACAGTATCTATGGAGGGAGCCATGGTTGTCATCCTAGGCTGGCTTGATATGGAATCCAAACATGTCTGTGTCTCTTCATTCTCATTACACGGGGAGGGGGGGTCGTTAAGACAGCTAGGAAGATAGTTAGGAAGTGACAAGGAGAAGAACACAGCATTTCCGGCAAGATCAACAGGTATTCTCTGTGCTAACAAATGTTCTTTGCTTAAAAATAGAAAATGAAGTCAGAAGGCACATTTAAGGACTGTGCTGGATACACTTCATTACAGGTAAAGTGACTGGGACTTTATTTTCACTAGTTTTCAGCCTTTAAGTTATCAGAAAAATGATCTTTGTGAAATATTAACTTTCTAAAACTAACTTGGAGTCTTCTATTTTTCTCATCACTCCTTTGCTGGACAGGGTGAGCTCAGCATGACGACGCTTCAGGCCCTCCAGTTTCTGGCGAAGCTCCTCAGTGGCATCAACCTTCTCCTCAAAGTCTCTAAGTAAGGTCTTGTTACCAAGCAGCCCACATTTTTGTTTGAGTTTCAGGTTGTCCATCCTCAAGCTGTCTCTGGCCTGCTTCGTTCTGGTTAGAATGTCTCTTTTGTGAGCCACCAAGGCCTCAATTTCCATGAGCCTGTCTTTCTGTTCTTGGTTTTCGGTCTGCACAAACTGTAGCTTCTCTTTCAGGTGAGTCAGCACTTGCACAGTGTTAGTAATCTTTTTTCTTAGTTTGAGAAGCTCCTCATTTCTCTCCTCGATCTTCTCATTGTAGGTCTGGTTTTCGATTTTAAGCTGCTCAAAGTCTATGAGGTGCAAACCTTCAGCTAGCTCCTCTTTGGAGCGCAAGGTGGACTCATGGTGATTTATCTGGTTTTTGAGTTTGATGTTCTCCAGGCGGACCTGTATTACTTCCTTCTCCTTGCGCTCTTCCTTGGCTTGGAGTTGTACTGCTTCTTGAGAAAAAGAAGATGCAGCATGCTTTCCAGCACCTCGGTTAACGACATATAGAGCGATCTTCTTCTTCTGCTCTTGGAAAGTAGCCCACTCTTTGTCCACTTGACTTACAACTTCCTGACACTGGACTCTTAGCTCTTCAATCTGCTGCTCGTGCTGGACGGTGTCTTCTTTGAACTTCTTCCTCATCTCCTCCATTGTAGCCAGGAACTTCAGGTAGCGCTGTTCTTGGTCAGAGACGTGCTTCTCAATCTCGGGCCGAGTGTCTTCTCCTTTCTTGCGTCGGAAGTACTCATAGAGTTTGTGTTGGAGCTGAGAGTTCTGCTGCTGGACCTTTTCCTTTTCTGAAAGCAGTGCATGGTACTGTTGGATAAGAGCTTCCCGGACCTCTTCATCTTCATTTGGGTCATCTGAACTGTATTGGGGTTCAGCGTCTTGCCCCCATTGTTTGTGCTCTTCTTGGAGTTTAGGTTCTTCATTCTCCCGGGCTTCTTGGGTGTTGTCCTGCCCCTCAGGGGGCTCACTAGGCGTTTCCTGATATCTAGCTGTGCCTGGACTCTCAAGGTCTGCACCATCAGTCAAATTCAGCTCCTCCTCCTCAGCGGTTGTGTCAAGTTTAGCAATTTCCAATTCTTCCGATGAGGTATTCTCCTGATCAATGGTAGACTTTCCCTCCTCCACCCCTTCCTCTGCTCCCATTGACTCCCTGGAGACAGGTTCTTTTGCCATTTCTGGATCAGTGGTACCAGGCTCTCCAGTAGTCACATCAGTAGCATCACCTTCCTGATTGGAGTTCTGTTCTAGGGCAGTCTCCAGATTGGCGGTACCAGGCTCCCCAGCAGTTACGTCAATGGTGTCACCTTCCTGATTGGCGGTTTGGTTTCCTGTGGTGCCAGGCTCTCCAGCAGTCACTTCAAAGGTGTCGCCCTCCTGACTGGCAGTGTCAGGCACTCTAACAGTCACATCAACTGAGCCACTCTCCCCATTGGTGGTTCCAGGCTCTCCGACAGTCACGTCAACTGAGCCACTCTCCCCATTGGTGGTTCCAGGCTCTCCAACAGTCACGTCAACTGAGCCACTCTCCCAATTGGTGGTTCCAGGCTCTCCAACAGTCATGTCAACTGAGCCACTCTCCTGATTGGTGGTGCCAGGCTCTCCGACAGTCCCATCAACTGAGCCACTCTCCCCATTGGTGGTGCCAGGCTCTCCAACAGTCCCATTAATGGAGCCACGCTCCTGATTGGTGGTGCCAGGCTCTCCGACAGTCCCATTAATGGAGCCACGCTCCTGATTGGTGGTGCCAGGCTCTCCGACAGTCCCATTAATGGAGCCACGCTCCTGATTGGTGGTGCCAGGCTCTCCGATAGTCCCATTAATGGAGCCACGCTCCTGATTGGTGGTGCCAGGCTCTCCGACAGTCCCATTAATAGAGCCAATCTCCTGATTGGTGGAAGCAGCAATGTCAGGCTGTCTTGGAGTCTCCTCACTGCTGTCATGTCCTCTGTCAGTCTCTTGGTCAATGGTACCATGCTCTCTGTTAGCCTCCCGACCGGTAACAGCCGCTGGCCCATTTCTCTCCTCTCCGGTACCGGACTCTGGAGTCTGCATAGCTTTCCTTCAAAGCTCACCACGTCTGTATCAAGGCGTCTGTGGGGTCTCCATGGAGACGGCGGGCGGCACCAGCAAAGCCGACGATTGCAGTCACCCCGCCTCCCCTCCAATCGCATGACGGCCGCGCGACCCCAGCCTATCATACACCGAGACGGCGCGCTCCCGCCTCGGACGCATGCGCAGTCGAGGGCGCGCTGGGCGGGGTTTCGTGGGATCGAGCTTCCCAACAACAGCAGCTCCAGCGGCCCAAAATGGCGGACCTGGGCAAGAAGTACTGCGTCTACTGCCTGGCCGACGTGACCAACCTGCGCCTCCGCTGCACGGAATGCCAGGACATCGAGCTGTGCACCGAGTGCTTCTCGGCGGGCGCGGAGATCGGCAACCACCGGCGGTGGCACGGGTACCAGCTGGTGGACGGCGGCCGATTCACGCTATGGGGCCCTGAGGCGGAGGGGGGCTGGACGAGCAGGGAAGAGCAGCTGCTGCTCGATGCCATCGAACAGTTCGGTTTCGGCAATTGGGTGAGCTCGTAGTGCTGAGGGGGGAAGGAAGGGACTGCAATTCCCAGCATGCCTTGCGGCCGGGGGGAGGGGCAGTCAGGAAAGGGACACCTATGGGGCTGAAATAGAAACTGCCTGTTGTGCCTTTTGGCTTTTTGCTACAATAGTGCCTAGAACCCCCAAACATCATATATTTTCTGAAAGCAGAGGCCATGGACAATACAATGGTGGTTGTTGTAAGGTATTCAGCCTTTTACAAACAAATACAGTTCCATGAATGTCAGCGCACAGTAATGCAATATAATACCCAATGTTCTAGAATATTGTAACATCAAACTTGCCAGGATGTAAAATGGCGCATCCGTGTGTAAGGGCGACACGCTGCAGTACCTACAATTGCCCATAGGTGACACTTCACAGCTTTCCCAGGTTACCAGTCTAGAGGTAAACCTGCGCTTTGGCCCGGCCATTGTTGCTCTCACTTCAACGTTCTTAGCAATACCGCACATGCGTGGTGCAGTCGCTGTTTACATGTGTGCGGAACCTTTGCATTTGCACATGGGGGGGGTGATTTTAATCACGTGTCGACAACCAACAGCAAATTTAATGCTGGCAGGGGGCTCCCCCAGGCACCCCCACGTGCCAGCACTGCAAGCACCCCCTGGTGCAATGTTCAACCGCTGTGTCCAGTTAGTTGTCTTGCTCGGTAGCGGGCCTCTGTGAGCGGCCAAGATACCATGTGATCGCTGTGCAGTCATATCGTAAACAATAGTTATGAATGGAATTCATTCATGACATGGTTGATTACTACTATGTGATCTGTGATTGGTCACCAACGATCACATTACCTGGGCCAGTCATAGCACCATTTACCATGTGATAGCAGTGGCCAATTACAGCTACCCTTTACCACGTGATAGCCGTGGGGCAATCACAGCTACCCTTTACCACGTGATAGCCGTGGGGCAATCGCAGCTACCCTTTACCACGTGATAGCCGTGGGGCAATCGCAGCTACCCTTTACCACGTGATAGCCGTGGGGCAATCGCAGCTACCCTTTACCACGTGATAGCCGTGGGGCAATCGCAGCTACCCTTTACCACGTGATAGCCGTGGGGCAATCGCAGCTACCCTTTACCACGTGATAGCCGTGGGGCAATCGCAGCTACCCTTTACCACGTGATAGCCGTGGGGCAATCGCAGCTACCCTTTACCACGTGATAGCCGTGGGGCAATCGCAGCTACCCTTTACCAAGTGATAGCCGTGGGGCAATCGCAGCTACCCTTTACCAAGTGATAGCCGTGGGGCAATCGCAGCTACCCTTTACCAAGTGATAGCCGTGGGGCAATCGCAGCTACCCTTTACCAAGTGATAGCCGTGGGGCAATCGCAGCTACCCTTTACCAAGTGATAGCCGTGGGGCAATCGCAGCTACCCTTTACCAAGTGATAGCCGTGGGGCAATCGCAGCTACCCTTTACCAAGTGATAGCCGTGGGGCAATCGCAGCTACCCTTTACCAAGTGATAGCCGTGGGGCAATCGCAGCTACCCTTTACCAAGTGATAGCCGTGGGGCAATCGCAGCTACCCTTTACCAAGTGATAGCCGTGGGGCAATCGCAGCTACCCTTTACCAAGTGATAGCCGTGGGGCAATCGCAGCTACCCTTTACCAAGTGATAGCCGTGGGGCAATCGCAGCTACCCTTTACCAAGTGATAGCCGTGGGGCAATCGCAGCTACCCTTTACCAAGTGATAGCCGTGGGGCAATCGCAGCTACCCTTTACCAAGTGATAGCCGTGGGGCAATCGCAGCTACCCTTTACCAAGTGATAGCCGTGGGGCAATCGCAGCTACCCTTTACCAAGTGATAGCCGTGGGGCAATCGCAGCTACCCTTTACCAAGTGATAGCCGTGGGGCAATCGCAGCTACCCTTTACCAAGTGATAGCCGTGGGGCAATCGCAGCTACCCTTTACCAAGTGATAGCCGTGGGGCAATCGCAGCTACCCTTTACCAAGTGATAGCCGTGGGGCAATCGCAGCTACCCTTTTTACCACGTGATAGCCGTGGGGCAATCGCAGCCACCCTTTTTACCACGTGATAGCCGTGGGGCAATCGCAGCCACCCTTTTTACCACGTGATAGCCGTGGGGCAATCGCAGCCACCCTTTTTACCACGTGATTGCCGTGGGGCAATCGCAGCCACCCTTTTTACCACGTGATTGCCGTGGGGCAATCGCAGCCACCCTTTTTACCACGTGATTGCCGTGGGGCAATCGCAGCCACCCTTTTTACCACGTGATTGCCGTGGGGCAATCGCAGCCACCCTTTTTACCACGTGATTGCCGTGGGGCAATCGCAGCCACCCTTTTTACCACGTGATTGCCGTGGGGCAATCGCAGCCACCCTTTTTACCACGTGATTGCCGTGGGGCAATCGCAGCCACCCTTTTTACCACGTGATTGCCGTGGGGCAATCGCAGCCACCCTTTTTACCACGTGATAGCCGTGGGGCAATCGCAGCCACCCTTTTTACCACGTGATAGCCGTGGGGCAATCGCAGCCACCCTTTTTACCACGTGATAGCCGTGGGGCAATCGCAGCCACCCTTTTTACCACGTGATAGCCGTGGGCCAATCACAGCCACCCTTTACCACGTGATAGCTGTGGGCCAATCACAGCATCACAATAGTAATGACTGGTGTATGAAAACCATTCATGACAGTTCAAACAATTGCTGTTGCAGTGATCATCATTGTAACAAGCAAACAAAAAATAAAATCCCTGATCCACCCCCTCTCCTGCCTTCCCCAACGTAGTACTATCCTGATGACAGGTTTTTTTTTGTTTTTTTTTACACAATTACAAAATTGATTTAATTTAAAAAAATATTTTTTTTTTTACATACTGTCGCCAGTCAGTATTTTCTGAAAGGCATAGTGAGTCTTTTGAAAATAGAATTTTTTGCCAAATGTTTTTTGGAAAATGCAGGAAAGAAAATGAAAATATATACATATTCATACATGTTGATTTAATAAGCAATTTCTAACACAAAGCATAGACATACTTAGTATTACACCCCAAAATACTTTTTGCTATGCCTCCTGAGCATGGGCATATCACATGTGTGAGACTTTTTACTGCTCAACCACACTGAGGGGCTCAGAATCCAAGTAGCACCTTCAGGCTTTTTAGTGGCATAAATTACACATCAAATGAACAAATGTCTTTACCATGTGATAGCTGTGGGCCAATCACAGCATCACAATGGTAAACCATGAGTCATGTATGAAAACCATTCATGACAGCTCAAACAATTGCTGTTGCAGTGATCATTCTAACAAGCAAACATAAAGCAAAATCCCTGATTTTCCCCCCTTCCCCAAAGTGGTACTACCCTGATGACCGCGTGTGTGTGCGTGTGCGCGTGTGTGTAAAAAAACAAAAACAAAATTGATTTAAAAAAAAACGTTATTTTTACATACTGTCGCCAGTCATTTTCTGAAAGGCATAGTGAGTCTTATGAAAATATCATTTTTTTGCCAACTGTTTTTTGGAAAATGCAGGAAAGAAAATGAAAATGTGATATTTTTACACAAAGTTGTTGATTAATAAGCTATTTCTAACACAGAGTATAGACATACTTAGTATTACACCCCAAAATTTATTCTGTTCTACCTCCTGAGCATGGGCATACCACATGTGTGAGACTTTTTATTGCCCAACCACACTGAGGGGCTCAAAATCAAAGTAGTACCTTCAGGCTTTCTAGGGGCATAAATTACACATCAAATGTCCTGAGTATAATATTTTTGCAGGCCCTGGAGCACCAAGCCAGTGCAAACACCAACAAAATGACAACGTTTTGAAACGCAAACAACCGAACATATTTTTTAAGAGGCATGTTGAATCTTTTGAAGACTTAATTTTTTGCCAAATATTTTTTGAAAATGCAGGAAGAAGATGAAAATAATTTTTTTCACAAAGTTGTCAATTTAATAAGATATATGTCACATACAGCATGGGTATACCTAGAATTACAACCCAAAACACATTCTTCTACTCCTTCCCAATATGGCAATCCCACATGTGTGAGACTTTCAGTGTCTGGACTGATTATGTACTGGATGTTGTATCTTGTGTATCACACACATCAACCAATTGTATCAAAACCAATGTACTGTAACGATGGCCTCCTGTGAGAATGGTTAGGGAATATAGGTTAGTGTAGTGTCCTTGTTCCTAAAAGCCAAGCATGCCTAGCCTACTATTTGGCTGCCCCCAGGAATGCCATATTCACTGACCGGGCAGTACAGGCAGCTGAAAAAAGGAAGAACAAGAGTTCCTGAGGTTTCAGGAGAGCAGTTTTCTGCAGGGGGTGGCTGGGACTGTTGTCTCACAAGAACATAGTCAGTTGGACGTGCAGAGGGACCAGTTCAGAGACATGGTCAGAAAACAGGCAAAGGATCAGACCAGGGAGAAATGTGGTCAGTAGACAGGCCAGGGTCATTACAGGTGGCAGGCAGAGACAACCCTGCAATGTGGCGGTGATGAGAAACATTGTTGCTGACTGCTCTGGTCTGGTGCCACTGGGAACTAGTGTGGCGGCGGTCAGGAACTCTGCTGCTGACTTATACTGGTCAGATGACACTGGGACTGGTGTGGTGACAACCAGGGACACTGTTGTTGGCTTACACTGGTGTAGTGACTGCAACTGGTGTGGAAGTGACCAGAGACAATATGACTGGTGCAGTGTTGATAGAAACAATGACTGGCAGCACTGGTTTGGTGGCGGTGATCAGAAGTAATGGCTGGTGGCACTGATTTACAGTGATGTTAGAGCAGCCAGCCATTGTACATCATCACCGCCATAGCAGTACAATGACACACACACTGCTCAAAAAAATTAAAGGAACACTTTTTAATCACAAGTATAGCATCAAGTCAATTAAACTCCTGGGATATTGATCTGGTCAGTTAAGTAGCAGAGGGTGTTGTTAATCAGTTTCAGGTGCACTAGATGGACCACAATGAGACGACTCCCAAAGAAGGTATGGTGTAACAGGTGGAGGCCACACACATTTTTTTCCCTACTCATCTTTTCTGGCTATTTTTCACTAGTCTTGCATTTGGTAGGGTCAGTGTCACTACTGGTAGCATGAGGCCATACGTGGACCCTACAGAGGTTGCACAGGCAGTCCCAACTCCTGCAGGATGGCACATCAATACGTGCCATTGCCAGAAGGTTTGCTGTGTCTCCCAGCACAGTCTCAAGAGCATGGAGGAGATTCTGGGAGATGGGCGGTTACTCTAGGAGAGCTGGACAGGGCTGTAGAAGGTCCTTATCCCATCAGCAGGACCAGTATCTGCTCCTTTGTGCAAGGAGGAACAGGATGAGCACTGCCAGAACCCTACAAAATGACCTCCAGCAGGCCACGGGTGTGAATATCTCTAACCAAACAATCAGAAACAGACTTCATGAGGGTGGCCTGAGAGCCCGACGTTCTCAAGTGGGCCCTGTGCTTACTGCCCGGCACCATAGAGCTCGATTAGCATTTGCCATTGAACACCAGAACTGTCAGGTTCGCAACTGACACCCTGTGCTTTTCACAGATGAGAGCAGGTTCACCCTGAGCACATGTGACAGACGTGAAAGGGTCTGGAGAAGCCGTGGAGAACGTTATGCTGCCTGTAACATCGTTCAGCATGACCGTTTTGGTGGTGGGTCAATGATGGTCTGGGAAGGCATATCCATGGAGGGACACACAGACTTCTACAGGCTAGACAATGGCACCCTGACTGCCATTAGGTATCGGGATGAAATCCTTGGACCCATTGTCAGACCCTACGCTGGTGTAGTGGGTCCTGGTGCACGACAATGCCTGGTCTCATGTGGCAAGAGTATGCAGGCAGTTCCTGGAGGATGAAGGAATTGATACCATTGAATGGCCCCCACGCTCGCCTGACCTAAATCCAATAGAACTCCTCTGGGATATCATGTCTCGGTCCATCCGAGGATGCCAGGTTTCACCTCAGACTGTCCAGGAGCTCAGTGATACCCTGGTCCTGATCTGGGAGGAAATACCCCAGGACACCATCCGTCGTCTCATTAGGAGCATGCCCCGACGTCAGGCATGCATACAAGCACGTGGGGGCCATACAAACTACTGAGTACCATTTTGAGTTGCGGCAATGAAATTTCAATAAAATGGACTAGCCTGTTTCACAATTTTTTCACTTTGATTTTCGGGGGGTCTTTGAATTCAGTCCTCTTTAGGTTGATAATTTTCATTTCCATCAAACGACAGGGCATCCTTACATTCCTAACACATAGTCCATATCAGTATAGATATCCAGCATGTTTTTCCCAATTTGAAATCTGATGTGTTTTCAAAGTGTTCCTTTAATTTTTTTGGTGTGTGTATGTATGTATGTATGTATGTATATAATAAATTTATTATACACACACCCACACGGGGATGCAAGCGTGGTGGTACTACATGCAGTAGTAAGTGGCAAGTGTGTCCTATTACTGATAGGCAACGTACATGTCTCAGGCCAGTCCAGTGACCGTTAATCAAGATGGCTGACAGCAGTGTTAGTGCATGCATGGAACAGCGTGTGGTGAAGTTTGTGAATGATGGCGTAAAACCTGCGGCTATCTACAGAAGACTTCAAGCACAACATGTTTATGCACATTTGTTGTTTTTCTCACCCAATCGCTCCTCTCCTGAATGCAAAAGTGATGTTTTTCATTTTTTAGCCTCTAAATGCCCCATGCCTGTAAACATCTTTAGATTGGTCCATATATGATTGGACACAGGCACAATTTTAGATTTTTCAGGTATTTACCAAAACATATTCAAGCTATAGTTACATAATGGATATGGGCTGAACGTGCACACTCTCAGGTTTCATTTGAGGGTATGTACATCCAAATTGGAGGAAAGGTTTAGGAATTACAGCTCTTAAGAGTAGCCATCCCCCATTTTTCAAGGGACCAAAAGTAATTGGACAATTGAATCAAAAGTTGTTTTATGGCTGGGTGTTGGCTACACCTTTTATTATTTCTTCATCCGTTAGCAGGTAAAAGGTCTGGAGTTGATTCTAAGTGTGGTATCTGCATTTGGAATCTGTTGCTGTGAACCTACATCATACGTTCAAAGGAGCTGTGCATGCAAGTGAAACAAGCCATTGTAAGGCTTCAAAAATGAAACAAATCCATCAGAGATAGCAGCAACATTAGGAGTTGCCAAAGCAACCGCTTGGTACATTCTGAGGAAAGAAGAACACACTGGTGAGCTCCGCAACATAAAAAGGCATGGACGTCCACAGAAGATAACAGTGGTGGATGATCGCAGGATCCTCTCTATGGTAAAGAAAACCCCATTCTCAACATCCAGACAAGTGAAGGACACTCTCTAGGAGGTTGGCATATCATTGTCAAAGTCTACAATCAAGAGAAGACTTCATGAGAGCAAATACAGAGGGTTCACCACGAGGTGCAAACCATTCATAAGCCTGAAGAATAGAAAAGCCAGATTAGACTTTGCCAAAAAACATCTAAAAAAGCCAGACCAGTTCTGGAAAAGCATTATTTGGACAGATGAAACTAAGATTAATCTGAACCAGAATGACGGGAAGAAAAAAGTGTGGAGAAGGCTTGGAACAACTCATGATCCAAAGCACACAACGTCATCTGTAAAACATGGTGGAGGCAGTGTGATGGCATGGTCATGCATGGCTTCCAGTGGCACTGGGTCATTGGTGTTTATTGATGATGTGACAGAAAAGGGGTGGGCAAACTACGGCTCTCCAGCTGTTGCAGGACTACAAGTTCCATCATGCCTCTGCAAGTCGTAACTGTCAGTTTTGTAATGTTGCAATGACTCATGGGAAATGTAGTTCCACAACAGCTGGAGAGCCGCGGTTTGCCCACCCCTGTGACAGAAGCAGCCGGATGAATTCTGCAGTGTTTAGAGAGAGATTGTCAGCTCAGATTCAGCCAAATGCAGCAAAGTTGATTGGACGGCGCTTCACAGTACAGATGGACAATGATCCAAAAAACACTGCAAAAGAAACCCAGGAGCTTTTGAAGGAAAAGAAGTGGAATATTCTGCAATGACTGAGTCAACCACCTGATCTCAACCCAATTGAGCATGCATTTCACTTGCTGAAGGCAAAACTAAAGGCAGAAAGACCCACAAACAAAGAACAACTGAAGACAGCTGCAGTCAGAGCCTGGCAAAGCATCAGAAAGGAGGAAACCCAGTCTTTGGTAATGTCCATGGGTTCCAGACTTCAGGCAGTCATTGCCAGTAAAGGATTCTCAACAAAATATTAAAAATGAACATTTTATTTATGATTATATTCATTTTTCTAATAACTTTTTGAGCCCCTGAAAAAGGAGGGACTGTGTATTAAAATAGTTGCAGTTCCTAAAATTTGTACTTGAGATTTATGTTTAGCCCCTTGAATTAAAGCTGAAAGTCTGCACTTCAAATTCATTTGGATTGTTTTGTTTTAATTTTATTCTGGTGACATACAGAGCCAAAAGTATGTAAATTGTGCCTGTGTCCAAATATATATGGACCTAACTGTATGTGTGCTTGGACACACAGGCTAGCATAGAGAGGCGTTTCAAGGCAAAAAAAAAAAAACCCATGTGCTTGTATTGCAGCTTCTTTTGACATCCAGTGTGCATAAGGCCTTAAAGCACATTAAAGACAAAACCCTTTATTTTTTTTTTCCCCCGATAGGATGAAAAGGTGTTTTAATCCCTCTCAACTGTCAGCTTTTTATGGCTCTCTGTGCCCCTGTTGAGATCTGTGTTGCCTCTGTACTTTGGGGTGATGTTCAAAATTAATGTCGCCCCAATGGGCAAACATGTGTCAATTCACATACATGTTCTGAGTTAGTGAATCTTCTAAACATTGGCGCAAAAGACAACCAGGCAACTAGCATTTTCAGAATGTCTGTTCAAAAATTAAAATTAAAGTGGAGCTCCACCCAAAAGGGGAAGTTCCGCTTTAAGCCTTTATCCCCCGTTCCCCATTAACCACCTCCCGTCCGGCCGGACGGTGGCAGTGCAGGGGCGGCTGTTTATAAACAGTCTCCCCGCCCCCTGCATGTGCGCGCACCCTGGGAGCGCAGCACTGCGATCCGGTGCCCGCTGTGTCCTCCGGACACAGTGGAACACCGATCGTCGTACGCAGACCTCTGTGCGAGGTCCCGATCATTGGCCAATCCGTGATCACATGCAGAGTAGTAAGCAAGATGTCACTTCTGACATCATTGCTTACTACATGTGAAATCTGTGAATGATCACAGAGATCATATGGTACAAGGCTATTCACAACAGCCTTGTACCATGTGACAAGCTGTGACCAATCACAGCTCGCACAGTATTTCTCAATGGCTGCAAGAATGTAGCCAGAGAGGAGAAATGATTGCTTTTACAGCCTTTATGGGTCTAAAAGCAATCAGTGTGAAAAAAAAAAATGTTAATCACCCCCCACAAGTAGTAAAATTATAAATTTTGGTTATAAACTAATTTGGGTTATAATATAATTTTTTTTTTTTTTATGATGAAATATTATTTGCAAAATTTTATAAGAAAAACACTTTTTTTTTTTTTCCAAAATTTTTGGATTTATACATTTATATAGCAAAATAAACAAAATCCCAGCGGTGAATAAATACCACCAAAATAAAGCTTTATCTGTCTCAAAAAATGCTAAATAATTCATATGGGTACAGTGTTGCATGACCGCGCAATTGTCATTCAAAGTGTGACAGCACTGAAAATTGGCCTGGACAGGAAGGGGGTAAAAGTGTCCGGACTTGAAGTGGTTAAGGATTGGCACCTTGGGGAGCGGTTTCCCGAATTTGACAGGTGCTTGCTCCCACTTCCGATGCAATCGCCTAGGCAGTGGAAGTTGTCCTACAGTTTTTGTAGCTGCTGACATTTTATTTATTTTTTTCAGGTGGAACTCCACTCTTAAGGTTCTGCTTTAAACAGTGAAAGATAGTGAGCTGAAGCAGTGTCAGCTCAACAGTGCCTCCTATTAGTGCTGCCTATCGGTGAAGGAGTAAAATGACCTGTTTGCAAAATTTTATAATGGAAACAAAGAAAAACTTGAATTTTTGCGCTATAAAAAAGAAAAAGCAAAAATAAGTTTTTCTTTGTTTCCATTATAAAATTTTGCAAACAGGTCATTTTACTCCTTCACCGATAGGCAGCACTAATAGGAGGCACTGTTGAGCTGACACTGCTTCAGCTTCTATCTTTCACTGTTTAAAGCAGAACCTTACTTAAAAGTGGAGTTCCACCTGAAAAAAATAAAGTGTTAGCAGCTACAAAAACTGTAGGACAACTTCCACTGCCTAGGCGATTGCATTGGAAGTGGGAGCAAGTACCTGTCAAATTCGGGTATCCGCTCCCCAAAAAGGTGCCAATCCTTAACCGTTTCAATACCGTGCAATTTTACACCTTCCTGCCCAGCCCAGTTTTCAGGTTTCAGCGCTCTCACACTTTGAATGACAATTGCGCGGTCATACAACATTGTACCCAAACTAAAATTTGATCATTTTCTTCACACAACTAGAGCTTTCTTTTGGTGGTATTTAATCACCGCTGGGGTTTTTATTTTTTGCTAAATTAACAAAAAAAGACCAAAAATTTTGAAAAAAAAACAAATTTTTCTTTGTTTCTGTTATAAAAGTTTACAAATAAATAATTGTTCTTCATAAATTTACTCCGAGATGTATTCTGCTACATGTCTTTGGTGAAAATAACCCAAATTAGGATGTATTTTTTAGTTTGTAGGAAAGTTATAGAGTTCACAAACTATGGGATAGATCTGAATATTGATCAATCCTGAAGTACTGACGGCCAATCTAATATCTTGAGGTCCAAGAATGTCAGAACAGTACAGATATCCCCCAAATGACCCCTTTTTGCAGAGTAGACAGTCCGACGTACTTCATAAGAGGCATGGCGAGTTTTTTGAAGTTGTATTTTTTTGTCATAATTTTTCAGAAAATGAAAAAATAAAAAAAATTATTTTCACTATTTTTTTTACATACTGTCACCAGTGCAGTAAAGCATCATCATATAACTGGCATGGCGGTGAACAGCGACACTGACTGGTGACAGTATGAAAAAAAATATATATATATTTTATTTTATTTTTTTTATTATATTTAATTTTTTATTACATTTTTTTTATTTTTTTTAAGATTTTTTTTTCATATTTTACTATGACCAAAATAGTACAATGTTACCATAGTAACACTGTACTACTTTGGGGAAGTGATCAGTATTTTTTTTTTTTTTTCTTTTACACAATTTGCTTATAGCAAAGAATTACTTTGCTATAAGCAAGCATTTACCTGAATGAAATCGATTCATTCAGCTTTTTTTTTTTTTTTTTTTTGTGCTTAGCTGTGATTTGGTCACAGCTAATCACATGACATGTGCATGTGATTAGCTGTGACCATTCACAGCTAGGCACTAGTATACAATGGATGGCATCATGAATGAAGCCATCCATTGTATACAACTGTCATGTGACCTGCTGTGATTGGTCACAGCAGGTCACATGGTACCGGCAACGGGAGCCGGTACTCAGATCTGTCATCGGCCGTGTCCGAGGTGCACGGGCGGTGACAGATCGCACTGCTGCGTCGCTCTGCAACCGCGCAAACCGCGCATGTGCGGGAGCACGCCAAATGGCGTGCACCCGGAAAGCTGCAGCGCTTTTCAAGCCGCCAAACGGCCATTGGCTAACCACTTCAAGTCCGGACACTTTTACCCCCTTCCTGTCCAGGCCAATTTTCAGCGCTGTCGCACTTTGAATGATAATTGTACAGTCATGCAACACTGTACCCATATGAACTCTTTAGCATTTTTTTCCACACAAATAGAGCCTTCTTTTGGTGGTATTTAATCACCTCTGGGTGTTTAATTTTTGCGCTATAAAAAAGAAAACATTTTGAAAATATAAAAAACAACACCCAGAATTGATTAAATACCACCAAAAGAAGGCTCTATTTGTGTGGAAAAAATGCTAAAAAGTTCATATGGGTACAGTGTTGCATGACTGTACAATTATCGTTCAAAGTGTGACAGCGCTGAAAACTGAAATTTGGCCTGGGCAGGAAGGGGGTATAAGTGCCCAATAGGCAAGTGATTAAATGGATTTGCAGTATTTAGTGTTTTAGGTCCTGCTACAGCTCACAGTCAGTAGCAGGTGACTGATGCAGGTTAATAATATGTAAATGTGTTGGAAAACTTTATCCAGTTTGTTTTTTGATTGGACAGTTTGGCAACATCTTTTTATTCCTTTGAAGGAGCCAACTGTTCTAAAAACAACATCTATCATCCCTTGGTCAGCTTGAGGTGTTGACCTTTTGTCATGAATAGACTTCTCCATTCAAAGGAAGCTATTCATAAGACAAAGACTTAGCTGGCTAGAGGTCTTCTAGTAATTGTTGGAAGCTACATGGTGCTTGCTGAGAAGTAAACCACAGCACAGTATTGACAGCTGGCTAATAGTAAAATGTGTGGTTCTTTCTACAGATTCAGGGTGTTTTTTAAATGGCCCATCTGTCTACATGCCAATTGACCCCAAGGTGATAGCACAGATTTAGGGCTGTGGTTCTTTCTTTATTGTTAGTGTTGATGTCATAATTTTAGTTCTTTTTTTTTTTTGAGCAGATGAAATGGGTAGAATTATCATGGTCAGAGTATTATGAGGACAATAGTCGTGTTAAGTTCTTGGTCAGGTATGGGGTTAGGTTCAGTGTTATATTAACTCAGTGTTACCTTTTTCGGGTGCTTTACTTTTTTTCAACATGAATGGGTAGACCCTTTTTATGGAAGCTAACTTTATTATGGCAGAATAGTAACATTAATTTTATGAGGTTGTTTAGAGCCATTGGTGGTCATCTTGGTAAATAACTGTGGGGCTTTTCAGTATGCCCAGGAGGGCACACAATAGCTTAGTAGTTGTACATTTAGTATAATTATTACATCACACAGTCACACACCCAGGAAGAAATAATACATTTTTCTAAAATGCCAATGTAATGTTGAGATTAACTAGTGACATTTTTACAAGTTTACATTCTGAAATGTGCTACTCTTTTTTTCACATAAATGTGATCCAAAGCATCTAAGGTTTTTGTTGGACTGGATTTTTTTTCCTAACTGATTTAATCACTTTTCTGCCCTGCCAATAGGAAAATGTTGGCCGGACAGGACTCTCATCGATCCGAGAGGGCGTCATATGACTTCCTTCCCAGATCGCTCCTTGCGCGTGCCCGCAGGGCCAAGCTGTGGCGAGATCTGTCACCGACTGTGTACCTTGGACACAGCCGAAGATAGATCTGTGTACCGGCCCCGTTGCCAGTACCATGTGACCTGCTGTGACCAATCACAGCAGGTCACATGACAGTTGTAAACAATGGATGACTTCCTTTCATACCATCCAGTGTATCTAGCTGTGAATGGTCACATGCACAGGCTGGGCCAATCACAGCCCATCTGTGGCGTGTGATTAGCCGTGGCCAATCACAGCTAATCGCAACAAAAAAACCTGAATGAATCGATTTTCATTCAGTTAAATGCTTTCTTATAGCAATTATTTGCTATAAGTAATCCAAATTGTGTTTTTAAAAAAAAAAATGATCACTTCCCCAAAGTAGTACAATGTTACTATGGTAACATTATACTACTTTGGTCATAGTGTAATATGAAAAAAGTAATAAAAAAATTTGAATAAAAATGTTTCCTTTTTTTCATGCTGTCACCAGTCAGTGTCCCTGATCACTGCCACACCAGTTATATGATGACGCTGTATTGCCAATCCTTTCGGCAATATAATGTGTGTCAGTTTTGCTCTAGCCTCAGGATTAAGAAGAGTTGCTGTGATGTGCTTACAAGTCGCGTTCACCCTTGGTAGCACAATATCTGTGTATCACACGTCCCTAAGTTGGATGTGAAGTTGAGGCCTCGGTACATTTGCATTCCCAAGTGTGGGCACTCTCCAGATGCGAAAGAGGGTTTTTTTGATTAGTAAAGTGGATTTACAGTGATCTTTAACCACTTAAAATCTGGACACTTTCACCCCCTTCCAATCCAGGCCAATTTTTGGAATTGGGGAGTTGAATGACAATTGCACAGTCATGCACTGTATCTAAATTAAATTTTTCCTTTTTTTCACACAAATGGAGCTTTCTTTTGGTGGTATTTGATCATCACTCTGTTTTATTTGTTGGTATATAAATGGAAAAAATACCAACATTTTTTGAAGAAAACATTTTTTTTTGCTTAGTTTGTTATAAAATTTTGCAAATAAACCTTTCTTCATAAATTTAGTCCAAAATGTATTCTGCTACATTTTGGGGGTAAAAATAGCCCAAAACAGTGTATATTATTTAGTCTGTGTGAAAATTAGAGTCTACAAACTATGTGAATTTTATATCTGAAAATTGATCAGTTGAGACCCTAAAATACCAGACGCTGGTGTATGATGTATGGCGATGATCAGGATGCTGGTTTGGGGTATAGTGTTAATCAGGACGCGAGTATAGCTGTGATCCGGACACTGGAAGGACATATGGGGTGTTCAGGATATTGGTATGGAGGTGATGATGGCGCTGGTATAGCGTATGGCGGTGTTCAGGACATTGGTATGGTGTGTGGAGGTGTTTTTGTGAGTACTGGGACAGGTGACAGGTGCTGGCTGCATATTTTTAGGACTACATTGGGGCAGTGATCGGGGACTCTGGGGCTGGCTGACACTGCAGTCCTGTGAGTGTAGAAGCAACCTGACATTCTGCTGTACACTCACAAGCTGCAACATCGCTTCTCTCTGCTCACACTGAGAGCTGAGAGAACCGATGCTTACTTTCACTTGGTATTGTTTACTATGTGATTGCTGTGATTGGGCACAGAAATCACATGGGACAATACCATGTGGCTACCCAGACACAGCGGTAATGTCCAGTGGTGACACGTGGACCACTGGACACCCAGGTGCCCGCTCTCGGTGAGCTGCGTAGGAGCCTCTGATGCAGGCTGGCGTACAAGTACGTTAGCCCACATTGGTGCTGCTTCCCGTCCACCATCTATAGGCAATGGGTGGACGGGAAACAGTTAGTCTTGCTTTACATTTATCAAGACACTAATTCCAAACAAGTGTGCAGGTCAGGTGTTCAGGTCTGCATACTTAAACTACATTCACTGATCTAGAATATGTAGTGATGCAAGGAAAAAAAATGGTCAAAAATAAGTTGGCAATACCAACTCCCATATTTCTATTGTGACACATCCCCTTTCACACCTGTCTGGTCCCTTGTGGTGTGCTAATGCAAGTTATCCCTTCCATTGTCTTAAGACAAGACCATTCATCTGAAGAGGCACCACAATGGATCTTTAGCCTGACATGTCTTTTTTTTTTTTTTTTTTCCCCACACACAATGCACCATAGTACATAACTTTGCATGGTGTTGTGTTCTGCAACTCATGTTCCTTTTGGTGCATTGGGATGTTTATCACAAATAATGGCACAACAATGCACGTAAAGTGTGCTTGGACATTATTTTTTAACACAAAGTGGGAAATGAAGGAATAATTTTTAGGGATGACGTGTACTGTTTTAAGTACTTGGTAGCGTCAGAGCAGGAACCTCCACCTCCATGCTGAGACTGCACCATTTACAAATTAAGTTTTCTTTAATATATTTTATTCTTTCTTCTCAGGAGGATATGGCTGCACATGTGGGTGCCAACCGAACTCCCCAGGAAGTGATGGAACACTATGTCAGCATGTATATTCATGGAAACCTTGGGAAAGCTTGCATTCCAGACAGCATTCCCAACAGAGTAACTGATCACACCTGTCCCACAGGGGGCCCACTGTCTCCCAGTTTGACAACACCACTGCCTCCCTTAGACATCACTGTCCAAGAGCAGCAGCAGCTGGGGTACATGCCTCTCCGTGATGATTACGAGATTGAATATGACCAGGACGCTGAAACTCTCATCAGCGGGCTGTCTGTGAACTACGATGACGATGATGTGGAGGTAGAACTTAAAGAATGCTGTGTAGATATGTATGTGCGGAAATTAAAGGAGAGACAACGGAGGAAGAGCATAGCTCGGGAGTATAATTTGGTGCCGGGCTTTTTGGGAAAAGATAAAAAGGACAAAGACAAACCAGTGAAAAGAAAAATTTCTAAAGAGGAAAAGGAACTGCGGTCAAAACTGCGGCCGCTTTATCAGTTCATGTCCAACAAGGAGGTAGAGGACTTCTTTGAAAACATGCATAAGGAGCGAATGTTGAGGGCTAAGCTAAGAGAACTGCAAAGGTACCGGCGTAATGGCATCACCAAGATGGAGGAGTCTGCTGAGTATGAAGCGGCTCGTCACAAGCGGGAAAAGCGGAAGGAAAACAAAAACACTGCAAGCTCCAAGAGGGGCCGTGAAGATGGGAAAGATGGAGAGTTTGCTGCTATTGAAAATCTCCCTGGCTTTGAGCTGCTATCAGATAGAGAGAAAGTGCTTTGCAGCTCTCTAAACTTAAGTCCTACGCGTTACTTGACTGTCAAAACGATTATCATTAAGGACCATCTGCAGAAAAGACAGGGAATTCCCTCAAAGAGTCGCCTGCCTAGTTACTTGGATAAAGTCCTAAAGAAAAGGATTTTAAATTTTCTTACAGAAAGTGGCTGGATATCTCGAGATGCCTCTTGACATTCTTTTTTTAATAATTCTAAACACCTGTATAATATAAATAAGACTTCATACTCTATTGAGTGAACTTGTATTATATGTGCAGTTTTTTTTATTATTATTATTATTATTATTACTATTGTTTTATTATTATGGATTATATGGAGATATGGTTTTTCTGTAGTCCTTTTGAAGGGGTTTTCTCTGAAAGGAGATGGATAGGAAACTTGGTGTGTTTTAAATTGTATGATATGAAATCTATGTTTCAATGCTTTGGACAATGTTTTTGGTGTGTGCTGTAGAAGTGAAGGAATAGGAAAATTGGGGTGTTTTTCTTTACCATCCAGTTGCATTCCAGGTGTGTTTGTAGCTCACCTTTTAATGACCTAAGCAGAGGTCTGGTTGGTTGAGTGATCAGATTAGACAGGGTTGTGTGGAAGCCAGTTGTGACCAAAAACTGCACAGAGGTTATGGAAAAAAGCTGGCCACACGCAATTGTACAATCTGATAGTTTTAGGTAGGCCATTGGATTACATAACTTGCCAATTCATAATGTGGACCTGAACTAAAAAAAATGGATATTTTACCTTAATAGAGAATGTCTAGAAATTTTTTGCTTAAGCAGTATCCTGAAAATTTTACTTTTTGCATGTTGTTTGCCTCATACACTCACTGGCCACTTATTATGTACACCTTGCTAGTGCCAATAAAATATCTCCCACACTATTACACCACCACCAGCCTGAACCGTTGACACAATGCTTTCATGTTTACACCAAATTCTGGTGTGTGTGTGTGTGTGTGTGTGTGTGTGTGTGTGTGTGTGTGTGTGTGTGTGTGTGTGTGTGTGTGTGTGTGTGTGTGTGTGTGTGTGTGTGTGTGTGTGTGTGTGTGTGTGTGTGTGTGTGTGTGTGTGTGTGTCCCAGTAGATCAGCAGTTTTTGAAATACTCAGACCAGCCCATCTGAGACCACCAACAATGCCATGTTCAACGTCACTTAAATCCCCTTTCTTCACCATTCTGATGCTCTGCTTGAGCAAGTCGTCTTCACCACACCTCGATTGCATTGAGGTGCTGCCATGTGATTGGCTGATTAGCAATTTGTGTTACTAAGCAATTGAACAGGTGTACTTAATAAAGTGGCCAGTGAGCGTATCTGCAGTGTGAGATTACGACATCGCTGTTCTCACTCAATTTGAACTAAGATTTTGTGTTATCAGTGTGCTGCTTTTTGCTGGAGAGGAAACTGTACATGAATACCTGCAGTGCAAGGGTCTCCTTGCTTCATTCTGTGCTTTCTGCACCAAATTAGGACATACTTCTAATCTGACATGAGGCAACAGTCTGGTCTCTGCCAAGATAATAGTCCCTGAATATAGGCACAGTGTGGGACAAGGCATGTTAAGTTGCCAGTAAGAAGAGGATCTGCTGCAGGGAAACCCAGGCAATACTAGTGATTAGTCATTTGCCCCATCCGTTTTTTTTTTCCTTTTTGCTACAGCCTGCACGGTACAAGTTCTCTTTGCGTTGTAGTGTGTGTGTGTAAATAGCTTAAAGCTGCCCAAACAAGTCAGAAAATTTTGATCTGCCAGACCAATACAATGCACTAACAAGTGTGAGGGTGTACCCAATCTATTCAAATTATATCCTAAACTGCAAGTATTCATACGACTAAATCTGTGAGCAGTTATAACAATAAATACATCTGGCCAATCAGCAGGTATTTTCTTATTACGTCTTCTTCCCGAGCGAATGATCCTGGTTGAGTCTTTATCTGATGTACACAGAGGGGGTTATTTACTAAAACTAGAGAGTGCAAAATTGTGTGCAGTTCGGCTTAGAATCTAATCGGCTTCCTAGTTTTATCGTCAGAACATAGTTGAACAAGTTGAAGTTAGAAGCTGATTGGCTTACCAAGCACAGCTGCACCACATCTTGAGTGGTCCAGTTTTATCACATTTACCCCAGTGTCTTAAAAACATGCTCTTGATCTTTGTAAGGAGGGCTTTCTAATTTTGAATGGAATCATTTTTCAACATAAAGAGTGACATTTTTCCTTTTATACCATTCTGGGTGCCAATAGTGGTTGAAATTATGGCTTCTTTTGTATTCCTCTGAAAGTGGTCTGTTATAGAGAACTTTGTTTAGAATGGCTAATTGGTGGATTTAGGGCATGGTATGCTGTAGAGCTGGATTAACCTTTTGCAGGCTTTTCTGTGTATTTAAACCATGAAGGGTCATGGTAAATCATGAGTGATGTATCCGCATTGGTTGTAGCTGCCAATCGGTCTTGCAGTTCTTTGCTAGGGCTAGGAACCCTTTTTGTGTGTATTTACACGACAGCATAGTGTTCATACATTCTTATTCTTTTTACACCTCCGCTCCTACCTGTGTAATTGTAACTGCATGTTATACATCCAATTCCTACAACTACGTGCAGCTAATTGGACAATAAAGCAGAACTCCAGACAGGCTACTAAACACAATTTGTAATTCTTTTCACACAGTATTGTGATAGATCTTCAGTCTAGAGAGTGCAATTAGTTTCTTGTGGTTTTTTTTTTTTTTTTTTTTTGCGTTTTAGTAGTACTGCTTGGTCAAGCACCTACCCCCGACCTGTTAAGGGGTCAGTAAGTTACACTTCTAATGTAACTTTGCTCCCTGCTCTGTCAGCAGGCTTGTTGTGTTAGAATCGACAGTAGTCTAGCTTCGTGTTCTACTGCTCCTTTTACCTGTTTGGCAGTGGATTGTAGGAAGCAAATATAAATCTTTATAATACCCAAGCTGGAAACTACATTATGTCAATACATACTTACATGCATTAAATGGTATATTTTTATAGCTGCCTGGAGTTTAGCTTTTAAATAGTATACAATTGGGTTGGGCTCGGTGCAGGTCATTTGCGTTTCTTCACACCAAACTCATCAAACTGAGGGATTGATTTACTAAAACTGGAGAGTGCAAAATCTGGTGTAGCTCTGCATAGAAACCAATCAGCTTCCAGTTTTTATTGCCGAAGCTTAATTGAACAAGCTGAAGTGAAGTTTATTAGCTACCATGCACAGATGCACCAGGTTTTGTACTCAACAGGTTTAGTAAATCAACCCCTCGGTCTTTATGACCTTATTTTGTGTCATAGCCATATTGGACCAGGAAAGTACTTTCCCCAAGCTGTTGCTACTAGGGATGCACCGAAACTTTGGTGGTTGAAATGTTTCAGCCGAAAACACTCCTTTCGGCCGTTGGCCGAAATGAACAAAAAAAGCACCGATACAGGTGCCGAAAAAACCCTGCCACTCGGCAGTTCTCAGCCTTAACTGAGAAACCATTGATCTCGGCGTTGGGAATAGAGATGAGTAAAGGAAAGATGGCCGCCACTCATCTCTATGCCCTTGGAGGAATGGAGCGATGTCACTTCCCATTCCTGCCATTTTTTTTTTTGTAATCTAAAGCTTTACATTGCAGAGGAGAGATGTGGGGTCTTATTGATCCCATATCTCTCCATAAAGAGGACCTGTCACTTATTATTTCTATCACAAGGGATGCATGCATTTCTTGTGATAAGAATAAAAGTGATTAAAAAAATTTCTAAAGGGACAGTGCAAAAAAAACAAAAAAAAAACCCATTAAATAATAAAAAAGTTTAAAGTGCCCCCGTCCCCCCAAGCTTGCACGTATTGGTGAACATATACGTAGGACATGCCCACATATGTAAATGGTGTTCAAACCACACATGTGAGGTATCACCACAAATGTCAGAGTAAGAGCAATAATTCTGGCACTACACCTCCTCTGTAACTTTACACTGCTAACCTGTAGAAATTGTTAAAGCATCACCCATGGAGATTAAGTACCACAGTTTCACGCCATTCCACAAGCGTGCGCAATTTTAAAGCGTGACATGTTGGGTATTTATTTACTCACCGTAACATCCTCTTTCAGATTTTACAAAAAAATTGGGGTTATATTGTTTTTTTTAATCCGTGTATTTTTTTCAAAGAAATATATATTAATTTTTAAAAACTGCATGTTTCGGTTTTTGGCCAAGTGCATTTTGAATTTGTGGTTTCGGCACCAGAATTTTCATTTCTGTGCACTGCTAGTTGCTGCAAGTGTGCAATTGTCTGAAAGGTGTTTGTACTGTGTGCTGAAGCATTTCCAGCACCCTTCAATGGAAATGCCTGAACCCAATCATGGTGAGGGGCATACACATTCTTATGGTTTTATAGTGCGGTCAGATCTTTTAAGTTTCAGTCCATCTGTGACAAATGTTCACCAGGTAGACTGACTAGTGTTTGGCCATCAATATGGAAATTGCAATGCTGGTCCAAAGCAAGCCCATGAAAGCCATGAGTCTGCCATGGTTTTACAGTTTTCTGCAGTTCTATTCCAGGAATTAAAAAAAAATAATAATAATCCTGGTCCTTATGAATATGATGTAGTTCAGGACCTGGGAAGGATATTCCTGGTGCAGAGAACTGCTGACCAGCTTCATGTTCCACATGTTACCCAGGATTGTAGGAGTCATAGCCATGATAAGTACAACTTATTATTATTTACAGGATTTATATAGCGCCAACAGTTTGCTCAGCGCTTTACAATATAACGGGAGACAATACAGTTCAATACAAGAGTGTTAGGAGGGCCCTGCTCCTTGGAGCTAGTGTCATTGATGGCATGTTTGTTGAGACTCGAATAGCTTGCTAGAAAAGAGGATTTAAAAAGTTAGGAGGCATGTTACTTGAGCATCTGGATGGCGTGGTCATTCTGTTGTGCCTGTTCTTTGTATATAAGGCTAGTGTCCTAACACTTGTTTTCAAGCCTAAGCCTGAACTAGGCAGTAGTACCTTGCAGAGGCTGATCATTAAAACTTTAAATAGTTTGTTTTGGCCAAGCTGGCCCAAATGAACGTTTTCCTACACTAAGATGTGCACCCACTGGGTGTGCTGTATAAAATGTATGTAGCCTCAGCTACATACAATATACAGCACTGTGTTTTGGCTGTGAGACGAGAGCTTTTACTGTCTCTCACTCAGAACAAAATAGTCAGGCTGAGCAATGCTCAGCCATTCATTAGCAGCTTTGTATTCTATTGATAAATGCAAAGCTTCCTCAGATTGGCAGAGTCAGAAGGTAGGCTGATGATGTTGGAGTACCTGCTGTCAGAATACAACACAGCGAGGAGGATTCCAACATCTGCCTTTGAACGTGTGGATAGGGGAATCCATACTAAGCCGTGTATGGCCAGCCTTACCCCAGCAAGACGACCTATGCAGGTTTTTTTTTTTTTTTTTTTTCTCTGGGGGAAATCTTTAGCACTTGCTAGGCCAGCTCAGTGAGCCCCTGTAGACTTTGTTGGGGCTGTATAGGCACAGCCTGGGCTGAAGAGCAAAGTTTAGGCCATGGAGGTCAAGAAGGAAGTGTTGTCTAGGTTAGAGTCTAGTTTGCTGGACTAGTGCATTTTTACTGAACGTGCATTCGTTCTTTGATACCCTGCCCTGTAAGCTATCAAACTTTTTATGAGTGTACCTGTACAGCATCGATGATGTTTTTATTCGCACTACAGGTCCACTTTAATAGCATCATTATGCAAACAATGATGACTCTCCGCCTTTGTTGCTGTACAACATGTAAGGCTACAACTCCTATTTAGAAAAGGAGACAATGTTGTACGGTTATGGATTGTGTTTTCTGTGGTTAGATTAGATTTTTCTTACTTTTATCAAATGCTGCCTACTAAAGAACAACACCAGGATAAAAAAAAAAAAAGTCTGGTGGCACAAAACGAGTAAAGTGCAATGTGGTCTATGCCACCTCCCTTGAGCTTTTTTTGTTTTTTTTTTTTTAAATTTACGGTTTTACCGAATGCCAATTTATGTAGTACCTATCACTAAACTTGTCTATACTTTCCCCTTGCCCAGTCACAGAACTCCTTGCATCCAGTGAACCTATTCACAAAATCCAAAGCTTTTTGTGAATGGGCAGGGTGAGGATGGGTAGGCTGAACATCTTGCTGTGTAGGAGTGCTGGATCTCTCCTTTCCTATAGTTTTCATTATAGCGGACCAGTAAGTTTTAAAGAAAAGCGGGGGAGATCGAGGAGGTGGCATACGTCTCCTTGCACTTAATTCTTTGTATGCCAACAGATTTTAATGTTTTTTTCCTGGAGTTCTTTACTTTTTTAAAGATTTTCCAGTATTATCTGTACTTGGAGGGCCTACTTTTCTAGCCATTGCAAATGTTGAATTACCCCTGGTTAACACTGCGATTCCCGCAGCCGCTTCGTGTTTCTCTTGCGAGACATGCAGGGGTGCCATTCATTCTCAATGGCACCCCCACACATCTCTTCCCGCAGCACAATACAGGTGCAAGAACCACACAAACTGTATGTTTAAAAAGACCAGGAGGTTTGCCTGCGGATGCATTTTTGAAAAGATGCATACACCTTTTCCTTTGCATGAGCACAGATTGCATTAGTGTGATCTGGACCTGAATAATGATCCTTCATTAGAGCAACACACAGTAACTCATACTAACAAAACAGAAACCAACTTTAAATGTCCTAGCATCTCTAGGCTGTTGGTTGTGGTTAAGTATCTTCTAAAATGTCTTTGTATTGAATTGTATATATATTTTATGTTGTGTAGACATCAGGAAACTGTGAGTGAGTAATATGCGTATATTTTTTTTATTGAAAAGTTGTAGATGGCTTATAGAGTGCCTTGAATGAAGGGCATGTTGGTTCTTGTAGTGCAAGTGACCATTTTGTTGTCCAAATTCTACTGTGCCACGTGCATTTTGTGGGTGATGGAAATAAAAGAGAAAAAAAAAAAATCCTGTGATTCCATCTCCAGGTACAGTGGGCAATTTGTCTACTCCAGGGTCAGTCTGCATTGTTTGAGTGTTTGGCTAGGTTCGATCAGACTTAAAGGATACGTTTCCCTTTGGGAACATGTTACATGTCCCATCTGTTTTTAGGGCAGAACATGTAACATGTTCCCACTCCTGCAGCCTCCTGATCCTCTGCTAGTTGTGACAGTGTGGTGGGGATCTGCTCCCTGCACCCGCTGTCACAATTTGAAAAGAGCGCTATGAGGGACTCTGTCTGCACCGCCGAATCATTCATTCACTTTTGTGAATTCAGTTTTGTGAATAATCTACAAGTACCAGCAGCCTTTGCGGCTGACAGTGTGTAGTTCTCAATGAACAACCAGCAGGCTAGTGAGCACTCTAGGTAGTTCATTGATGGTTCCTGTCAGTGTGTAACTGCCTGCCTGTACGATGTACAAGCAGACCGCTATATTGACAATTTTCAGGAGCCCTGCATTGCACCTGTGATCTGCTATCATGGGTGTAATGCTTTACAGGCTCCTAAAATGAGTTGATAAATGCACATTTTTACCTGCAAAAAAGTGCATTTATTTTTTTTTCAGAACGGTGAACTTATCCTTTTTAAGATGCAAGTAACCAGTACCACAGTTATGGTGTGTAAACAACATGCTTTCGGATTCTAAGGAAGGGTTAGAACCTGTCACCTTTTTTATTGCTAAGTCTCCAGGAAAGATCAACTCTCCCTTGTGTCCAGGAGAACTTTGTAAAATTTCAGTGGAATGGGAACAAAGGGTGAAATTTCCCAATTGGAGCTGATATTCTAGTGACAGCTGTGAAAGCCGGGGTTTTCACTGACTTTGGTAAAGTGCCAGATGGGATAGACACTGGTAAAAATCTGTCATGTTTTCCTAATCTTTCCTCACATGAAACTAGAAAAAGGTTTGCAGATCAGATTCCTTCTCTGCAAGTCTTGACAGCATTGGAAGGTGAAGTGAGAATGCTAGATGACGAGACTCTAGCTATCCTGATGATACGAGGTTGGCCCATTTCAAAGTTGTGGTTGATGCTCTATGGCAGGGGTGTCAAACTGGCGGCCCTCCAGCTGTTGTGAAACTACAAGTCCTATCATGCCTCTGCCTTTGGGAGTCATGCTTGTGACTATCAACCTTGTAATGCCTCATGGGACTTGTAGTTTGGCAACAGCTGGAGGGCCGCCAGTTTGACACCCCTGATCTATGAGCATTACTGCTCACTCCTGTGTGGGTTTTTATTTTCCATAATCTACGTCTGTGCATTTAGTCCTGTAACCACACACATTTGGTTAGACATTAGCACAAAATTGTATCTTCTTAGTTGATTATATAAGGTGATAACTAATGTGTTGCTTTTTTGTTATTTATCCCAGCTTTAGGTTTGTTCTTTATGGAAATCTGAGTTTTGTTTTCTGCCACCATCTATGCACCCTGTGTGCCTTATGCATGAGAGCCTATGAACATGGGCATTTTGATTCTGTTTGTTCTCTCCTTGGCTGCCTTTGTGGTTGTGCAGATACATAGGAACTGGCGCTGCCCTTCAGGTTTATGAAGTCCTGCAGGTTTTTATGTCCATATTTAACCTACTGTCTGGTGGTCGCCCAGCACTGAAGTACACAGTCAAGACTGTTCTTGGGTACAATGGTCCCTAGTTGTGGCACCAAACTCAGAACTGGTCTTGTTGCAGGAAACCTAGCTAGCAGAGGGCCGATGGAAACCTGAAGCAGGATGAGCGCCTACAGCACCAACATGATAAGGTCAGGGATGATAACTGTGACATAGATATTTTATTTATTTTTTAGTATTTATTGCTAGATTTTATTTTTAAAAAGGTTATGCAAGCCAACTGATGATTATACATGAACCGTTCCAGTCATTAAAATTCAAATTTGAGTTTTTTGGGGTTTTTTTCCTACTCCTTTTACCAAATGGGACAGACGGGGCAAAATGTTTTAATATTAGACATTTCTTCTCGGGGGAAACAGGTGTAATGGTGGGCTTAAATAAAGGCTTCTGATTGGATCTACCATGTACCTCTGTAAGGCTTCATGCACATGGCGCTCCTTTTGAACAACTTTTCTCAGGAGAGAAGCAGCTTAAAAATCTGTTTTGTGTACTTTTGGTATTAAAGCATTCTAATGGCCAGAATAAATTCATATTCTTGCCAGTGGAATGCATTCACGCTCAAATGTGCATTATTGCGCATGCTTATGTCCCTTTTTTCTTCTGCCTAAATGCTCCTCTTCTAAATGAGTAAGTGATGTTTTTTCTCATCTGTCTCTAAAGGCCTATGTGTACATGGACACATAAACTAGTGTGGACAGGGTGTTTAGAGGCAGAAAAAAAAAGTCAAACGCCTCTAAGACAAGCATTTAACTACAGTGTGCATGAGGCCTAAGAGATTGCTTTTATCCCTGGTGCACAGCACATACTGGGCAAGCACCGAACGGGCGTAAAATGTAGAGGTGCTGTATCACTGCAATATTTTCATACTTTTCTCATATTGGTTCCCAAAGGCAGACCTGATCCATTGGGTTGCACACTGGTGCCACAGCAACTGTAATGGAGACTCAAGCAGTCGCTTTTGTGTATGGCAAGCTTCAAGGAAACCGGTCAAGACTATTGAAGATGCATGTTGTCTGGCTGTCTGAGATGTTTGAACCTTTCTCTGATTTTCTTGAGTTACATACGTGTTCTGCATCAGAAACCTGCAAACGTTTATTGATCAGCTTAAGAGCCAGACACTTGGAATTTCCCAGATGACTAGTTTTAGATTTGCTCTCAAGTGTCATCTTGAAATAAGCTGTTCTGGCTTTCTAAAGGCAACAGATTTTGTTAAATCCTATTACAGATTTTGTTTTTTTGTTTTTTTTTTTAAAGATCCTGTTGTCTGTCCAATGGAGGCTCTCATGTGTCCCTTACCCTTCCCGTTCTCTGATCAGATGTGTTTTGGACTCTTGGATGCCTTGTTGCAAGCGTAGATGATCATAAACAGAGGCGGACTGACAACTCATGGGGCCCCCGGGCAATAGGGGATCATGGGGTCCCTGCGTCCTTGCCCAAACTCAAAAAAGCCTATAAAAAAGGTACCAGGGGCATCTCATGGGGCCCCCTACTGACCCCGGGCCCTCAGGCAGTGCCCGAGTTTCCAAATGGTCAGTCTAACCCTGATCATAAAACAGTTGGCAAGGACCTGTGAGATGCTGTGGAAGCTGTCAACAAAGGACACTAAGGGGGTTGTTTACTAGAACTGGAGAGTGAAAAATTTTAGTGCAGCTCTGCATAGAAATGAATCGGTTTTCAGGTTTTATCACCAAAGCTTGATTGAACAAACTGAGTTAGAAGCTGATTGGCTACCATGTACAGCTGCACCAGATTCTGAGTGCCCCAGTTGTAGTGACTCTCCTATGTTTCCTAAACAGAAATATTTTTTGAAGTATAGCCAAGTTCAACTTAATATTAAAGCATATCTAAACTCAAAAAAGTATTATATTACAGCTTGCCAATCCTTGGAAAATGTCTGAAAAACGAAAACTAATGCAGCCATCTCATTGATCTATTTTCACTTGGTGAAAAAAAAACACCCTTCCTGTACCAGTGTGGCTACACTCATTTCTTTGTGTCTGGAGGGAGCCATGGTTATCACCAGGCTGGCCTTCAAACATATCCAACTTTGTTCATGTCCATTACATGATGGATTGAGGGTAGCGGTTTACACAAGAAACATATGGATGTTTGTTCTTTCTGTTCAGCTCAAAGGAATTGGCATGCACTCTGCATTCCTGGAAGTTTCAAATGTATTTTCTGCACTTACTGAAAATGTTCTTAGCCTGAAAACTAATCTAACTACCTCATTTAAAGACTGGTAAGCTGCAATATATTTTTTTTCCTGAGTTCAGATAAACTTTAATCACCAAATATATTGCTCGCTTTCAGTCACGAGTTTGCATACAAATCCTTGTGAAATAACTGATATTCTATAATAGAAACATGTGGATGGATTGGTTTGTTTTTGTACAATGGGATTTTTAATTGGGCTTTGTTTCCTCAGAAAACATTTGATGCACGGACAGCTTTTCTTGAAATGTATATCTAAATGTTTTAAAACTTCAACAACCTTTATCTAAAGCAGAAGTATGTGCATGTTTGGTCCTAAAATCAGAATGACAAGATCTTCAATTGGAAACCACATCTTTTAGGGTACCAAGCAACTGGAAAACTGATCTTTTTAAGGGTGCAAACCAAGAATTTGGGATCCCACCTTCAAAGGACAAATCAGGATTTCTTTCTATTTTGGGATTATACCTTTTTTAAAATCAACTCCAATTAAAAAAAAAAAAAAACTGCAAATGGAATACATATTTTGTGCAGTTTTAACCGGCACTACCTAGCTGTAAATAATGTCATTTCGGTGCACCAGTTTTTGGTTCTGTCAGTGTCCACTGTGTCATTGGACGTTTAATTCTTAAGAGTTAAGACTTCATTTCCAAAGCCAGCAATTTTTTTCACACACCCAACTGAACTATTGTATGTGGATTATATGGTAAAACATCCTCACTGTCCCTTTATTCTAGAACTCTGATCTCTAAAAGAATTACATTTTTATATATGCAAATGCTGTGGTTTTTCACACACTCTTTGCCTTTTGTGAAGTTTCCTCTACCTTCATAGTGTTAAAAGACAAGCTTCATATATTTGCACAAACCCAACTTTGTATAATTTTGTTTTTATTCTGTTTATAGATACTACATGTGTATGCATTTGTTATTGCAGGGGACTGTAAAGGTTTGTCCAGCATGGTTGTGTTGTATTATAATGCAGTTGGTCACAGGCGTGAAGGAAAATAATTCCTCTTACTGAAATTGAGGATTTTTTCTGTATCAACGAGTCATATTGCTATTGTTTTTTTAATTTATTTTGTGTATGATATGAATACAATATCTTTTATTCATTATATTTCCATTTTTCATGATGTAATAAATACGTTTCTGTAAAACTGCAATTGTTTCTGGATCATTGCATCTCAAGTGAAGAAGGTGAGATATTATTGAAAAGAAACTTTGCTATACCTAGCTACAATTCATTTTTTATACCCTGATTGTTTACGTGTGAAAATAGAAAAAATGGAGTCCAGCTTTACATTGGCTGCAATCTTGGAATAAGAACCTGCACATGTGCAGACACAGTGGGTCCCTGAAGAACCCTTCGTAGGTATGCCCACAATGATGGACAAAGCCTGGACCTTAATAGGCCCAATGTTGTGAGTGAAGTAAGACAGTGTTGTTTAAAGCCCATAAACGGGGAAACCCTATCTATAGGGCATAGCACATTGGTGGTTTAGTGGGCATAAGGGTTGACTTTATCGTGGTAACATCTATTCTAACGTTCCACGGAGACTTCTAAAATTTTTCCCTTCTATGTGGACTTGATCTTAGAAGGATGAGGTAACTCTCATGCCTTCCAGATGTTCCCACCTGCCTGTTCCACCAAGAACTCACAAATTTTTAATTCAATAACAGAATCACTGGTTTGTAAAAAGGATCACCCCTTGTGTCAGTATTTTGTTGAACCACCTTTCGTTTTAATTCCAGCCTTTAGTCTGTTGGGATATGTCTCTACTAACTTTGCAACATTTGCTTAGTCTTTGTAGAATTGCTCAAGTTCAGTGAAATCTGATGGTGACCATTTGTAGACTGCAGTCTTCAAGTCACTCCACGGATTTTCAATGGGGGTTTAAGTCTGGGCTCTGACTAGGCCATGCAAGGACATTCACTGTTTTCTCCTTCAACCACTGTTGGTCATTTTTGCTGTGTGCTTTGGGTCATTGTCCTGTTGGAAGGTGAAACATCTTCCCATTGACAACTGTCTGACAAAGAGCAGCGGATTTTCTTCAAGAATTTGATGGTTTTTTGTCCCATCCATTTTTCCTTCTATCCTGACAAGTGATCCAGTCCCTGCTGCAGAGAAATACTCCCATAACAGGATATGACCACCAGCATGCTTTACTGTAGGTGAGAAAAAGGAGAGAAGCGCCTCTAAGTGCAATAAGTCTTTTAATTCAAGTCTAAATGTAGAAACACTCATGTGTGAAGTAATCATAACCTTAAAAACCGTGGTTAACAATAGTTAACGGTGGGGTGGTAACCTTTTTCAAGCAGCTGCACTTCCGCCTTCCACGGCCAGTGCATACTCCGAAACGCGTCGCAGTGCACCCTGGGATCTGACGTCATCACGGCCACGCCGCCGCTACGTTCCAGCGCGCGTTCCATCCGGCTCTGAGGGAGGACGTGCACGCCGGCCGGCCTCACCGCTGTTCCCCTCCAGCCACCACGCTGTTCCAGCCAAGAGCTGACCTCCCCACATCGCAGTAAGATGACGGCTCTTCACCCGGGTTACCACCCCACCGTTAACTATTGTTAACCACGGTTTTTAAGCTTATGATTACTTCACACATGTGAGTGTTTCTACATTTAGACTTGAATTAAAAGACTTATTGCACTTAGAGGCGCTTCTCTCCTTTTTCTCATCTACAGAAGTTGCTACAGCTTATTTGGAAGCATTGCCCTCAGTGCCACACGGAATCCTACGCTCTTCATACAGTAGCCACTAATACCACTATCACCCCATACTACCATTTCCCAGGACTTTGCAGTGTTTGCGCTGTTACAACCCTTCCTCATTTTTACTGTAGGAATGGTGTTATTTGGATGGTGAGCTCTACAGCCCTCGCCAAACGTTTTGAGAATTACACAAATATGAATTTTTACTAAGTCTGCTGCTGCAGTGTTTTTAGATCTTTCTGTCAGATGTCACTATGGTATACTGAAGTATAATTACAAGCATTTCATAGGTGTCAAAGGCTTTTATTGACAAATTTGAGGTTTATGCAAGGAGTCAATATTTGCAGTACTGACCATTCTTTTTCAAGACCTCTGCAATTCACCCTGGCATGCTGTCAATCAACTTCTGGGCCACATCCTGACTGATGGCAGCCCATTCTTGCATAATCATTGCTTGGAGTTTGTCAGAAATTGTGGGGGGGGGGGGGGGGGGGGTTGTTAATCCTCCTCTTGAGGATTCACCACAAGTTCTCAATTGGATTAAGGTCTGGGCAGTTTCCTGGCCATAGTCCCACAGTTTCAATGTTTTGTTCCCCAAGCCACTTCTCACTTTGGCCTTATGGCTGGAAAAAGGCATTGTTTCTCACCAAAGTGTTCTTTGATGGCTGGGAGAAGTTGCTCTCAGAGGATGTTTTTGTACAATTCTTTATTCATGGCTGTGTTTAGGCAAAATTGTGAGTGAACCCACTCCCTTGGCTGAGAAGCGACCCCACACATGAATGGTCTCCAGGATGCTTTACTGTTGGCATGACACAGGACTGATGGTGGCGCTCACCTTTTCTTCTTTGGACAAGGTTTATTCCGGATGCCCGATACAATTCAGGATTTATATAGCGCCAACAGTTTACGCAGCAGAGAAAATTACTTTACTCCAGTCCTCAGCAGTCCACTGTGCTAAGTGTTGTTTTTTTTTTTGTATTTTTGGAGGGTCAAAAAAGTCCAAAAACGCCAGTTTGCGGTGGTTTACCGTGTTTTTCAGTGTTAGAGCGTTTTACAGCTAAAAAAACTCCTCTTGAAACTCACTACTTCTAGGTTTTTTTTTCCCAGCCAAAAAAACGTTGATTACAGTCTGTGTGCGTGGACACATAGGATAACGTGACCATAAAAAATATGCAGCGCTCATATGCCAGATAATATTAGATCGCATAAATCAAACAAAGATTCATGGTTGAAATAAAGCATTCAAATATTTAAACTTGTGACTTCTGTGGTGCATCCAAGGTTGAGAAACCAGAAAAAAGTTTGTGACTCTTGTGGTAAAGAACTGAGAATAGCTTGCACTAACCAGATGTCTCAGCACATGGAGCATGGAGTAAATAAGACCTACTCCTGGTACTCTGGAAAGGTTGATGTCATCTTATCTCTCGCCACTAGATGTCATGTTCCCAGGACAGCAGGACACAGATCCCAGAGATATACATCAGCCAATGGAGGGATTTATCCAGCAAAATCAGTCAGCAACCCACAGAAAGCCAGGAAGAATCGAGCACCTTCAGAAAGCCCGGGCTCCCTCCATAATAAGAGAGCCACAGGCCAGAAGCTTTGATAGTGTAGTAGGTATTTATTTGTGCAGTAATTTCAAAATGAATAAAAACACACTTACAGAATTTCAAAAAGCAGGAACCATAGGGCAGGTATATAATATGTCCAGACAGTTGGGGAGCACCTCTCTGACGCGTTTCGTGTGACATGTTTTCAAAGGGGATCATAGGATAACATGCTGGGGAGTTTACTGGCTGTAGAAAAAAACGACAAAACCCAAAAACAGCCGCTGTAAAAATGTCCCGTGTGCATGAGGACTTATAGTTGATTGTTTTCTTCAGTTGAACTATCAGGAACTGAAACTCTTCAGGAAAGCTCTTCGTACTGAGCTAATCAAAATACCCACAACTGATCACAGTTGCAAGTCATATGGCTTTGTGTGCCATTGAGAAGGTGATTAGCTACACCTGATTTGCGCTTACAAGTGATTTTTTTTTTTAGTGGGGGTGATCCTTTTTCCACCTCAGTAATTCTGCTGTATTTTTTTTTTTCTTTTTTCTAACATGGTGTTACATCTTTTTAATTGGACGTTGCACTGAGTAAATACAGCTGGATAAAACAAAAACTGTGTCTGCCTTCATTTCAGACTGGAAAGCAACAAAATTTGATTATTTTAGGGGAGGGGGGACGTTATTCTTTACTATACCAACTGTATGCACAGATTGATAATTCACTTTGAGGACTGGCTCGGCCCTAAGAAAGTTTATACTTCTAGTCTTTGCTGATAATTTTCCTATATAATTTTCCTATATAAAAGAATTTTAAAATGAAAATGGATCCTGCCATTGCTGTACTCTACACCTTATAGCTCCTATTGTGGATGGGCCCTCTATATGCTTGGTTCTCAGTATTGCGAGCTGTGTGGCCTGTGTTTGCTTGGGCGTGGCAGCCCCTTCATTTTAATGGGCTGCTGTGCTCCTGTTTCCCGCAGGAAAAAGGTGCAATTACGTCTTTTAGACCATGCCATTTCCCTGTGCCCTGCACCTGCAAACGTGTTGCGGGCTGAAATGCGTGGGGGTGCCATTCAGAATGAATAACAGCTCTGTGTGTCTTGTAAGAGCAGTGGGATTGGGTTGCAGGTGTGGGAACAGATGCTATTCCTGCACCCACGACTAACCCGCACTTTGTGAACCAAGCCTCAAAACCGTATTAAACCCAAAAACAAACATTTATTAAATTCCAGCTTACCAATTCTTAGATATGGTGGCTCCATTCATTTTCTTTTTTAGGCTTTTTTTCCCTTTTATTTTCACCTGAGGATCCAGCTGGTATGTCTGTTTATCAACTTAATTTAAGAGACAAATCTCCAGGGAAAAAAAAAAGTAGCATTTAGAGCATTGAGACAATCCATTTAACACTGACTAGGTGCTTACAATGGTCTGCTTTTATTTATATGTTGTGCAAACTGTTGGCACTATATAAATCCTGTATAATAATAATAATAATAATATATATATGTAAAACCTTTATCCCAAAAGGATTACAACTGTTTGCTGTAACTGCCTATTTGTTAGTCTAAACCAGGGTTCCATGGAACTCTAATGCCCTGTACACATGATAAGAAAATCATGAAAAATTTTGTGGAACCACTGATCGAGCGATTTTCTCAGGATGTTTTAATTGATAACGATATTGTGAATGAAAAAAATCTGGTTGAACAACTGGAAATTTTTTTGTTGTTTCACATACAAATGATATATTTTCTATGTGGTGGTATGACGGTCATACGAAAAAAATCTATCAAGCATGAGCGGAAACAGAAGATGACCCGGATGTTTATGTCCAAGGAATCTTTGTAAACATGAACAAAAAAATCCAAATGTTAAAAGTAGATTGGCCTAATGAGATAATGAAACCAGAATTCTGCATATTATATTTTTTGTATCACTATTTATGTATATAGGTCATGTAATAAACTATATTATACTCATTGCTGGTAATTTTGTATATCGCTTGTTCTGGCCAGAAGGGAGTGGCTACAAGGTCACACGCACACTGCATCACTTCCACTTGTCCGGAAGATGTCAACACTACGTATTGCCCAGCAAACAATTTTTTTAGATTGCTCAATGTGGGCCACGATTTCGACCAATGAATGCCTCTCGGTCATCAGATAACTAATCGGTCGATTTTCTAATCGTGCATTCCCACCTTAAGGTTCCTCCACGGGTTGCTAGGGGTTCCATGAGCAATTCTTGCCTCTCAGATACATTCCCACTGACACCACTGATCTTTTTGGCTATCTGTAAGGGTTGAATTTTTCCCACTGACCACAAGAGTAAGGAGCATCCTTCCCACTGACCATCAGACTAATGTATCATGCGTTGTAGGTATAGTAATTTTTGGCTGGGGTTCCCTGAGATTTCAAGGGTTCCTCCATGTTGAAAAGGTTGAGAAAGGCTGGTCTAACTCTAACCCATCTAATCTTCTAGTCTAAAACTGGGTATACAAGAATTGAAATTCAGCCAGTTCACCAAGAACCAGCCCATGTGTACTACTGTCTGTTGAACTGAAGGCCGTGTAATAGCTGGTGTCTGTAGAACTGTCCTACTGGAAAACTACAGCCAATGAACTTAATCCAGCTGCTATGTCTTCCATGTGTTTGTGTGTGATAAGAACCAGTTTTTAAAATTATGACCAGTGCTTGGGCAGATCTAAAAACGGTGCCAATATAAAGTTTTCAAAAAATACATATATTCACGAATAAAGTGCTTTACCATAACGCATGTGAAAAAATTCTCTTCACAATTTTGTATGCACGGCTATTCGACATGTCCACATTCAAAGTCAAATTCAAACTGCAATCCAGTGAACAAAAGAAATGTATCCAATCCTGCAAATACACACGTGCTCTTTCTCTCCTAAAAGTGCTCACTTGCCAAATTATTAAATAAACAGGTAAAAGCATGCTTTGTAACAGGACCAACGTTCTCCACTGCTTGTCACAGGAATCAGAATATATAACCAGTGGATTATTGGCACAAGCTATACAGGGGAGACAAGACTCTTCACTCACCAGTCTGGTCTCCGCACATCTGCCTCCTCCTCTTCCCTGGGATGTATTGTATTGATGCAATTGAATAAGGCCATTTTGATCGCTGGATTGCACTTGGAATGTGGACATGCTGAATAACACAGTGTATACATTTGTTTTTTGTTGCTTGGGAATATCAGTCCTGTACTGTATGATTAAGATTAAAGGAATTTTGACTTCCTGGTAAATTCCTTATTTTGGAGTAAAGGACACATATCCCTCCCCTCTAAAGCGCCCCCTACTGGAGTGTGGTCATTGGAGTACTGTATACAGGTGAAACTCAAAAAATTAGAATATCGTGCAAAAGTTCATTTATTTCAGTAATGCAACTTAAAAGGTGAAACTAATATAGGAGATAGACTCATTACATGCAAAGCAAGATAGTTCAAGCCGTGATTTGTCATAACTGTGATGATTATGGCTTACAGCTCATGAAAACCCCAAATCCACAATCTCAGAAAATTAGAATATTCCATGCAATCAATTAAACAAGGATTGTACATAGAACAATATCGGACCTCTGAAAAGTAAAAGCATGCATATGTACTCAGTACTTGGTTTGGGCCCTTTTGCAGCAATTACAATTGATGTTAACTTCTATCTTATCGTATCGTGTGTTACAATATAACTTTTTCATATCTTATGTTATAACTTACAGTATCTTATCTCATCTTACTTTACAATATACCTTCTATCTTATTCATATATCTTATCGTTAAAGCTATTTTTTGCTTTTTTAATCTTATTTTATTTTGTCAGTATATATTTTATTTCTATATACTGTATACAGTTTTATATTTTGGACTCTTTATTTTAAAGAAAAATGTAATTTTATAAGCGTTAAGGGGGCGTGGTTGGGGGCAGGGCTAGGGACGGGATTGGGGGACAGGACAGGGGTGGGGTTGGAGGAGGGCCTGGGCAAGGTTGGGTGGGGCAACTGGTGGAGAGTAAGGTTTGTGTCTGGCTAGTAGGTCTAGACTCGAAATTTTAAGCCCTGCTCTAGGCTGTACAGTTGTGCTCAAACGTTTGCACCCACTTGGAGAATTAGTAATATACAGTATGTACCATTTTTAAAGAAAGCATGAGTGAGCAGACAAAACACTTTTCTTATGAGTTTCATATTCAACTGTAGGTCATAACAGAATGGCACAATCATAAAATAAAACATGGCAAGAAGTAAACAAATGAAATGACTCGTTCAAAAGTCTGCATACCCTTAGTTCTTAATACTGTGTTTTGCCCCTTTAGCATCAATGACAGCATGAAATATTTTGTAATAGTTGTCTATGAGGCCCCCAGTTCTTTCAAGCGGTATAGCTGTTCATTCATCTTGGCAAAATGCCTCCAGGTCATGCTAAGTCTTTGGTCATTTTGCATTACCACACGTTTGAAATCTCCCCAGAGTGGCTTACTAATATTAAGGTCAGAAGACTGTGATGGCCACTCCAGAACCTTCACCTTTTTTCTGCTGTAACCACTGGAGGGTCAACTTTGCCTTGTGCGTAGGGTGATTGTCGTGGTGGAAAGTCCAAGAGCGTCTCATGCGCAGCATTCGCACATCAATTTTCATAAGATTCCCAGTGTCTTTAGAGTTCACACCCCCCAAAACATCAGTGAGCCACCACCATGCTTTACACTGAGGATGATATGCTTGTTGTTATAGGCCTTGTTGATCCCTCTCCAAACATAGAGGGTTGCGACCAAAAAGCTCTGTTGGCCTCATCACTCCAGATTACAGTGTGCCAGAAGCTGTAAGACTTGTCAAGGTGCTGTCAGACATATTTGAACCAGGCTTTTTTTTTTTTGCAGCATTGGCACTGTAAAGGCTTCTTTCTGCCAACTCAATCATGCAGCTCATTTTTGTTCAAGTATCATTGTATTGTGCTCCTTGAAACAACCATATCCTCTTTTTCCAGAGCAGCCTGTATTTCTCCTGAGGTTACCTGTTTTTTTTTCTTTGAATCCTGAACAATTCTTCTGGCAGTTGTGGCAGCAATCTTTCTCGGTTTACTTGACCTTGGCGTGGTATGAAAAGACCACAGAATTTTCCACTTTCTTATAGGTGATTGAACAGTACTGACTGGTATATTGAAGGCTTTGGCTATCTTTTTATATCCTTTTCCATCTTTATAAAGTTCCATTACCTTGTTATGCAAGTCTTTTGACAGTTTTTTTTTTCTGCTCCCCATGGCTCAGTGCATCCACATGAAAGCTAAAAAAACTAATTTTCTATTTATACACAGACACTAACTGCACATCCCACAGATGTGGGAAATTAACATTTCACTGCCATTTTAACCTGGTGTGTCTGTACCAAGGTCAAACATTCCAGGGTATGCAAACATTTGATCAGGGACATTTGGGTGATTTCTGTTATGAGTTAAAAAGGATCCAACCAACTATGTGATAAGACATGGCTTGATATGCTCACTGGCCTTAAATAAAAGACAGGTTTTTATAGCATGATCAGTCATATTTTCAATATCCATTCTAAATTTTCACAATTTCTGTCAGGGTATGCAAACTTTTGAGCACAATTTTATATACTGAGCATCTGCTAATCGATCAGAAGCATAACTGCAACCCTATCTGCTAAAAGACAGGTTTCCAGGACAGAGGCTTTTTTTTTTTTGCTTCATTAGGTGAAGAAGTAGAAAACCATCTGTATTTTCTGATCCACACAGATGTCAGTTATATGCATGAATAAGAGATAAAAATGTGTTTGATCTGAGGGGAAAGGAGAATCATGGTCAAGGTTATTGATGTGAACTCAGATAGGAGACAGCAGGAAGTCTTAAGATTATCGTCTCCGCAGTTTGTTTGTGTAGAAACCTGAGATATTCTGCATGGGACCGCCCAGGTTAATGTATGATCTCTGTGTGTGGTCTGAAAACTAACATTTCCTGTGAAGAAACTACATATCTCACAGTCTCTTGATCTAAACCAGGTGAGAGTTAAACAGTAAGTAGGTCTGACACTGCCCAAGCAGGCAGCACATTCACAGACAGCTCACCAAGCAGCTGGAAGATGTTTGTTACATCAGCAGTCCCACATTTGTGATACAACACAGAGCCGGTGGCATTCCATTCAATGGATGCTGTGTGACCCAGAACAGGAACCATGGACATAGGGGAAATCAATCAATCAGTCATGAAACCACAAACTGCAGATAAACCATGAGAGCTCATCGTTACAAGATAAGGCATGCAAACGACAAAGGGAATATAACTACACTGATACCTACTTAAAACAACAAAAAGTGTACTATAAGTGTAGGTTCAAATCTGTGCAGGTGGTGCTGCTCATGTTTATGCGGGCACTGCAGCCCATTCATTTGTGTGGGCTACTGTATCTGCATTTTCCACAGGGAAAAGGTCCTTTTTTTTTTTTTAAACACGACTGTATGGAACCACATGGTGCTTGGGACACACCGCATTTTACAATGCGTACCCTACGCATCTACAAAAGAGCAGCATGTTTTGGCTGTAGGTGCAGGAATGCATGTGGTATACACGCTCCTGCAACAGTGTGAACCTTGCTTTAAAGTGGTTCTAAAGGTTGTACAGTAATTAAACATAAAACACAACAAACTTTCCTGCTCTTTGGAATGGTTTTGCACAGAGCAGCCCCAATCCTCTTCTTTTTGGGTCCCCCGCCGGCAGTCCTGGCTCTTCACCCCAGCCAAGTGCCCCCAATTGCAAGCCTCTTGCTATAGGGGCACTCAAACAGGCTCTTGAGATGTGCTCCTGTGAATAGGCATTGTGTATTCACATACAGAGCATGGCTCAGCCCACCCCCTGCTCTCTCCCCATTGGCTCACTGGCTGTAATTAACGGCAACAGGAGCCAATGAGGAGAGACACCTGGGAGCGCCTTGGCTCTCATACACATCGCTAGAGCGAGAAGAGGCTAAGGTAAGTGTAAGGGGGGCTGAGGGGGAGCTGCACCCAGAAGGTTTCTTTTACCTTAAAGGAGAAGTTCACCTTTTGGACAAAAATAATAAACCGCACATTTTTTTGCAGGTAAAAAAAAAAAAAAATGTGCATTTATTATTTTTGTCCAAAGGAGCATGGAAAGAATGAACCAGCGATCAGTAGATCATTGATGCCATACAGGCCTCCTGTAGACCTGTCAGAATATCTGCTTGGCGTACAGGATTTACAATCAAGCAGATATTCTGCCAGGAAGCTTCAATGAACTTAAATACAATGCTCCACGGGGCCATGGTAGATCATTGAAAACTACAAGCCAACAGCCGCTAAGGCTGTTGGGACTTGCAGTTCATCCATTCACAGAAGTTCGTGAATGAATGACATGGCCGTGTGGGCGGACTCAAATTTGACAGATACTATGAGGAAACTTTTCCCCATACTGTCACAAGGAGGGGGCGCAGCTGCAGCGATGGGAACAGGTTACATGTTCCACCCTAAAAACAGGTGGAACATGTAACATGTTCCAAATGTGAACTTATCCTTTAGCCCCTAGACGCTGAGCGCACACAAATATGCAGCCTCTTGGCGTCTGGGCCTCGACTCCGAGCGGCCGCATATTTGCGTACCATTTGAAAATACATATGTGCGCGCTCCCAGCACATATGTCCGCAGCTCACGGAAAGGTCCCAATCTCCCCTTACGATCGGGACCTTTTCTGATCATGTGACCACAGTGACAGCTATTCATGGCGGTCACATGACCCTAAAACCCCACCCTGCCTCCTGAAACTCTTAAAGGGCCAGGAGGCGCTGGTGCAAAAGGGTTAATGCACGCAGTTAAAAAAAAAAACCTGCCTTTAGGACCACTTTAAAAGCTGGCTCCACTTTACAGACCATGTTTTGTTACATATTTATGGAGTAGCATAAAACATGGTCATAGCTACATACATAACATAGCTACATACGTAGAAGATTGTAGGATTCTTCCTCTCAGCTTCTGTCATATTTCAGATTGGTGCAGCCCACACACAGTCATGTCATCCATTGACTACAGCTCTCAATGGAGCTCAAGTGTGGTGACTTCTAGTCCAATAATGCTTTCTCCTGCTCCATAGCTAATCATCAGTTCCTCTGTACAGGCCAGGGACTGCTGGAGGAAGACTCTGCATGAGCCAGAGCACTGCACCTGCATTCTACTGAGCATCAAATGGAAAAAAAAAAAGTAAATACCAAATTTTTGCAAAATGGGTGCATTTATTTGTTTGCAAAAGGTGGAGTTCTTTAAACTGTTAATTGAAGAAAAAAAAAAAAAACATTTTGTTTATCCAGCACCTCATTGTGGCCATTGCCACAGTACAGAGCCATGAGTTAGACCCGGAAAGCACATTTTGTTTGCATTGTTGCTATGTACTCTTCACCAAGTACCCCTTAAAGCGTTCATATTACCAGTATTGCCCAAACACATGCAATTTGTGCCTTCGAAAGTGCTTCGCTCACACTTCCACACTTGGTGTTCAGAAAAGCATTTGGCAGCACAGTTAGTACATACATGTGACACAAAGTAGCATTTTAAGAAAAACCCCAACATGAATGCCAATCTCGAAGAAAAATAAATCTTCAGCCATCTTGGGTTCCTCTGTCTAGTAATACAACCCCTCTATAAATACCAGGAACCCCATTAGGTTGTGAGAAGTTGTTCTGACGTTTGCCTACAAAATCATTTTAGGGTTGTACTGGATTTCCCCATCAGGAAAACCTCTCTTCAGAGTTTAGGGCAAAGCTAGGAGCAATGAGTGGTAACAAATTTCTACCTAGCAGCACTAGAGTTGATGTTTCAAAACCTAATCCTGACACTACCGGCCTGGAGTTTGCATGTTCTCCGTGTCTGTGTGGGTTTGCCCTGGGTACATTGGTTTCCTCCCACACTCCAAAGACGTGCTGGTAGGTGCACTGGATTGTGTCTAAATTGGCCCTAGTATGTGTATGTATGAATGTGAGTTAAGGAACTTAGATTATAAGCTCCCTGAGGGCAGGGGCCGTTAAATGTAGAATATATATGTAAAGTGCCGTGTAAACTGACCGTGCTATACAAGTACCTCTGATAAATAAATGGAAATTGGAACTTTTGCACATAAAAGACAAAGCCTGAGAGTCGTGAAGAAAAAAAAAAAAAAGAAAGATTTATTCAGAGTAATATCTCAATAATGTGGGAACCTCAGCTGGTAACTGTACAGCATAAACGCAACACAACATAGCAATCATGTTGTACGTTCAGCACAGGTCGATTATAAAGTTCATCACCATGTCTCCTCCTTATACAACACTGGAATGAAAGTCTCAGTGATATTCGGTAGTCCAATTCTAATCTCCGATTTGTATAACAAGCCAAAGTTGAATGGCTTTTTTATTAAAAAAAGTTCCCTGGAATGAAATGCCATAAGTAGCCATTTAATTAACTAAACATTTATTTAAAATATATTAAGTTTCTTTAACAACTCCCACCAATGCAGGCCTTAAGGTACGTTTACAGAGCTTGTAGCCCACTTTAGTGACTATAGCTACAGTGCCAGGCTCCTTCCCATCCATGGGAGTATGGAATAAGGCTTCATGTTCATAGGGATCAAACTTGGCACCCAAAGGATTGAGTTTCTGCACTCCGTGCTTTTTGAAAACTTTCTGCATCTGAACTTCAGTCATGAGCAGGCCTTCATAGAGGTTCTTCAAATGGGGGTTGTCAGCCTTGACTTCCTCTTCAGGGACACTCTGGGTTGCCTTTTCCAGAATATCTGCTACTTCAAGCAGGTCCTTGCAGAACCCCTGGATACCTGAGAAAAATCAGCAAGAATGTTTCTAATTAAATAGGGTAGGGTGAAGTGCAGTAATACATAGCAGCTTGTCATAATTTATTTTTCCCTGATCTGAAGACAGTAAACCACTTTGATGGGTTTGTGCAGTTTATTGCAGTTTGAACAGAACCACTGCATTTGCCTTACAACAGTAAAACATTTAAAATGTATTTTGTTTAAGTTGTTTACAGTACGGTAGGATTAAAACCCATTTCAAGTCTGATTTCTTTCTACATTACCACCTGTGGTGGTGTGTGATGGACCAACGTGGGTAGAGCTTAAATCATATGCATCAGAGATAGAATGTGTATTCCTAACCGGAGCTCAATTTATGGTAGAGGTAAGGACCCGAATCTGGGCCTAGGCTGCCACCTTTCTGATCACAATGATCCAATCACTCAACAGATTAACAGCTTCGCAGTGTGTGGTTAGGAGTGCCAGCTTCATACTTCCATCTCACTTGAAATTTGTTTAAAATCTCTTCTCGATAGGAACAGATAGATACAGTCAACCAAGAGGAAAATGACTCTTTGAGGGCTAACATGTACAGAACAATAAAAATGAAATGTAATATGAACTAAAATAGTATAATACGAGGGGTCTTTAAAAGGTTTCCGCACTTTAATATATATTAGTTTAAAAAAGTGCAGAAACTTTTTGAAGAACCTCACTTAAAATGACTTAAAAGTGTCAAGGTTCAAACAACGAGGAGTCAAAATTTGGAGGGAGACAAAAGGTCCACCCAATTTGTATGTATGTACTTACATACTCTATCTTGCACAGTTGCCTCCCTTTTGGCATGGACCATGGCTTATGTAACTCCGTTCTTAGTAGCAAGGAGACAAAAGCAAAAGCACCCTCCGAGTTCTGGCTAACGTTTGTTTGGAAGATGCGATTATTTGAAGCAATAGCTGGAACTGGGTCTTGGTCAGCTCTGGCGAGCGTGTATGTAGCAAAGCCTTAGAGATTTGAAACAAATTGTAATTGAGACAAAAGCTTGTACTATGCGCTCCTAACCACTCCTTTAGAAATAAGTCCCTACACTTGGGAATGTTTCTCTTCGCTCCAGTTTCCCACAGGGAGCCACAAACATGAAAGACTGATAGACACTAACCCTTCCCCACGAAAAAAAAAAAAATTATGTATTTTTATATATTTCTTTTGTGGGAGGGTTAGTGTGTGTGTGTGTGTGTGTGTGTGTGTGTGTGTGTGTGTGTGTGTGTGTGTGTGTGTGTGTATATACATATATATATATATATACACATATATATATATATATATATATATATATATATATATACACACACACACACACACACACACACACACACACACATATATATATATATATATATATATATATATATATATATACAACCTATGCAGCTTCAGTTTGCTATTCTGTTTAAGTGCCTGAGTTATTCATCAACTTAAATTCTGATCTTTGGATCCTAGGCCCAGGTTGTACACACAACTGTTGGTCAAGCCAACAGTAGGGTGCCGATTCATAATAGCGAGGACACTTTATTAAATATTCCACACTGCACTTGCATTGTATGTTCTATTCAATAAATGCACTGGGTAGTGTGGTACTTCAGGATAGGGATGCACTGATACCATTTTTTTATTTTTTGTTAACACGGAGTACTGATACTTTTTTTTTTTTTTTTTAAAGTACTCGCCGATACCTATTGCCTAGGAAGAGTAGGTAGAGGGGTGGTTTGGGAGGTGGGTAAGCCTGGGGGGGGGGGGGGGGGGGGGGGGGGGGAGTATAAATTAATTAATTAATAAATGCAAAAATTATATACAATAACCAGTCTTTTTAATGCAAAGTCCATAAAGTACAGATTGACACCAATACAGTCTATGCATAAAAAAAAAAAGCCCAAAATACCACTGTACTGTATATACCATGCCAAGCTTGTATGTATCACACAAACATGGGAAACACTGGGCTAAGGAAAAAGCTAAAAATAAGTTCCAGCCAATAGAAGTAGTTCTCTTTATTTTCACATGGCATTAAGATTGTCCACACATTTCCATACTGCTATGTGTGGAGAGGATCCCGGATGGATGGCTCAACAAGAAGCTCCTGGCCAAGAAGAAAGGGAGCAGATGTAACAGCCAGGGAGAAAAAAAAAAAAAAAAAAAAACACACCACAGGAGCAGCTAGAGGAGAGCCGCCCGCAGCCGCTGCTGACAACCAGGAAGCTGCGGTACCATGCAAGATGGCAGAACAGCTAGGAGAACCCTCAGCAACTGGGGGAGCAGCTAGAGGAGAGCTGCCCACAGCCACAACTAACAACCAGTCTGCAGCTGGTAAGAGAGGAGGAGGCGGGGAAGTCACCCAACAGAGGTGACAGCTGGCCGGAGGGAAAGAGGAGGAGAAGCTACCCAGCAGAAGAGACAGCTGGTGGGAGAAGAGGAGGATGCGGGGAGGAGAAGGGGAATCCTGGTGACAGCTAAAACGTTATCGGTTGTTGAGGTGGCCCAGTCCTTGGCCAATAATTGCTGGCATTCTTTTGTTTACATTTCAGCTGTCAATGGTGGAATTCTGCTGACAGCTGAAAAAAAATGAGCCTGAAGGTATCAGTGCATTTGTACAAGTACCGATACTCATACAATGCCTAGTATGGGCACAGATACCAGTATCAGAATCAGTGCAACCCTACTTGGGGATATTCTCTGCACAACATAGTAGGAAGAGAGCACAGTCACATTTACATTTAAATAGTGTCCCTTTAAACTGGTAATGAACATACAAAAGGTAACACTGCAAGTACAAACATTTGAAATTATAGAAGGATGTTTGGAGCTAAACAGACAAAAAAAGGTGTAGAAACAATTTCGGTTTGGTGGCCTTTTTACAAGTCTGGATCACATGGAGCAGTGCAGTAACTCTCAACTTCAAATAAATGTTGAAACTTAAAAAGTTTATTACTAGCAGGGAAACAGCTCCTGCCTGCATTCCAACTCCTCCAGACAACCAATCATGTGGGCATGCAAGTCTTGTTGTTCATGGTTTCCACCTAAATTCCTACAACAGTACTGTCTATGCAACTGGCCAAACCCTTTGGGATTGATTTACTAAAATTGGAGTGCAAAACCTGGTGCAGCTCAGCACAGAAACTAATCAGCTTCCAGGTTTTACTGTCAAAGCTTAATTGAAAAAGCTAAAGCTAGAAGCTGATTGGTTACCATGCACAGCCGCACCAGATTTGGCACTCTCCAGTTTTAGAATATCAACCCCTTTGTGCCAATCATTTAGGGTGAGACAGCCAGGAGGTGCTTAGCTCTTCTCACCACTACCACAAGATGTGTGACCAAACTAAGTGGCTTTATACCAGTAAACAAGAGGGAGAGGACAGTTGGGCATACTGAAAAATGGCTGAGCAGGAGAGAGGCCAAATCTAGTAGACCATCTCATAGGTGAAAATAGCAGCACTAGGTTTCTGTCTTGGGCACTTCAAACAAAGAATTGGCAGAGAAGGGAGTAATATTTCCGTGTCTACTCTGCTTTATATCAGCACAGGATGTGTGAGTTAGTTGGGTTGCATTATCCCGGCAGCCGCTAGATTAAAAAGCTGAAAGACCCAATCTGGCTCACCATCTGACAGGGAAAAGAAACGCACTATGTTTTCAACTTCAATTATCACTAGGCAAGTTTTTCTGGATTTTAGTTTTCATTGAATTTACATTTTATATCTGAATTATCTTTCCATGTCCAGTGGATGAAGACAATTGCTGATGAGTCCTAGTCCTTTTACATAGCGATTTTCATTTTATCCCATGTGCACAGCTTGTTCATTTAACGTGTTCGTGATGGATAGGTAAATGTAGTATTTATAGATTAGTATAAATTACTGTATTTTATTAGATTTTAGATATTGGATGGCTATTACCTGCAATGGCCCCAAAATAAAAATCGCCAATAAGCTTAGGTAGCAGATCCACGAAAGAGCGACTTACTGCTTGGATTGAACGCTGATAGATAATATATGTGCGTCTCATACTTGCTTTTAAATTACAAGGATGTTAGTGTGCATCAGTAGCAGCAGTCTTGTAAAGTCGATAAGCATCTTAAAATACTGTATATTGGGGTCCTATAGTATGACATGTTGTAAGATCCACCAGCCTTTTCCTGCCCAGCTCCACCAATCAGCCTTCATTCTCCTAAAAACTTACCATACAGCTTTGCCTCTTCCACCAGCTTCTGACTTCGGAGCCGCAAATTCTCTGTGTCTGCTAGGGCTCGTTTGTACTTGTCCTGGAAAAATAATACATAGTTTAGAGGTGCACAGCCTGAGTCTTGGTTCAAATGTTGCATCCAAACTCTTAAAGTGATACTAAAGTCTTTTTTTTTTAAAACAACAAATATGTTATACTTACCCGCTGTATGCAGTTGTTTTGCACAGAGCAGCCCGATTCTCCTCTTCTCGGATTCCCTGTCGGTGCTTCTGAACCTTCCCTCCTGACAGGTGCACCCACAGCAAGCAGCTTGCTATGGGGGCAACCAAGCAGGCACACTCCTGAGCCATGGCTCTGCATGTCCATTCACATGCAGAGCCAGGGCTCAGACCCGCCCCTTCCTTCCCTGATTGGCTCACTGGCTGTGAGTGACATCAGAGCGAGCCAATGGCTCCCTCAGCCAATCAGGAGTGAGAGTCCCCAGAGAACCAAGGCTCTTGTGGACATTGCTGGATCAGGATGGGGCTCAGGTGAGTATTATGGGGGCTGCTACACACAGAAAGTTATTTACCTACATGCATGAAATGCATGAAGGTAAAAAACCTTGAGCCTTTAGAACCACTTTAAACTGGCTGAAGATGGTTCACTTTATTTTTTGGTTCAGCCAGCAGACTAAACAGAAAAAAAAAAATTGAACAGATTCCTCTAGCCACACAAATGAGGTGTATGGAGGAAATTCCCCTGCCAGGAAATTGTATTCTGATCGTGGGAAATTGCACTGCCAGAATACACGGATCAGGGGCTGCAGTTGCTGATCGACAAAATGTTTTTAACAAGCCCATTCAACAGAAGTTGATGAAACAATCAACTTCTGTTAAACAGGAACAGCTACACATGGATTAAAATTTGGCCAGTCCCAGCTGAAACTACCAAATTTCACTCTATGGCCAGCTTTTGATATGGAATTTGTTCATTTGGATTCTGTTGGGGTCAATATGTCTTTTGGGGTCTCTGAACACAAGCAAACTGACTCTTTTGGTGATCACAAAAATGCTGAGCAGTACAACATAAGGAAAAATAAAAGCAGATCAAAAAATTTCAAAATCACAAGAGAACACATTTGACAAGAGAATAAGAATAATGCATAAGTATTAATGTAATGAGAAATATTGGCTATTAGACCTGTAAACAAGACTGCCTTCTCTGACTATTCTCTATTATACATGTCCAAAGACAGGTACTTCCATTCCAATCCCTCTAATCTCCACACTTTGTGGCAAATTTCCATATATATACATACATACATACATACATACATACACACACACACACACACACACACACACACACACACACACACACACACACACACACACACACACACACACACACACACACACACACACACACACACACACACACACACACACACACTGCTCAAAAAAATTAAAAGGAACACTTTAAAACACATCAGATCTCAATGGGGAAAGATATCATGCTGGATATCTATACTGATATGGACTGGGTAATGTGTTAGGAACATAAGCATGCCCCATCGTTTGATGGAAATGAAAATTACACTGTTCAACAGGTAAAAAGTTTTGGGCATAAAATTAGCTAATCTTACATAATTTTGGGGTGCTGAAAACGAAAATGACCCTAAAAAATGTTGATTGGCTCTAGTTTCCATGATATATTCACCCATCTAATGACGTAAGCCATTCAAAATTATGATGCAACTTCAGCTGCATATTGCGCAATTGATACTGGTGACCAATAGAAAATTGCATGTATACTGAGATGATGCAATATTAGCCTTTAATTGCATCACTTCACTGCATAAAAGCTGCAGTATCTGTAGCTGATTGTAGTTCGACAGCGTCTTTACATTTCGTTTTATGCTTATATAGGCTACTCAGTAATGCCTCGAACTTGTGTGAATAAAGCAGATAATTTCTGCTATATCTGCGGTGAAATAACTTTTATCTCACAAAAAAGGAGGATAACAGGAATGATTAAGAAAGCCTACAACTTGTATTTTGGCTGCAAGATAGGAGACCAGAACAAGAGCTGGGCACCACATATATGCTGCAATTCTTGTGGGACGGCACTGGAGCAATGGTTGAATGGAAAAAAGGCATCTATGCCTTTCGCTGTGCCAATGATTTGGAGAGAGCCAACAGATCATGTTAGTAATTGTTACTTTTGTATGGTGCCTCCAATTGTAAAAGGGCTAAATAAGAAGAAAAAGTTATCTGTGCACTATCCAAATATTCCATCGGCAATACGTCCAGTTCCTCATGGAGAGGGGCTACCAATTCCTAAAGCACCAGAATCCTTCGTGGTTGAGTCAAGTGAGGAAGAACCTGAAGCGTGTAGTCACGTGCAGTTGTAAGAGATAGCCCTTTCCTCGAATACAAGAGAAAAGCCAAGAGAAGCAAAACCGACACAAACTGAAGACAAAACTAGTGAGAATCCTAAGTATTAAAATGATTCAACTTAGCTTATGGCTATAATTTTTCTTGGTAATCCTATGCAATATATTATGCCATTTAGGCTTTGTTATGTAGTCAATATCACTTGCTTTATATTTGTGGAAAGACATCTATCTATATAATTATTGTGCATTATGTAGTCATTACGCCTATAGTAGAAAACTTTCCGTTTACAGAAAAACTAGAGCCAATTGACAAATTTCATTGTTATATTTGAACTCAGAATGTGAAATTCATTAAGAAATGGATCCTTTTGTTTCCAAAACTGGCAAAAAATAAAAATTTGTTGAACAGTGTTATCAACCTACATAGGACTGAATTCAAAGACACCCCCAAAATCAAAGTGAAAAAATTATGCAGCAGGCTAATCTATTTTGCTGAACTTTCATTGCAGCAACTCAGAACGGTCCTCAGTAGTTTGTATGGCCCCCACATGCTTGTATGCATGCCTGACGTCGGGGCATGCTCCTAATGATACGACGGATGGTGTCCTGGAGTATTTCCTCCCAGATCTGGACCAGGTCATCACTGAGCTCCTGGACAGTCTGAGGTGCAACCTGGCAGCGGCGGATGGACCAAAACATGATATCCCAGAGGTGTTCTATTGGATTTAGGTCAGGCAAGCGTGGGGGCCATTAAATGGTATCAATTCCTTCATCCTCCAGGAACTGCCTGCATACTCTCTCCACATGAGGCCAGGCATTGTCATGCACCAGGAGGAACCCAGGACCCACTGCACCAGCATAGGGTCTGAAAATGGGTCCAAGGATTTCCCTCCATGGATATGCCTCCCCAGACCATCACTGACCCACCACCAAAACGGTCATGAATGATGTTACAGGCAGCATAATGTGCTCCACGGCTTCTCCAGACCCTTTCACATCTGTCACATGTGCTCAGGGTGAAGCTGCTGTCATCTGTGAAAAGCACATGGCACTAGTGGTGTATCTGCCAATTCTGGCAGATACACCACTAGTGCCATGTGCTTTTCAATAGCAAATGCCAATCTTGCTCTATGGTGCCGGGCAGTGAACACAGGGCCCACTAAAGGTCATGGGGCCCTCAGGACACCCTCATGAAGTCGGTTTCTGATTGCTTGTTCAGAGACATTCACACCAGTGGCCTGCTGGAGGTCATTTTCTAGGGATCTGGCAGGGCTCATCCTGTTCCTCCTTGCACAAAGGAGCAGATACCGGTCCTGCTGATGGGTTAAGGACTTTTTATGACCCTGTCCAGCTCTTCTAGAGTAACTGCCTGTCGCCTGGAATCTCCTCCATGCTCTTGAGCCTGTGCTGGAAGACACAGCAAAGCTTCTGGCAAAGGAACGTATTGAAGTGCAATCCTTGAGGAGTTGGACTACTTGTGAAACCTCTGTAGGGTCCAGGTATCGCCTCACACTACCAGTAGTGACACTGACCCTGGCCAAATGCAAAACTCGTGAAAACCAGTCAGAAAAGTAGGGGAAAAAAATGTCAGTGGACATCTGTAAAACCATTCCTGTTTTGGGGGTAGTCTCACTGTTGCCCATCTAGTGCACCTGTTAATTTCATTAACACCAAAAGCAGCTGAAAATGATTAACCACCCCCGATACTTAAATGACCAGATCAATATCCCAGGAGTTTCATTGACTTGATGCTATACTCCGATTAAAAAAAAGTGTTCCTTTAATTTTTTTGAGCATAATCAACATTGAGTATAATCAACAAGCATGTTGCCAAACAAAAATGTAAAAAAGTGCTAAACAGAACATAAATCTCCACAAATAGTATTTACCCAAATTATAAATATGTAGGGCTGCTTCTAAGATAAGGTTAACTCCCTCTAATATTGCAAAAATCCAAAACAATTCAAAGAGCTGCCCTGTATTATTGTATTAACAATTGTGGACTCTTACATAAATTGTAAAAGGGTCTCAAGGACTTGTGTCACCCCCCGAAGGCACCCAGTGGAAGGGGCAAAATGCGTTACATGGAGAGCAGACGTGACGTCATTTCCAGATCTGGCTGGTTTGAATGCTTTTGGTATTGTACCTATGTAAGTGCAACTAATTTTAACCCTACGTTCACACCTAAGCATTTTCTGGATTAACATGATTTCCTACGAGACACGTTCTCATCTCCGCGGTTTCACCAAGTGGAAAAGTTTTGGAAAGGGTCAGGGACTTTTTTGAATGGGAAAAGTTGAGTTTTTGGTTCTATAAACTTTAGTAGAAATGCTGCAGAAAAGCATGTAGTGCGTTCTTGCAGCGTTTTTTATGCGTTTTAAATCTGCTAGCAATAAGAATTAAAAAAAAAAAAAAACACCCGCAAAAAGCATCAAAAACGCAGGCACAAAAACGCAACAATGCAGAAACAGGACAAACGCAAATTGCATAGGTGTGAACCTAACCTGAGAGAGTTTTTAATAAAGTGGAATTACACTATGTGGCCCTCTTTTGATGTGAGAGGATACCAGCCTTCTGACCCCAGGAAACGCAGTGAAGCAAAACTGACTGAGGGGAATAAAACTCAATTTTTTTGTAAAATACAAAATGTTACGCCGAGTAAATAAATACCAATCATATCGCGGTTTAAAATTATACACATCCATGCAACACATACACATAAATATTTTACTATCCATAGACGAGATTTTAAAAGCCTTCACAGGTTACCACTTTAGATATACAGAGGAGGTCCGGTACTAGAATTACTGCCCATGATCTGACAATCACAGTGATACCTCACATGTGGGACAATTGCTGCTTGCGGAACCAGCGCATACATTCACCTTTGGGGGGGGGGGGGGGGAAAACAGGAGGCACTTTAACATTTTCTTTTATTTATTTAATTTTCTGATCACTTCTATTCCTGTCACTTGAAATGTAAACACCCCTTGTGACAGCAAAATGTATGTGACAGGTACTCTTTATGGAGAGATCTGGGGTCACTAAGACCACAGATCACTCCTCTGCCCTTAAAAGCATTTAATCACACCAAGACCAGTGTAATCAAACGCTTTTTTTTTTCTAAAATGGCGTCATTTATAAATGCGGGCAAGCTGGATGTGATGTAAGGTCACTGATTAACAACCCCCCCGATACTTACATAACCACATCAATATCCCAGGAGTTTAATTGACTTGATGCTGTACTCTGATTAAAAAGCGTTCTTGTAATTTTTTTGAGCAGTGTATATCTGTGAATTCTGGTAATAAAAAAAAAACAATAGTTCTCTATAGGAATTCAAGTATTTTACCTGTAACATGGAAAAATAATGCTCTGCAGAAGTTTATAAAAAGACAGTGAGAGGAAGGTTACCTTCCATGTTACTAGGCAGCAAGAACCATACAAGGGGTGTGGAATTTTTTTAAAAAACTACTTGTTCAGGGACTAACTTGGTGTCCTGATTTACTTGTCCCTCATGACAATCTACTTGTCCTGATAGAAATTTTTTTTTTTTAACCAAAACGATAATTCATTTTGCTTTACATAATGTCTGGGGCTTTTAGGCGACTTAAATGTTTAATATTTTTAACATTACTCTGTGTATCTCCTCCTCACCTCCCTATCTCCAGCAGCGCACCCAGGGACTAGCAGGGAGGAGAGAGACCTTGTAGTGTAATGAGCACTGATTGGGTGCTTGTCAGGAAAGGGGAGTGTCAGGCTTATCCTTTATCCCTTTCGCTGCCAGAGATGTTTTTGTGTTTTTTGCACAAGTTTAAAAAAATAATTTTAGGTCTGCAGATTACACAAAACTCCGAAACATGATATATTTTCTGAAATCAGAAATCCTAGAGAATAAAATAGCGGTAGTTCCAATTTTTTATGTCACTCGATATTATCACAAATGTCTAGGAAATGCAAAATTTCAGTAAAAAATACACTTAATTTTCGGTTACAAAAAGCAATAAATTATTGAATTTTTTTGTAAAATATAACTGATGAGGTTGCATTGAGTAAACAGATATCCAACATGTCAAACCTTAAATTTGCGTAACGCTCAAGAAATGGCAACAAACTTTAGTAACCCTATATTTTCTATAGGTGATGCTTTTAAAGCCCCTTATAAGTCATCAGTTTAGTATTACAGAGGAGCTCTGGTGCTAGAATTATTGCTCTCATTCTGGCGTGCGAGGTGTTATGTAACGTGTATCACAAACATTTTCATGCGCAGGTACCCCAGTGCATGCTTTTATGTTTGTACGTGCGTACATATGTGGGGAGGCTTGAAAAATTTGGGGGGGGATTATATGCATGGGTGTAACTAATTTCTTTCAAATGAAAAAACATTTTTTTTTTTTACTTAGCATTTTTCTTTTATCACATAGGGGACAAAAAGTCCCTTTTGTGATGCTTTTTGGTGACAAGTTCTCTTTATTCAGACATCCAGGGTCCAAAAGACCCTGCATGTCTCCCCGATGCTTCACTGAATGCAATGCAGTACACATCGCACTGCATTACATTCTTTCCCGGCCTCAATGGCTGAGAATCTGTCAATGGGGACCAAGAAGTAACGTCACATCACTTCTGGGTCAGCCACTGACTGGTCCTGGGCCCACAGATGGGCAAGCAGAGCCCAGGAGACAGAGGGCAGGGAGGGGGCGGAGGCTGGCGGAGGCTGTGTGGAAGCAATCGGGCGGCAGCACTGCCACCCGAATGCTTCCACCTGACAGATGAGCCCTGCTGCTTGCCCGCTGCAGGGCTAACGGTAAAAGGCAACATGAATTGCACATCCCTGCATAGCTAATAAAAATTTTCCTTTCCATACTTTTTTCTCAGAAACGACCTTTATTTGTCCTTTAAAAAAGGTAAAAATGCCACCATTGCACACTTGATAAGGATCTACTTGAACCAAAATCACGCTCATTTATTAGGAAACTTGGCTCTCTGCTTTGTTCCATAACTTACTGTTACGTCTTTGATCTGATCCTCCAGTTTAGCCTTCTCTGCAGCCAGCTGCTCGGTGTCGTTCTCTGCTGGGCTCTTATTCTTCTCCTCCTCCTCTGCTGAGGGGTTAGTGGGCTGCTGAGACGTTGTGCACATCATTCGTGAACACCTCCTATAGAAAGTAACAAGCACACAGGTTACATAGTTAGTTTGGCTGAAAAAAAAAAAAAAAAAAGGAAAAAGACCATCCAGTTCAAAAAAAAAAAAAAAAAAATCCTATACCCACCATTGATTGATCCAGAGGAAGGAAACAAAAACCCAGCAAAGCATGATCCAATTTGCTCCTGCAGGGAAAAAATTCCTTCCTGATCCCCCGAGAGGCAGATATTCAAACTACCAGATTTTACAGTATATAGTGATGCTTCATAAGTGGTGCTAAAACCCACCTGGAGAAAGGCAAGTCTCATCTAAAACCATACAAGTCAATGTTTTAACACACCAAATTTCTAATTTATTGACCAGTCGAATGACAAATTCAAGTGGCGAGGAGCAAATGATACTTGGCACAACCAGCTCAGGAAATGGGAGACAATGGCAAGGAACAATTTACCTAGAAGTCCCCCTTACTGTACATGACAGGCAGCTGTAGGCAGTGGAGGGTTAACCATCAAATGAACCATCCGCAACTAAAGATACTTCCACCAACAAGAACCCCCTTCTGCTGGCCACAAGCAGATCAAGGTCACAGCAAAACAGTTTGGATGGATGGTCTGTTTGTGACAACTATCCTCTCCTCACCCCCTTAGTTTACTGAGTGAGTCACACTTTTATACTTTTGCTACTACCTATATATTGTGTTTTTACAGGTACTGATGCAACGGTCCTTTACGTTATGTTTTGTTCTATTACTTCTCTGTTTGCCTCTTCCCTCTAAGGACATTGCAGCAGAGCATTTAAAATACTTGAAAGGCAGTATGATCCGAATACTTTTTTTTTTTTTTTACTGATAGTATATACAGTACTGGATAGTAATATTTACCACTAACCACAACCATCAAAACTTTATGTCTTTTACATTCTATTTGTGTAATTTTAGACAGTTCAACATGTACAGCTTTGTTTTCACAAACCACATTCACTGTGATGTATTGCCGCTCTTAGGATTGGTCTACTCAGATTCTTAGCCCAGCTGACCGACAGCTATCATACACAATCTACAAACCTCACTTATAATGGATTCATAACAGAAGGAACTTTAACATGCAACATGTTGACTCTATATAGAACTGTTCTTCTCTTTTTGGCACACACCTTTCTCTACGTAGAACTGTTCCTTCTCTTTTTGGCACACACCTCTCTCTACGTAGAGCTGTTCCTTCCATTTATTCATTTATTACAAGTACTTATATAGTGCTGTCAATTTACAATTTAAGCAACACTTTACACACACATTATCTATCTATCTATATCTCTATCTCTATCTCTATATCTCTATATCTATATATCTATATATCTATATATATTAGTATTTGTACATTTACATTCAGTTCCTGCCCTCAAGAAGCTTGCGATCTAAATTCCGTAACTCACGTTCATACATACTTGAGACAATTTAGACAGGAACTAATTAAGCTACCATCATGTCTTTGGAGTGTGGGAGGAAACTAGAGTATCCGGAGGGAACCCACACAGGCACAGGGAGAACATGCAAACTCCAGGCAGGTAGTGCTATGGTTGAGATTTGAACCAATGACCCGAGTGCACTTAGCCACTGTGGAGCTGTAAGGCACACACCTTACTCTACGTAGAACTGTTCCTTTTGTGTAGGGAACACACCCTATTCTCCATAGAATTCTTCCGTCTCTTTATGGCATACATCTTACTCCAAGACTACATAGATGTTTTCCTTCTCTTTATGCACACGTTTTACTCTATTTATTACTAGGGATATACCGGTGTATCGGCAAAAAATAGAGTTATCAGCATTTTGCCAATAAGAAAAAAAAGGTGCCAATAATGGCTTCTCTGTTTTTATAATAGAAATGGGTCAAGGAAACACATACAAAGTCCCATAGACATTCATGCAAAGTCTTGTCCCCATAGACTTTCATGCAAATAAACTGCGTCCCGCTGACTTCAGTGCAAAAAAAAAAAAAACTGCGTCCCGCTGACTTCAGTGCAAAAAAAAACTGCGTCCCGCTGACTTCAGTGCAAAAAAAAACTGCGTCCCGCTGACTTCAGTGCAAAAAAAAACTGCGTCCCGCTGACTTCAGTGCAAAAAAAAACTGCGTCCCGCTGACTTCAGTGCAAAAAAAAACTGCGTCCCGCTGACTTCAGTGCAAAAAAAAACTGCGTCCCGCTGACTTCAGTGCAAAAAAAAACTGCGTCCCGCTGACTTCAGTGCAAAAAAAAACTGCGTCCCGCTGACTTCAGTGCAAAAAAAAACTGCGTCCCGCTGACTTCAGTGCAAAAAAAAACTGCGTCCCGCTGACTTCAGTGCAAAAAAAAACTGCGTCCCGCTGACTTCAGTGCAAAAAAAAACTGCGTCCCGCTGACTTCAGTGCAAAAAAAAACTGCGTCCCGCTGACTTCAGTGCAAAAAAAAACTGCGTCCCGCTGACTTCAGTGCAAAAAAAAACTGCGTCCCGCTGACTTCAGTGCAAAAAAAAACTGCGTCCCGCTGACTTCAGTGCAAAAAAAAACTGCGTCCCGCTGACTTCAGTGCAAAAAAAACTGCGTCCCGCTGACTTCAGTGCAAAAAAAACTGCGTCCCGCTGACTTCAGTGCAAAAAAAACTGCGTCCCGCTGACTTCAGTGCAAAAAAAACTGCGTCCCGCTGACTTCAGTGCAAAAAAAAACTGCGTCCCGCTGACTTCAGTGCAAAAAAAACTGCGTCCCGCTGACTTCAGTGCAAAAAAAAACTGCGTCCCGCTGACTTCAGTGCAAAAAAAAACTGCGTCCCGCTGACTTCAGTGCAAAAAAAACTGCGTCCCGCTGACTTCAGTGCAAAAAAAACTGCGTCCCGCTGACTTCAGTGCAAAAAAAACTGCGTCCCGCTGACTTCAGTGCAAAAAAAACTGCGTCCCGCTGACTTCAGTGCAAAAAAAAACTGCGTCCCGCTGACTTCAGTGCAAAAAAAACTGCGTCCCGCTGACTTCAGTGCAAAAAAAACTGCGTCCCGCTGACTTCAGTGCAAAAAAAACTGCGTCCCGCTGACTTCAGTGCAAAAAAAACTGCGTCCCGCTGACTTCAGTGCAAAAAAAACTGCGTCCCGCTGACTTCAGTGCAAAAAAAACTGCGTCCCGCTGACTTCAGTGCAAAAAAAACTGCGTCCCGCTGACTTCAGTGCAAAAAAAACTGCGTCCCGCTGACTTCAGTGCAAAAAAAACTGCGTCCCGCTGACTTCAGTGCAAAAAAAACTGCGTCCCGCTGACTTCAGTGCAAAAAAAACTGCGTCCCGCTAACTTCAGTGCAAAAACCGCCAGCCACATGAACTACATTTTTGAAAAATGTAAAAACCATCCGTTTCAGTGTCCGGCCAAGTGCAACCTGAACTTTCAGTTATGGGAGTTTCATTTCGGTGCATTTATTGCCGTTCTGTCTCTGGGTGGCACACAGGACATCCCACCATATACTGTACATGTTGGACATTCATGGAACTGGTTTCCTTACCAACAAGAGGTGAGAATACCATGTTACATATCCTAATAATAGGGTTTGGCAGGCTTTGAAGGCTTCTTCCACAAGCTATTTCTCAAAGCCCTATTTGTAAAAAGTACAAAAACAGAAAGATTCTTCAGAGATCGTATTCAATATCAGAAATACAGCTGCTACGCTTTTACCTTCAGAACATCTGTATGAAAGCAGTATTATTGGGTAACTCAGTACTTTGGTGGATGCTGTGTCTGCGAATGATGCAACTGCTGTACAATCATTCACTAGTTACAGACATCAAGGACAAATGAGTCACAATGCAGAATATGGGGCCCACCAATGCACTGTCTTCTATGAACAATACTGTGTAAGCAGCACTGGAGCCATTGGTTCAACTCCCACTGGGAACCCTTATACATCTTCTCCCTACACCTGTCATTCAACAATGTACAATCAATAAGACAGGTGCTGTATTACTTGTCTTCTGCAATGTGAGGTTCTTCTTACCGTTACTTATTTGTTTGAAATAAAATCCCCAATAAATCAATGAAAAAAATAAATAAATGGGATATTCTTGACTGGTAAAGATCATCTACTTTCCATTAAAATACATGTATAGGTCTGCCAGTTCAAACAATCACATCTTGCTTACTGCCTGCTACGCAAAGGTCGATGAATCAGAGAGTGGATACAGTACATGAAAGGAATTATCCACAATGACAATGTGGACCCCCATGGACCGCACCTTCTCTCTTAAGACTGTGGGGTGCACCCAGAAGCCTCTTCTCTCCAGCCCCCAAGGACTGTACCTGTCTCCAATGACTTGGATGAACCCAGAAATCTTTTCTTTTAGGTCCTCATGGACTGCTCCACCAGGAAACCTCTTCTCTGCAGTCCCCATGGACACCATTATGTGTTATGTCTTTGGAGTGCACCTAGAAGCCTCATCTCTCCAATCCCTATGGACTGCATTGTCTGCTGTGACTCTGGTGCACCCTGAAGCTTCTTCACTCAGGACCTCATGGACTACCCCATCTCTTATGATTCTAGGGTGTACCCAGGAGCTTCTCTCAGGACCTCATGGATTGTCCCATCTCTTATGATTCTAGGGTGTACCCAGGAGCTTCTCTCAGGACCTCATGGATTGCCCCAGAGAGAATAGGCTTCTGGATGTGTCCCAGAGTCATAAGAAATGATGCGGTCCATGTGGTCCTGGGTGAAGAGGCTTCTGGGGAGCATTTGAGTCATAGCAGACAGGAGTCAATGGGGACTAAATGGGATATTCTTGACTGGTAAAGGCTTGTAGATGCTTCCCATGAGAAGTCCATGGGGACGCAGATAAGAACCTTTTTGTGGTGTACCCAGAACCGCTTCCTCTCTGATCTCCATGGACCATACCATCTCCTATGACTCAGGTCCACCCAGAAGCCTATGCTCTGCAGCCCCTTTGGACTGCCCCATCCCCAATGACTCTGGGATACATCCAGAAGCCTCTTCTCTGGTCCCCATGGACTATATCATCTCCCGTGACACTAGGGTGCACTCTGATGGCTCTTTTCTCTGGTCACCATAGGCCATGCCTTCTCTAATAACCTGGGTGCACCCAGTAGCCTCTCATTCTGGTCCCAATGGACTGCACCATCTCCTATGACTCTGGGGTGTATCTAGAAGTCTCTTCTCTCTGGTCCCCATGGACTGCACCATCTCCAATAATCTGGGTGCACCAAGAAGCCTCTTCTCTCTGGTCCCAATGGACTGCACCATCTCCTATGACTCTGGGATGTACCAAGAGGTTCTATCTCCCTGGGCTGCACCATCTTCAATAAGCCAAGTGCACCAAAAAGCTTCTTCTGTCTGGTCCTCATAGACCATACTATCTCCTATGACTCTGGGGTTTACCCAGAAGTCTCTTCTCTCTGGTCCTCATAAACTGTATCATCTCCTATGACTCAGGTGCACCTAGAACCTTCTTCTCGCTGGTCCTCATGGACCATACCATCTATGACTCGGGTTCACCCAGAAGTCTCTTCCCTCTGGTCCTCATGAACCGCATCATCTCCTATGACTCAGGTGCACCTAGAAGCTTCTTCTCTCTGGTCCTTATGGACCATACCATCTCCTATGACTCAGGTGCACCTAGAACCTTTTTCCTCTCTGGTCCTCATGGACCATACCATCTCCTATGACTCAGGTGCACCTAGAACCTTTTTCCTCTCTGGTCCTCATGGACCATACCATCTCCTATGACTCAGGTGCACCTAGAACCTTTTTCCTCTCTGGTCCTCATGGACCATACCATCTCCTATGACTCAGGTGCACCTAGAACCTTTTTCCTCTCTGGTCCTCATGGACCATACCATCTCCTATGACTCTGGGGATGCACCCAGAAGCTTCTGCTCTCCCATGACTCCTATGGCAGGGTGCCCTTTCAAACAGTAACCCAAAAGATGACCACTCTACCAAAGTGAGAGCCCCAACCAGGAAGAATAATACTGTTTACTATGTCCCTGTGCTCCTATATTCTAAAATAAGAAAGGTACAACCAGTTCCTGGACTGGGACTACCTGTAGAGGAGGTGCTATGGGTCAAACGTCCTTGCGGAGGTCACATGATGCTTCCAGCTCCCACAGAACTACAAGTAGCAGCATGGCCTTTACACGATCAGAGCCGCAGTGTATTGGGATCTCCCATGACCTACAACTACTACAGGTCCCAGCATACCCCGAGCCTTGAAACCTCCCTCAGCCCTGAGCTGCAGTCTATTTTATGATTGAATATACCCGTCAGCTTGCCATGACTCACCCCAGTGGTGACCTCTGCACCCTCAGCAGCGCCCCCAGGCCGGGTCCCAGCATCCGCACACTCCTGGCCGCCATGTCAGCCTCCAAGCAGCACACACGCACAGCACGCAGAGGACAGCCGGCCGTCACAACCTACACGGCTCCTTCCAGCACCACCCAATCATCAGCTGCCGAGCTCCTGTCGCGCCTGCGCATGCAGGACACGCTCCGGCTTGCCAGCCTAGTCAAGGTAGGTTGTACGGGAGTTGAAATGTCAAACACGTGAATGCAGAAAGACCCTGCAATGTGATAGGTTGTGGGCGGAGCCGGGGAGGCGAAGAGGAGGTGAGACTAGGCGGGGCGTGTGAATGACATTTGCAGCAACTGGGCGGGGCCTCTAAGAGTTACTTCTGTAACAATATCAGTTGTAAGTAATAGTTTTCCTTATAGAATGTAATGTCATCCAATGAGAGCAGGCAATCTGCTCAGCCTATAGGAAAGAGCATAGGAAGATGATACAAACATTATACATAAATATATATACACACAATATAGTGATTTTATATTTATTATATATCTTATCGAAGTGTATCTGGTTACTTTTCTTTTAGTTTTGGATGAAGTAGGGAAAGGTGAGAAGTTGTGTCCAGTGTTTATTGCTGTTTCCATGTTGGGGGTTTCACCCTGATTGGGTAATGGGAAATCCTAAATGCTGCAATTGTCAATATAACAGAATCAGGAAAACATGTCCATACACAATGCAATCTGATTGTACAATCTCTTTAAAGGTGGCCATACACGGTTCAATTTTATTATCCAATCAAAATGATCAAACCTATGGATAATCAAATAGCCATGACTTCCCCTTCCAATCCATTTAGTTTCCATTTAGATCGGATTAGATCAAATTGGGTTAATGAGCCAAGACTGAAATGTAATGATCATTCTGCATCGATCGGTAGCACTGACACACGTTCATGAATATGACTGCTTTTGGAATGATCAGAGTATGAGATCACATGGTGGAAACAGATGCAAATGATAACTTTCAATGTTAAAATACAATTCTATCTAAACTGTCAATCAAAATCCACTTCCCCACGTGTGGCAAAGGCATATTGATGAAGTGGGTTGTCGACTACAGATCAGTTGTTATCAGAAGAGACTGATCAGAAAAGGAATCAAACATTCATAGAAGCGTGTACAGACACCATTATTTATCAAATAATTGTAATATAAAGACAAATCTAAACAATCGCTTTAATTTGTATCCAATTGGGCAGGTCCTTGCTCTACATGATTGTTAGTAGATCTAAGGCTGGCCATCGATATGCAATTTTCCTGAGATTTTTGGTTTAGATTTACCAAAAACCATTAAATAGGAGGTCAAAAGTAACAACACTTTCAATTGTATCCAATTAGGACAGCTTTTGCACTGCATAGTTGAAGGTAAATCTAAAGGAAATTGGGCAGAAATTGGACAGAAAATTGTATAATGTATGGCCAGCCTAATGCAGGCCATAGACGGGTCCACACGAAAAATCAGCCGATATTCACGTCGTTAGTGGGGCCAGCCCGTCGGTCGTTTTTCGTGGATCTTCTTGTTTATTTTTATCGGTCGTGCTGGAAAATCCACGAAAAACAGAGGTGAGGGCCGACCGATTTTTTGTTTATCAGCCGACAATTCGGCCGATAAACGGCCCGTCTATGGCCAGCCTTAGGCTAGGTTCACACCTATGCAGTTTATGTTTGACCCATTTTCTGCATTGTGTTCCGTGTTGCATTTTGAGTTTTTGCACTTGCGTTTTTGATGCGTTTTGCATTTTTCTTGTTGCTAGGCAGATTTAAAATGCATCAAAAACGTAGCAAAAAAATGCATCAATAACGGCGCAAAAATTGAGTACATGCTTTTCTGCAGTGTTTCCATTGAAGTCTATAGAACCAAAACTCAACTTTTGCGGTAAAAAAAATTCCAGACCTTTTCCAGAAAACCGCACTGGGTGAAAACGTGGAGATGCGAACGTGTCTCATAGGAAATCATGTTAAATGGACTGCAGTGCATTTCTGCAAAACGCTGCGGAAAACGCTTAGGTGTGAACCTAGGGTAAGGGAGATTATAGAATCAGATTGCATTATGTATGGCCATTTTAAAGTAAAACTAAAGGAAAAACTTTTTTTTTCATTTTGGGAGGGTTATAACTCCATCCTTTTTTTGGGAAATTTCCATTCGCTTCCTGTTCCATAGCCAAAGCGGGAAGTGAGATGAAATCCTTGGAAAGTGAGGGAATCCCTGGTTGTCACCAGAACTAGTGTCCCCATTGGAAGATTTCCCCACTATTACTGTTCTGAGGACAACCTAAAATGTGGGATTTTCTTTTACTTTCAGTTTTGATGATAACGGTAGATAGGACAAATAGAGAGAGGTGAATCTCCCTAATGGGGACACAGACAGTAATAAAAGTTGTAGAGTGGAGAGGGATTAGAACATCTGTCAGTTTTTAATGCTGTCATTAAGTGAATGGGCTGCCCTATGTGTGAAGTGCAAAATCACTTGCAAATTGCTCAACAAAATCGCAAGACAGGAAGGTTGTTCCCGTTATGCAAAAGTGTGACTGCAGCCCTAGGTCCCATTCATACCTGAGCGTTTTGTAGCACGAAGCTCGAACCTTTGAAATGCTCAGGGAAAAAAATCAGTTACACTCTATGGCGATGGTTCATATCTACACTCCAACCTGAAACCAAATGCCTGATGTTCAGAAAAGGTTTGGAACTACTTTTGAACAAATTTGTGTTTTTCTAACACAGCCTCAGACTGCATAGATATTTGTATATTCATGAAGAGGTGGGGTTTTGCACTCAGAGTTTGGAGTTTAGTGAACAGGAAGAGGAGACTGCAGCCATGTTTTGGACGATGCTGAATGAAGGGGCCGTGTGAGCTGAGAATCCGATGACATCCAGGGGTGAATGCGTCCCTCAGTAACCAGACCTGCAGCTGAGTGAAGCTGATGAGTTTGCTGCCAGGAAGCTGATGAGAGCAGAGGAACTAAGCAACATATACGTCAAGACTGCATGCTTGTTGGAGAGACATTTGTTCTGTTCAGAGTCACCAGCGTATGCAAAGCAGACCCGGGTCGGTAAGATTGTGCACGCACCTCATTTCAGTGTTGGCACCTTGAGACTGAGTTCAGGCCTATAGTTAGTTAGTTAGGGTCTCTGTTTGTGTCAGGCCACAAGTGTTGTTACTGATTATTGGAAGGACTCCACAACTTAAAGTGACATTTCACATTGGAGAGCTGATAAAATCCCACAAACTCAAGCCAGACTGACGTTTTGCTCAGAAGGAATACTCAGGCACGTGCTACAGGACCAGTTATGGGAGGGGGAATACTGTAGATTTGTGTAAGATTGTAAACTGTTGTGCTGCACCGCATCCATCAGAAGGCGCCGTGCTGTGCAGCACAAGGGTCTCAGCCTTTGGGCTGGGTGTATGTAAATTTATTGTATGTTTCCAGCATTTGTGGTTGTGTTTATTTGCCACATCTAAGAAAAATTCTTTTGTGGCAAAAGCTGGTGTTGGGGTTGCTTTCCTCGTTTGTTGCTTCACTGTATCCTGGGGAGCCCACCCCGGTACATGGCTTACATACCAGTGACTGTTCATCTTTTAAAGTGGCAGGAATAGGATCCCCTGTTCAGGGAGACCTCCAGATTGCTGGGAGAAGAGGAGACGCTCATCTAGGGTCTGGGGTGGTACACTAAAGAGACGCTGGCTAGCTCCCCAACAGAGACTGTGTTGCAGAGAAGGCTTGTAAATAGCTCCAGGAAGTCAGTTTATCAGTGCTCTTGGACATCCTGTACACCCCTGACCCTATCTAAGTTCAAAATTCCCTAAATAAAACAACCAAAGCTCAAGGACTGAATTCTGACTCTGGACGAAAGCATTTGTGAAGATGTGTGATGGCTGGCTGTGCAGGACTATAGGGGGACCCAAATCTTCTAGCAACTCCTAAGGGGTACATAATGGTAGGGGCTTCCTGTCATCCTGTGGCAGATCCACTTGTTCCTCTGACTGATGGCCTGACAGTCCACCATTATCTAGGCCAATAAACTATCCATGATGTTTGAGTATAAAGAGTTCACTGCACACCTGGATTGTGGAAAACTTGAAAGATGCTGACTATCAATTTTTCATCCATTATGTTAAAAATGGAACTGCAGTATTGCCTTCCATTTTGCCCAGTTGACAGGCTCCTCTCTTTTGCTGAAGTTGTGGAATCCAGCAGACATTTTGGGTGACCCCATGTTCTATTTGAACATTGTGTTCTCGCATAGACTTGTGCATTTTGTTAAGATTTATTTTTCAGATGAAAATTTAATTTTCGGAAATTTGGATGTACAGTATATGGACATAGTAAACAAATCCTAAAAAAGTAATAATGAAATTAATGAATGCACTTCTTTCATTTGTGTCATGCAGATTCATTGTGAATAGCTAGGTGTTAGGGAAAGGGGCGTATTTACCACAAGGCAAGCAAGGCAATTATTAGGGGGCAGCATTGCCCCCTGGAAGAAGGGACATATGCTGCATGCAGACCAGGTGAGATCTGAGAGAGGCTGCGGGCTGCTTGATGGTGTATGCAGAGTGTGAATGTTGTTCCTGAGGGTGTCCAGAGCTGTGAAGTTTAGTGTCTTTCTCTCTGTCGCTGGGGGGCGGGGGTGGGTATTAGTGGAAGCACTGCTGTATTGTTCCCAAATAAGTTATTATTTAGAATCAGCCTAATACTTTGCTTCTCTCCTTCTACAGCTTCATAGCTTTGCAAGATGTTGGGCCAAGCGAGCAACAAAGCAGCTACTGTACACAGTGGTGTATTTAGTTTTTGTGCTGCCCTAGGCAAAATAAAAATTGTCTGACCCCATGGACACCAACACAACCCCCCCCTTCCTCCTCCCACGGAGAGAGCCTGACATTGACCAACAACATCCCTGCCCCCCACCCAGGAGAGCCTTCCACTACTCTTGGATCCCACCTGGTTCCCATGGTGCGTTTTCCTTCTTTCATTCCTTCTTCTGGGGGGAGGCGCTGCCCCCCTGAAAAATGCCACCCTAGGCAAGTGCCTTGTTTGCCTTGTGGTAAATACACCCCTTACTGTACATCCATGTCAGTGCCTTGTGACAGATATATACGTAGTTAGTCCAGCTACAATCCTCTGTGATTGTGAGTAATGACCATCTCTAAGGTGTGTTCTTGACACCTTTTTCAGCCAATCTTATTACAAGTTAAACAGATTGAAAAATCAAATGCATATGGATTGCAACACAAAATAAAACACACAGTCATAGAAATATAAATTTATTACTTCATGGTTTTAAAGCACAACCACTGAAAAATGTCCAATTAACAAGAAAATGTTAACACATTTTTAAATGGACAAATGGCAATCGAGCACAAATACAAATAGCAATACTGGATGTCTGAATGCATAATTATAATAATATAAATTTGAACTTTCATAACTTTTCCTACCAAAGACTTATTGACTAAGGATGAGTGAAATCAAACAATTTCATTAAGTCTGAATGTTGGCAATAATCAGTTTTCAGAGAAAATTTGGTGTTTTGGTGAAATAACACGAAAGATACATTATTTTGTCTGTTCAATATTATTATTATATTATTATACAGGATTTATATAGCGCCAACAGTCTGCTCAGCGCTTTACAATGTAATGGGAGACAATACAGCAGCAATACAGTTCAATACAAGAGGGTTAGGAGGGCCCTGCTCCTTGGAGCTTACAATCTAAGATATAGTATGAAAATGACTGTTAATAAATACAAGAGCCCCTTTCAACTATCCTACACCTGTTCTTGTGGCAAAAAATGGACCCTCATTATCCTAGATTTTTTTTATAGAAAGAAAAACGAGACTGTGAACAGAAGTAAAACGTCATTTATAGTAACAGCATACAAAAAAACTATAAAATGCACATAAAAAAGGCAACAGGTTCAAATAACACTAACTGAAATCAAGTAAAATAGTCTAAATATACTGTCATGGCCAAAAATATTGGCACCCCTCCATTTCTGTCAGATAAGGTACGACTTCACCCGGAAAATTGTTGCAATTACAAATGTTTAGGCATTCTCATGTTTATTTCTTTTGTTTGTATTGGTATGACACAAAAAAGCGGAGAAACAAAAAGCCAAATCTGACAAATTCCATGAAAAAATGGACTGGCCAAAATTATTGGCACCTTCTCAAATTGTAAGAAATAGCATTCCAAGTTTGTGATGCTCTTGTAATTGCTAATTAAACTCACCTGTATCAATTAACAGATCTTAATGTTCCTGTGTCCACTGTGCGCAACATTGTCAAGACGTTCCCAGCCCAGGGCACTGTAGCTAATCTCCCTGGACGTGGATGAAAGAGAAAAACTTGATTAAAGATTGCAATGAAGGATTGTTGGAATATTGACTAAAGAACCTCGATCAACTTTCAGAAAAATTAAAGCTGACCTTCAGGCACAAAGTACAACTGTGTCAACTCGCACTATACGTCGCCATCTGAATGAAAAGGGATGCTATGGTAGGAGACCCAGGAGAACCCCACTGCTGACACAGAAACATAAAAAAGCCAGATTGGAGTTTGCCAAACTTACCTGAGGAAGACAAAATCATTTTGGGAGAATGTGCTGTGGATAGCCGAAAAAAAATTACAGCTTTTTGGTAGACCCCATCATTCTACTGTTTTCAGAAAAATAAATGAGGCCTTAAAGGAGAAGAATACAATCCCTACAGTCAAACATGGTGGAGGTTTACTGATGTTTTGGGGTTGCTTTGCTGCTCCAGGCACTGGATGTCTTGACCGTGTGCATGAAGTTATGAAATCTGAAGACTGCCAAAGAATCCTGGGGTGCAATGTAGGGCCCAGTGTCAGAAAGTTGGGTCTCCGTCAGAGGTCATGGATCTTACAGCAGGACAATGACCCAAAACACACTTCAGAAAGCACCCAGAAGTGGTTTCAGACAAAGCGCTGGAGAGTACTGAACTGGCCAATAATGAGTCCAGATCTCCATCCCATAGAGCACCTGTGGAAAGATCTCAAAACAGCAGTTGGGTAAAAGAACCCTTCCAATCTGAGAGACCTGGAGCAGTTGGCGAAAGAAGAGTGGTCCAAAATTCCAGTAGAGAGGTGTAAAATACTCATTGATGGTTACAGGAAGCGATTGATTTCAGTTATTTTTTCCAAGGGGTGTACTACCAAATATTAAATTGAGGGTGGCAATAAATTTGTCCACTCCATTTTTTGGGTTTTGCGTGGAATGTATCAGATTTGGCTTTTTGTTTCTCCACTTTTTTGTGTCATACCAATACAAACAAAAGAAATAAACATGAGAATGCCTAAACATTTGTAATTGCAACAATTTTCGGACTGAAATGGTGCATTATCTGATACAAATGCAGGAGTGGCAATATTTTTGGCCATGACTGTATATATATATATATATATATATATATAAAGTTTTTTTTAGTTTTTGTTATTAAGCAAATATTGGCTAAGCAACTCCGTGAGCAAAATCACTTCAATATGAACTGTTGGAAAAGGGGGAAGCTAACTGAACTTGTTGCTTTGCCCTACATGGGAATACCATAGATTCACGTTACTGTGTCTAGAATACTTTAAAGAAAATGATGAAAATCAATGTTGAGGTCCATACAAAAAGTACTGTCTAGTTTTAGAGATTTAATGAAAAAATCTCAGTGACCAACTCAAAGAGATTGTATCCGTATTAGTGAACTTACTGCAAACAAAATAAAAAGTATCACAGGTAGTACTCCATTGTTTTTGTGATCAGCTCACAAACTAATAAAAATAACTCCATTTTTGGTGGTGCAATGAGGGAAGAATGAATGATTGTTAGGATTTGTTCCTTTTGTTATTTGTTGCAGATTACTGGCTAGAAATGAAGTGACTGGTAAATAGGTAAGGGGTCCATAGGAACTTACCAAATCACAATGTATCAGTGATTCAGTGGCCTGCACTGGAAATAAGCAAGCCAGAAAAAACTGATCAAAGTTGGATAAATACGGATGGAAAATTATTGTGAACAGTACCGAAACAGCAATACAAATTATATTAACATACATGTAAACCCAAAGTTGAACTCCAGACAGATATAAAAATAATGAATGCAGTTATTAGTTCATTAAGCGCAATTAAAAGGCATTTTTCAATTGCAACTACTATAAGTACAGGAATTTAACTTGCAATAGAAGCCAGTCAGATGTGTTGCAGTGCATATGAGAGCAGCAGAGTGAATAAGGAGATGGCCTTGTCAGACCTGCAGGCTCCCCTTTACATCTATTATTCATGATTCAGAGGAGGTTCATAAAAAGGTCCAGCCTGCTTTTATACAAGTAAACATAAAAAAGATAGAAAATCCCTGCTTATAAACTGGTAAGCTTTTGTAAAATATTTTTTAAAAATTGAGCAAAGTCTATTGGAAACTACTTTCTTGTTCCTACACATTTATAAACTGGGATCTACAACAACTCCATAAAAGATAAAGTTTACGTGAAACTGCAGGCAAATTAAAGCAGAGCTCCACCTAAAAGGGGAAGTTCTGCTTTAAGGCCTAGTCCCCCGCTCCCCGTTAAGGATTGGCACCTTTGGGGAACAGGGGGGTATTAAATATACCTTGTAATATACTCTATATACATCTTCTCATGTATTTGCATTGTATTTACGTTTTACAGATGAATGAAAAACTTATTTCTAAAAAATCCTAACTAAAACATTATTATACCAACCAGAAACCCAAATAACAAGATATGTATAAAGCCAACAATATTTGTGATAACGTTCCACCCTTTCTGAAGCCCATTATTTAGTATTGATAACATTTGACCTAATTTGACTGATCTATATGTTTAGCATTTTATCTCTTTTGTGGAAAGTAATACAATTGGTTTTGACCACATACATGGACTTTGATATCTTGCTTTGATGTGATGCACATATACCATGGATGCTGGTCAGACTTGGAAAAATGTGGTCTGCTAAGACTGGGGGTGGAGAAGCAGTTTTATGAGCATATACAATGGAGGCTTTGGGATAGTGTGGAGTTGTATGTGGTGGGGTTGTTGAATGTGGTTTTGCTGACCTTAGACAGAGGTACTGTCATGTGTTTTGATGAAGATGAGGACAGTAGTCCTAGATTTTCTGGCCCTGGCTTCCAGTAGAATGAAGCAATAAATCTCCATTGACAGCATGGTGGAAGAAAAATTTGTACATCATCCAATTTCACAGATTGCTATAGTAAATAAAAGGTAGGCTACTTTAGTTCTCATAAGTGATTGGTTGCTTTCAAAGAAGAGAGTGACATCTGAATGCAGAATAAGAGAATAGCAAGTATTTTTTTTTACAATCTGGCTAATCTTCTAAATGACTGATGCTTACTTGAAGCATATACAAATTAGCTGTATACCATGCTAACCAAGCATGTAACACCCTACACTGCCCCAATGCCTCTGCTACATAAACCTATAGAACTATATTCTCTCACATCTACCTTAGCAAACTGCAGAAGTCCTAGTCTTGACATTCTCCATTAATGGAATTAATTCTCTGTAATTCACATAAAGAACAGCTCAGGGTTGTATCGTTTGCACAGTAATATGTCTGAGTGTTGATTTTTTGCAATGTAAAATCCATTTTTAAAGGCTTACCTCCAATTTCCTGTTACAGCAGGATGTCCAGAGTTAAGCCAGGTACATACTGGGGGTTGAACGAAAAAAAAAAAATATACCAGACAGATCACCGTACCAACACAAGCAATGTTAGTGTGGTGATCTTCCCCGCTCAGCTATTGTATTCTGACAGCAACCAGCTGCAAGTACTGATCATATACTGGTTTTCCAGTATGTCCCTTCAACAAAAGCCAGTCGTACATTTACAGCATTGCTGTGTGCCATAATGATATGACTCCCATGCACATGTGTGGGAGTGACATCATTGCAGCTTGGACAATTAGGAGGCCAAACAAATGGAACATGGAAAGACGACTGGGAAAAGATGGAAGCTCTGGAGGGCATTGTTGGACTGCTAAGTTTGTCATAATGTCATAAACCACCTGGATATTCAGAGCTGAATTCTCCTGTAAGAACACTTGTGCTGAAGGGTGCTGCTGTAGGCAGGATTTTCACTGAAATAAAAATATGCTTTAAGGCATTTATAAGCCTAAATCAGTCACATATCATGACGTGTGTGCGTAGAGGACCACATAGATACATTATATTGCCAAAAGTATTGGGATATCCCTCCAAATCATTGGATTCAGGTGTTCCAATCACCTCCATTCACAGGTGTATAAAATCAAGCACCTAAGCATGCAGACTGCTTCTACAAACATTTGTGAAAGAATGGGTCGCTCTCTGGGGCTCAGTGAATTCAAGCATGAAATTTCTTTGCTACTAAATATTCCACGGTCAACTGTTAGTGGTATTATAACAAAGTGGAACCAACTGGGAACAACAGTAACTCAGCCACAAAATGGTAGGCCACGTAAAATGACAGAGCGGGGTCAGTACAAGCGCACAGAAGTCACCAACTGTCTGCAGAGTCAATAGCTAAAATACCTCCAGACTTCATGTGGCATTCAGATTAGCACAACAACAGTATGTAGAGAGAGTATGTAGAGAGCTTCATGGAATGGGTTTCCATGGCCGAGCAGCTGCATCCAAGCCTTACATAACCAAGTGCAATGCAAAGCGTTGGATGCAGTGGTGTAAAGCACGCCGCCACTGGACTCTAAAGCAGTAAAGACATGTTCTATGGAGAGACAAACCACGCTTCTCTGTCTGGCAATCTGATGGATGTGTCTGGGTTTGGCGGTTGCCAGAAGTGTACTTGCCTGACTGCATTGTGCCAAGTGTAAAGTTTGGTGGAGGGGAGATTATGGTGTGGGGGGGTTTTTCAGGGGTTGGGATTGGCCCCTTAGTTGCAGGCCTCAGCATATCAAGACATTTTGGACAATTTCATGCTCCCAACTTTGTGGGAACAGTTTGGGGATGGTCCCTTCCTGTTCCAACATGACTGTACCAGTGCACAAAGCAAGGTCCATAAATACATTGATGAGTGAGTTTTGGGTGGAGGAATTTGACTGGCCTGCACAGAGTCCAGACCTCATTTGGGATGAATTAGAGTGGAGACTGCGAGCCAGGCCTTCTCATCTGATATCAGTGCCTGACCTCACAAATGCACTTCTGGAAGAATGGTCAAACATTCCCATAGACTCACACCTAAACCTTGTGGACAGTCTTCCCAGAAACTGTTATAGCTGCAAAGGGTGGGCCAACTCAATATTGAACCCTATGGACGAAGACTGGGATGCCATTATAGTTCATGTGTGTGTAAAGGCAGACGTCCCAATACTTTTGGCAATATAATGTATAAAAGGTTTTAGACTTTACAATGGGCTTTACCAAAGAGTTCCATGGGAACTGTCCCACATATTCTAATACTTGCCGGTAATGTGGACTTTAGTGTGCCAAATAATAAAAGATTTCATGTGCATATGCCTTTGCTACTTGATAGCTGTGACAAAGAGGGTGTCTGATATGAAGACCATGTCCTCTAGTTTCAATTCTGACATCCAATCAGGTCATATGGATCTTCCCGAATAATTGTATAAAATATTGCCCGCAGGTTTCTTAGAAGATAAGCTGCAGGTTCTCCACTCCTCTTTTCATCATAAGTCAAGTAATACAAATTCTGCTGGTAAATTTAGATAGATTCAGTATATGTACACATCAGAACAACTTTATAGTAGTGGTCTCCCTGAATAAAAGAAGAAGACAAAATATACTGAAGCTGAAAATATGAAAATAAAAATTCATGCAGTTGTATAGTACTGTAGTTGTAGAGAACTCAGCTGATAAAGGCAGGGGGGAATGGGGTTATTTGCCCCCCTACCTCAGACAAAACAATAAAGATTTGTTGGATTGGTGGCCCATTCAGATCTTAACCAAAGTAAGATCAGTGGCAGCTTCCAGGCACCATAAAGCAACCAGCTTCCTATTTGGACATGTGATCATAGTGCCAGTTAAAGGAAAGTCTTCTAGCACTGACTTTCTTTTGTGACTATGAGATGTAAATAAATGCAGAGATGTAACTAATGTAGAGGGCTGCAAACAAAGTAATTGGGTTGATTTACTAAAGGCAAATAGGCTGTGCACTATGCAAGAGCAGTTGCTCCAGACCTTACTAAAGGAGCAAACGTTCTGGTGACTTCCATCATTTAGTCATGCGCAAACAAAAATGCTGTTTTTTATTTTCTTTTAACGTGATTGAGTATTCTTTGCAAAATTAATCTTTACCTCATTTACTAAGCTCTGGAGCAACTGCACTTGCAAAATGCACAGCCTATATGCCTTTAGTATATCAACCTCAATGCTAGAAGCCTTCCCTTTGCCAGATGTTAAAAACACAGGTCTGAATGGGGGGGGGGGGGGCAGTTAGCTGCCATTGACTGTAGACCCTGTTCCGATCAAGGTACGAATGGAGAAGCAAGAACAATATGTCTGTCACGCTGTCACACTCATAGTATGTGGATGGATGTCATGAAAAAAAAGACTCATCTTGAGCTACCACAAGTCTGCTCGCCAGTGTACAGACATAGAAAACCACAGCCCTTTCACTAGAACCTGAGTCTGGGAGAGTCTGGAAAAGCGATCAAAATTCGTAAGCTTGTGTCATATCTTAAGAGGTGAATATATGTCACCAGCACACCATGGATTCGCACCATAAAGTCCAGACACATTAACCAATCACATCACAATTAGTGCCAATACAATGTTTCAGGGCCACACAGGACCCCAACACCATAGCTCTGAAACATTGCACCTACACTAGTTGTGATGGAATATCTTTAAAGTGATATTAAAGGTTCATTTTTTTTTAAATAACACACATTATACTTACCTGCTCTGTGCAGTGGTTTTGCCCAGAGTAGCCCCTATCCTACTGTAGCACGCTCCTAGATAGGTTCTAGGTTCTAGGCTTAGATTTAGATATATTTAGTATGTGTTTTGATAGGTAAATTTAGTTGCCATGCTGTAGTCAGTGTGGCTGTGATTGTTTGTAAAACAATTTGTTTGCTCACTCAGCTCAGTGAAGCTGCATTCTGCTACGCACGTGTGCTAAGTGTGTTTAGCTGACGCTAGTCTGAGAGCTTGAGCATCCAGAGAGCTTGAGAAGTTTCTGGATGATATGGGGCTATGTAGATGGCAGCATGAATATTGATACAGCCCTGGCCTATTCCAGAAAGGTAGGCTCTGATGGCATGCTGGGTAACTGTATATATTTGGTGAGCACACAAGCTCAGGAGCCTTTCCTGGATAGGATCAGTCCAGCCTAGAGGGGGTACGCTGCCCTACCAGGCAGTGCTGCTAAGTCTGCTATCATAAGGCCTTAGGTGGGCGACCTGTGGGCCCGGATGCTGAGGACCTAGAATTAAATAGAGCTGACTTAGGGGGACTGTGTACTGAAGATCTGGTCTGGTATCACCAGAGTAAGGTGTCGCTTGGAAAGTGGAAGGAGGCAACCAGCTGTTATTGAGCCTTGAGTGAGTATAGACGCTTCTGAAAGGTCTTGGGGACCTTTGTGCTTTTGCCACCCCTCTGGAGCTAGAGAGTCAGCTGTGGACCTAGTTAAAGGGGACACCAGCAGGTGTCCTGAAGAGCTTTGTCCAGATAATCTTATACTTACAGAAACTCTCCTCTCGTGGCTCTAAGAAAGGAAGTTACAGTTAACTATTACTATCACTTTAAAGCTGATGTCTACTGTTTGCTACAAGCATAGACTTTATTATAGCTTGTCCTGAAGAATACCCAAGTCCTCAAGTGTACATAGGCTTTGCCTTTGGAGTATTCCACCTAATTCCCTAAACCCTATCCAAGTTCTCCAAAAAAAAAACAAAAAAACACAAAAACAACACACCTAGACTGGGCATTAGAGAAACATGTGAATGAGCCTGTGTGTCTGGCTACGGGGCAAAGATTGTGGGGAAACCTGGACAGTATACCTGCAGCTCCTATGAGCGTAGCTCTAGACTCCTGGCTGCGGGGCAAAGATTGTGGGGAAACCTGGACAGTATTCCTGCAGCTCCTATGAGTGTAGCTCTAGACTCCTGGATGCGGGGCAAAGATTGTGGGGAAACCTGGACTGTATTCCTGCAGCTCCTATGAGTGTAGCTCTAGACTCCTCTTCTCGGGTTCCCTGCCAGCGTTCCTGATTCCTCCCCCTTGACCAGTGTCCCCAATAGCAAGGCATTTATTATGGGGCCCTCCATAAGACACATAGAGCTCGGACCTGCTTTTCCCACTCTCTCCTCACTGGCTGTGATTAGCAGTAGTGGGAGTCAATGGCTCCTGCTGCTTTGTCTCAGCCAATGAGGAGAGAAAGACCCAGACAGCCAAGGCTCCCATGCACATAGCTGCGTTGAAAGGGAACTCAGGTAAGTATTGGGGGGGGGGGGGAGCAGGACACAGAAGGTTTTTTTACTTCATACATATAATGCACCACTTTTATGTGGACTAAATTAGATGGATCCATGATGAGCTGGCGGTTCATATTATCTTCTATGTTGATTCCAGATAGCCAGCTGTTTGTTACAGCAGCACCCCCCTACACCATGCTTTTGCCAGATAGGAGTGCGAAGTAGTAAAACCTTTACACAGGTGATGGGAGACACTTACGTCTAATGTTGCTGGGAAATTTCAGGATACTGAGCTGCAAAAAAAAAAAATAATGTGATTGGACATACACATTTAAAGATGGTTAAGTGTCCTAATGTAAAGCAAACACTTCTATTAAAGTATATCTAAAGTCCAAACTTTTTACTTAGTTTTGTATAGAGGAGGGAATGGTTAAGGCCTCTGTTGTTTTGTTGGTTGTGTCCCATTGAGGAGATTTCCCCTCTCTTCAACAAAATAAATTAAGAGCAAGTCTCTCTAACAGGAGAGGAAATACCGTTAGATTATTGATATAACAGGTGTTCCCACTGGAATATTTTCCCTCACCTCCTTCTGACGAGAAAACGGTAAAATATTAATTTATCTATCACTTTCTGTTCCAGTGACAATGGTCACCAGGACAAATAGAGAGGCTACATTTTTCTAGCAGTGATAGGGATATAAAAATGCAAAAAAACTCCATCAGTATTCCAGCACTTCACCTGGACACAGTGAATTGTATCAAGCTATCAATTGATACACAATGAATAGTGTTAAATGGTCAGTAGTTTGAAATAAGGTCCCAACAATTGGCCTTTCACAGAGATCCTTTGTCCTCCATTGACTAGGTGCCAGGTCCAGTCAGTAATTCTCTGACACCCTATTGTTCTGGGGGTGGTAAAACAGTGGCTCAACTTCCTGCTTTTAACGCCCCATCCCGGGAAGCCTGTATAAATGAGCCCTAAACCCCAAAACAAAAATATAATTTATTGCAACTTAACAGTGCTTAGACATGATAGTTATATAATTATAGCATTAGTTTCTTTTGTTTCATTTCCCTTTTATTTTCACCCAGTAATCCTGAAAAAAACACATTTTCTGTCCCTGTGTGGCTATACTCACTAATCCACTGTGTGGAAGGGGGCAGCCATGGTTTACACCCAGCTAAAGGCAGGTATTGTATACTTTATAAATATGATAAAACCCATAATTTAATTTTCAATTTTATTAACCTGATTCAATTAAATTTGTATTCAGACAATTAACTTCTGACTTGGCACTTAAGTCGTGACCTTTTAACATATCTCCTTTTGTTCATCTGCATTACATGGGGGATGTGGTGATTACTGGTTTACTGAAAAAAGGTAAGTTGCGATAAAAAAAATTACATTTTTTGTCTCTATAGCTAAGGAACATCCCGAGAGATTTCGGAAAACATGGACATGTTGGAGTCATTTCAAATCCACTTCTACTTATCACAGAATAGTAAATGATCAATCTAGATCCCCGGATTGAGTTTCCTTGGGAAATACCCGGTTCATCGAAGACGTTTTTATCGCACGTAAAGATAGGCTGTAGTGCTATATCATGATATGTTTTATGGGGTTTCTGATCTATGTGTTACCCCACTGTCTGATCTTGCACGTAACATATACTAAGCTATATTATTTTTCCGGCTCGGCTAATACTCGGGGAGGTGACCCAGTTTAACTTTTTATTGCCTATATACGCCACTGTCACTCAACCCATTCCCCCCCCCCCCACATTTTTTTTTTATCTGGTTTTTCTCCCACCTATTATCTCAGCCTACATCTCTTTTTCTTGCTGTTCTTCTTTCTGACCTCTCTCCTTTTTCACACCTGGTATACCACCTTATCAGTCATCCTTCACCAACCAAATAGTGCATTCACCCTCACACAGATAGGACTCACTTCATCTATATTATACACTTAAACTATAAACATGTAAACCATGACTTTAACAACATCTAATGCCTTCCAGGCTCTAATCTTCATATCACCTCATCATTATGCATTGCTGATGCTCAAGACAAGACTACATACACATTCAGTGTTGTACCTACTTTCCTCTAAGTATTCAATGGTTTGAATTGTAAGCTTGATGTATTGTTCTACACCACATTGCTTTGTATTATGGTTTACACTAAATCCTGTCTGCGAAACGGAAAGTAATGTTTCATGTCTGTGTTCTGACTGTGCTTTATAGCTGTGTATGCTCTATATCAGCGGTTCTCAACCTGGGGGTCGCGACCCCTTTGGGGGTCGAACGACGCTTCCACAGGGGTCGCCTAAGACCATCGGAAAACACATATTTCCGATGGTCTTAGGAACCGAGACACCGCTCCTCGCCGCCGCCACCGCCGTCTCCAGGTGTGGGCAGGATGACATGCCGCCCCTGTCATCTGGACACACCTCGAGATCAATCCTCGCCTGTGATTGGCCGCCGGCACTGTAGCTCAGGAGAGGCACACAGGCGGCCAATCACTGGCAAGGAGGTGGAGCTTGGAGAGGAGGAGCCGAGCGGCACCGCGAAGATCGAGCGAGTGAAGAGGAGGAGAGCGGCCGGAGAAGGAAGACATCAGACAGGTAAGTGTCGGTACCATGGGAGAGGGAGGGAGTGAGCGAGCCCAGGCTGGAGCAGGGGTCTGCAAGGTAAGTATCATTGGTGTCAGTGGGAATAGTGCCCCATCATTGGTGTCACTAATACCAATAATGGGGCACTATTCCTCCCACTGACACCAACGATGGGACACTATTCCTCCCACTGACACCAACGATGGGGCACTATTCCTCCCCCAAATGACACCAACGATGGGGCACTATTCCTCCCCCAAATGACACCAAGGATGGGGCACTATTCCTCCCCCCACTGACACCAAGGATGGGGCACTATTCCTCCCCCCACTGACACCAAGGATGGGGCACTATTCATCCCCCCACTGACACCAAGGATGGGGCACTATTCATCCCCCCACTGACACCAAGGATGGGGCACTATTCCTCCCCCCACTGACACCTATGATGGGGCACTATTCCTCCCCCCACTGATACCAATGATGGGGCACTATTCCCCCTACTGACACCTATGATGGGGCACTATTCCTCCCCCCACTGATACCAATGATGGGGCACTATTCCCCCTACTGACACCTATGATGGGGCACTATTCCTCCCCCCACTGATACCAATGATGGGGCACTATTCCCCCTACTGACACCTATGATGGGGCACTATTCCTCCCCCCACTGACACCTATGATGGGGCACTATTCCTCCCCCCACTGACACCAATGATGGGGCACTATTCCTCCTCCCACTGATACCAATGATGGAGCACTATTCCTCCTCCCACTGACACCAATGATGGAGCACTATTCCTCCCACCGACACCAATGATGGAGCACTATTCCTCCCACCGATACCAATGATGGGGCACTATTCCTCCCCCAAATGACACCAAGGATGGGGCACTATTCCTCCCCCCACTGACACCAAGGATGGGGCACTATTCCTCCCCCCACTGACACCAAGGATGGGGCACTATTCATCCCCCCACTGACACCAAGGATGGGGCACTATTCCTCCCCCCACCGATACCTATGATGGGGCACTATTCCTCCCCCCACTGATACCAATGATGGGGCACTATTCCCCCTACTGACACCTATGATGGGGCACTATTCCTCCCCCCACTGACACCTATGATGGGGCACTATTCCTCCCCCCACTGACACCAATGATGGGGCACTATTCCTCCTCCCACTGATACCAATGATGGAGCACTATTCCTCCTCCCACTGACACCAATGATGGAGCACTATTCCTCCCACCGACACCAATGATGGAGCACTATTCCTCCCACCGATACCAATGATGGGGCACTATTCCTCCCACTGATACCAATGATGGGGCACTATTCCTCCCACTGATACCAATGATGGGGCACTATTCCTCCCACTGACACCAATGATGGGGCACTATTCCTCCCACTGACACCAATGATGGGGCTCTATTCCTCCCACTGACACCAATGATGGGGCTCTATTCCTCCCACTGACACCAATGACGGGGCACTATTCCTCCCACCGACACCAATGACGGGGCACTATTCCTCCCACCGACACCAATGACGGGGCACTATTCCTCCCACCGACACCAATGACGGGGCACTATTCCTCCCACCGACACCAATGACGGGGCACTATTCCTCCCACCGACACCAATGACGGGGCACTATTCCTCCCACCGACACCAATGACGGGGCACTATTCCTCCCACTGACACCAATGAAGGGGCACTATTCCTCCCACTGACACCAATGATGGGGCACTATTCCTCCCACTGACACCAATGACGGGGCACTATTCCTCCCACTGATACCAATGATGGGGCACTATTCCTCCTACTGCAAAATTACAGTTATGAAGTAGCAACGAAAATAATTTTATGGTTGGGGGTCACCACAACATGAGGAACTGTATTATGGGGTCGCGGTGTTAGAAAGGTTGAGAACCACTGCTCTATATGCTATCTTGTCTATTCTTATATTAATAAAATATTTTTTGAAAAAAAAAAAATTACATTTTTTGTAATCCTTTAAGTGGTGTAATTTATGCCCTGTGCTTATTTTCTGCCCTGCTTCATGGAGTTCTCCTAAAGCAGGGGTAGGCAACCTTTGAGTATGGACAACATTGAAGAAATCAAAGATCTATTTAAAAAGAAATTATCTAGCAAGCCCCCCATAAAAAGTTAACACAGCATGAAGAAAACCTAAAAAAAAATCTACTAAAACTAATGTCACTGTAAAAATATAAAAACTTAGCCTATTGTAAAAGTTAGCTTCAGTGAGAAACTCGGTGTTCACTTTCATTCACAATTTTTTTCATGTCTGGGGAGTAATTGGTCACCCCCACAAGTCTAATGCCAAAGTTTCTTATGAAATCAGAACATCTGGTTCTGCAGGATGATATTCTTGACTAGTTTCAGGCCTGGCTATCTGCACTGATTTCTGGCCAGTACACGTAGTATGTAGGGCAGCATACAGAGGTCAATAGGATAAAGAGCAGTGTACAGAGGTCATTAGGATGTAGGAAATTTTACAGAGGTCAGTAATATGTAGGGCAGTGTGCAGGGGTCAGTAGGATGTAGGGCAGTGTACAGAGGTCAGTAGGATGTAGGGCAGTGTACAGAGGACAGTAGGGTGTAGGGCAGTGCACAGAGGTCAGTAGGATGTAGGGCAGTGCACAGAGGTCAGTATGATGTAGGGTAGTGTACAGGGATCAGTAGTTTGTAGGGCAGTGTACAGAGGTCAGTAGGGTGTAAGGCAGTGCACACAGTTCAGTAGTATGTAGGAAATTGTACAGAGGTCAGTAATATGTAAGGCAGTGTACAGAGGTCAGTAGGATGTAGAGCAGTGTTCAAAGACCAGTAATATGTAGGGCAGGGTACAGAGGTCAGTAGGATGTAGAGCAGTGTACAAAGGCCAGTAATATGTAGGGCGGTGTACAGAGGTCAGTAGGGTGTAGGGCAGTGCACAGAAGTCAGTAGGGTGTAGGGCAGTGTACAGAGGTCAGTAGTATGTAGGGCAGTGTACAGAGGTCAGTAGGGTGTAGGGTAGTGTACAGAGGTCAGTAGGATGTAGGGCAGTGCACAGAGGTCAGTAGGGTGTAGGGCAGCGTACAGAGGTCAGTAGGATGTAGGAAATTGTACAGATGTCAGTAGGATGTAGGAAATTATACAGAGGTCAGTAATATGTAGTGCAGTGTACAGAGGTCAGTAGGATGTAGAGCAGTGTACAGAGGTCAGTAGGATGTAGAGCAGTGTTCAAAGGCCAGTAATATGTAGGGCAGGGTACAGAGGTCAGTATGATGTAGGGCAGCGTTCAGGGGTCAGTAGTTTGTAGGACAGGAGAGCATGGTGCAGGGGGATCCATAGAGCATGGTTCGAAGGTTCAGAAGGGCACTGCAGGGGGTCCGGAGAGCACAGTACTGGGGAGTCAGCAGAGCAGAGTACTGGAGGTTAGGAGAGCACGGTACTGGGGGGTCAGCAGAGCAGAGTACTGGATGTTAGGAGAGCACGGTACTGGGGGGTCAGCAGAGCAGAGTACTGGAGGTTAGGAGAGCACGGTACTGGGAGATTAGGAGGGAACAATACAGGGGGTATCAAAAAGGCTGGGGTTTCAAGAGGACATGGCATTGGGGGGACAGGAGGGCATGGTGCTAGGGGTCAGGAGGGAATGGTACTGTGGGGTCAGGTGAGCATTGTGCTGGGGCATCAGGAGTGCTAGAGTGTTAGGAGGGCTCAGACGTTGTTTTGTAATGCAGAGTGGTGCAGGGAAGGTGCAGTGGCACTGATCCCTGCCGCCAAACCTCTCCTACATGGTATCACTTGAATTGGGGAGGAGGGCCGGAGGTTATGAGCATATGAGCACACAACAGAGGAAGAGCCGCATGTAAGGGGCAGGGACTGCCTCTGCAGCATTGAATTGGGTGAGTATGCGTATTGGCTGCTCTTGAGCTCCGGGGAAAAAGACCAGGTCGGCAACAGGGGGATGACTTTGTAATCTATCTGTCACCTGTTGGCGGTCGACAGGTAGCTCGTGGTTGATGGGTTGTCAACCCCCACCCTAAAGGTTGTCCTGATGTTATATTATTTTTATTATACAGTGTTTATATAGCGCTAAAAGGTTTGCTCAGCGCTGTACATTATAATGGGTAACAGAACATGAGACAATACAGTGACAGAACAAAACATGAGGTGTTCAAGGGCCCTGCTCTTTCGAGCTTACAATCAAGGAGGGAGAGGATAGTGGTACAGGAGGAAGTGGCTGTGGGGGATGGAGTGGTAGGAGGAGTGGAGGAGATCGGATGTTAGGTGAGGGCGGGGTAGGTTTCCCTGAAGAGATGGGTTTTCAGGGTGCACCTAAAGGTAAGGAGGGTAGGTGACAGTCTGATGGATTGGGGTAGTGAGTTCCAGAGGATGGGGGAAGTCCTGCAGTTGGGCGTGGGAGGAGGAGACCATGGAGCTAGAAAGTAGGAGGTCTTGTGAGGAGCGAAGAGTACGGGTTGGGTGGTATTTGGGTATCAGGCCGTTGAGGTAGTTTGGAGCAGCGTTATGAATGACTTTGTATGTCTGTGTTAGTAGTTTGAATTTTATGCGTTGGGCAATTGGGAGCCAATGGAGGGAATGACAGAGGGGGATGGTAGATGCGGAGTGGTTGGTAAGGTGGATGAGTCTGGCTGCTGAGTTCAGGATAGACTGAAGCGGGGATAGTCTGTGATGAGGTAGGCCGGTGAGAAGGGAGCTGCAGTAGTCCAGACGTGAGATAATAAGGGAGTGAACGAGTTGTTTAGTAGTGTCTGGGGTTAGGAACAAACGTATTTTGGAGATGTTGTGGAGGTGGAGCCTGCATGAGTTTGCCAATGATTGGACATGGGGTTGGAAGGACAGGTTTGAGTCTAGAGTGACACCTAGGACTTTGGCTTGCGGGGTGGGACTGATGGTGGCGTTGTTGGTCGCGATGGAGAGGGTGGGGGGCACGGGCTGGGAGGAAAATCAGGAGCTCGGTTTTGGAAAAGTTCAATTTGAGGAAATGGAGCGACATCCAGTCTGATATGTCGTTCAGTAGGTGGGTGATACGGGCGGAGACTGAAGGGGTGAGGCGAGGGGTGGAGAGGTAAATTTACGTGTCATCGGCGTAGAGGTGATATTTGAAGCCGTGAACTATATAGAAATGATGTGTATTGTTCACAAACACTGATCCAGGACTCATTCTCTTGTTATGATTAAGAGCTCTTTCAGTTTGTAACTTGTAGTTTCCTTTGCATTGCTGGATCTTGCTTTAATGCCGTTTACAACAATGCCTCTAATAAGTAGTTTTTAACAATAAAGGAAGGCAGAAGTAAATAATGTAGTTTTCACTGAATTGGGGATTTTGTAGAGTTTCTATTAGCATATCACCATACCTGGAATAGCTTTTCCATTGGGATCCTGCCATAGAAAATGCTTTTCTTCCAGTTCTTGGTGCACTCTTTTCCTCCATATTTTTCAAACTTGATCACAGTAAACATTTTTCCGTCGCATTTGATGCATTTGTCAATACTGGGTTCTACATATTGGAAACAGGAAGACACACAGATAACAATGACGCTTTTCTCCCTTTTTTTTCTGCTTATCTTCCAAGATGGATCAGATCAATTCTGATTGGGCAGTGCCAGCACAGAGAAACTCTCTGTTCCTGCTGCTTAAAACTGACTTCCTGGCTTTGTTTGTTCTCCACGTTCCCACTGTATGTAGGAATGTAGATACCTTCTCTTGCTCCCTCCTGATGACCTGTGGGATGTGTAGTGAGCATAGAGCAGTCTACTTGACCACAACTAACACGCATTGCTTGTTTCAAACAAACAGAAGTGAGGGGGAAATAGATTACAGGGCCACTAAGTAAAGATGTGTATGGATTATTTTTGGAGAGTAAGGATATTGTATAGTGTCATTTTCGGTATTAAAGGCAATGCGGCAGCATACTACCCAGCCCACTAGAAATGTGCATGACGGATGGAAAAATTTGTTTTGTTTCAGATTCGTTCGTTAAGTTAATAAATTCATTTAGTCATATTCGTTATGTTAGACTGATTCATTTCCTGATATTGTTTTGTATATTCAAATTCGTTTTGTATGTTCGTTATTTTCGAATTGATTCAAAAATTGAAATTCAAATACTAAATTTGAATTCGAAATTCTAATTAGAATTTTGGACGATGGCTATATTTATTATATTTTATTCTATCATATTTTCTTCCACTCTATTTTTTGTTCTATTTTTTTATTGTCTACTCTATTCTGTTCTTTTATCCTCTATTCTTTTCTAGTCTATTTTACTCTATTTTATTCTTTTACATTATATTCTTTTCTTTTCTATTCCTTTACTTTATATTCTTTTGTATTCTAATCTATTCTGTTTTATTGTATTCTGTTCTGTTTTATTCTATTCTAATCTATTCTATTATATTCTATTCTAATCTTTCTTATTCTATTTTATAAGACAGCCTGAGTAGGAATCATCATCTTATTTCACTTTTATACTTTACTGTATTTATTGCAATATGTTTCCATTTTGAATTCAAATTCATTTTCAAATTCGGATAATTTTTTTTTTTATACTTTATTTCTACTGCATTGAAATTCGTTACTATTGTGATTTGGAAATTCGGATACATCCGAATCTCCGAATAATGAAAATGTTGTCCAAATTTTGATCCATAACTAAACTAATTGCACACCTCTACACTCCGGTCATTTAAAAAAAAAATAGATATGCTATAACTGGGAAGTACCAGAAAATGTAGAATTTGGGATAGTACTGAACATTTTTAGGCAGTGTTAGCTGAGACCCAGTAGAAACCCATTCACTGCTACATGTCACTTAGGGATCTATTTATAAAAGAAAGTCTCCAGCATTCATACAGCTGTCACAAATAATCCTCATAATTTGCCTAATAGACTTATTTCCTATGAAAGCTCTATCTAGGGCCATAATGAAGTATTTTCCTGAAATACCTCAATCAGGAAAACTCTGCATTATGGACACTAGATGGAGCTGATGATCATGGGAAAAAAAATGCATTAGGCAAATTATAGAGAATATTCATGACAGATGTGCAAAAGTTTAAGACATTCGCATAGTATTTAAAAAAAATGATTAGACCCCTTAATGTGCACATTTCAACATATATTCTTATTTATCTCTCTGGACCTGTAGGTCTTTCTACAGATATAAACAGATCTATGCACAGGGAATGTGTGCAGCTAATACTTCTGATGAGTTCAAGGGAGAAAATTTAGCTTTTCTTTCAGTGAGATCATCAAAACAATTTAGAGTTTTAACAAATAATAAATCATGAATAAAATGGGCATCGGTAAGTATTTAGGTTATTTAAAAACATAATGAAGTGGCACAGGAGGTCTTAGACCCTGCAGAGTGGCATAGACTGGCACAAAGAGCTGCAAAATCTATTATAAACACTTCCCTAATAGAGGCCAATTGCAAAGTACTAATGAGATGGTACATGGTCCCCGCTAGAATTGCCCAGTTGGCTCCAGGAGCCTCCTCTCTGTGTTTTTGAGGGTGCGTCCAAGAGGGAACTGTGTATCGTGTATAGTGGGTGTGCCCAAAAGTTCGCAGATTCTGGATCCACACCTACAATTATATCTGTTCCCTCACAGGGACTAATCTTACTAAGTCCACACGACATTCCCCCCCCTTACACCCTGTGGTGGGAGCCCCGAGACCCATCAACACCTCATAGTTTTAATTTTTACAGCAGCTAGAATAACCATTGCAAGATTTTGGAAATCTCATGCGCTAACTTGTGACCGCTTATAGAATAAATTGTCCTGGATAATGCTAAATGCCTCGTTGCCAATGTGCAGGACAAGCTGCCCCGATTTCAAAAATTCTGGGACCCCTGGATCACTTACCTGATGGGGCCTGCCTCGTCCAATTTGAGGCAAACTTCTTATTGCTATAGGGGAGGCTCGCTGTTTCTTTTTCTTTTCTTCTTTTACCTCTTACCTCTTTCCTACTTTGTCCTCTTCCCTTTTCTCAACTTAATAAACTTTTTGATAGTTTGAGGAGAGATGTTGGATCGCTGGTTGGTTGTCATGGATCCTACTCCCTATTTGAAGGCTGTGTATGCCAACACAAAAACTAGCTACTGTGATCAACCAAGGGCTGGGGCGACCCCTCATCCTAGCTGAGAGCAATCCCTGGTCATGCAGCTCCTCTTTGGATCATGTTTAATTTTTTGTTATCAGGGAATATAGTCACATCCCAAAATTCCTTTACAGCAGTACCCTTGTGATCAGTGATGTATGTCAATAACACTATCATGTACCAGCACTTTGCTTTACTGCTTTATACTTGTATATTTTATGTCCTTAATAAAAATGATTGGAAAAGAAAAACATAATGAAGCGTTTCCAGAACATTTACTCTTGATCAGGGCTATTGATAAGCCTGCATGGTGGCACAGCCCCATCAGTTCTCAGGGAGGCCCAGGAACCTGATGAACAGGAGGGCTTATAGTTGAAACTGATCCTTATGTGTCTCCTCCTGAAGTGCAACTGGCTTCTCCTCCTCCCCCAAGGGAAACTGGTTCCTGTATCCCCAAGAGTGGGTGAGAAGCCACTAGCTAAAACCCACTACACCCTATTAAAGAGGAATAGTATTGTTTTCTTGGGACACAGTCCAGGTACCTATGCTATGGTATGAAGGAACTTTATCTGGGGACTCCAGCAACAGCTTTGGGCCCCAATGTGCTGGCCAGCAGGGAAGGATTTAAAAAAGATAGCTGGACCATTGTCATAGCTTTGCCCTCTAGACAGGACCTTCCATAGGGATTAGGGGTCATTTAATGGTCTGCTTGTTTAATAGCAATTTTATACATTCATTTACAATGGTTTCACATACTTGAAGTGTTTATTGCCATTTTCCATTCATTGTTTTCTGAATTATTGTTGCAATAAATATTCCTTCCCAGCCTTGGTGTGTCAGAGGGTTTGGCATTGCTGGGAAGGTCGAGAATCTGGGACCAAAGATCCTAATCAACAGCGGCTCCTGTAAGTGCTATATAAAGGAGTAGTTATTACACCAGAGAGAACACCATTCTAAAACATTTACCTCCATCCCAGTGTTCTCTCATGAAGGTCCCCTTCTTGTCACCACATCTCACAGGAAATTCATCATTGAAGATTTGTTTGGGATACTCCAGTCTGACTTTAACATTCTTAGCATCTGTATTAAAGTAGGATATGGAATAACAATGGTCATTTTTATTGCTTAAATAATGCTATATAGTGCTTTAATAGTGCTATATAAGGACACGAAATTAAAAAAATCAAGTAAATATATTGGTATGTTCATAACACTCCCCTCCCCCCTCTCTACATTACACTTATACAAGTAGGCCATGCACATTGTTTCTTTTGCTCCCAGGTACTTTGATCAAATTGTCCTTGTAAGGGGTTTTGATGTAGGCCTTAATTTTCATAGTATCAATACAGCATAATTTTACTTGGGTATGTGTCCTATTCTGTGTCAAAGTCTACAAATGTTAATACGTGTCTGCAAGTCTATGTCCCTCCAACACAATACATCTATATTCATATTTCAGCACCCTCCTAGTTAAGCTAGGGGGAGCTAGACTCTTGATTGTCAGTGAGGAAGGCTGAGTGTAGTCAGAAGGTCAAATTGTGGTCAGGGCTGAGAGGCTCTGCAGGCCAGCCCCTCTGGAATTTCCCCCTGCTCTGGAGCTTTTGGAGGAAGGCTCTAGAGGGAGTTGGTGGATCTGAGGAGAGGCTGGTTGCACTTATGAGGGATCCTAGCCAATTCCCAACAAGAGGTTGGCAAGGGGCTAGACGCCCTCAAAAGTGTTGGAGCCTGCTCAGTTGGAGGAGAGCTTGGAAGAGAGTTTAGGTGGAAGATAGAGAGAGGAAGATCTGAGGTTGAAGGAAGGAGGCTGCGAAGAGGCCCAGTGGGATGAGGCCTACCTGCAGGCCTGGAGCTGGAAAGGAGAAAAGCTCAGAGCTCACCGCCCCCTGAGAGAGGACCACCTGTATGGTAGGGAAGGAGCAGCCCAACTGATAGGCCTGGTAGCGGTCACCAACCCACAAACGGTACAGGAGAGGATCTGAGTGAGTATACCTACACCCCCTGGGTGGATAGGGGAAGGAGCACTCTGGTTTAAAACCAGATTAGTCACCTATCAGTGACTGTTTACCTCTTAAGGTGACAGGAAACGGACACCCTGCTTAGGGATACCTCCAGATTTCTGGATAAAGAGGAGAAGTTCATCTAGGGTCTGCGGTGGTACACTAAGGAGATGTAAATAGTTCCAGGAAGTTGTCCTTAGTTTGTCAGTATCCTTTGGCATCCTGTACACCCCTAACCCTATCCCAGTTCAAATCCCCTAAATAAAACAACAAAACAAAAGCTGAAGGACTGATTTCTGAAAAGCTCTTTGTGAAAATGTATGATGCCTGGCTGTCCAGGACTATAGGGGGACACAAAACTTCTAGCAACTCCTAAGGGGGTAGTGCTACAATATTATTATAGGTTCTGTTTTAATATAAGCTTTAAATATCCCTCAACCCTTCTCCTCCATCCTTTTAGCATGGATAAACATGCATCTTAAAATAATAGCTCTGTGCTCCATGGTGTTGCTAGGCCGAAACTCAGGAGGAAAATGTCCTGCTTCTCCTGGGAATGGAACCTTTGACTGCCACAGAACTGCACACCACCATCCATACCTGCAGCATTCTATGCTTTGATGTCTTCAACAGCATTCTTTCTTGCTACTACAAAAGGGGTAGGCATGATATCTGCCCATCATACCAGGACATGTTACTTTGTGGGAAACAGGAAATGCTTACATGTAAGCTGCTAGACCAGGGGTGGGCAAACTTTTTGACTTGAGGGCCGCAATGGGTTCATATATTGGACCCGGGGGCCGGACCAAGAGTAGATGAATGATGTGTATGTGTCATCCATAGTAAGTATAGTAATATTCCCCCATAGTAAGCATAGTAATTAATCCCCCATATAGTAAGTCATCCCCCATAGTAATTCATCCCCCATAGTAATTCATCCCCCATATAGTAATTCATCCCCCATAGTAATTCATCCCCCATATAGTAATTCATCCCCCATAGTAATTCCTCCCCATATAGTAATTCATCCCCCATATAGTAATTCATCCCCCATATAGTAATTCATCCCCCATAGTAATTCATCCCCCATATAGTAATTAATCCCCCATATAGTAATTCATTCCCCATAGTAATTCACCCCCCATAGTAATTCATCCCCCTTAGTAATTCATCCCCCATATAGTAATTCATCCCCCATATAGTAATTCATCCCCCATAGTAATTCATCCCCCATAGTAATTAATCCCCCATATAGTAATTCATCCCCCATAGTAATTCATCCCCCATAGTAATTCATCCCCCATATAGTAATTCATCCCCCATAGTAATTCATCCCCCCTATAGTAATTCATCCCCCCTATAGTAATTCATTCCCCATATTAATTCATCCCCCATATTAAGTCCCCAAGTCCCCCCTGTGTGAATTCACTTACCTTTGCTCCGCGCGTTCCTCTCGCTGTGTTCCCGCGCCGTTCCGGTGTAGCATGAAAATCTGTCTCCTATGAGGATCTGTCCCCCTCGACGTATCTGCGCATGTGCCAGTTTCAGGCATTAGTAGCCGATCGGCGATCTCCGGCACATGCGCAGATACGTCGAGGGAGACAGATCCTCATAGGAGACAGATTTTCATGCTACACCGGTCTTCAGGGCGGACTGTGAGAGGAGCCTAGCGGGAGCCTAGCTCCGCGGGCTGGATTAAAAGGTCCGCCGGGCCGTATACGGCCCGCGGGCCGTAGTTTGCCCATTGCTGTGCTAGACTATGCTTAGCTCAAGTTACATGACACTACTTCTCAAATGCTGGCCTCCTCTAGGACTTGTGCAACCTCCACATTATTTATTTCAAGTACTTATATAGCGCCATCAATTTATGCAGCCCTATACATATATTGTACATTCACATCAGTCCCTAACCCTCAAGGGGCGTACAATCTAAGATCTCTAACTCACATTCATACATACACATACTAGGGCCAGTTTAGACAGGATCCAATTAACCTACCAGCATGTCTTTGGAGTGTGGGAGGACACTGGAGTACCCAGAAGAAACCCATTCAGGCACAGGGAAGGTGGTGCCGTGGTAGCAGGCAAACTCCAGGTAGGTGGTGCCATGGTTGGGATTCAAACCAATGACCCTTGTACTGCCAGGCGGAAGTGCTAACCATTTAGCCACTGTGCTACACATGAGGACCTCTGGAAGGTATTCCAATGCTAACTTAGGTGTGGTAGAACAATCAGTGCTAGATTTATACATACCTTGTGTTTCCCCTATCCCTCCTGATATACATACTCAGGGCGTTGGGCAGCTCTAGGGCTGAGCTGGGCTGGGAAAGCAATAAAAGGAGCTGCAAGTTTCTTCATGGGCCTAGGGGCTGTAAAAGGAGAAATCCTTTGCCACTCTGCACCACTCAGAACAGCCCTGTCAGGCTGTAAGACACTTAAGGTTTGATTTACTAAAACTGGAGCATTCAAAATCTTGTGCAGCTGTACATAGTAGGCTATCAGCTTCTACCTTAAACTTGTTCCGTCAAAGTGGTATCACAGATGTTTTTTTATTTTTTTTAAATACCAAACTTATTATACTTACCAGCTCTATGCAATGGTTTTGCACAGAGCAGCAGCAATTCTCTTCTTTGCGTGTTCCCATTCAACGCTTCTGGATCCTCCCCTTGAGCAGTGCTCCCATAGCAAGGCTCTTGCTATGGGGGCACTGGTACATGCTTATTCTGGAGCCCCACTCTCTGTGTCCATAAGACACAGAGCGTGACTTAGCCCAGCCTGAGCCAGTGAGGAGGCAGAGACTCGGAGGAGCCGCTGCTCTCCTGCACATCGCTGGACCAAGATGGAGCTCAGGTGAGTATTAGAGGGGGCTGGTGGGGGAAAGCTCCACATAGAAGATTTTTTACCTTCATGCATAGAATGCATAAAGGTAAAACAAGCTTCAGACTTTACTACCACTTTAAGCTGTAACAATAAAACCTGGAAAGTGATTGGTTTCTATGCAGAGTTGCACCAGATTTTGCACTCTCCAGTTTTACTGAACAGTAACCCCCACAGTAACGCAACAGCAATGGGCACCCCAGGGCAAGGCATATGTGACCTAGTGACAAAACCGTCTCTGTGAACCATAGTGTTAGGAGGAAGGGGTAGGCGGTGTGATGTTGACAAGGGAAGATACATGGACAGTGGTCAACATGCTACAGGTTGGGGTGTGGTAGCATTAGTAATTGATGCAGGAGAGGAATTAACATGGTTATGTTGATGCAGAAAACTTGGACTTGGAGATGCTAAGGTGAGATGAGCAGAAGAAAGGAGTCAGGTCACAAGCCGAGTTCGCTAACAGCCATGTAGATAGGTGCAGAAGAAGTGGCAACGTGCTGGCAGCAAGGTATAAAATCAGCAGGCAGTCACAAAATCCAGGCCAGGGTCAGCAACATAAATCAGTAGCAGAGCAGGCATAAGCAGACAAGGGGAATCCAAAGAAAAGTCAGACAGAGCCAGGTAAGTAACAGGGTCATACAAGCTTTCAGGAACATATGTCATAATGTAAAGCTGAAGATCATCCAGCAATGATACTAGGCAGGTTTATATAGGCTGCTGGGCAGCAGAATTGGGCAGCAGAATTAGTAGGCACACCTGTGCCTGCACGTACAGTATGTGTCGATTGTGCGTTCACGTGTGTTCTCCCTCGTCCAATTATACATCTATGAGTACATCTATGCACATGACAATGAGTATGGCTGGCCTTAGGTTCCTGACAGACACATTTCAAGGGTGGATCCTCTTTATCATAGAGCCAGGTGAGGCTGTTACATGATGTTAGTGCACTTTCTGTTGTCTTATACTGTACTGTTTCTGAAACAAGGGTTACATGACATTACATATTACATGTACAAACCTTTGATATGTTTCCTTGTAATATTCCTGTTGCCATCTTTAGAGATGTGGACTGTGTATTCCTGGTGTTGCACTTTTTCCAGTTTCTGCAGGAGTGAGGACTTTACACCTTTTCCAATAGAGGATGAAGCAGATTTGGATGATGCGGAATGTAAATATACATTTACAAGGTAAATAACATGCCATAATAAGTACGTGTGAAGAAAACAGTATATTGGTAGTCAGCAGTACCATGAATTCATCTTTTTTGTCATAAGAGAGGTTTCCTGTCCTAACAGAAATTGAAGGGAAATCTCTTTAACAGGCACATAGACAACAATAGTACCTGACAGAGGTTCTACCCTTACCCTGCTGTATCTAGAATATAATAGAAAGCTATGGCTAGAGTTGGGCTTTAAACTAGAATTATCATCTGTAGCATCTTACACTTGCAAAATAGAGATATGTTATTAAAAATGCAAATGTCTGGCTGGAGTAATAAGTCAGCAGCAGGTCAATGTCAGCTTTTTTTATTCTCTGGGGAAGGGAAACGTTTAGGCACCCTCAGAGTTCAGGGAGAATACAAGCATGTGTTGATTGAGACTCCACAGGGAATTAGCTGCAGACAGAAAGTGGAGCCTCGTCATTTATATATGACATGGGTGACACAAAATAAATCAAGAACTGTGATAGTGGACGTTGTAGCTTTTTACATTTCTGATAATGAGTTATCTAAGTCTTATTGTTCCTATTATAATTATAATGACATTTTACAAACCTGCATGTTTTTTCCCATCACCAATAAATTCCCAGTCATGATCTGACAGTTCAGTGTAGCATATGGGCTTTAACCTGCATTTTCTGGTTTCCTGCATCATAATGTCATCCATATCTGTAGAAAGAAGAGAGAATACTGTGTGTTATTTTCTTGTAATCAATTATTTTACCATGTAAGAAGTATATTTTACTGTATATTGGGTCCATAGCTCTTCTAGCGTGATCCCCAGCAATGTTTTTACCATCTTATGGAAAAGGGAGAACTCCTGGAAGTCGCGCATCTCTGCAAAACCCGATAAGAAGGTGTATGACACCCTCAACCCAGGCTCCAACCAGACCATGCCCCCAACACATTTCACTCCCCCTATGGAGCTTATAACTAATCTCCATGGGAGGAGTGAAATGTGTTGGGGTGAGGCCTGGTCAAAGCCTGGGCTAAGGCTGTCATACACCTTCTTATGGGGTTTTGCAGAGATGTGCAACTTCCAGGACTTCTCCCTTTTCCATTAGCTGTCTAGAGCTGGGATGAGCTCTGTCCTTGTATGCACTCCAAGCGGTTGCTACATAAAGGGACCCAGTGGAGCCTTGAGTGGCACCTGTCAATTTATTTTAGATCCCAATGTCTTTACTATGACCTACTGAATAAGATGGTCTTGAGAGCAGGGAAGCGGTTGAGGTTGAATTCCCGAAACACATAATCAAAGAAGACTTCTATTCGCCTTCTCTCCTGAATCAAGCTCAGAGCGTCATACAACACATCCTTAGCCATTCTCTTGTCGGCCTGGAGCTTCTGTCAAATAAAAGGATCATGTAAAGAATTCAACATAACAGACTTTTAGTTTTAACATTTTATTTTAGGTTACAGTTTTATAGGAACGATGCATATTTACAAAGACCCACATTTTGTGTTTAACTTTGATTCAAGCACCCCCAAAGTATGAAAACCCATTGCCAGTCCCCTGTAAATGTGGGCCTCATTCATTCCAAGTAATGCCTTCAACTTTCAAAATAACCCGAACACGCTTTTGAGAACAAGTACTAAATCATTTTTGCCAATATCATTGTCTCATTAAATATTCTTTCCCTAAAATGCTTAACCCTTAGCTTACCAGTAGCTCTAACTTAGACAAGAGTCCCATATCCTGTAGTCCATTTAAAAAGGGGAAACATTCATCAATAGCAGCACAGATGTCAGATTTGTTGTGTTCATAAAACTCCAGAAGACCTCCTGGTTTGTTGAACTCAACGTGTTGTTTCCCATTGAATAGTCCATCTTGCTCCACATTGGACTCTGTGTAGCAAACCCAGGTGAATATGTAAGCATGTTTAGAAGTAGAACATTTGATGATAAAGCAAATATATAACTGTTTTATTGCATGTTTCGACAATGTACAATTATGAGTTTTATATCTACAATAACTTTGCCAAGCTACTTTATTCTTTTTAATTATCTTAAAGAAACTCATTGACAGAAGGAAAGAGAAATTACCTTGTAAAATGGCCTGTAGGTCTGGATAAAGGGTCTGATAGCACTCCTGGAATATGTACTCAAAGACAACACTTAATTTCAAGTCTTTTTTCTCAATCAGCGAAAGACATTCATATATTACTCGAGAAACTGGCCTTCCATCTGCTTGAAGTTTCTGTAAAATTACATAGCTTGTCAAGTTGATAACACCTAGTCTCATGCATATTATTTTCTACTGAATTGCACAAATCCATTTTATACAAGTTACAATTAACACAATCTGTGAGTCACTAATGCAATGTACTAAATATTGCAACTGCCAGAACAATCACTCAATTTACCTTAAAGAGAACCAGTCAGGAGAAGGCATTTATAAGAATCTGAAATTCTACACTTAAAGTGTACCTGACCATAAGCATAACCTCCTAAATAGATGCTAGGTTAGGTAAATTTAGATCTGGCTCACTGTAATCAGTGCAGCTGCAAGTGATTAGTTAGGTCTCTTCTGTGTTTCACTGGCTGCAGAGCTGACTGTTTCCTTCTGTCTGGCTGGACATGTTCTGGAAGATAGAGAGCAAATTAACAGCTGAATATTTATGGAGCCCTGGCCAATCGCTTGGGAGAGCTGCTCAGATGGTGGCTGGGAGTATGTATAAATACTCTGAGACCTGGAACAGAAGTGTCTTGTCCCTGAGGAGCTGTTTGCCCCTTAGGCAAGCAAGTCATGTGCCTGGGGTTCATCAAGGTCCCAGCTGGGCTAGCTGGGGGGGGCTTATTTTTCTGAAAGTTGCTGGAGCTGACTGAGGGGCTTTTATGTCTGAGGATCCAGTCTGGTATCACTGGGAGTAAGTGTCTGGAAGATATTGGAAGTATCCAATTATCCAGAAACATTAATGCGTACAAGCTGGTGTGGTGAGATCCTTGAGACTGTGAGCTGTTGACATCCCTCTGGTGCTATAGAGTCAACTGCATTCAAAGGGGACATTGTGTTGAGTGTCCTGAAGAGCTCCGTCCATTAATTCCCAGTGCAAGGACTCCGCTCATATCTGTAGAATGAAGATTAATATCATCAAGCTGCTACAAACAAACTCAGTCCACTACATATTTGTGCAAGGATTTCCTCAAATTGATACGAAGCGTTACTGGATTATCCTAACTTCATGCTGCTCCTATCCAGGTTCAAGTTCTACAATTATGCATCAGAAAAGCATACCCTTAGACTGTTCTTTGAGCCAAAAGAGTGACTGTGTGCTTGGCTGTGGGGCAACTACGGGAAAAATCCTAAGGGACTTTTAATACTGTGGCTCCTACCGGGGTACGGCTACATGGGGAACATTCAAAATAATTAGTTTTGCCAAAGCAGTACCTTATATCTTGAATTTTTCTTGAAAAATAGTAGTGCACACCCTGTGCCTTGAAATCAATGGCTGTATATCTGCAGTGTGAGATCGTCTAAGACATTGCTATCTCCAGCTGCCCATAAGTTTTGGAATGAAATTTGGTTATGCCACTGTTGTGCTGCTCACTGTCCTCTCTGCTGGAGAGAAAGCTATACCTGAGGACCTGGTGTGCAAGACTTTTCTTGCTTTTACTTCATTTTGCATTTCAAGGTAGCAAAGGTCAGCAATAGCATTATACATGTTTGCTCTGTTCAGGTTTCCGTTATAGAGACTCTAATCAGTTAAAATAAGTCTCTTGCTAGCCCACCCACTGGCCCACCTATACTCACTTACCCTGTGCTTCAGTGAACTTTGTTGTAAATCCCTGATACGTCCTGGGTATGGGAGAGTATGTGATCTCCTCCCAAAACGCAGTGCTCAAGCCCAAGTAGCCACTTGCCTGACCTGAACACTGTCACATTCAACACCTCAATATCATCAACCCTGGTAAGTACTGACAGCATCTGCATGGAGCACCAACTGGGTGTGATTCCCAGATGAATGGAGTAGTGGGAGAGTGCAGGAAAAAGGGAGAATTAGTGGGTTGATGGGTAGGTCAAAGTGCATCAAACCCAAAACCAAATAATGTCATATATTGCAGCTTACATGTCCTTGGTGTGGTGGCTGCATTTATTTTCTTTTTCAAGCTTCTTTTGCTTTATTTTCACACCTTTAGAAAACATTCTAATCCTTTAACACACTTCCTGTCCCTGGGTGGCTACCTTACTCCTCCCACGTATCTATGGAGGAATCCATGGTTGCCACATTAGGCTGCTCACCTGATATTGTCTACAAACATCTCCTTATCTGTTCACCCATTTTATGGGGGTGGCAGGGCAACTGGTAGTTTACAGAAGATAGCTAGGAAGGAAGATATTCTTCTATACAGCTCACTAGGTATTTTATTAGGCATTAATTTTTGTTCTTGGGTTTAGGATACTTTGTCAGTTTGCCCTGCCAGTAGTCATCCAGAACAGTGACAGTCTCTTTAACTGCGAGAAGTTATAAGAAGTATATGAATAAAGAAAACAAAATGATCATTTTTTTTCCTCAGCAAAATATATAAACTCACCAGGGATTCTGTTTCAGATAAAATTGTCAAATCTTGCAGTCCATGTAGAAATGGGAAAAGATCTGTTACTGCCAAACAAATCTTTACTTTTTCCTCAGCAAATATCATCTGGTCATAATCCTTCTCTGTAGTGGTCTGCATACCATTCTTGTATTTACCTTGTCGGTACTCTGGTAACACAACAGCAAATAACTGTCACTCTGTTATTCCCGAAATACACAGGCTTGCCTAAGGCAAAGACAACGAGGAGGAACGCAGTGCCCCAGAACAATCAGTCAAATCTCCGTTTAATGAAGTCATAATACTGAAAGAGACATCCTGATTAGTGGAACGCTTCTCACATTATGATTTTTATTTCTTTAAATAACCCCCAAAGAAAAACAAAGATTGACTATGCAGCTGCCAAGCAATGATCACTAGGACAGAAAATATCACAATACAATACAAAAATATGCACAAGTAAGAAATATTAAAACCCTGCCCTTGCAGCAGATGTGGGCCTACATGTTCCATTCATTTATGTCAGGGGTGCTCAACCCTCTGAAAAGCGAGAGCCACTTAAGTGAATTGGTAACCAGTTGTGAGCCACAATAAAATGGATCATAATTTAAAGGTTTTTTTTATTTTGAATAGCATAATGAACATTTTCTTCCTGCATGCTGGTGGGACGGAGAGGGGGAGAAGTTGGCCTTCAGCGGTTGCAGGAGGAAAATGGAGAGGATTGGGTCCTGTATATGCCGTCCCTGACACTTCTATCCAAGTGTAAAACAGAATGAAAGAAGAAAACCACACAGGCCACCTGGAGCATGGGGAGGGGTTACTATTGTGACCCCTGATGCTACAGCCGTGGTTGGGGTGTGTGGTAAAAACACGTCTCAACTATGGGGTTTTACTATCCCCCAAACCGCAAATGTAAAAGAGCTCTTACTGTCCTGAGCCCCCTATAAGGCTTCTTTCACACTGATGTACTATGGTTTAATTGCACAGTGGGTACAGCACTTTGCACCCACGGCTTTCCTGTGGGTTAGCTGTGCTTTGCCATAGACTTCTATTATATCTTGTGGGTATGGTGCACTTTCTAAGTGCATTCAGATCAGAGGGCTCTGAGGTCAATCTACAATTGTCCACTGCATATCACAGCCAGAGTCGGGGTACTCCTATAATTTCCAATGTCCATAAACACTTATTAAAACAAACTTGTACTTTGCCCAGGCAGGGAAACCTCCCTGGAACACGTACTCCCCAGCAAAATCTCTCCAATAGGGGCACAGACAATAACAAACATTTTTATTTTTATGTAGGATGGGTAAGGGCAAATACTTCTGTCAGTTTTGATTGCCATTTGTCTCCCCAACAAAAAAAATAAAAAAAACCTGACAGAGGTCACAACCCTTCCTAACTCAAACCAAAACACATCTCAGGGTGGGCATAAAATTAAAGATTAAAGGACACATTCAGGAATACTATAAAAAGCCCAGCCCCTCTTCCTAGCCCCCTAATTACACTAAGCTGAGATATCCTACCCGCAGATGCCTACTTACCTCCTTAAATGGTGGTGTCTTTTCGTAATGTCTACAGTACCGGGTGCCAGCACCTGTGTGCTAATGTTCCACAGACTTGGAATGGGATATACCCATATTGCTGGAACATCCCATTCAAGTCTATGGCAGGAGATAAGTTAGGACCTGCCAGGAATATAGCTCAGCTTTGTATATTTAAGATGTTAGTGAGGTAGGCTATGCTGTTTCTATATCATTCTCAAAATGTTCCTTTAATTGTACAAAAATATCTTCCATATTTGCCATTTGTTTACATTTAAACATCTAGACCAGCCAATATCAACCAGGGTTCTGTGGAGCTCTGGGGTTCTTCCAGAGATGGCTTTGGCTAACTGACTATGCATCCCATGGTGCCTGCATATTTCCAGGTCTATAGCCATATGGCAGGACAGGCATTTTACCCTCTGACCACCACCAATGTAAGGGGAATTTTGCCAATGACTCCTGATTGAATAATCTTAGCAAGGGTTCCCTGAGACCTGAAAATTATTTCATGGGTTCCTATGGGGTAGGAATGTTGAGGAAAGCCGACCTTGACCATGCCATTGCAAATCATACTCCACTGCTAGTGATATTACACATACATTTTGCCAAAATGCCAGATATTACTTTGTAAAGATCATCACATCCCTTACTTATTACTACATTAAAGAAGAATTCCAGGCATGGCTATATTATACATAGTTACATTGGTCCAGCTTGGACCAGTATAACTATGTATATACCATAGCTGGCCGATCCCCCTGGAAACTGGAAATCACTGAATTAGACACCACTATTCCAGTCATCTCTACTAGCTTCTGGGTCCTGCACCGAGAGGCTGCCCTGCTACTTACTGAACACAGGAGGTTAGCTTCTTGACACGGGTACCATTCAGAAAACGCTTTGCATTTTCTGAATGAATGCAAAGTGTTCTCTAATTGGACAAGGCAAAGAGGTAGGGCAGTGACATCAAGCTCTCCAACTTGTCCTATCACAGAATGCTTTGCATTCATTCAGAAAATGCAAAGCATTCTTTGAACGGTGCCTGTGCTGAGTGGCTGACCTCCTTTATTCAGAATGCAGCAGGCTGGCTGCTCAACATAGGACCAAGAAGCAAGTGGAGAACACTGGGGTAGCGGTGTCTACTTAGTTCAGTTCCAGCTTCCAGGAGCATCAGCCAGGTATGGTATATACATTGTTTCATTGGTCCAAGCTGGACCAAAGTAACTATGTATAATGTAGTCATGCCTGGAATTCTACTTTAATAATGAAAAAGTTCTTGTAAAATACGTCTGCTCACACAACACCTAAAACAAATTTCTTTTCTTGTCAAATTTAACTTTTAAAATAAGATTAAAACATTGAACAAAACAATATGTATTGGTATTTTAGGTAAAATATTTAACACACCTTCAGCGACAGGCTTTAGATTGGGATATTTCTTTAAGAAGGGTTTCTGGAACAAGTTGTCAAAGAACTTCTCTAGAGGAAAGTTCTTCTCTTCTATGGAACACAAAGCTTCATAGATGACTCGGTGGACAGACCTGGTATCTGCTTGTAACTCCTGTGAGAAAGATACATTTATATGTGTTAAAGCAGTATTAAACCTGTAGCACCTTCCTAGATAGGGGCTAGGATTAGTTATTTTAGTGCTGGCTCACTGAGTTCAGTGGAGCTGTGTGTATTTTTGTCAGGTAAGTTTAGCTTGCCTCACTGTATTCACTGCGGCTGAAATTGATTGTTTAAGTCTGTTCAGTGTTCTCAGCTGCTGCCAGTCTGATAGCTCCCAGAAATCAGTAGAACTTTCAGGATTATAGGTGTGAAGTTATGCAGATGGCAGCATGAATATTTATACAACCCTGACCATTCCCAGGCAGCAGGACCCTGATGGCATGCTGGGTATCTGTATATATTGTCTGAGATCTCTGGATCTTTTCCTGTGTAGGATCAGTCCAGCCTGGAGGGTGGTTGCCCTCTAAGGCAACACTGCCCTGTGCTCTTTTCCTGTGTAGGATCAGTCCAGCCTGGAGGGTGGTTGCCCTCTAAGGCAACACTGCCCTGTGCTCTTTTCCTGTGTAGGATCAGTCCAGCCTGGTGGGTGGTTGCCCTCTAAGGCAACACTGCCCTGTGCTCACTGTTCGAGAGACCTCAGGTGGGTGACCTGAGGGCCTGGATGCTGAAGCTACTGAGAGCTGATAGAGGGGCTGTCTGCTGAAGATCTAGTCTGGTATCACTGGAGGAAACTTGGAAGTTGGAAGGAGACAGCCAGATGCCCCTGGACATTTTGTGAGTACAGACTGCTGAGAGATCTTAGAGACTTTTAGGCAATAATTTTAATACTGCAATAATGGATAAAAGTACTGACCAGGGACTCCTCATCAGATAGGATTGCCAACGTTGTAAATCTGTCCAGGAAAGGACAGCATTCAGTAATTGCTAGGCAAATGGGGACTTTTGACTTTGCATAAAACCAGTTCATATCTTCCAATTATAATTTATCCTGATGGTTGGTGTATCCTGTGCACAAAAATATAAGGAATGCTGACTTTAGTAAAAAAATTATGTTTACATTACATACAATATAAACAGTACACTCAGGTAGAGATTTTTTTCTTGTGTTTTGCCAATTTGAAGCTGCAAACGCATTAACGTGTATCAAACCTTTTTTAAAGGAGTAGTCCACTTTTTGTGAACAAGCAGTAAATGAGAAATTCTGAAGGACCCTCTGCACACTGGTATATACCCTTTCCAGCAGACTTTGCAATAAAGAATAGGGATATTTGGTTCCCACATATTGCAATACATGTGTAAGCTGGCCAACTGCGTCAAAGTAATCCCTCTATGGCCAATCCTACTCTGCTCTGCCTACACAAATGCTACTGTGGACACAGTGCCAATATAGGGGAAAAGACAAAGTGGGGGAGAGCTACCAGGTTTAGGTCTGGTTACTGACCCTGACCTAAACCTGGTAGCTCTCCCAAATTTGTCTTTTCCCCTATATTGGCATTGTGTCCACAGTAGCATTTGTGTAGGCAGAGCAGAGTAGGACGCTAACAGGGTTGCATACTTCTTGTAATAGAGGCCAGAAAAACCGTCAGGACCCTGGGCCTCGGAGGACCGTAAGGATTTGATAGCTTGAAGTACTTCCGATACAGATACACCTGAATTTAGGGCCACCTGCGCCACTTCGGACAATCTAGACAGAACACTTCTGCCTGAGCTACAGGGAAGGGTCCAGTTTGGCATACAGATGCAAAAGGAAGTCCGTGAAGCGTGAGACGATCTGCTGGGGATTGGAAGTACAACCCCCCGCAGGGAGCCGCAACTGGACCGGCTTATAGGGTTTCCCCACAGAATTGAGTTTCTTAGCTAGCATCGGACCCAGTTTATTAGCACAGGTAAAATACTTATGTTTGGTCCAACACAAGGCCCATTCAGCCTCCAAAGAAGCAAGTAAGTCCAGTACTGCAGCTAGGGTGTCTCGCGTACGTTTATGTGCCGCAGATGGTTGCGCCTTCCACCGAGCATTCGCCGAGGCTAGAAGGGAATGATGTTCAGAAAGGTGACGCTCCCGTTCCCACTTCCGAGCCGGAGCCAGCTGTATAATGTGACACCATAGCTTTATGCGCCTCCCACAGGGGCACCGCCGAAGAAACAGATCCTGAGTTGTCCATAAAATATGTACGTATAAAAGATTCAGCTTATTGACAGGTGACCTGAGTGGTCAATAAAGACTCAGTAATATTCCAATGAAAGGAACGACATGCCATACCCGATAGTGCGAGAAGTAGGACCAAGGGATCATGGTCCGACCAGGATGAGGAAGGGATAGATATCCACCTAACTAAAGGAAGTTATTGCACCTGCATGGAGACATGGTCAATTCTGCAGAAACTGTCATGAGGATTGGAGTAGAATGTGAAATCAACCTCAGTAGGGTGAAGTGCCCTCCAAATGTCTACCAGCCTCGCAGACTGCAGGAGAAAGCGCATGCATTCCTCCTGCACCAAGTCGTGGGAAGGGCTCGTCCCCCAAGCACAGCGCCTATCTAGAGCGGAATCCAAGGTAACATTTGAATAACCCAAAAGGAGAAGAAGGCCCTTGGAATGTCGGGAAATGATAGAACAAGGATGTGAGAAACATTTTTGCTGAAAGCGATTAGGGGCATAATAGGGGACAAAGGTGACCTCCTGGTCCCAAAGGGTGCCCTGCAAGAGTAGATACCTGCCCGTAAGATCCACTATATTCCAGACACAGGTGAAGGGGAGATTGCGTTTGAAAGCTATCAGAACACCCTGTCGTTTCTCAGGAGCCGAGGCCGTGTAAAAAGTGGGATAATGAGGCGCAAGATACCGTGGGGCTAAGGACTGGGAAAACCTGGTTTCCTGCAGGCACACCCTGTCAATGTGCTGCGACGTAAGGTGATAAAAGACTTTAGACCACTTCTGAGGTGAATTGAAACCTTGCACATTTTGGGAGTGTATTTTCAAAAGGGGTGAAGCCATGGCGGGATCAGTGTAATCCGCTCAGCAGAAAAGGCATAGCTCGGCCGACAATTTCCACTCCTGAGGACAACCAGTCCCAAATCCCTGCAGGAAACAAGAACAGAAAAGCCAGGAAAGTGAAAAAGATAAGAAAAGCAAGAGAAAAGGAAACACAAAGAGTATGTACAATGGCATGTTTCATATATTTGCTGTTCCGAATCGATTTTTATTTTCGGAAGATATTCCTTTTTAACATGTTAAATCATCATTTTGGGAAATTACTTATGCACTCCTAACCCACAAAAAGAAATGAAATGAGCTGATTGGACTATATTGACTAGAGTCGAGTGCATCCGAAAATGTTACTAAATTCATTCCGGATTCATTCGTTATGTTATGATTCAGAGATTCTGATGGATCCACCTCCATCCAACCCAAACACAATAAGTAGAAATCATCTTATTTCACTATTAGGCTCCATTCGCATTTGCATTTTTTATAAGTTCAAAAAACGCTAGAAGAAAACGCTGGATGAAAAATGTTGATAATATTGTTTTGTGCCTGCTTGTAGTAGCAGTTTAGTAGCGTTTAGGAGCATTAGTGTTTTATTAGCATTTTTACAGTACATGAAGAAAAAAAAACGTAGAAAAAAAATGGAGTGTTTGGAGAGTTTTAGTAGCATTTCGAAGCGTTTAGGAGTGTTCAGCTGGGAAGACACTCCCAAAAACTCTCTTTTTTTCTGCCCCTAAATGCTGAGGTTCCATGCACACTAACGTTTTTTGATGCTCCTAGCTATTATAGGTATTTTTTTTTGCTCCTAGAAGCTAATTAGTATTAATCTATGTGTCCAGGCACACTATTGTAAGCCAATGCTTCAGTGTTTAGGAGCAGAAAAAAAAATGCTTCTAAAACACTCTTAACAGCTTTTTTCTAGCTTTTTTTTCCCTACATGTGCTGTAAAAGCATTAATAAAACACTACTGCTTCTAAAGGCAACTAAAAAGCGCTATTACCAGAATTTTTTATCCAGCATTTTTTCCAGTGTTCTTTGAGCCTGCAGATTGAAAAATGCTTCTAGCATAAAATAGTGTGCATGGACACATAGGACAACACTATTAGCTTCTAGAAGCAGAAAACAATGCTCATACATGCTTCTAGGAGCTTGATAAAATGCTAGTGTGCATGGAGACTTATACCTTACTGTATTTATTGCAATATGTTTCCATTTCATATGTAGGGCAGTTTTTATAATATTGAAAAATGTTAATGCAAAAAGAATTGACTGGTTATCCAAAAGTCAAAAGACTACAGAACCCCTCTGGTTGGAATAAAATGAAAGGATCCAAATCAATTTGGATCATTTGTTATGTTGTTATTACATTATTTTGGATGCTGCAAACATTAACAAAGGGCCCAAACTATCACAGCATATCATTCGAATTAAATGAATGAGCATGAATCAATTTGTTTTTTTCGCTATAATTTACTTCGGATTCATTGAGATTCGTTGCCGTTGTGATTCGGAGATGCGGATACATCAGAATAACAACAAATTTTGTCTGAATTTTGATTAGTAACGAAACGACTCACACATGTTTACTCATTGTTGCTAAGAAGCTGGCAGCCGCGGGCATCCTAGCAACCAGTGTTCTGACATGACCCCATTCAGGTTCCAGTCAGGAGGTTCCCTGGACGATATCTGAATGTCAACGAAAGGAAGAGGACATAGCTGATATAGCCATGGACATATTTAGTCAATGACACTACCAGCATCTCCATACCCATGTATACATTCAGATGTTAGCCACAGAATCTCTAAACTAGCACCTGAATGTGTTTGGAGATACATTGCCCATTGGTGGTCAACAGTGTCTTAGCAACTGTTGTATGTTGTAAAGTGCTGAGCAAACTGTTGGCGCTATATAAATCCTGTATAATAATAATAACACATTCATGTATTTGTTTGCGGTAGGTACCTGGTATCTGTTGCACCCAACATTTGTCATGAGGCCATGTGCTGGAATTCTAATGAGTGTCTATACAATCTTCATAAATTCCACAGTTTAAAGTATATCTGGAGGTAAACCATTTTTTTCAGTTTCAGTTTCTCTTGCCATCATTACCCCATTGGGGAGATTTTCTTTCACTTGTTGTCTCATAGCCAAAACAGGAAGGGTAGGAAATCCCTGGTAGTCACTTGGGTCACCAGAACTTATGCCCCCATGGGAAGATTCCCCTTCTATTCTTGTTCTGGTGACAACTCAAAATGTGGGATTTTCTTTCACTTTGTATAACAGTAAACAGGACAAATAGAGAGGGGGAATCTTCCTAATGGGGGACACAAAGAGCAATAAAAACCTGATGGGTGTTCTAAACCCTCTTCACTCTATTTCAATGAACACAACAGTTTTTTCTGGAGTTTCATTTTAAAGTAGAGCGCAATGCAAAACTTTTTTTTTCTCATTTTGGATTTCGGGGAGATTTCCCTTGACTTTCTGTCCCATAGCCAGAACAGGAAGCGAGAGGAAATCCATTTAAATGAGGAAATACCTGGTTGTCACCCACCTCAGCAGAACTAGTGTCACCATTGAAAGTTTTCCCTTCTATTTCAGTTCTGGTGACAACATAATGTTTGGAATTTTCTTTTACTTTCGCTGATAACAGTAAGCACGACAAATAGAGAGGGGGAATCTCCCTAATGGGGGGCACAGACAGCAATAAAAACCTGATGGGTGTTCTAAACCCTCTTCACTCTATTTAAATGAACAAAACAGTTTCTTTTGGAGTTTCATTTTAAAGTAGAATGAAAGGCAAAACTTTTTTTTTTATTTTGGATTTCGGGGAGATTTCCCTTGACTTTCTGTCCCATAGCCAGAACAGGAAGTGAGAGGAAATCCATTTAAATGAGGAAATACCTGGTTGTCACCCACATCAGCAGAACTAGTGTCACCATTGAAAGTTTTCCCTTCTATTTCAGTTCTGGTGACAACATAATTATTATTATTATACAGTATTTATAAAGCGCCAATAGTTCACTCAGCGCTGTACATTACAAAGGGGGACAGAACATGTGACAGAACAATACCAATACAATGCAAAACATGAGGGGATCGAGGGCCCTGCTCTTTCGAGCTTACAATCTAGAAGGGATGGGGCAGTGGTACAGGAGGAGATAGCTGTTGGGGATGGAGTGGTAGGAAGAGTGGAGGAGGTCAGCAAGTTAGCAGGGGGTGAGGTAGGCTTCCCTGAAGAGATGGGTTTTCAGGGTGCGCCTAAAGGAGAGGAGAGTAGGTGATAATCTGATGGGTTGGGGAAGGGAGTTCCAGAGGATGGGTGACACCCTGGAGAAGTCCTGGAGGCGGGCATGGGAGGAGGAGACCAGGGAACTAGAGAGAAGGAGGTCTTGTGAGGAGCGGAGTGTGCGTGCTGGGCGGTACTTGGATATTAGGTCAGTGATGTAGTTCGGGGCAGTATGGTGGACAGCTTTGTACGTCAGTGTTAGGATTTTAAATTTGATCCGTTGCGCAATCGGAAGCCAGTGGAGGGATTGGCAGAGGGGGGTGGCGGAAATGGAGCGGTTGGAAAGGTGAATGAGTCTGGCAGCCGTATTCAGGATCGACTGAAGCGGGGATAGCCAGCGGCGAGGCAGGCCAGTGAGGAGGGAGTTGCAGTAGTCGAGTCGTGATATGATGAGGGAGTGGATGAGCTGTTTAGTGGTTTCTGGGGTTAGGAACGTGCGGATTTTGGCGATGTTGCGGAGGTGGAGTCTGCACGAGTTTGTTAAAGATTGGACTTGGGGCTGGAAGGATAGGTTGGAGTCCAGAATGACACCAAGTACTCTGGCCTGCAGAGCGGGTTTGATATTGGCGTTGTTGGATGTGATGTAGAAGTCAGTGGGGGGTGGGGTTCGGGCTGGGGGGAAGACAAGGAGCTCGGTTTTGGAGAGATTCAGTTTAAGGAAGTGGAGCGACATCCAGTCTGATATGTCGCTCAGTAGGTGTGTGATTTGGGCAGAGACCGAGGGGGTGAGGTGGGGGGGTTGAGAGATAGATTTGTGTGTCGTCGGCATAGAGGTGGTAGTTGAAGCCGTGAGAGTGTATGAGTTGGCCAAGGGAGGAGGTGTAGATGGAGAAGAGAAGGGGCCCAAGGACAGAGCCTTGAGGGACCCCAACAGAGAGGGGGAGTGAGGGGGAGGTGGTAGCATTATAGGTAACGCTGAAAGAGCGTTGTGACAGGTAGGATGAGAGCCAGGAGAGAGCAGAATCTCTGAGGCCGAGGGAGTGTAGTATTTTGAGGAGGAGGGGGTGGTCAACTGTGTCGAAGGCCGCAGAGAGGTCAAGGAGTAGGAGCACTGAATAGTGGCCATTAGCTTTGGCGGTTAGAAGGTCGTTGGAGAGTTTGAGTAAGGCGGTTTCGGTGGAGTGTAGGGGGCGGAAGCCAGACTGTAGGGGATCGAGGAGGTTGTTGTCGTTGAGGTGAGAGCATAGGCGGGTGTAGACGAGACGCTCGAGGAGTTTAGATGTAAGTGGGAGCAGGGAGATGGGTCTGAGGTTGTTCGGGTCAATGGGGTCCAGGGAGGGCTTTTTAAGTATGGGGGTGATGTGTGCATGCTTCAGTGGGGAGGGGAAAGTGCCGGAGGAGAGGGAGAGATTAAAGATGTGGGTGAGGGAGCGTAGGATGGAGGGGGAGGGAGGTCGTAGGAATTGTGAGGGGATAGGGTCGAGGGGACAGGTGGTGAGGCGGGCATCAGAGAGGATCTTGGAGACTTCCTCGATGGTAGTAAGGTCAAAGGTGTGGAGTGTTGGGGGAGCTTCAGTATGAGGAATGTAGGGTGGGGTGGGAGTGGAGGTCAGAGCAGTGGTGGGGCCGTGGGAGAGGGGTGATGAGGGGGTAGCTGAGTGAGGGGGAACGGGGTTGGAGGGAGTTTGAGCAGTGACGAAGTCCCTGCGGGTAATGTCGAGGGGGAGGGGGGATGAGGGGGTAGCTGTGTGAGAGGGGACGGGTTGAGAGGGCGTGTGAGTTGCGGCAATGTCCTTGCGAATTGTGTCAATCTTGTTTTTGAAGTGATTGGCAATCTCAAGGGCGGTGAGTGAGGTGCTGGGTGGAGGTGGGGGTGGAGAGAGTAGAGAGTTGAAGGTGGAGAAGAGTCGGCGAGGATTGGAGGAGAGGGCCTTGATGAGGGTCAGGAAGTAGGCTTGTTTGGCTGCGTGGAGGGAGGAGGTGTAGGTGCGGAAGGCAGATTTGTAGCAGGTGAAAGCTTGTTGGGATTTTGTTTTGCGCCATAGTCGCTCCAGGGCACGACTGCGTCGTTTGAGGGTTTTGGTGTGATCAGTCTGCCAGGGCTGGAGCAGTCGGAGTCTGATGTTGCGTGTGGTTAAAGGCGCTAGTGAGTCAAGGGCTGCTGACAGCGCGTTGTTGTAGGCAGTCATAGCCAAGTCGGAGCAGGACAGGGGGAGGATGCGGTCGTGGAGTTGATCAGCTGCAGAGTGGAGGGGGGCAGGGTTAAGGTTGCGGAGGTTACGGCTGGTAGTAGTGTGGCATTTGGAGGGGTAGGCGTTGGAGGACGAGGAGATAGAGAAGGTGATCAGGTTGTGGTCAGAGAGAGGGAAGGGGGTGTTAGTGAGGTTGTGGGGAGCGCAGCGGTTGGAGAAGACAAGATCAAGGATATTCCCGTCGGAGTGGGTGGTGGATTGTATGCACTGTGCAAGTGCAAAGGAGGAGGTTAAGTGGAGGAGACGGGATGTGTCCGGGTTGTCAAGGTTGACAGGGATGTTGAAATCCCCAAGAATGATGGTGGGTAGCTCAGAGGAGAGGAAGAAGGGTAGCCAGGAGGAGAAGTCTTCCAGGAAGCGGGGTATGGATCCAGGAGGCCGGTATATCACAGCAATCTTCAGGGGGGTTGGGGAGAATAGTCGGACACAGTGGGCCTCGAAGGAGGAGAAGGATAGGGAGGGGGGGTTTGGGAGGACTCGGAAGGTGCTCTGCGGTGACAGGAGCAGACCAACCCCACCACCTTTACGACCGTTAGGTCTGGGTGAGTGGGTCCAGGTGAGACCTCCATAGGAGAGTGCAGCAGGGGAGGTAGAGTCAGTGGGCTGGATCCAGGTTTCCGTGATCGCCAGGAGGTTGAGGGAGCGGGAAACAAAGAGGTCGTGGATGGCGGTAAGCTTGTTGCACACCGATCGGGCGTTCAGGAGTGCACATGAAAACGGGGGGGAGATTTTAGGGAGCAGGGGGACAGATACTAGGTTGCGGTAGGACATGGAGGCGGGAGGGTGTTGTGCGGGTGAGGGAGGAGGTGGAGGGCCAGGATTCGGGGAGATGTCTCCCGCGGCTAGGAGGAGGAGAAGGGTGAGAAAGGTGGCATGGGAGCGGGATGTGCAGGAGCGTGAAAAACTCCTAGTGGAGGTGTTCGGGTCAGTGGGAGAGTGGAATAATAGGAGGAGGTGGTGGGTGCCATAGAGGGGCGAAGGAAGCAGTGAGGACACAATATACAAATGTTTAGGAGGAGCAGAGGGATATAGTGAATGGGTTTTGGGAATGGAGGAGAGGAAAATGAGAAGGAGTAGAAGAGGCATTGTGGGGGGTGATGAGAGCAGTAGTAGGGAGATGATAGCAATGAGGGGGAGATGTGCAAGTTTTGGGGTGGAGCAGAGGGGTAAAGAAATTAGATTTGGGAACAGAAGATAGTAGTATGAAGAGGAGGAATGTATTATATAAAGGTACACAGAGTGGGAGTCAGGCATGTAAGAGATGTTTCTCAGGGTGTTTGCTTGCAGTCTGTCCAGCATGCAGTAGAGTTTCTTGCTGTTGTTGTGTCTTTCTCCTGCTTTAGTTCAACTGCTGTGTTTAACTGCTTCGCACTCTTTCGAACTGCTGTGTTTAACTGCTTCGCACTCTTTCGAACTGCTGTGTTTAACTGCTTCACACTCTTTCGAACTGCTGTGTTTAACTGCTTCACACTCTTTCGAAGCCGCACTCCGTCAGAAGCAGCACCCCCATCAGAGACTGTGCCCCCCATCAGAGATCTCCCCCCATGAGCTGATCTGAATTTATAGGGAGATGCTCAAATGAGCATTCAACTCCACCCCAATTAGAAGCTGATAAGGCTCACATGAATGTTGGGGGATGTCTCATAGGAACCAGGCTACAGTCGTAAACTGGGTGCAACTGAAGGTGAGGACTGCTCAGCATACACACAAATATAAATACACCATTTGTTCTGAATATAACAGGAGTGAAAGCGATTTTGAGTTAGGAGTGGAGGTAGGAGAGGTGCATTTACCCAGGAGGAAAACAGCAGGAGTCAATGCGTTTGAGTTAGGAGTGGAGGTAGGAGGTAATGTTTGGAATTTTCTTTTACTTTTGGTGATAACAGTAAGCATGACAAATAGAGAGGGGGAATCTCCCTAACGAGGGGCACAGACAGCAGTAAAAACCTGATGGGTGTTCTAAACCCTCTTCACTCTATTTAAATGAACAAAGCAGTTTCTTCTGGAGTTTAATTTTAAAGTAGAATGAAAGGCAAAACTTTTTTTTTAATTTTGGATTTCGGGGAGATTTCCCTTGACTTTCTATCCCATAGCCAGAACAGAAAGTGAGAGGAAATTCGTTTAAACAAGGAAATCCCTGGTTGTCACCGACATCAGCAAAACTAGTGCCACCAGAGGGGGAAGCACCCTAACGGGGGGCACAGACAGTAATAAAAACCTGATGGGTGTTCTAAACCCTCTCCAATGTATCCAAAACATTAATGCGAGTTATGGATTGTTATTGTAAGATTACTAGGAGCGTCAATGTACTGCTTCCCATATGGGTTAGAACATTTTTGCAGCGTAAGTAAATATTTACCAGTCTCTGGTTAGACGTACAGACTTCAGACCGACCTCGTGTTTTGTTCCTGGCGTCTGTAATAAGAAGGAAGAAATGGGCTATAGAAATATTCCTAGAAAGAATGTCAGGAAGCTCACATCCCCAAGGTTTTCTGTGGGTGATTCATTCTACGACAGCAAGAAACAAGAATCCTAGTCGCTGTGCCCTCCAGCATGGACTGTGCCTTTAAGAGGAAGTATAACTTAGTTCTGTGACCTCCGGAAATGAATGTTCATGGTTGCTTTCACTTTGTCTACTTCAATAGGGAACATGCAGCTGTCAATGGGAGGGGGTCTCTGTCTTCAGGAGTCAAACCCCTCCCCCCCTCCTCAAATGTCTATATAAGGCATTCACTTGGCCGTAAACATGTGACTGATGTTTACTGAGCAAACGTTTCTGCGTAAATGTAAATGACACCTGCTTTTAGATTTGGGTTTTTTTAAGCAACAAAGTGTCCTGCTGTTTTTTTTTTAAATACCAGAATATATATGTATGTCCTCAGACGCAGATTTTTGGATTTTGTGTTACAGATCTGTATGTAGTGTATGTTTACACACCAGTAGTTGAAACTATTGTAGCTTCCTTCAGATCCATAAATAAAAAATGCTCCCAAATGTGTGAAATTAAAGTGGTGTTAACCCTTACATCAGTGGTTCTCATCCTTCCTAATGCTGCGACCCTTTAATACAGTTCCTCATGTTGTGGTGACCCCCAACCATAGAATTATTTTCCTTGCTACTTCATAACTGTAATTTTGCTACTATTATGAATTGTAATGTAAATATCTGATATGCAGGATGTATTTTCATTGTTACAAATTGAACATATTTTTTTTTGCAGTAGTTGATGATTTTACAGTACATTATTTTAAAAACACATAATAATAATACAGGACTTCCCCCATCCTCTGGAACTCCCTACCCCAATCCATCAGACTGTCACCTACCCTCACCTTCAGGCGCACCCTGAAAACCCATCTCTTCAGGGAAGCCTACCCCACCCTCACCTAACAGCCGTTCTCCTCCACTCCTCCTACCACTCCATCCCCCACAGCCACTTCCTCCTGTACCTCTACCCCCTCCCTCCTAAATTGTAAGCTCGAAAGATCAGGGCCCTCGAGACCCCTCGTGTATTGTATTGTTACTGGATTGTCTCATGTTCTGTCCCCCACTATAATGTACAGCTCTGAGCAAACCCTTTGGCGCTATATAAACACTGTATAATAATAATAATGATTTTACATTTACCCAGTAATTATAATTCATGAAGTGTCGTTTTACCTCCAATACTGCTGCTTTCAACACAGTAGCTGCTTTCAACACAGTAGCTGCTTTTAACAGAGTAGCTGCTTTCAACACAGCAGCTGCTTTCTACACAGTAGCTGTTCTTTACACATATGTGACTGGTCCACATAAGTACATTATGGCGCCAACCCTGTCACATACACCTGTATTTGTACAGGGTGTATGTGATGGGGTTGGCACGATGATGTCATCACGCCGGGTACTCTTATGTGGGCGTATCTGCATGTGGGCGGACCCGCCTGGAGACGGATATAGGAGCGGTGTCTCGGTTCCTAAGATGTATTTTCCAATGGTCTTAGGCGACCCCTGTGAAAGGGTCGTTTGACCCCCAAGGTTGAGAGAACCACTGCCTTACATAGACACAGTGGGGTTTATTTACTAAAACTGGAGAGTGCAAAATAAGGTGCGCTTCTGCATAGAAACCAATCAGCTTCCAGGTTTTATTGCCAAACCTTAAATGAACAAGCTGCAGCTAGAAACTGATTGGCTACCATGCGTAGGTGCACAAGATTCTGAGTGAACCAGTTTTAGTAAAGTTCCCCCAGTGATCCTTATAGAAGACACTATCCTCATGTGATACGCAGAGATGAAACAAATCCTCCTACATAAATTGTACCTGTTTGTCTGCAGTCTTCTCTTCTCTACTTCCATTCAAAGTGCATAATTTATAAAGCTTGTCTGAGCTGTCAAAAAAACAGGAGGTAGAGAGCTGAAGTCAGAAGTGACTCATGCAGGTAGCAAAGAAAAGAAGCAGCAGACAGATGTAGCACCCTCCTAGGTAGCTAGACTCCAATGGTTATATAGGGGATGAGCAGCAGCCCAGGTGTAATAGCCAGAAGGGGGTCAAATTGTGGTCAGGGCTAAGAGGCGCTGATGGCCAGTCCCAGAATGTATATGTATGTCCTCAGATGCAGATTATTTTTTTTAGTTATTTATTTCAGGTACTTATATAGCACCATCAATTTACACAGTGCTTTACATATATATTGTACATTCACATCAGTCCCTAACCCTCAAGGGGTGTACAATCTAAGGTCCCTAACTCACATTCATACATACACATATTAAGGCCAATTTAGACAGGATCCAATTAACCTACCAGCATGTCTTTGGAGTGTCGGAGGAAACCAGAGCACCCAGAAGAAACCCACCCAAGCACAGGGAGAACATGCAAACTCCATGCAGGAGGTGCCATGGTCGGGAATCAAACTCATGCCCCATTTACTGAAAGGCAAACGTGCTAACCACTAAGCCACTGTGATTATTGGGTTTTGTGTTACAGATCTGTATGTAGTGCATTTTTATGCACTGGTGTAAATGTGTTCATTAAACCTATTGTAGCTTCTTTCAGATCCATAAATAAAAAACGCTTCTAAATGTGTGAAAGTAAAGTGGTGTTAAACCCTTACATAGACACAGTGCGGTTTATTTACTAAAGCTGGAGAGTGCAAAATCAGGTGCGCTTTTGCATAGAAACCAATCAGCTTCCAGGTTTTATTGCCAAAGCTTAAATGAACAAGCTGAAGCTAGAAACTGATTGGCTACCATGCAGAGGTGCACAAGATTCTGAGTGAACCAGTTTTAGTAAATTTCCACCAGTGATCCTTACAGGAGACACTATCCTCAGGTGATACACAGATATTAAACAAATCTTCCTACATAAATTGTACCTGTTTGCAGTCTTCTATTCTCTGCATCCATTCAAAGTGCAGAATTTATAAAGCTTTTGTGAGCTGTCAAAAAAACAGGAGGTAGAGAGCTGAAGTCAGAAGTGACTCATGCAGATAGCAGAGAAAAGAAGCAGCAGACAGATGCTAGCAGACAGGTAGTTAGGGGGAGCTAGACTCCAATGGCTAGATAGGGTATGAGCAGCAGCTCAGGTGTAATAGCCAGCATGGGATCAAATTGTGGTCAGGGCTGAGAGGCTCTGATGGCCAGTCCCTCTGGAATTTCCTCCTGCTCTAGAGCTTTGGAGGAAGGTCTAGAGACAGTGGCTGGCTTGTACTCTTGAGGGAACCTGGCCAATCCCCAGCAGGAGGCATGGAAGGGGACAGGACAATCCTTAAAAGTAAGAGAGCCTGCTCAGGAGTAGGAGGGGGAGGAGGAGGAAGAGTGAGGCTGAGGTGCAGGAGCCTGGGAGGGAGCCCAGGCTGGAAGGGGCTTGCCTTCAGAAGTGATGCTGGAGAGCAGGAAAGCTGTCGACTTCACTGGTCCCCTGAGAGAGAACCACCTGAAGGCAGGGAAGGAGCATCCCAGCTTAAAGGCCTGCTGGAACTATTGCCCTTCTGGTAGCTACTACTGGATCCCCTGTCCCGGGATTTCTCCATACAGCCAGAATGAGGGGCATCTGGGATTGGAGATGTACATTGGGGGATACTGGCTAGCTCTCCAGAAGAGGATTTCTCTGTAAAGACTTGTAATATAGTTCAGGAAGTTGTCCTCAGTTGCCATTCCCTTGGGCATCCCATACACCCCTTCCCCTATCCAAAATCTAAACCCCTAATAAAACTTCAAAACAAAGCTCAAGTCTGAATAGAAAATGTGTATTGCCTGGCTGTGCAGAACTATAGGGGGACCCAAAACTCAGCAACTCCTAAGGGGGTAGTGCTACACAGAAATTATACTTAGTGCTCTTAATTGAGACAAGTATACACTATAGAGCAGCGGTTCTCAACCTGGGGGTCGCGACCCCTTCGGGGGTCGAACGACCATTTCACAGGGGTCGCCTAAGACCATCGGAAAACACATATTTCCGATGGTCTTAGGAACCGAGACACCGCTCCTGTCTCAGGCGATCTGTGGGCGGGATGATATGCTGCCCCTGTAACCTGGCCACACCTCCGGGATCACTCAACAGCTCCGCCTCCTCGCCGCTGATTGGCCACCGGAACTGTAGCTCAGGAGAGGCACACAGGCGGCCAATCACCGGCGAAGAGGTGGAGCTTGGAGAGGAGGAGCCGAGCGGCAGCGCGCGGAGATCGAAGAAGATCGAGGGAGCTGCAGGAACGAGTGAAGAGAGAGGCCAGAGAAGAAAGACAGCTGACAGGTAAGTGCAAATTTTGCTGCTGCAGCCAGGTATGCAGGCTGTAGATGGGAGAGGGAGAGAGCCCAGGCTGGAGCAGGAGTCAGCAAGGTAAGTATCATTGGTGTCAGTGGAAGGGATAGTGCCCCATCATTTGTATCACTAATACCAACGATGGGGCACTATTCCTCCCCCCACTGACACCAACGATGGGGCACTATTCCTCCCCCCACTGACACCAACGATGGGGCACTATTCCTCCCCCCACTGACACCAATGATGGGGCACTATTCCTCCCACTGACACCAATGATGGGGCACTATTCCTCCCACTGACACCAATGATGGGACACTATTCCTCCCACTGATACCAATGATGGGACACTATTCCTCCCACTGACACCAATGGTGGGGACCTATTCCCCCCACTGATACCAATGATGGGGCACTATTCCTCCCACTGATACCAATGATGGGGCACTATTCCTCCCACTGACACCCACAATGGCGCACTATTCCTCCCACTGACACCCACAATGGCGCACTATTCCTCCCACTGACACCAATGATGGGGCACTATTCCTCCCACTGACACCAATGATGGGGCACTATTCCTCCCACTGACACCCACAATGGCGCACTATTCCTCCCACCGATACCAATGATGGGGCACTATTCCTCCCACTGACACCAATGATGGGGCACTATTCCTCCTACTGACACCAATGATGGGGCACTATTCCTCCCACTGACACCAATGATGGGGCACTATTCCTCCCACTGATACCAATGATGGGGCACTATTCCTCCTACTGACACCAATGATGGGGCACTATTCCTCCCACTGACACCAATGATGGGGCACTATTCCTCCCACCGATACCAATGATGGGGCACTATTCCTCCCACCGATACCAATGATGGGGCACTATTCCTCCTACTGACACCAATGATGGGGCACTATTCCTCCTACTGACACCAATGATGGGGCACTATTCCTCCTACTGACACCAACGATGGGACACTATTCATCCCACTGACATCAGTGATGGGGCGCTAGTCCTCCCACTGCAAAATTACAGTTATGAAGTAGCAACGAAAATAATTTTATGGTTGGGGGTCACCACAACATGAGGAACTGTATTAAGGGGTCGCGGCATTAGAAAGGTTGAGAACCACTGCTATAGAGGGATATGCTTTGTTTATATTTCATGTCTGAGGTTTATAATGCAAAAAAAGGTCCTGCTGTTTTTTTTCAATACCAGAATGTATATGTATGTCCTCAGATACAGGTTTTTGGATGTTGTGTTATAGATCTGTATGTAGTGCATTTTTATGCACCAGTGTGAATGTGTTCATTGAAAATATTGTAGCTGCATTCAGATCCATAAATAAAAAATGCTTCTAAAAGTGTGAAGGTGAAGTAGTTTTAAACCCTTACATAGACAAAGTGAGGTGACTGGCCTCAGATGATACACAGAGATGACACAAATTCTCATAAGTATTGTACCTGTTTATCTTCAGTCTTTTCTTCTCTACATCCATTCAAAGTCCAAAAGTAGATAAGCTTGTCAGAGCTGTCAGAAAAAAGGAGGTGGAGAGCTGAATTTACACTCTGCAGAGCTCAGTGGGAAGAGCTCTGAGAGCTGTTTGGAGGAAAGGGACACAGCCGTCTTGACACAATACACAGGAACAGAGCTAAGGCTGTCAATCACAGGCTGTGTGTTGGAGCTTCTTCCCTTGTCACCTTTTATCAGGAAAACTTTTTAAAAGTGACTCATGTTGATCATGCTCCAGTTTCGCTGACTCTGACCCTACACTCCCCCCACAGACATGCTTGGACTTGACGACTAAATGAAACTTTGTTAGATGACGTCACTACCCATACCTCCATTGAATCTTCTATTGCCAATTATTGTCAACTCAACTCCACTGAGGAGGTATCGGTAGGGGTGTGGTGAGAGGGACACAAAGCGGTGATTAGAGGTGAGCTGCTTGCTCACGGTTCCAGGCTCAAAAAAGCTTTGATGCACTCACATTCAATATAATTTAAAATCGCTTTGTTAAAATCAATAGCCAATTACAGTGTGCTCTGCGTATACTCGCCGTCCACGAATGGTCTATGACATCGTATCCCCTCCCCTACGCATTACACCGCAGGTCACGCGGCTTCATCAGGGGTATGACAACTTGGGCACATAAGAAAGTAGTTTAACCTTAAAAGGATAAGGCACTATTTTTGCATTTCTCTCCCACTGAGGAACACCTAAGGAGAAAAACAAGAGAGTAGCAGCAGGAGAGAGAGATCCCTGTGGGGATAGGAGTATGGGGAGCCAACTGAGAGATACCCACCACCCTTCATATGATGCAACAAAGGTTTCAAAAGTTCCATAAGTGAACAAAAAGCACAGTAAGCCTATCATAGGCTAAAAAGGAGGTGAGCGCACAACTTAATCACACTAAGGAATCACCGGATATTTATATTTTATTTGAATCACATCACTGGGAGTTGCCACCTTATTTCAACAGAGACTTCTTTGCATTATTCAATATTTATTTTTATAGTAGTCACTATATATTTATTTGATCACATTATTTTTTCATCACATTGTTTTTGGATTTGATCATTAGGATGTTTTTTTAGGATTATTATTTAGATTATGTTTTAGGGATTTATTGAGCTGATTTATATATATTTTTCATATTTTCACTCAGATTGGGAGCGCGACATATATTAATCATTTTTTTGGTAATTATATACACATGAATAAAGGATGTGTTTGATGTCTGTGCACCTGTATTGATTTTAATTAGTGGCTCATAAGTAACACTCAATTCAACACTTAAACAAGAGAGTAGCAGCAGGAGAGAGAGATCCCTGCAGGGATAGGAGTACGGGGAGCCAACTGAGAGATACCCACCACCCTTCATATGATGCAACACAGGTTTCAAAAGTTCCATAAGTGAACAAAAAGCACAGTAAGCCTATCATAGGCTAATAAGGAGGTGAGCACACAATTTAATCACACTAAGGAATCACTGGAAATTTATATTTTATTTGAATTACATCACTGGGAGTTGTCACCTTATTTCAACAGAGACTTCTTTGCATTATTCAATATTTATTTTTATAGTAGTCACTATATATTTATTTGATCACATTGTTTTTTGATCACATTGTTTTTGGATTTGATCATTAAGACTTTTTTGGGGATTATTATTTAGATTATGTTTTAGGGATTTATTGAGCTGATTTATATATTTTTTTTATATTTTCACTTAGATTGGGAGCGCGACATATATTAATCATTTTTTTGGTACTTATACACATGGATAGAGGATGTGTTTGATGTCAGCGCACCTGTATTGATTTTAATTAGTGGCTCATAAGTAACACTCAATTAAGGGGTGGAGAGGGATCTTGGCTTCTGGCATGATAAGACCTTCACGTGGCTAGGCCAAATTAATACTCTTAAAATGACAATCCTGCCTAAAATTATGTATCTACTCTTGACGATCCCGATCCATCTCCCACCTATATTCTTCAGCCATTTACGTCAGTTGTTCACAACTTTTATTTGGCAAGGAAGGAGACCTCGATTGACGTTCTCGCTCCTCCGCAGACGTAAGGAGGATGGGGACTTGGGAGTTCCAGATGTATCTCTTTACTATAAAGCCGCGGCCTTAGTTCGTATTTTAAATTGGACGCATCATACAACAGATATAGTTTGGGTCTCTTTGGAAAAGAGTATAGCCGGTAGAAATTTGGCTGGAGCCCCTTGGGTCCTTCATGCGCATCGAGGACTATTCAGCTGGACTAGCCCAGTAACGCTTAACACGTTGAGGATTTGGGATCAGGTTAATAGTTCAGGTGGCCTTTCCCCTCGACTTCGCCCCTTGCACCGCTGGGAAGTTTCCCTTGGTTTTTCCTGGTGAAAATGCATTTTTTTAATGTATGGGGTGGAGAAGGGGTTGTCAGATGTCAGACTCTGGTACGTCCGGGAGTCTGCTGCCCCTGGATGACCTGCGCAGGTCTTTTGGGTCGTTCCCTATGGATTTTTGGCATTACTGTCAGATTTATGATTTGTTTCAAAGGTTGCTACCCTAGGCACATGGTCTACTGTGGGCCCTGCTCCCTTAAGTTGCTACCTTTTCTCTGTTGGCACCCCTGCATTCTGTTAGATAATGCACCACATCGCCCAGAAAATTGTTCCAATTACAAATGTTTAGGCATTCTCATGTTTATTTCTTTTGTTTGTATTGGTATGACACAAAAAAGTGGAGAAACAAAAAACCAAATCTGACACATTGCACGCAAAACTCCAAAAAGACATTAAATTATTGGCACCCTCAATTTAATATTTGGTAGCACAGACCTTTGGGAAAAATAACTGCAATCAATCGCTTCCTCTAACCATCAATAAAATTCTAAAACTTTGGCCCACTCTTCTTTCGCCAACTGCTCCAGGTCTCTCAGATTGGAAGGGTTCCTTTTCCCAACTACTGTTTTGAGATCTTTCTACAGGTGCTCTATGGGATTGAGATCTGGACTCATTGCTGGCCAGTTCAGTACTCTCCAGCACTTTCAAACCTTTTCTGGGTGCTTTTTGACTTGTGTTTTGGGTCATTGTCCAGCTGTAAGACCCATGACCTCTGACGGAGACCCAACTTTCTGACACTGGGCCCTACAGTAGTCTTCAGATTTCATAATGCCATGCACACGGTAAAGACACCCAGTGCCTGAAGCAGCAACGCAACCCCAAAACATCAGTGAACCTCCACCTTGTTTGACTGTAGGGACTGTATTCTTTTCTTTAAATGCCTCATTGCTTTTTCTAAAAACAGTAGAATGATGGGCTTTACCAAAAAGCTAAAATTTTGTTTTGTCTGTCCACAGCACATTCTCCCAAAAGGATTTTGTCTTCCTCAGGTACGTTTTGGCAAACTCCAATCTGGCTTTTTATGTTTCTGTGTCAGAAGTGGGGTCCTCCTGGGTCTCCTCCATAGCGTACCTTTTTATTCAGATGGCGATGTATAGTGCGAGCTGACACAGTTGTACCCTGTGCCTGAAGGTCAGCTTGAATTTGTCTGGAAGTTGTTCGATGTTCTTTGGCCATCATTCGAACAATCCTTCTTTGAAAATGTTTTCTCTTTCATCCACATCCAGGGAGATTAGCTACAGTGCCATGGGCTGTAAACTTCTTGAAAACATTGTGCACAGTGGACACAGGAACATTAAGATCTCTGGAGATGGACTTGTAATCTTCAGATTGTCCATGCTTTTCCACAGTTCTTGTTCTCAAATCCTCAAGACAATTCTTTGCTGCTCTTTCTCTTCTCCATGCTTCATGTGGCACTCAACCGAAAGGTCAGTGTTTCACCATTTTAACTGGTTGCGGCTGTGATTTCTATATTATATACCTGTTAACTGATACAGGTGAGTTTAATTACAAATTACAGGAGCATCACAAACTTTGAGTGCAATAATTTCTTACAATTTTGAGAAGGTGCCAATAATTTTGTCCAGTTAATTTCTGGGGTTTTGCGTAGAATGTGTCAGATTTGGCTTTTTGGTTCTCCACATTTTTGTGTTATACAAATACAAACAAAAGAAATGAACATAAGAATGCCTAAACATTTGTTATTGCAACAATTTGTAGTTCTCTTAATTGAGACAAGTACACACTATAGAGAGATATGGTGTCTTCATATTTCATGTCCGAGGTTTACAACCACTTTAACTGACAGTTATTTTTTGCACTGATCATATGAAATGATATTATAATGGTAGCAACAAAAAATCTTTAGTAGAGGATGTCAGCAAATGCTCCTACTCATAGTGAACGGCTGAATACATTTTTTCAACTATACAATTCTATGTGTGCGTTCAGGCATCATTCATACTAGTATGTGCAGCAATGCATGCAAAAACACACACTTTACCGCAGTGTACATGTATGTGCTGCCCCTTCCAAATGGCACAGTGGTGCCATTATTTCTTAATAGCACCTCCATGCATCTTGCAAATGACCCATTCATGTGCACCAAAACAGATGGTACTGTACTACCATGCATTTTAGTGTAGCATCATTTTTAAAATGGTGCAGGCATATTTTTTGCAGATTTCCTTTGAAATTAATGGGCTGCCCTGAACATGATACGCACAAACATTCAAAAAGTGTGTGTACGCGGTTACACCTCCATGGTGTGAGAGGAGCCTCAGACAGGTGGTAAGCTTACTGCCCACTGAGAAGCTATCCACGGTGGATTTTATACTTTTAATTTAAATTGCTGAATGGCAATTTTACATTGCAGGACCAAACCACAACTGGCTCGTGGGTGTGATGTGGCCCCATTGATCTCAATGGGTAAGTTTTACAGGTGGTTCCACCTGTCAAACTTTGCAGCTCGAATTAAAAATGCTGTGGCAGCAAAGTGAAGCATGTGTACAGCTTTGTCAAGCTATAATGTCATAAGACTGGTGGCACAGAGAGATTTATAAAGAGGGCTTGTGTCAATGGGATTGTGTGCTTTTCAAACTGGTTTTACTTCTAGGAGAATGCAAAATCTGCTTGAAGGAGGTGAAATGCAGATTAGAATTAGTTAAAGTGAGGTGCAGGTCAAATACACCTGTGGATGTATTCCTTAATCCATACTTGGTCTCTAAGGCTGGCCATACACTATGCAATTTTCTGTCCAATTTCTGCCCAATTTCCTTTAGATTTACCTTCAACTGTGTAGTGCATGAGTCTGCCTAATTGGATACAATTGAAAGTGTTATTAGTTTTGACCTCCTATTATATGGTTTTTGGCAAATCTAAACCAAAATCTCAAGAAAATTGTATAATGTATGGCCAGCCGAAGGCTCTATTCATTAGCACCCGTTCAGATCTATGCAACTTAAAGTCTTAGAGACTTTGAAAAGGTTCCTGCATTACTTTGATGCGACTTAGTGCCAGAGAGTGTAAAGTGGGATCAAAGTCACATGAAAGTCACACTGAAAATCGTGCAACTTGGGAGTCGCATACGTGTGAATGGAGCCTAAACATAGATAAATAAGTGCCGCTATCCCTAAGCATGATTTGTATAACACGTGTAGTCTAAACATGTCAATAGAAATTAGATTGGTTTGAAAACCACAGCTCCTCACATCTGATCGAAGAGAGGTAGAGGCCATCAACTGTACTTATCAAAAACAGTATAATGTCTGGTGCAGGGGCGGACTGATAACTCATGGGGCCCCCGGGCAATAGGGGATCATGGGGCCCCTGTGTCCTTGCCCACACTCAAAGCACACAAAAAAAGCATATAAAAAAGGAACAAGGGGCATTTCATGGGGCCCCCTACTGACCCTGGGCCCTCGGGCAGTGCCCGAGTGCTCGAATGGTCAGTCCGCCCCTGGTCTGGTGTCTGAGCTGTAATAAATCTTTATTTATTTTGGGGTTCAGTTGCTGTATGAGGATATGTTTCACATTTCTTCACCTTCCTTTGGAGCAGAAGAGTACTTCTTTTGGTATTTATGATTTAAATTTTAAAAAAATAAACTGTTGTTACTTTTTGCAGCCCACAGAATGGTGGTACTACAACTGAGTGTCCATTGTAGCTCCTATGCAAGAGTAATGGATTTTACAAGTAAATGAACTGCTTGCATATGAAAAAAATCACATATGATTAGAGGAGTGTACTACTCCATTACATGGGAAAGGTGGCATGCAGGTGCTTCTGGAATTTTGAATCAAGAGGGTGACTGTTAATGGGTACATCTCTAAGTGAATTTCTATGTGGGTTTTGGTTGAAGGAATCAGTATTAATAATATTACATATATGTGTACTACCACCTGAGAACTTTTACTGTACTGACATATCTTGAGTACGCAATTTTGAGGTTTCAACCTGAAATAATAAACATGTCAGCACAAGAGCTCCGAATTATATATTTATTGGTGAAGATACAGCTGGATGAGAGCACGCCATCTGGCCACCTAATGCTCTGATTAAGTTGATCACAGTTCACATTTTTATATGGTTTCTTAAGCACCGGCTACACCCATCATTGCTTATCAGTTTACCAACACCTGTGATGTATAGTGGACAAAAAGTAACAACAAAAATTATTCAAACGCCATTTTAGCTGCTTATTACAAATAGAAAAATGCATTTTATATTAAATGTTATATATATCAACTTATAATTGTGTATATGCAATAATAGCCACTACTAGTGTAATGGACTTTGCTCTAAGACACTCATGTACTTACTTATAACATAATTGAACACTTTTATTACTGTTATTTCATTAAGATGTACTGTTATAATGTAAGAGATAGTAAGGATCACATATATCCCTATACAATCTTGATGTCTGCTCTCTCATCAGTGATGGCCTGTGTCATTTCTGTACAAATGGGTGCCTTCAAACACTGCTAAGTATACCCTGGAGTGAAGGACGTGTTTCGTCTGCATGGGATACACAGGTGTTCTGGGCATGTGCATGCAAGAATTCCATTCATGTCAATTGGGATGCAGCAGCTGCATGGATGCAGCTGCTGCTCCCGATTTGAAATTCACCTGGGTGAGGGTGCGTAGTCCCCAATGTTTTGGGTGGTTTGCTTCCGCACTTATTCCCTTGATTCTATCTAAGATTATAAATGTAGTAAGTGATTACAACCTTTTGTCTATACATGAATTTAGCCAATCCTGATGTGGCTAATACCAATAAAGTTAATACCAAATGATAACAACTGTGCAAAAAATAAAAATCTAATTTATTTACACAGAAAAGAAGCTTGCTATTAATCAAATATAACAAAATATAATGTAGCCGGTATAACTTTAAAAGTAGTAACATTACAATGCAAATACAGAATGTTACAAATACAAAGAGATGACTACAGGAAAGAAAGTTACAGAAAAGAAACATAGAATAATACGTTACGCAGATATCCTGATGACTGGGCTACCAAAGAGACAAATAGGAAAAAAAAAGGGGTTTTGCTTTGGTGTTATATACTCTTTGCAATATCTGTATATTTGTATCTTGGAGATACACATTCTTATAGCTTTTGTGTTCATTCTCCTGATGGTGATACACATTATTAATTACATCAGGAAGAGAAATAGGTTTACACAAATCTGGAGAACAACAGGGTGGAGTTAGATGTTTAGGAACGCTGTGGCTTTAGGACTATACCCGAAAAAAACTCTCACCAGCATACCTTAACATCTTTCTCTAATGTGTGTGTTACTTGGATTAATCGACTTTGATCACAAGATAACACCTAAATCATCCACTCCACTCCTCCCAATACATCCTGATCTCCAGCCCCCTGGTTACCTCCCCCCGTGCTCAACATCAGGACTGCTCCAGAACCTCTGGAACTCCCGTCCCTAGTATGTCCAGCCAGCTCCTACCCTGTTCACCACTAGGTGAGCCTAGAAAATTAATTTATTTAGGGGAGACTCATCCGCCTCCACCTTAAAACTATACCTCAGACAGCTCCATCAGATCATTCTCCCGCAGCTATTACCTTTTGTACCACCCCCCCTGTAGATTATACGCCCCTTGAGCTGGGCCCTCTTATTAACGCACTGCACAAACTGTTGGCGCTATCTAAATAACCTGTTGCCTAAATGGGAGAACTTGCAAAATTGCAGGGTGTTCAAATACTTCTGTTTCTCACTGTATATCTTTAAAAGTAGTAACATTACAATGCAAATACAGAATGTTACCAATACAAAGAGATGACTACGGCAAAGAAAGTTACAGAAAAGAAACATAGAATAATACGTTACGCAGAAATCCTGATGACTGGGCTTCCAAAGAGACAAATAGGAAAAAAAAAGGGTGGGGGTTTTGCTTTGGTGTTATATACTCTTTGCAAAAGACCACCCCTAGTCTCACCCACCCAAGTAAATTCACATGCTTCCACATATCTTAACCTCTAATGGGTGGGCTCAGAACACTGGTCAGTTTAGTTCTCCAGCTGTTAAAAAAAACTCAGGAAGTCCTAGCTGCCTTCCTTCCCCCTCACCTCAATTGAGTCTTTTGAAGTGGTATTCCCCACAGTTTTTTGTCACTTTATTACAGTAGTTCTCAAAATGTCCAGTTCCTGGACTTTCTTTAGAACTGCGACTTAGACACCTATCAAAAGTTCACAATAATGTTCATGAAGTTAAAAATTATTATAGGCCCAAAATAGCCATTACACCAAATGCAGACAGGGGGAGTTCGAGTATTTCCTTAGTAAAGTTGAGTTTGACTAAATGCATTGGGAATGGAGTTGGCATGGCAGTGTTTGCCAGTATGAGGAGATTCCATGTGTGGGGACGAGCCAAGACTGCTGTTGCATTGTGGAGCGGCCAACCATTCACTTTTACATAGCGGCCCTTCCGCTGTTGCCAAACTACAAGTCCCATGTAGCATTGCAAGATTGACAGGTACAAGCATGACTCACAAAGGCAGGACAACAGCTGGAGGGCTGCCAGTTTGACACCCCTGAGCTCTTCAGAGGGTTGAGTCCTTCACCTGGGACCACGCTGCTTTTGATTTTATCTGATTTACTCTGCACAATTGTGTGTAAGTACAATCATTCTTTTAAATAAATGTTTTTAAACATTTTCACCCAGTGTGTATTTCCTTTCTGCTTTTGTATCTGCTACCTATACATCTCCTTGGTCTGGAGAGGCTGACAGTTGGAGAGCTGCAGCCTGATGATCAACAATGGTCTAATTGGAAAGTGCTCATCAGTGATTAAAGTGCTTTATGCCAATGGACCAGATGCCAGCTATATTATTATGCCATTCTTCGACATTTGCAGATGAGACTATGCCTAATCCTTTTTCCCCCTAGTGCCCGGTACTGAGACTGCTACATCACTTCCTTCTAGCAGAGTGGATTCAGTTTTTCTGACAACAGGGGACCCGTAGTCCTATAGCCAATACATCCCGTATTCCTGAGTGTGGATTGATCTACAACTACCAGAGAGATGGTGAACATGCAGGATGCTGGGAAAGCAGATATATTCTACAGCAATGCACTGTCACTCTCACTCTTGGCACAGGATTTAGAGCTGTACACAGGGGGACTGCTGTTATTTTCCAGAGACAGATTTCTGGCCTACTGCTGCTGGACTCTGCACAGTTCAGCACAACGGTGACCCCGATCACCATACCGGGATTGCATTAGCTTCTCTGCATCGGGACTGTCATTGTTCGGTCTTCACTCAGACATCTCTGCTCACCACACTGACAGGCCTTCAGGTGGTAATTCCACACATCCCTGCAAACAACCAAGAGCCTGAGCAAGAACTCTGTTCCTAGGAGGCCATGCTATCTATAGGATTGGTGGGTGGGCAGAACCTCTCGCTGTCATCACTCTAGAGACACTGCATGCAGACACCTTTACACCTCAGTACCAGGAAATCTTTGCTTTGAGCAGTACCACAGTTTATCTGTTTAATTTAATTGAATTACTAGTATTCACTAATGTTTATGGGCCCCACCATTGCTAGTAGAAGACAACAAATACCACCATAGCAGGAACGTTAAACATCACTGGACTCAAATTGCAATCTCTAGTTAAAGGGACCTCTTTTCTTTTAAGAACATTACTATAAAAATGTGGGTACTTATTCATAGCGGAGTACACGCTTACATAATTCTCTGCATTCCCCATTGTGGAGCCTGTGGTCTGGAGGGGGCTGATAAGTCAACAAACCATTTCTTCCCCCTCTTGCTGCTGGTGTTGCAATAAAATGGTTGAAGCTTGCTACTCATGACTGTATAATGGTAAATGTTGCTAATTGATTATTTCTATTTTACTAATGTTCTGCTTTTATGTGTTAACTGTAGTTGTATAACCCATTATTTCTGTGGCCTACTCTTTTGAACACATTTTATGTACTGTAGAGGTGTTGCTAAAAAATCATGTCTCTTGCATTATTATTCTATACTGTTGAAATATGTCTGAACCCAGAGTGTCAGAGGTGTCAGGAGCTGTGCAAGGTCAGGGCAACCACTGGGGACAAGCATTATCAAGTGGCCCCTGTGGGGGGTAGGGCTATGTCTGTCTTGGAAAAGAAAGTCATGGGGAAAGGGTAAGTGAGTGTTCAGATTTGAGGTGGAGGTACTCACAGTGGGTGAAGTCATTCAATTTTTCACATGTGGAAGAAACAAGAGGACACTAATGTACTGAATTTGTTTATACTTATAAGGATGTGATAGTTCTTACTGTATGTTGCTACATTTGTATTCTCACTACTGAAAATGTATTCACATTGTATTATTATTCACTTTACACAAGAAAAGTGTTTGTGATTTATATCTATTACAGTTAGATTAAATATTTTTCCCTGTAAAAAGAGGGCGCACCGGCCTAGTGCATTATCGTTTAAAAGTATTTATTGAGAGGAAAAAAAGTAAGTATTATACTCACAATATACATAAAAAACACAGGCATATCACACTGAACAAGGTGTTCAATCCAAACAGCATCTGAGCCCATATATAGGCTAACAAATGATGACAGTGGGCCGTATCCAATCCACCCAGAGGTGGAGACTTTCATCACATGATCCATTAGCATATATTAACAAATTAGGATAGAATAGTAAAAAACACACACAAAAAAAAATGAATACTTGTTCTTACTCAAGCAACACCCTCTGACTCCTTACTTCTACCATATACCCAAGATCCATAAGGACATGAAAAATTCCCCGGGTAGACCTATTATAGCTGGTATAGTCAGTATCACCAGCAATCTAGGCAGTTATATTGATAATTTTCTCCAAAATTTAGTCACCAGTCTACCCTCATATGTCAAAGACTCTGGACATATGTTGAATATTATATCGTCATCCACATGGTCTGCTGAATTTAAATGGTTTTCTTTGGATGTAACATCTCTCTATACGTCCATTGAACATCCATATGGACTATTAGCCATCCAACACTTCCTTGATAAAAGTAATAATTCAATACAAGCCAATTTTCTATTAAAAGCTATTCGTTACACCCTGACACATAATTATTTTTCCTTTCTGGGCACTTTTTATAGACAAACCAGAGGTACAGTCATGGGAGCCAGATATGCCCCTAGCTATGCCAACCTATTTATGGGATATTGGGAAGAGGAAGCAATTTGGAACAACAACCCTTTTTGCAATAATCTGGTGAAATATACTAGATATATTGTTGATATTCTCATCATCTGACATGGATCAGATAACCAGCTAGAAAGATTCTTACAGCATTGCAATAATAATCCCTTTAATATCGGATTTACATATGTGATAGATGCGAATAGTCTGTTTTTTTTAGACCTTGAATTAAGGGCAGATAAAGATGGGAATATTCTTTCTAAAACCCACTTCAAGCCTAGTGCTGGCAATTCATATTTTCATGCCAACAGTCATCACCACCCCAGGTGGATTAAAAATGTCCCCTTCGGTCAGTACTGCAGATTGCGAAGAACTTGTACCACCAGGACCGACTATGATGAGCAAAGCTCCATTCTATGAACAAAATTCCTAGAGAAAGGGTGCAGTGAGGCCCATGTAGACAAAGCATATTTGAAATACAGAGCTCAATATGAAGTAGAGGACCTCCCCTATAAAAAGGCATCTTCCTTTATGTATAGCGGATGTACCAAAGGGGATGTGAATAATATATACACTAACCGTGTTAGATTTTGTACTAGGTTCAATACCAAGGCTTTTGACATACAAAGGATCCTACAGAAAAATTGGGGTATTCTAAGACAACACCCAGTTTTAAAACATTGTCTCGCCCCCAAACCAGAGATCTCTTTCAGAAAACCTAGAGATCTTAGGAGCTATATTGCACCTAGTAGGATACATAAAAACAACACTAGAATTGTCAATAATGCCAGTCCTTGGACAGCCATCTTTGATCAGGCAGCTGTTATAAATGCGGGGTGAATAAATGTGGAGCATGTAGGTTTATATGGCAAAGAAAAAAAGTTGTGGTGGGCACAGATGGCCGTACACATAGAATTAGGCAATTTATCAACTGCAGTACCTCCTTTGTTATCTATGGGATGATCTGTCCATGTGGCCTTTTGTACACTGGTCGGACCATTAAGAGTGAGGTTTAGTGAGCATAAAAGTAATATTATCACTTTTAAAGGAAATTATAAACACAAGAACAATAAAAGTAACTATTCGGTCCCACGACATTCTCAAGAATCCCACAACAAAGATCCATCTGGACTGAGATTATTTGGGATTGAATCCATCATAAATCAACCTGATGGTGGTAGAAAACTCTGTCTGTTAATCCTTTTCAGATTTGTTATCCCCTCATGGCCAGACCATCCCCTCCTTTTTCTTTCTCAATATACATCCTCATAATATTTCCTGTGGTCCTAGGGTTTTTTCATGCACCTATTCATTGAATTTTTCTAAATATATATATATATATATATATTAATATTCATACAAGTGAATAGTTTTTTTTGTTGTGGTTTATTGCAGGCATTTTTTTCATAATTGACTTGATTATTTATTATTATAATCTCATATGCCTGTTTCTACACCGTTATTTACTCCTTTATGTATGTATATTTATATATTTTTTTCTTTTTTATTCAGCCTGCATAATTTGTATATAATCATCCTTTCTCTGTGTTTATGAGTGTATGTGGCTGTGCATGTGTGTATGTTTATGTGACTATATATATATTCACACATTTTACCATATTCATTATTTATTATTTACTATGTATCATGTAGTATTAATATATTTTATACATTTATACATTAATATATGCAATATCTTTTCCTTATATAATTACTTTTTTTTATATAAATTATTGCATTTTAATCATCTTTTAGAATCAAGGCCAATCGGAGTTCATTGCATTTTCTCCTATTTAGGTGCATTATTACATATATTATATAGTTTATATTTTTTATATTTACTTTTATCCTCCCCTTTTTATTTTTTTATATAACTATCAGTGAGAATAATATTTCATTTTAAAAAAGGACACATTCATTTAGTAATACATGTGTTTTTCCAGCAGTATATTCATTTTATAATTGTAATTACAAGAGTCAACTATTTTATAACAATTTTAACAATAACAATTTTATTAGAGAGAGGGATATATAGATAAATATTAGATTGGCTGCCTATGCTGAGTCGCGTTGGCTAGGACACAGGAGAGAGTTTCCATGTCCAGCTGACTGCAGTCCGAGTCTAACGGTCCAGCAATGTGGTGGTGGACCGCACATGCTGGCGTGCGCTCCCGCTACACACATTATACAGGTCTCCTGTTTACATCTTACTTTATATGCCTCACACCATTAACTATCATTCCATCATTGTGTTACCTGTCTCAACACCATATACTTATATAGAAGTCTAAGTATTTATGCACTCGCAATCATATGTTAATATATAAAGGTATTTTTTATTCTTGTGTGTGTTTTTTACTATTTTATCCTAATTCGGTAATATATGCGAATGGATCATGTGATGAAAGTCTCCGCCTCTGGGTAGATTTGATACGGCCCACTGTCATCATTTGTTAGCCTATATAGGAGAGGTGCAGACTCTTGAAGTGTTGGCTCTGAGGAAGAGGCTGAGTCCTCGAAACGTGTTAGCCAGTTGGTCATCCAGGGTTCCATCGTATGGACTCAGATGCGATTTGGATTGGACAGCTTGTTCAGTGTGATATGCCTGTGTTTTTTGTGTATTCTGAGTATGATACTTACTTTTTTTTCCTCTCAATAAATACTTTTAAACAATAATGCACTAGGCACTTTTTGTTTTTTCATTTGCATTTAGGGAATTTAGGGAATTTGGATTGCCCCGGTCTGTTGAGGGCAGCAAGCAGTGCACATTCCAGAACATTCATATTGGTTCTGCTGAGTCCATTCCCAGCGCAGGAGAAAAGTGTTTGCTGTGTTGGAATCGGGGAATACTGTTTTGATTTACTCCATTTTTTATTTATCTGTTTGACTGAAGACTGACAGGTAAAGCAGTAGCAGCATAGACATTTCCCAGGCATAATGTAGGGAATTCCTGTACGGCAAATGGCACATAGAAATGCACATGTGTGCAACATCGCGCATAGAAATGAGCACGGGTGCTTTGCTAATAAAAATGAGCATAGGCTCACACGTGTGCAAGAATGCGTGCACACGGGAGCACGCACGCGGGAGCATACCCACATTTTCTGGCGCCAGATGAACTATTTAAAAGAGACTCTTACTCTCAGTGCTGACTGGTCTTCAGCTAATTCCCTGTGTCCTGCTGTATCCTGTGTGTATCCGTTACTGACCCGGCTTGCCATTGACCTGCTCTTGGATTCTGTTTTTGCTTCTGCTCATCGGTTTCTGATTCTGGCTTCCTCCTGACCTCATCACTGTCTGATGTTCCGGTACCTCATTGCTGACCCTGGCTATTACTCTGACTCCGCTTCCAGCTCCAGTTTGGCTCTACAGTCCTGCCGAGTGCTTGTCCTGCCTATCCATTATATCATAGACATAGTTTGACTTTACTGAGTCAAACTATATTAGCAGCTTGGAGGTCATTCCCTTTCTTTTGGAAAATCTGATGCAAGATCCTATCCACTCAGACAATATAGTTGAACAGTTTCTCTCCTCTTTGTTGATAAATTTGTTCTGGAGGAAAAGAAATGTAATCTCCAAGCACGGAAAGGTTTCTTCACAGTGAGAGCTGCGAAAATGTGGAATAGACTCCCTCAAGAGTTGGTTCTGGCCAGCTCAGTGGATTGCTTTAAAAAAGGTCTGGATTCTTTCTTAGATACACAGAATATAACCGGATACTAACTTTTATAGGTAAAGTTGATCCAGGGAATATCTGATTGCCTCTCGGGGGATCAGGAAGGATTTTTTTTCCCTGCAGGAGCAAATTGGATCATGCCTTGCTGGGTTTTTTTGCCTTCCTCTAGATCAACTGTGGGTATAGGATTATAATTTTTTTTTTTTTTTTGAATGGTTGAACTGGATGGACTTTTGTCTTTTTTCAGCCAGACTAACTATGTAACTTGTACATTAAAACAGGAAGCTTTTCTACTTTACCATACACAGAGTACAATGCATATCTCCCAACTTTTTGAGAGGGGAACAAGGGACACCTATTAGCAAATGTATGTAGGTATAGGACACCACCCACCATGCCCCCTTAAAGAAGAATTATACAAAAAAGATTAGTTAAACCCACAAGTGCTTTTTTTTACCGCTACTATTCCTTTATACTGGCATTTTGAAGTTTACAAATGCAACGATTTAAAAACTGGATGAAAGGCTTAGCACTGTGAAACACTTTTTGAAGGATACATAGTGCATTTTATGTACAACTATATGGATCAAACCAAAATGAAGGACAAATGAGGAGGACAGAGGGACTTTGTTCCAAATCAGGGGCACCTCCCTCAATGTGATTCAAAGCCACACAGACTCTCAGCTTTAGGTTGTGAATTTCTTCTGCAGCAGGTCCTCTTAAACTTTCAGTGATTTTCTGCTCTGCTACTATATACATACTATATGCATTAATATGAAATCAAATAACTCCTTAGTGGATTTAATAGCCCTAGCTAATCTAGAATGACTTTCCAGAAGACATCTGCCGTCTGTCTGAATACAATAGCCAGAAGAGGAGATTCCTCCATTCCTGCTGTTTACCATGGATGGAGAAATCTATGTGTACGGCTACTCTATATCTGCCTCAAAAGTATATGTATTTTTATCAAAACTTCAGTTACACAGGTGAACATAACATAGTAATTAGAAGCCAATTCCTGAAACGCAAGGCCTATTTCACTCTGGCTGCAGCTGGTATAAGTGCAGTGTGAACTGCAAGCTTTGACAAAGCATTTGTAGAGCTTTTAGCAAACTTTGTTGAAGTTTTTAAAGTACTATTCAATTTCAGTTTGTAACTGTTGAACCTAATAGGAGTGTTGACTGCCACTTTAGGAAAGCTACTAGCAGGCTTTTAACAAAGTTCAAGAAGTTCTGAAGTTGAGCTGTTATCACTTGGAAGATGCCCTCTGAGGGGGGAGGAAAAGACCCAGCTTACTGCTTACCTACTTTGCTGCCCCTCCCCTGGTCCATTCACCACCACTTCAAATCTCAGATGCAATGGAAAAACAGAATAGTTGGCCGCACAAACAGCAATGTGGTGGATGAAATCCTTTATTGGAATCCTTTACATGCAATATGATAAGAACATAACAGCTCCATTGCTGTTTGTGCGGCCAACCTTTCTGTTTTTCCATTGCATCTGTTATCACAGATCGGGCCAGGACCCGCATGTCTGTGGAGGGGGTTATGCAAATTCGGCACTCACCTGGAGCGGATCTTTTTTGCTCTTTCAGTTGGTCTCACTTCAACCCTCCCCTTTTACCCTTTCTTGACCCTCCTTCCATCTTTCCTGCCAACCATTTTCTTATATTTTATTCAATATTTTTACCCTGTTGGGTAGCCGTGACCCAGGAGGTGGTGACTCCCATGATCTCCCATGTTCATTACCTCTATAAATAAGAATTATTGACCAGACTTCTTTGGCTAACCATGAAAGTTTATTGTCTTTTTTTATGTTCATTTATAGATGTCTTTACAGTGTTGCTATGAATGTTATTGTCATTACCAGTTTTCTGCAACCAATAATTGTGAAATGCAATTTAGATACTGTAACTTCTTTAAAATGTTAAAAATATAATAAAAAAAAAACTATAAAACAAATTTTAACAATCCTAACCCAGGTGTATAGCATTATTTACAATGAAAACCTGAGACAATATAGAGGTTTCCATTGCTGAACTTTAGTTTTTAGCTGTCATGCTAATCCAAAGGTTTCAGTGCTTTCTAAGGCAAGTATGCAGACTAAAGTTTCCTATTCACTTGCAGCATGCTTGTTCTGGGACTAAGAAAATATTCAGATCAGGTGCAAATTCTGGTCCTCACCATTCCTTCACTACATGTCAGTGAAGTCACAGACCCAAAACAAGTCTGCAAGTAAATAGTTCACTGGCTGTCTACTTATTCTAGTGGTTTACAAGGAACTGAACCAAAGATGAGAAGGACATACCTGAAGCTTACACTTCTTACTACACTATACAAAACAATTTAGCAAAAACAGCTCCAATACCTTTCTCCTGATGGATTCCATTTAAAGAGTATTTAAACTTAAAACCAAGAATGGATTGCAGCTTACCATTCCATAAGGCCTGTTTCACATGGACTTCAGCTTGTATAAGAGCAGTGTGAATAGCAAAGTTTGACAAATAATTTGCAGAGCTTTCTGGAAGCTTATAAAGTATCATTCAGCTTTAGCTTCTAAATGTTTTATACAGATCCTAATGGGAGTGATGATTGCCACTTTAAACAAGCTGCTAGCAGTTTTCAGCGCTTCTTGAAGCTTGTTGAAAGCCTGCTAGCAGCTTGTTTAAAGTGGCAACATTCTCATTAGGATCTGTGTTCAACATTTACAACTGAAGCTGAAGGGTGCTTTAAATGCTTCAACAATGCTTTCTGAAAGCTCTGCAAATGCTTTGTCAAAGCTTGCTGTTCACACTGCTGAAACCTGTGTGAAACAAGCCTAAATGTTGTGGCTGCGTTAGGTTTTTTTTTTTTTAACTTCACCTGATGATCCCACCAGTAACACATTTCCGGCCCTAGAGTGACAGTTTATTTATTATACTGTATGTAAGGAGCAGCAGCATTGTCATCCTAGACAGAACTACAGAAACCTCCACTGCATAGAGGGGAGGGGTTTAGTAAGTATCAGAGATAGCTGGGAACATTGTAACTGATAAGACTGCAGCAAAAGCAGTGAAAATAGGAAATTATCAGTGGACAAGATTTTAGTCAGGATCAAGTGGAATAAAAGTTCCTTTTAGGTTAGCCTACCATATATACCCGACCAACTCCTCCCCTCCTGAAAATAAACAGCAACAGTCAGTATATAGAAAAATAGGCATGAAATCCATTCTTTCCGGATGAAAGAAGCATTTGTCAAGTTTATCCACTAAATGTCCTTGTTTCCTGCACGTGTACAGAAACGACATATCAGTTTGCATACTCTCCAAATCTGAGGATGAGACTTTCTTTCCATGGAATATAAGCCGGAGCACCACTTAAAATGTATAAGAGAAGACTGGACCTTCTGATCGGATGTGACTGAAGGAACATCTCTTCTTGGGGCTTGTAGAATTTTCCAATAAGTGCTTCTAGCGCTGTAGAGTAGCAAACAAGGAAGTCTATGAATTTGCCCCACAACTGTACACAATGCTAGTAAGATCTTGTCATATGGAAGCCTTGCCTTTACCTGGTGGAATAAACATAAAAGCAAAATCAGTCAATAGCACTTCTAGCATTTCTTCTTTACTTACATAGTGATGTACAGCTGTTATTTGTCCTTTACGTCCCATACGGTTTGTATATGGCCACTAAAAAGAGGTCAGATTGTGAAAGAGATGGATGCCACTTACAGTGATGTACTGAAAAGATGAATGTCAACTGGCATTGAGGCACACCAGACTAGAAAAGGCAATAAAGTACACCTACCTAAACCAATAGGTTCACTATAAAGCTCACCCCCCAGCAGCTTATACTTAAGCTGGCCACACATTATACAATTTTCTTATTCAATGTCCTTTAGATTTACCTTTACTATGTAGTTCAAGGGACTGCCTGAAGGCTGGCACAGTGGCTAAATGGTTAGCACTTCTGCCTGGCAGTACTAGGGTCACTGGTTCAAATCCCAGCCACGGCTCCACCTGCCTGGAGTTTGCATGTTCTCCCTGTGCCTGCATGAGTTTCCTCTGGGTACTCCAGTTTCTCCTACACTGCAAAGACATGCTGGTAGGTTCATTGGCTCCTGTCTAAATTGTCCCTAGTATGTGTATGTATGAATGTGAGTTAGGGACCTTAGATTGTACACCCCTTGAGGGTTAGGGACTGATGTGAATGTACAATACATATGTAAAGCACAGTGTAAATTGACAGCGCTATATAAGTACCTGAAATAAATAAATAATTGTACACAAAATGAAAGTGTTTAGGTTTGACTTCATATTATGTCGTTTTGGTAAACCTAAAAGGAAAAGTGTATAAATGTTTGGCCAGCCTTATCTATCTAACTGGGAGCAGGGAGAAGAGGACTTCCTCTCCTCTCTGCCCCTTTTTTTTTGTATTTCAATGTTTTTTTTAAATTTGTAACATTTTAACAAGACTTGAGCAACAAGACGCACCCATGCAGGGGCTATCAATGGCACATAAATTACAAAAATAGTGATATACAATGACAGTAGCTCAAACCAAATGCAGCTATCCACCGCCTCACAAAAGGCAGGCAAAAATAGAAAGGAAAAAGGAGTAGAAAAGGAAGAAGACAAGACCAGGAGCAGGGGTCCAGGAACGTCAACACCAAACAACATCACAAACCCAGACTAGCTGGGGGGAGCGTGGAAAAAGCATATGTCAACCACGGCTCCCATATTTTCAAAAACTTCCAACGGGAGTCGTTACAGATACTTAATATCTGTTCATAGAGCATCAGAGTGGTCATATGGTCCTGCACCCCTGAAGAGGGACAGACAGGCTCTTCCATGCCTGAGCAATTGTTCTAGTTGCCGACAAGAACAAATAGGAAGCCAACTTCTGCTGATGAGCCAACAGGCCCGGTATGGGACAATGAAGCAAAGTTTACCGAGCATCCTGGCGTACGGAGAGTTGGAACAAAGTGAAAAGGAGGCCAAATACATGAGACCAAAAATGAATCAGTTTCGGGCATGACCACATTTGCAACACATCATCACGATGACCACAACACCGAGGCAGGGTTCACCAAAGTAGCTGGGACCCAATACCAACGAAACAATACTTTGTATGCCGCCTCCAGCGTGGTTGTATTAAATGAACATTTAGCTATAAACAACCAGGCCCTATTCCAGTCCTCCAGATCCATGACCGCTACTAGTGTCCTATGGGTGGGTGCAATAATCTAACTTTGCAGAGTCCTGTATAAGGGAATGGGGGGATATGTGCTAGCAGAGTGATTTACAACCTACAGATCGTTTAACTCCCTAATGCCTTACAAATAGGGTTGCCACCTAATCCCTTTAAAACCGGACACATGTTAATTACACAGGTTCTGAGACTAATTTAATGCAGATAAGGCACTAAGTGATTTTAATTACATTAATCAGCCACAGAACCTGTGTAATTATTATGCGTTTGGTTTTAAAGGGATGAGGTTGCAACCCTACTTATAAATTACATTTTAGGGCCTTCTCACAGTGCCAGAATGCATATGAAATTGAGCATTTTGCTAGCCACTTAGCAATAGAGGGCTTGGACGCAGGGTGCCCCATGTTCCCATTTTGGCAAGACAAAATAAGAGTCCATTTTTGAATAGAGGCTGTGGTTTTCAGATAGACTTTGAAAGCTCTGACCATGTGCAGACAATGGAGAGCAATTTATTCTGGGATGCTTAGGAGCAGAGCACAAGGTAGGAAGGACAGGGTTGTCAACAGGGTGGAAGGCAGATACCACCTTAGGCCGAAAGGAGGGTCTTGAATGTAAGACTACTTTATCCTTGTGAAGCAGCAGGAATGGTTAATTACAAAAGAGCTAATCACTTTGAAAGTCTCAGACATGAGAGCCACCAAGAAGGCCAATTTGCAGGAGAGATATGCAGGCCATAGATGGGTCATTTATCGGCTGAATTTTCGTCCGCACGAAAAATCGGCCGATAATCACGCCGTTAGTGGGGCCAGCCGGTCGGCCATTTTTCACGGATCTCCTCATTTATTGTTATCGGTCATGCTGGAAAATCTGCGAAAAACTGCAGTTTTTTGTGGACATGGGTGGCAGCATCGGCAATGGGGCCGACCGATTTTTCGTTTATCAGTTGAAAATTCGGCCGATAAATGACCCTCTATGGCCTGCCATACCCTATAGGCAATTCCCTAATGAGTTCAAAGGATGGTTTTTGAAGAGTAGAGATAAACAAATTAAGATCCTAAGGAAACACGGGATGCTGTAATCTGGGTCTGATCAGTGAGACACCTTGAATAAACCTTTTAACAAGTTAAAGTGAAGTCAGAGGTTTCTGAAATAGAATGAACAAGGTTGAATTATATCCCTTAAGAGTAAAGCTGGCCATACATTCAACATTTTTTTTAATTCAACCAGTGGGTTAAATGAAAAAAAAAAAAATGACCCAATTCCCCGTGGATGGGGAAATCACTCCTGCTGAGCCTTCCCACCACCAGGATACACTGTTTAGTGCTATAACCAGTGGCACTGATTGTTCCAGAAAAATCCGACAGGCTGGTTGTACAGAAGTTGATTGGTAGGTCAACTTCTGTACAATCAGTCTGCCCATACATGGATTAAAATTTGTCCTGTCCCTACTAAACCAGCCAAATTTCGATCAGTGTGTGTCCGCCCTAAGAAAAGGCTGATTTTTAGTCAAATTTCAACTGCAAGACGGCCAGAACGAAAGGTATCAAGTAATCTCTCGGGTTAAAATGCCTGTGTGCACACCAAGTGAGAGGATTTCCAGGTACAGCAGTAGTGGAATTTCTGGCTTTGAGTACCAGAGTTGGACTTGAAGTCATTATTCATTTTCATAAATTGATTCTTCCTCAGTAATATGTACTAACCTGTATGTTTGCTTTTGTGGATTTTAAATTTCGAAAGATTACTGAATGCCCTTCTGCAGCGACCATAATCACATTTATATATTTTTATAATAGTTTTGGTCTCCAAGGGTCCAGCTGATGGTGGTCTAAACAAGAAGACAGAAAGGAAAAAAAAGACAAATACTTTAAGCATTCTAATTTTTGTGTGTTTTTGTACTTCAACAGACTTCATTGTGAGTGTAGCATATAAACAACATACTTTTAGCCAACTGGAGTTCTGTTTCAAATGCCAATATATGCAATGACATACCTCCTTAGACCCAGTCATTGTGGATAGTTTTAGCACTCGTTGACTTGGCAGAAGCCACAGTCAACTTAACTATTCAATAAGACGTAGAAGTTAAATCCAATGCAATGTTGCTTCAGGTAAGTACAGCACAAGTAATATTTATCCAGTTTTTAGAAGGGTAAGAAGACAATGACTTTCTAGGCCCTGTCTCTATGATAAACAGAACTGATGAAACATGAAAGAAGCAGGAAGGGTCTAGTTAGGAGTGCATTAAGAGCATAAAACAAGAGGGGAAATGAAAGTGAAGGTACTAAATGCACACAATAACCAATTGTATTGGCACGGCACCACCACAAAACTAGTATATCAGCACACATCACAACATCAATAACAATGCAACAGCAGAAAAATACATAATAGGACATAACAACTGGCTCTTTATGCCCCACTCACACGGTCATATTTCATTCTTGGCATGTGTCGCCTTGCCGTACTTTTTTCCTATTCTACTAGAGAAGACCATCAGGAGACATGAGTGCACATGAGCATTGCATCATTATTTAGTGTGTCTGTGTGACATGAACAGATATTTCTAGGTACCTATACCTATTTAGGGAGTAACATGTTACTATGCACCAGCCCCCTGCACCCCTCTCCACACACACAGTTGTTGGAACATTTAAAAACGGCACACATTGTTGTGGTAACAGGACAATAACAATGTGATGGATTCTAATGTGAATTATAAATTATTAATGCAAGAGACAGTTCCTGAATTATACATAAAATGGAGATTCAGTGCCTCCAGCTATATGGAAAATTGAAATAACCTGATACCCACCACAATATAACTCTTTTGAAATCTTTTGAGCTAATGTGATAATATATCAACTATAAAAATATATGCAAGTTGGTAGATAAACAGGAGTAATTTATATACAAAGAATATATATATATATAATGGGTAGCACAGTGGCTAAATGGTTAGCACTTCCGCCTGGCAGTACTAGGGTCGCTGGTTCGAATCCCAACCCTGGTACTACCTGCCTGGAGTTCGCATGTTCTCTCTGTGACTGCGTGGGTTTCCTCCGGGTAATCCGGTTACCTCCCACACTCCAAAGACATGCTGGTAGGTTAATTGGCTCCTGTCTAAACTGGTCCTAGTATGTGTATGTATGAATGTAAGTTAGGGACCTTAGATTGTACACCCCTTGAGGGTTAGGGACTGATGTGAATGTACAATATATATGTAAAGCGTAAATTGACGGCGCTATATAAGTAACTTAAATAAATAATAAATAACTATATATATATATATATATACACACACACAGTATCTCACAGAAGTGAGTACACATGATAACACCAAATTTAAACACACCTGCTCCCCATGCACACCTGAGACCTTGTAACACTAACGAGTCACTTGACACTGGGGAGGGAATTGGGCCCAATTTGGACATTGTCACTTAGGGGTGTACTCACTTTTGTTGCCAGCGGTTTAGACATTAATAGCTGTGTGTTGAGTTGTTTTGAGAGGACAGCAAATTTACACTGTTATACAAGCTGTACACTCACTACTTTACATTGTAGCAAAATGTCATTTCTTCAGTGTTGTCACATGAAAAAGATTTTAAATATTCACAAAAATGTGAGGGGTGTACTCACTTCTGTGAGATACTGTATATATATATATATATATATATATATACACACTCACTGGCCACTTTATTAGGCACACCTTATTAGTATTGGGTTGGACCCCCTTTTCCCTTCAGAACGGCCTTACTTCTTTGTGGCATAGATTCAACAAGGTGTTGCAAACATTCCTCAGAGAGTTTGGTCCATTCTGACATGACAGCATCACGCAGTTGCAGCAGATTTGTCGGCTGAAGATCCATGAACTGTTGATACTATTAAAGGCAGGATGGATCCATGCTTTCTTGTTGTTTACGCCAAATTCTGACCCTACCATCTGAATGTTGCAGCTGAAATTAGAGACTCATCAGACCAGGTAACGTTTTTCCAATCTTCTACTGACCAATTTTGGTGAGCCTGTGCGAATTGTAACCTCCGTTTACTATTCTTAGCTGACAGGAGTGGCACCTAGAGTGGTCTTCTGCTTCTGTACCCCTTCTGCTTTCAAGGTTCAACATGTTGTGCGTACAGAGATTATATTCTGCATACCTTGGTTGTGATGAGTGGTAATTTGAGTTACTATTGCCTTTCTATCATCTCCAACCAGTCTGCCAATTCTGCTCTGACCTCTGACATCAACAAGACATTTTCATCCACACAACTGCCGTTCACTGGATGATTTCTCTTTTTCGGACCATTCTCCCTAAACCCTAGAGGTGGTTGTGTGTGAAAATCACAGTAGGTCAGCAGTTTATGAAATGCTTAGACCAGCCCGTCTGGCACCAACAACCATGTCACTTTCAAAGTCACTTAAATCCTCTTTCTTCCGCATTCTGATGCTCGGTTTGAACTTCAGCAAGTCGTCTTCACCACGTCTAGATGCCTTAATGCATTGAGTTGCTGCCATGTGATTGGCTGATTAGCAATTTGTGTTACCAAGAAATTGAACAGGTGTACCTAATAAAGTGGTCAGTGAGTCTATATATATATGTCGTCTTTGTCTTAGGCGAAGTCTGGAAGCAACATGACAGCAATGGCGACAGACAAGTCTCTCAGGACTCAGCAACCAAGGTGAAGAAGTCCAAGTCTCTTGTTTGAGAAGCATTTGAGTAGCACCCCCCTCCTTATCGCAACCAACTCCTGATTTTCTAGCATTTGGACCCATTGTCTACCCAAACTAAATGTTGACTGTCTTCTGATTGGACAATATAAATATTCATTATTAGAATATGTATTTAGTCGTTGCTGTACCTGTCCACTAGAGGGTAGTCATGTCTCAGGAATGTGGATCTGACTTTCCTACAAGGATCAAAACTAATCAAAATTTTATTCATGTTACTATAAGAAATATATATATATGACATATTAAAGTTGTTATAACAGACATCTCTCTTTATAAATGACCTAGTGAGTTGGTTTTATATTAAACTACAACTTTATTATGTAAGAATCTGTCACTTGGGCTATCAACCCTTATTATGGTGTCATCTTTTAATGATAAAAAAACTCTTTCATAATTTATCAGGATATCCAAGTACAGATACCCTATTTCAGGTTATCGTTCGAATATATCATGTCCTTTGCAGTACAGTATAGTATCTCCTGGGTGTCTTTATGATATGACACTTGCAACCTGATATATGGAAACATTCTATTGGCCAGTCATTTCCTTTAAATATGATTACAAATTTCCATCCAGAATTTCCTCCCATAGTTTATGTTATTACAATTTGATTGATGAGTTATTGATACTTAATGTGATTGTATCCTTTGAACATAGCAAGAAAAAAGAATTATACATATGATTATAATCTCCATAAGCAAATCTTGAATAAGTCTATTCTTTGAAACTCTCACTTCATCCGATTAATGACTGATTGGGAATTCCATCTGAATTGACATGGTTCAATGTTCGAATAAACACTGGGTTTTTCAGAAGATAGCCTTTTCTATTCATGCTGAGAGGACTATTGTTTTTCGGAGGGGGGGAAGGCTGACAAACACTTGTGTGGTAATCCAGCAAAGAATTGTATGTGCTGATATGTGGTGTGAGAGTTCTCAACATTGTCTTTTTTTCCTGCTCTCTTTAACCATCTCAGGATTTGAGCTGAATGTTTGGACTTGGTAAATACGGGCGTTTGTGTAAAGCTGAGCTTTCAGGGTGTTACCATTATTATTTTTGTCATCTATTACTTTGTAGGATTCTTTAGATAACAAACTCTTGTCTCAGCAAATTTTTTAGAAACAGTAATCTTGCCCTGAAGATTCCATTTAGGATTTGACCTTGTCATTTTTAGAGTTCATAATTCATCAGTTTTATCATTTTATATAGAAATACCCTGACAACATAGATACATAGAAAAGTGACGGCAGAAAAAGACCGAGTGATCCATCGAGTCTGCCCGTTTTTATTTATTTATTTAGACGGTAAAGATGGCGGCGGGAGCAGACATGCGTTAGGAGCTCCTGTGCTCCTAGCCCCAATCCGCTGCCATCCGGCCCGCAGCGGACCCCAGCGGGGCCCCTAAGACACTCCCGGCCCAGCCCGACCACCAGGGAAGGCTTCTGGACCTCTTCCCGGAACTCCGGGAATCGCGGCCTACCCGCGCACCTGAAGCCGGGGCCTCAATATTTGCCGCGGCCGAGCCACGACCGGACCGCATCGCCGGACATCCGCCCGGACCGTCTCCGCTCTGCCACCGACCTGCCTGCCTGCCCAGGGCCCTCCCCATCAGCCCTGGGTCCTCGTTGACTACCCTGGACCACCAGGAACAGCAAGCAAGGACCACCAAGCTGACAGCAGCCCAGGACCACCCCAGGATACCTGCACGGCAGCACCACCAGAACGGGTAAGCTGCCACCACCGATCCCCACAGACCTGCCAGCCTCCGCAGGGCCCTCCCCCACCAGCCCTGCGTCCATCCTTGACCACCAGGAACCAGCTCAGGCCCACTGATCGCTGCTCCGCTACCCAACCCATACATCAGTTCTGGGCCAACCCCTGGACACCCTGCACCCAGCTATCGGGCACCCAGCTACCACCCCTGGACACCCTGCTCCCAGCTACCGGGCACCCAGCTACCACCCCTGGACACCCAGCACCCAGCTACCGGGCACCCAGCTACCGGACACCCAGCTACCACCCCTGGACACCCAGCTACCGGGCACCCAGCTACCGGACACCCAGCTACCACCCCTGGACACCCAGCTACCGGGCACCCAGCTACCACCCCTGGACACCCAGCTACCAGGCACCCAGCTACCACCCCTGGACACCCAGCTACCGGGCACCCAGCTACCACCTCTGGACACCCAACACCCGGACCACCCAGCGAATCAAGACGTCGCCCAGCGAATCTCCCGGACCACCCAGCGAATCTCCAGTCACCGAGCCGCCAGCATCACCAGACGCCGTGCCTACCAACACCCCCAGACATCACACCCTACGACCCCTCCACTCGCCGATCCACCGGACCCACTGATGACCCCTCGGACGCCAGCATACTGCACCCACAGATTGCAGCTACAGAAGGACTCTAGTGGACTCCTCCACGGTGATACAGACTCTCCACATCACCTCGCCCTGACCTGTATCCCTTCACCTCCCCTGACCCGAACAGCATTGCACTCACCCCAGCATGCCACCTGCACTTCTCCTCCTCGTTTTCCTCTCCTCCATCCCAAAAATCGCCTCCCTCTACCCGCCCACCCCCCCAAAACAGCTCTACATTGCCCCTTCACTTCTGCCCTCTCCCCACTACGGCACTCACCACCTCCTCCTGGTACTCCACTCCCCGATCGACCCACGTGCCACCACTACCAGACCCACACGCTCCTGCACCTCCCATTCCCATGCCACCCTCCTCACCCTTCTCCTTCTCCTATCCGCTGGGGACATCTCCCCGAACCCTGGCCCCTCACCACCCCTCCCCCCCTCCAGGAACTCCCCCTCCAGGGACCCCCCTGCTCCCGCCAGCCGCCGCAACCCCCTCAACCTCATACCTGTGCACCTCCTCCCCGCATCCATCCCCCCTCTCTCAGTTGCACTTCTGAACGCCCGTTCGGTTTGCAACAAACTAACTGCCATCCATGACCTCTTTATCTCCCACTCCCTCAACCTCCTAGCCATCACCGAAACCTGGGTACAGGCCACTGACACTACCTCCCCTGCGGCACTCTCCCATGAAGGTCTCGTCTGGTCCCATTCACCAAGACTGAGCGGTCACAAAGGTGGTGGGGTCGGCCTGCTCCTATCACCGCTGAGCACCTTCCAGGTCCTCCCTAACCCCCCCTCCCTAACCTTCTCCTCCTTCGAGGCTCACTGCATCCGGCTCTTCTCACCCACCCCCCTAAGGATCGCAGTGATCTACAGGCCCCCCGGATCCATAGCCCGCTTCCTGGATGACTTCGCCGCCTGGCTTCCCTTCTTCCTCTCCTCTGAGCTACCGACCATCATCCTCGGAGACTTCAACATCCCCATCAATGACAACACCCCAGCTACCTCCCAACTCCTCCACCTAACCTCCTCCTTCGCGCTCACACAATACACTCAATCCTCCACCCACATCAATGGGAACACCCTGGACCTCGTCTTCTCCCACCTCTGTACCCTTAACCACTTCACTAACACCCCCTTCCCTCTCTCCGACCACCACCTCCTCATGTTCTCCATCTCCCCTTCCCCTAACTCCCCCCCCCCAGTGCGCCAACCCATCACCAGCCGCAACCTCCGCAACCTGCACCCGGCCACCCTCCACTCGGCTGCCGACCGCTTACACGACAGCATCCTTCCACTGTCATGTCCTGACCTAGCCACCACCGCGTATAACGACTCACTATCAGCTACCCTAGACTCTCTGGCACCCCTAACCACACGCAACATCAAACCCAGACCGCTCCAACCATGGCAGAACGACCATACTAAATGCCTCAAACGTCGCAGTCGTGTGCTGGAGAGACTATGGCGCAAAACCAGGTCCCCTCATGCATTCTCCCTCTACAAATCTGCCTTCCTCACCTACACCTCCTCCCTCCACGCTGCCAAGCAGGCCTACTTCGTTAACCTGATTAACACCCTCTCCACCTGCCCTCGCCGACTCTTCTCCACCTTCAACTCCCTGCTCTCTCTCCCCCCTCCTCCACTCAGTACCTCACTTACCGCCCATGAGATTGCCACTCATCTCCACAACAAGATTGACGCAATCCGCAAGGACATAGTCAACTTGCAATCTACCTCCCCATCTAGACTCCCCCCTTCCATCACCCCCTCATCTCTCCCCTCCTCTGACCTCGCAACGGCACTGCCCCCACCACACACAAGGCCCTGCCTACCGTAACCCCCCCATCACTGCACTCCTTCAGCCCTACTACCACTGAGGAAGTCACCAGAGTCTTCTCAGAAGCCCGCCTTACTACCTGCCCCCTGGACCCTATCCCCTCTCAACTCCTCCGGTCACCCCCCTCTTCCCTCATCTGCACCCTTACCCACATCTTCAATCTCTCCCTCTCTACTGGCGTCTTCCCCTCCCCCCTAAAACATGCGCACATCACCCCCATACTCAAAAAGCCCTCCCTGGACCCCACTGACCTCAACAACCTCAGACCAATTTCCCTGCTGCCACTCACTTCCAAGCTCCTTGAGCGCTTGGTCTTCGATCGCCTAAGCGCCGACCTAACTGACAGCAACCTCCTTGACCCACTACAGTCCGGCTTCCGTCCCCTACACTCCACCGAAACTGCCCTCCTCAAAATCACCAACGATCTACTAACCGCCAAAGCCAAAGGCGACTACTCTGTCCTCCTCCTCCTAGACCTCTCCGCGGCCTTTGACACAGTCGACAACCCCCTCCTCCTTAATAAACTACTCTCCCTTGGCATCAGAGACAAAGCTCTCTCTTGGTTCTCGTCCTATCTATCCCAACGCTCCTTCAGCGTTTCCTACAACGATGTCACCTCCTCTTCCCTCCCCCTCTCTGTTGGGGTCCCCCAGGGCTCTGTCCTTGGACCCCTTCTCTTCTCCATCTACACCTCCTCCCTTGGCAAACTCATACACTCCCACGGCTTCAATTACCACCTCTATGCTGATGATACTCAAATCTACCTATCCACCCCTCACCTCACCCCCACATTCTCCGCCCGCATCACTCACCTCCTAAACGACATCTCTGACTGGATGTCGCTCCATTTCCTCAAACTCAACCTCTCCAAAACCGAGCTTCTCGTCTTTCCCCCTTCCCGCGCCCCCCCCCCCCATCCTTTCCATCACTACCAACAACACCACCATCAATCCCGCCCAGCAAGCCAAGGTCCTTGGCGTCATTCTGGACTCAAACCTTTCCTTTCAACCTCATGTCAAATCACTCACAAATACATGCAGGCTCCACCTCCGGAACATCGCCAAAATACACTCCTTCCTTACCCCAGACACCACTAAACTACTCGTACACTCCCTGATTATCTCACGCCTGGACTACTGCAACTCCCTCCTCACCGGCCTACCCCAGTGCAGGCTCTCCCCGCTTCAGACCATCCTGAACTCAGCGGCCAGACTCATCCACCTCACCAGCCGCTCCACCTCTGCCACCCCCCTCTGCCTCTCCCTCCACTGGCTCCCCATTGCCCAACGCATTAAATTCAAATTGCTCACCCTGACCTATAAGGCCATCCACAACACTGCCCCTAACTACCTCACCGACCTGATTCCCAGGTACCACCCTACCCGTACCCTTCGCTCTTCACAGAACCTCCTTCTATCTTGCTCCCTGGTCTCCTCCTCCCACGCACGACTGCAAGACTTCTCCAGGTCCTCCCCCATCCTCTGGAACTCACTACCCCAATCCATCAGACTGTCACCTTCCCTCCTCACCTTCAGGCGCTCCCTGAAAACCCACCTCTTCAGGGAAGCCTACCCCACCCTCACCTAACAGCCGCTGCCCTTCCCTCCTCCTACCACTCCATCCCCCACAGCCGTTTCCTCCTGTGCCTCTACCCCCTCCCTCCTAGATTGTAAGCTCGAAAGAGTAGGGCCCTCTTACCCTTGTGTACTGTTTGATGTTACTGTTCTGTTTCATGTATTGTCCCCCCCTCTATTGTACAGCGCTGAGCAAACCCTTTGGCGCTATATAAACTCGATAAATAAATAAATAAATTTATTTGGGGAGGTGTTTGTTTGTTTTTTTTTTGTGAACTTTTTTGGCTGAGTATAGATCTATGATTGCCTCAAGCATGTTTGAAGCTATTTACTGTTGACTGGCTCACTACCTCTGCTGGAAGTTTATTCCAAGCATCAACTACTCTCTCAGTAAAATAGTACTTTCTGAGATTAGTTTTGAACTTTCCTCCACTTAGTTTAAGGTCATGTCCCCGAGTTCTTGATTTAGGTTTCATGTTTAAAAAACTGCCCTCCTGAACCTTATTCACCCCCTTGATGTATTTACAGGTTTCAATCATGTCTCCCCTTTCCCTTCTTTCCTCCAGACTGTACATGTTAAGTTCCTGAAGTCGCTCTTGAGATGTTTATCCCCCAGACCTTTCACCATTTTTGTTACCCATCTCTGGACTCGTTCTATCTTATCAATATCTTTTTGTAAGTGAGGTCTCCAGAACTGGACACAGCATTCTAAATGAGGTCTAAAAATCAGGACCTCCTTCCTCCTGCTGGTGACCCCTCTAATGATGCATCCAAGAATTCTATTCACTCTCCCCACTGCATGGCCACACTGTTTGCTCATTTTGCAATGATCTGAAATAAGTACCCCTAAGTCCTTTTCCTCTGAAGTGTTGGCCAACAATGTACCCCCAATGTTGTACTCTCTCAAGGGATTATTTTTCCCTAGCTGCATTATTTTACATTTAGAAACATTGAACTGCAATTTGAATTGCAGTTCAATGAACATGAATCTGTGAATGAATAAACTACAAATCCCATCTTCCACTTCTGCAGATGTACTTGTAGTACTCAATAGACAACAATTGCAATGATATGTGCACTTGTAGCCCATTGATACTTTCTGTAGCTCAGTAACTGAGAGCCTGTATGGAAGTACAGGCAGAGAGCTGTAAGAAGTGTCTGCAGGAGCCTGACATTGCATCTGTGATCCATTGATCACAGGTGCAATGCTCTGCAGGCTTCTGTGTAAAAAAAATAATAAAAGCACATTTTTGTCCTGCAAAAACATGTGCATGTATTATTTTTTTAACCACCGTCCGCCCCCCAATTAGTAATATGACGGACGCAAGGTGGTTCTCTGATTCTGGGAGGACGTCATATGACGTCCTCCCAATCTCACCACGCACGCGCGGCTCAGGGAGCGCGAAGCGTGGCGATCGGCGGTGTGCTGTGTCCCTTGGACACAGTGGATCACCGATCACGGAAAGAGCCGAAGATGTCGGCTCGGTCATGTGATCAGCTGTGTCCAATCACAGCTGATCACATGTAAACAGGGAAATGCCGGTTATCGGCATTTCTCTCCTCGCGAGCTGTCACGCTGACAGCTTGAGAGGAGAGGAGAGCCGGTAATCGTGTTTCTGCGGAGGGGACATGTACACTGATCATTAGGGCACTGATGATCAGTGTGCCCTGATGATCAGTGTAGCCCTAGCAGTGCCACCAGTCAGTGTCCATCAGTGCCTTGTGTCAGTGTCCATCAGTGCCTTGTGTCAGTGTCCATCAGTGCCTCGTGCCAGTGCCCATCAGTGCCACATCAATGCCACATATCAGTGCCTACCAGTGCACATCAATGCCACATATCAGTGCCCATCTGAGCTGCCTTTCAGTGTCACCCATCAGTGCCAATCAGTGCCACCTATCAGTGCCACCTGTCAGTGCCGCCTATCAGTGCCGCCTATCAGTGCCGCCTATCAGTGCCATGTATCAGTGCCATGTATCAGTGCCCATCAGTGATGCCTGTCAATGCCCATCAGTGCCACCTACCAGTGCCTCCTCGTCAGTGCCACCTATCAGTGTCCATCAGTGTGGCCTATCAGTGCCCATCACTGCAGCCTCATTAGCGCACATCAGTGAAGGAGAAAAATCACTTATTTACAAAATTTTATAACAAAAACTAGGAAAAACGTTTTTTTTTTCAAAATTTTCAGTGGTTTTTGGTTTGTTTAAAAAAAATAAAAAACCCAGAGGTGATTAAATACCACCAAAATAAAGCTCTGTCACAATAAAATGCTAAAAATTGCATATGGGTACAATGTTGCATGACCGTGCAATTGTCACTCAAAGTGTGACAGCGCTGAAAGCTGGAAATTGGCCTGGGCAGGAAGGGGGCATAAGTGCCCTGTAGGCTTGTGGTTAACAACGATGAACCTATCCTGTAAAACATAATTTATTGAGTCCTCCCCATTCTATACATCTGTTGTATTTACAGTGAAGGAAACAAGTATTTGATCCCCTGCTGATTTTGAATGTTTGCCCACTCACAAAGAAATGATCAGTCTAAAAATCGAATGGTAGGTGTATTGTAACACTGAGAGACAGAATAGCAACAAAAAATTCAAGAGAAATGCATGTCTAACACATTATGCACTGATTTGCATGTTCATGAGGGAAATAAGTATTTGATCCCCTATCATTCAGCAGGATTTCTGGCTACCAGGTAACACGCTGAGATTAGAAGAAGTCTCCTAAAGGGAGCGCTGCTAATCTCATTTTGTTACCTGTATAAAAGACAATGTCCACAGGAGCAATCAAACAATCAGATTCCAAACTCTCCATCATGGCAAAGACCAAAGAGCTGTCCAAGGATGTCAAGATTGTAGTCCTACACAAGGCTGGACTGGGCTACAAAACTTTCGCCAAGCAGCTTGGTGAGAAGGTGACAACAGTTGGTGCAATCATTCACAAATGGAAGAAACACAAAACAACTGTCAGTCTCCCTAGGTCTGGTGCACCATGCAAGATCTCGCCTTGTGGAGTATCAATGATCATAAGAACAGTGAGGAATCATCCCAGAACTACATATGAGGATCTTGTCAATGATCTCCTGGCAGCTGGGACCACAGTCACCAAGAAAACAATTGGTAACACACTACACCAAAAAGGATTGAAATCCTGCAGTGCCTGCAAGGTCCCTCTGCTCAAGAACGCACATGTCCAGGTCCGACTGAAGTTTGCCACTGAACATCTGAATGATGCAGAGGAGGACTGGTTGAAATGTTGTGGTCAGATGAGACCAAAATCGAGATCTTTGGCTTCAACTCGCCGTGTTTGGAGGAGGAGGAATGTTGTCTATGACCCCAAGAGCACCATCCCAACTGTGAAAGATGGTGGTGGAAACATTCTGCTTTTGGGGGTGTTTTTCTGCTAAGGGGACAGGACAACTGCACCGCATCAAAGGGATGATGGACGGGGCAATGTACTGTCAAATCTTGGGTGAGAACATTCTTCCCCTCAGCCAGGGAATTGAAAATGGGTCGTGGATGGGTGTTCCAGCATGACAATGACCCAAAACACACGGCCAAGGCAACAAAGGAGTGACTTAAGAAGAAGCACATTAAGGTCCTGGAGTGGCCTAGCCAGTCTCCAGACCTTAATCTGATTGAAAATCTGTGGAGGGAGCTGAAAGTTCGAGTTGCCAAACATCAGCCACCAAACCTTAATGACTTGGAGAGGATCTGCCTAGAGAAGTGGGCCAAAATCCCTCCTGAAATGTGTGCAAACCTGGTGGCCAACTACAGGAAACGTCTGACCTCTGTGATTGCCAACAAGGGATTTACCACCAAGTACTAAGTCATGTTTTGTGAAGGGGATCAAATACTTCTTTCCCTCATGAACATGCAAATCAGTGCATCATTTGTTAGACACGCATTTCTTTTGAATTTTTTTGTGAGTGGGCAAACATTCAAAATCAGCAGGGGATCAAATACTTATTTAATTCATGGTAGTGCCTATGCCACTTCATAAATTATATCTGTAAGAACAATGAAACATTGCAAAATTCATAACATTCTGTCTATATAGCAAGAATTGAACATTTTTTTACACACGGTGTACAGATCGCCCCAAGAAACCTGCCCATGTTATGGATGGTGATCTCTTTTACCAGAAGTCTGCCCAGAACTACAACTCCTAGTATCTCCAGCACTGTCCTTGTTCACTGCAGTAAGCAGTCATCTTTGGGGGTATATAGGCTAGGGATTATGCACATCTGGAGGGATGCCAAGTTTCAAGTTCTTTTCTTGCATGACACTGAGACTGTATGATAGCTAGCACAGTGTTTTTCAACCTTTTTTGTGCAAAGGCACACTTTTTTCATGAAAAAAATCACGAGGCACACCACCATTAGAAAATGTTAAAAAAATTTACCTCTGTGCCTATATTGACTATATATAAAGTAATTCTCTTGAATAGGAATCAAACACAAAGAAATTATTTTATAATTACTTTATTATGAAATAATAAAGTATTTTATAATTGGACCCGGGGGCCGGACCAAGAGTAGATGAATGATGTGTATGTGTCATCCATAGTAAGTATAGTAATATTCCCCCATAGTAAGCATAGTAATTAATCCCCCATATAGTAATTCATCCACCATAGTAATTCATCCCCCATAGTAATTCATCCCCCATAGTAATTCATCCCCCATATAGTAATTCAGCCCCCATATAGTAATTCATCCCCCATATAGTAATTCATCCCCCATATAGTAATTCATCCCCCATAGTAATTCATCCCCCATAGTAATTCATCCCCCATATAGTAATTCATCCCCCATAGTAATTCATCCCCCATAGTAATTCATCTCCCCCATATAGTAATTCATCTCCCATAGTAATTAATCCCCCCATATAGTAATTCATCCCCCATATAGTAATTCATCCCCCATAGTAATACATCCCCCATATAGTAATTCATCCCCCATAGTAATTCATCCCCCATATAGTAATTCATCCCCCATAGTAATTCACCCCCCATATAGTAATTCATCCCCCATAGTAATTCATCCCCCATAGTAATTCATCCCCCCTATAGCAATTCATCCCCCATAGTAATTCATCCCCCATATAGTAATTCATCCCCCATAGTAATTCACCCCCCATATAGTAATTCACCCCCCATATAGTAATTCATCCCCCATATAGTAATTCATCCCCCATAGTAATACATCCCCCATAGTAATTCATCCCCCATAGTAATGCATCCCCCATATAGTAATTCATCCCCCCTATAGTAATTCATTCCCCATATTAATTCATCCCCCATATTAAGTCCCCAAGCCCCCCCTGTGTCAATTCACTTACCTTTGCGCCGCGCGTTCCTCTCGCCGTTCCGGTGTAGGTCTCCTATGAGGATCTGTCCCCCTCGACGTATCTGCGCATGTGCCAGTTTCAGGCATTAGCAGCCGATCGGCAATCTCCGGCACATGCGCAGATACGTCGAGGGGGACAGATCATCCTGACAGTATCACGCTCCGTGGGCCGGATTAAAAGGTCCGCCGGGCCGTATACGGCCCGCGGGCCGTAGTTTGCCCGTCTATTTGTGAGCCGAGGCAATTTTTCCCACGGCACACCAGACAATATCTCATGGCACACTAGTGTGCCGCGGCACAGTGGTTGAAAAACGCTGAGCTAGCAGACCCCTCTAACCGGCAGTCTGTTTGAGGATGTCTGAGAAATGCTTTTTGCAATACTATGTCATGTATCCAGAGAACAACTACAGGCATTTTGTTTTATACCAACACTGGAGTTCCTTTTTTAAAACAGAACTTCACTCTCAATCAACATTCAATATTTTTAATCCTTATGCTTCTTTCATTAGTAAATAGATAGGAAAGTATATAATATTTGCTTGTTTTACCCTTTTTTTTACATTTCTTTAGCCACTATTTTTCAGGCCTAGGCAAATTATGTCATACATCCCAGGAGTCTTCTGGAGGGGGGGAGGGGCTTTCTCAGCTAAGCACACCCTCTTGCCTGCATGCCTGAGCTAAGGGTAGATGGATTCCAGGAAGTAAATGTTACATGAATCATTTGCCCTTCCTCAAGATGACTAGAAATGCTAAGGGGGGTATTTTTCAAAGTGATTTCTCAACAAAATAAAGCATGGAGATATGGATTGATGGGGGAGTTTGCTTTGAATGCTAACCTCTTTGCGCAGAGAGTCCGCTAATATTTGGCCTCTTGGTGGGTGAGTCTTGACACAGAGAGGTTGCATATTTGTGTAACCAAATGTAAATAAACCTGTGCGCGCTCCTGGCACAGTTACTGGCGCCGAACGGCACAGTGACCTCTTTGACAACCAATCACGGTGGTCGCATGATCATAAACCCCACCCCCGCCTTCTGGAATAAGAAACCTTTTAAAGGGTCAGGAGATGCGACGTTATTGGGTTAATAATTAAATTAAATAGTGTTTCTGGTTTCTGATGCTCTGATAAAGTGTAGTTCTGCTTTAAGATGGTAGAACTGTAATTTCTTGCAATTATATTATTCAACTCTGGTTAATCCTAATTGATGGCATTAATATTAATGCCACTTTAAGTGACACATAATCATGTGCATCTTAAAAAAGCTGCTTGTAGAATCAGCCATCCAACATGCTTGAAGTGGAGTTCCAGATGTTTTTGTGTTTATTAACACCTTCCCACCCGACCTATAGCCCATTGACGGCCGGGACACTCCTCGTTGTGACTGGGCGTCATATGACATCCTGTCAAAACGAGCTGCTCACGTGGCCGCAGGGCCGCACAGCTGCGTGATCTGTCACCAGCTGTGTTCACGGGACTCAGCCGATCACATATCACTACACCAGCCCATTGTCAGTGTCATGTGATCAGCTTTGCCCAATTCCAGCTAATCACAACAAAAGACTGAATGAATCAGGTTAATTCAGGAACAATGATTGCAAATATCAATGAAATACATTGGCATTAGCAATCATAATGTCTTGAAAAAAAAAATAAATCCTGATCACTTGCCCAGAGTAGTTCAATGTTACTATGGTAACATTGTATTGCTTTGGTCACAGTGTGCTGAAAAATAAAATAGTAAAAAAAAGAAAAAATTTTATAAAAAATATAATAGAAACATTTGAAAAAAAATACAAATTCAATTTTTAATATTTTCACCAAAGAAATGTAGCAGAATACATTTTGACCTAAATTTATGAAGAAATGTTATTTATTTGCAAAATTTTATAACAGAAATGAAGAAAAGTGAGTTGTTTTTTTTTTCAAAAGTTTCAGGTGTGTTTTGTTTTATTTAGCAAAAAATAAAAAACGTAGTGGTGATTAAATACCACCAAAAGAAAGCTCTATTTGTGTGAAAAAAGGATAAAAATTTCATATGGGTACAGTGTTGCAATTGTCATTCAAAATGCGACAGCACTGAAAGCTGAAAATTGGCCTGGGCAGGAAGGGGGTAAAAGTGCCCGGTATTGAAGTGGTTAAATGTCAGCAGCTACAAAAACTGTAGCTGCTGTCTTTTAATAAACACACACTTACCTGTCCCAGGGTCCAGCAATGTTCTCACCCGCGCTGTCCCTTCTCGCCTCCTCTCCTCCACGGTGCCGGAGGAGCACCAGGCAGTGACAGCTTGTGGCTTCACAGCTTGGTGTCCACTGTGCATGCACGATTTGCGCTGCACCTCCTAATTGGTCAGGCAGTCTTCTGGGACCTGTGAAAGTTCCCAGGAGACTGTGGGAGCAAGGAGGGGGCCGAACGTCTGGTTCACTTCGCTGTGGCGAACTGAACCGGAAGTGGGAGCGGGTACCTGTCAAAACAGACAGGTAGCTGCTCCCCTCCAAAAGGTGCCAAATATGGCAGAGGAGGGGGGCAAATAATTGGAGCTTCTGCTTTTGAGTGGAACTCCGCATTAATCAGCTGGAAAGCACGGCACTATGTAATAAGATGCATATACTGTATGTGTTCTGAGGACTGACAACTATATTACTTACTTTTGGAATGCTCTCTTTGGTGCTGGGCTATTCTGTGACAATGGCTTTGAGTAATCAGCTGCTGTGTGTTTTTCAAGGTCAGATTTATCTTTCTTGTGTTTTGACTTTTTCTCATGTCCAGAAGTAGCTACAGGACCTGAAAAAAGATATCATGTATATAAAGCATCCCTTTACTATATTCACACAACAGATTATCTGAAAAAGTGTCATTAAACCCATTGGTTAAATATAAAAATATATGGTCGCACATACTACATTGCGTGTGGTTTGGTAATGTGTGTACCAAATCATCACTGAAACTTTGCAAATATTGTCTACCTGCAATCCCTTTACCGTGGTGGCTACTAACGCTAGCAATGTCTGTATGGTGCCACTGCAGCCTGCGCACTCCCTACCTAAGCACTACAGATCTGCGTCTTACTGCTCTGTGTGCTGACATGCACAAAGCATCATAAAGGTCCTGGAGATGAGGGCATGTGATCCACCTACCTCTCTGCCCACCTGCTTTTAACTAAAATCGCATCCTGACAAAGAATGTCACTGAATCACTCCTGCAATGCAACAGAAAGCATTTTCTATACATCTAACAATTCCGCTTGAGACATAAACCATGAGGAAAAGACAAGCCACACTTTGGAGTAAGACCCCATTCACACTTGCGTATGGGGCTGTTAAGGATTACATGTTGGAGACCCAGCAGGGGTTGTTGGTGATTAGCTGCGGGTGTCAGCCCCATTAAAAAATGATGGGTGGCTGATAACTCCCGCATTTAATCGCAGCCGCTCATGGAGCGAGCACCTGCAATTAGCTGCATCGGTACTGGCCCCATTCCCAAGTGTGAAAGCTGCTGTAATTCGTTTATTAATGCGTCTGAAAAACCTGAACCGCCATTATCCAATGGGATTCACTGAAACATAACCTTATTTATTTATTTCAGGTACTTATATAGCGCTGTCAATTTACGCAGCACTTTACTCATACAGTTCTTTTCAAAATAATAGCAGTCAGACATCACTAACCTGATCAATCACTGTTTTTGGAAGAAATGATATTTCTACATGGCAAATAATTTACTAGCAGGTGTAGTAGAGTAATAGAAATCCAACAGACCCAACAGTCATGACATGCATGCTGCTGATTCTGTGTAATTGAATCACTAATTGAAAGGGGCATGTTCAAAATAATAGCAGTGTGGAATTCTATTAGTGAGGTCATTCATTCTTTGAAAAACAGGTGGCAATTATTGCCCTTAAGGAAGGAAGGCAGCAAATGTTGTACATGCTGGTTACAGTGCATTTCTCTCTGAAATTCTGAGGAAAATGGGTCTTTCCAGACATTGTCCAGAAGAACAGCGTACCTTGATTAAAAAGTTGATTGGAGAGGGGAAAACATATAAAGAAGTGCAGAAAATGATAGGTTGCTCAACTAAAATGATCGCAAATACTTTAAAATGGCAACCAAAACCTGAAAGACGTGGAAGAAAGCGAAAAACTACCATTTGAATGGATAGAAGAATAGCCAAAATGGCAAGGACTCAGCCAACAATCAGCTCCAGGAAGATCAAAGAAGGTCTAAAGTTACCTGTGAGTACTGTTACAATTAGAAGACGCCTATGTGAAGCCAAGCTATCTGCAAGAAGCCCCCGCAAAGTCCCACTGTTGAAAAAAAGACGTGTGCTGAAGAGGTTACAATTTGCCAAAGAGCACATTGACTGGCCTAAAGAGAAATGGAGCAACATTTTGTGGACTGATGAAAGTAAGATTGTTCTTTTTGGATCTAGTGGGCGGAGACAGTTTGTCAGACGACCCCCAAACACTGAATTCAAGCCACAGTACACTGTGAAGACAGTGAAGCATGGTTGCGCAATCATCATGATATGGGGATGTTTCTCATACTACGGTGTTGGGCCTATTTATCGCATACCAGGGATCATGGATCAGTTTGAATACATCAGAATACTTGAAGAGGTCATGCTGCCTTATGCTGAAGAGGAAATGCCCTTGAAATGGGTGTTCCAACAAGACAACGACCCCAAACACACCAGTAAACGTGCAACATCTTGGTTCCAGACCAACAAGATTGACGTTATGGAGTGGCCAGCCCAATCCCCGGATCTTAATCCAATAGAAAACTTGTGGGGTGACATCAAAAATGCAGTTTCTGAGGCAAAACCAAGAAATAGAGAAGAACTGTGGAATGTAGTCCAATCATCCTGGGCTGGAATACCTGTTCACAGGTGCCAGAAGTTGGTTGACTCCATGCAACACAGATGTACAGCAGTTCTCAGAAACAGTGCTTATACAACCAAATATTCATTTAGTGATTCAAAGGAAAGCAAAATCTTCAAACAGTTTTCAGTTTATATAGTGAATGTTTGAGTTTGTAAAGAAGAATACAAACACTGCTATTTTTTGAACAGTCTAATATTCACTTTTCTTCAATTTTTTTAGGGGAACAACACAAATTTGATATATTTTTCTTCATGTTTTGATTTGGAATAGAATGTGTAGTGTTCCCAATGCATTTGTGTGTATGGAAATAAAAGCTATTAGAAGGATTTTGAGCTTTATTCACTTTTCTCAACAGGGGCTTTCCATTTTTTTCTTTTGTTTATTGTATCATATTTCAATGTTTTTAATACTTTCACTTAACTTTATTGATATTACGAGGAAGCTAACAAGGGTGACATCACCCTGTGTGTCCTGTAAAAGTGATCGGTTGGCCCAGATCACTTTTATTTAATAGCCCTGAGCCTTCACCATTTCAAAAGCCTAGACCTACAGGATGCATTTTAGGTAGTGAAGAGGTTAAAGCTGGCCATAGATGGCCAACCTGCCTGTCACATTTTTATCCGCTATAGCTGCCAGCAGTGATCATTGCGTTCAGCCAGTGGGGAAGGCTTCCCACCAGCTGAACACCATGCCATTGTGGGAAGGATTTCCTCAACAACACTGTGGAAGAAAATAAAACTGAAAAACCTGTGTAAATGTGCATGTACTGCAGAGATGTACTATACATGTTTTTCTTTATTTTGTCCTTGTACACACTTTGACCTACTGTTCATCTGTTTTTGATTCTATTTCATATATGTTCTCCTTATTTAAAAGAAATGTGTGGTTCTGTAGTAGATTACCTGCTGAGGGGAGACTCTTATCCAGCATTATTGCTTCATTTAACCCTGCAAGAAACAAGAACAACAATCTGTGAACCTATTAATTTGGCAACAACTTTATCATTACTTATCTTATTGTCCTTTATTTGGGGAGGCAAACAAGGTTTTCTTCGGTTGTATTGAATGACTTAATACTTATATATATACATTGTTAAGGGGAAAAAAATAAAATTCTTTTTTTAGTATGGCCAGTGATCATTTTTAAAACAAGTATACTGATACTATATATTCAAAGTACTAATCCTATTTTCAATTTGTTTAGTTTATCACACTCCGTTCGCACGTCCAGCCAAGGGGGTGGTAAAACCAGGTAGTTGGGCTGTGGTTTTGCTATCCCCTGACTGCCCAACTGAACACTGCCATGCAACCACCTAGGGCTGTACACATGATGCTGCAAAAATTAAACAGCCTATTCCATTTGGAGGCAATTACTGCCAAACAAGTCTATTAAGCAATGCTGCAACTGCATGTAATGCACCCAAATTTGGTGCAGTGGTGAAATACTTGCAGGCTTAAACACTTCTACAAAGCGTTCCACCGCAGATCATTTTTCAGAGGGGCAGCAAGGGCTGCCACACATGTGACCGAGTACTAAAATTATGTTTCAGATAGAAAGTCTGGCACAATAATTTACAAATGAAATAAAAGCTTTTTTTTCCTTGTCCATTGAGGGAACAGAAAGTCTTGACTTAGAACTCTAGAACTAAAGGCAAAATAATTTTTTCCTTTTGGATAGCGTAAGGGAGGGTTACAACTCCTTTCCGTTTTTTGCCATTTGTGTCTCATTGGGTGATTTCCCTTCACTTTCGGTTTCATAGCCAAAACAGGAAGTGAGAGGAAATTCCTCAATGTGACCAGAACTAGTGTCCCCATTGGTAGATTTCCCCTTAGTTACAGTTCTGGGAACAACCCAAAATTTGGGATTTTCTTTTACTTTCCCTTTCGATGAAGATGATAAAAATGATGAATAGGGAAAGAGATTCTCCCTAACAGGGGCACAGACAGCAATAAAAACCTGACGGGCGTTCTAATGCCTCTCCACTATATTCAAAACTAAAAAAAGCTTTCTCTTTAGTTATACTTCAGGTGTCTTGTTTTGATAAAGAATAACTTTTTTATTCATTAATTTCTTCATCAATCAAGACTCTTTTCTTGCCGCTAGTTGTCCCTCCAAATTGGAGTACCACACCCATCCCAAGACCTTCAGGCACTAGTTTCCATGTGAAGTGCTTTCCAGACTCCAATCTGGTAAAAATTTGGTTACAGTCCACTTTCCAGGTCCAGAGCTGCTAACATTGCTTCAGAGCTTGCGTTGTCTCTGAAGACTCACTGGGTGTCATGATTCCCCCCTCTCTCACAGGTTTTGCTACAGAAGGGGTTAACATTGTGGGATGTCATCTGCTGGGTGGAGTGTCATGCATGCACATTCTGCACTGTATTTCCTGCTGTACAATGTCAAACATCTCCCCTCCTGTTTGCAAAGAACCATGTGGACCTTCAGTCTTCAATTTGATCCTGATTCTTGCCTACAGTGACTTAGGTCACCTCCAGCCATCATCTGCTACCAGATGTTCAGGTTTTGTGAGTATTTGAGGCCTTACCCCTTACCTTAAGCCTAAATACTGTCTTATTGGCACAGAGTCTGATTTTTAGACTTGGGGAGACAGTCCCACTGTACCAAGTGTCCCCAGCTCACACTTTATTCGTGGTTCTGGGACTTCTTACAGCTTACCTACTGGTGGTGCCAATATCTGCATCCTGGAGTCCTATGGCCGAAGCTGTGAGTGCTTCTTGGGCATTTCGGCAATAAGCAACTGTTTCCCAAATTTGCAAGGCTGCCACCTGATCTTCTGTTCATATTTTATCTAAGCTTTAAAAGGTGAACATTTCAGCCTCATTTGATGCCACCTTCGGGTGTAAGGTATTTCAGGCACCTCTTTAAGCTACAGGCAGTCCTCTGTTGTTTTTCTTGACCTATTAGCTTTGTTTGCTGTGTTGCCCACCTCTCATTTAGTCTGTTTTTGGTTGTCCCTAAGAACTTCCTTTGTTCCTCCTTGGACAAATAAGAAAACAGGATTTTTGTACTCACCTTAAAATACTTTCCTTGGAGTTCATTGAGAAACATAGGTCCATGTTCTCAGTACAGCTTGGTTACCAAAGTGAGGCATGCTGATAGTATTATTATTATACAGTATTTATATAGCGCCAGAAAGGTTTGCTCAGCGCTGTACATTATAGTGGGGGACAGAACATGAGACAGTACAGTAACAAAACAATACACGAGGGGTTCGAAGGCCCTGCTCTTTCGAGCTTACAATCTAGGAGGGAGGGGAAAGTGGTACAGGAGGAAGTGGCTGTGGGGGATGGAGTGGTAGGAGGAGTGGAGGAGATCGGCAGTTAGGTGAGGGTGGGATAGGCTTCCCTGAAGAGATGGGTTTTCAGGGTGCGCCTAAAGGTGAGGAGGGTAGGTGACAGTCTCATGGATTGGGGTAGTGAGTTCCAGAGGATGGGGGAAGTCCTGGAGAAGTCCTGCAGTCGGGTATGGGAGGTGGAGACCAGGGAGCTAGAAAGTAGGAGGTCTTGTGAGGAGCGAAGATTATGGGTTGGGTGGTATTTGGGTATCAGGTCGGTGAGGTAGTTTGGGGCAGTGTTGTGAATGGCTTTGTATGTCAGTGTTAGTAGTTTGAATTTAATGCGTTGGGCAATCGGGAGCCAGTGGACGGAATGACAGAGGGGGGTGGCAGAAGAGGAGCGGATGGTAAGGTGGATGAGTCTGGCCACTAAGTTCAGGATAGACTGAAGCAGGGATAGTCTGTGATGAGGTAGGTCGGTGAGAAGGGAGTTGCAGTAGTCCAGACGTGAAATAATGAGGGAGTGAACGAGTTGTCTAGTAGTGTCTGGGGTTAGGAATGTACGTATTTTGGAGATGTTGCGGAGGTGGAGCCTGCATGAGTTTGCCAACGATTGGACATGGGGTTGGAAGGACAGGTCTGAATCTAGAGTGACACCTAGGACTTTGGCTTGCAGGGTGGGACTGATGGTGGCGTTGTTGGTCGTGATGGAGAGGGTGGGGGGGGTTCGCGGATTGGGGGAAGATTAGGAGCTCGGTTTTGGAAAGGTTCAATTTGAGGAAATGGAGCGACATCCAGTCTAATATGTCGTTCAGCAGGTTGGTGATACGGGCGGAGACTAAAAAGGTGAGGGGTGGAGAGGTAAATTTGCGTGTCATCGGCGTAGAGGTGATAGTTGAAGCCGTGGGAGCGTATCAGTTTGCCGAGGGAGGAGGTGTAGATGGAGAAGAGAAGGGGCCCGAGGACAGAGCCTTGGGGGACCCCAACAGAGAGGGGGAGGTGGTAGCGTTAAAGGTAACGCTGAAGGAGCCTTGGGATAGGTAGGAGGAGAGCCAAGAGAGAGCGGAGTCTCTGATGCCGAGGGAGTGTAGTTTATTAAGGAGGAGGGGGTGGTCAACTGTGTTAAAGGCTGCGGAGAGGTCGAGGAGTAGGAGGACTGAGTAGTGGCCATTAGCTTTGGTGGTTAGCAGGTCATTAGTGATTTTGAGTAGGGCAGTTTCGGTGGAGTGTAGGGGATGGAAGCCAGACTGTAGTGGATCGAGGAGGTTGTTGTCAGTGAGGTGGGTGCTTAGGCGATTGTAGACTAAGCGCTCAAGGAGCTTGGAAGTAAATGGTAGCAGGGAGATGGGTCTAAGGTTGTTCAGGTCGGTGGGGTCCAGGGAGGGTTTTTTGAGTATGGGGGTGATATGCGCGTGCTTTAGGGGGGAGGGGAATGCGCCAGTAGAGAGGGAGAGATTGAAGATGTGGGTGAGGGAACGTAGGATGGAGGAGGAGGGTTCCCGGAGGAGTTGTGTGGGGACAGTAGAAGGAGGGGTTATGTTGGGCTGGCCTACAGTTTTTTGATAGTATCCAATACTCTTGTAGCTGGCTGTATAACCTGAAATTAATGACGTTCTGTGTTCCTCAATATACTCCAAGAAAAAGATTTTACAGCGAGTACAAAAATTCTATTTTTTTTACATTATGCATCAGTCTATTTAAGGTTAGTGTTCCAATAACATCTATGAAACTTACTCTGCAAGATGACCCTTAGATTAGGAAATAGCTTTAGGTAGAACTCAGAAAACACATAGGCACACAGTGCTTCTATGTCATTCTTCTGCTCAACGAGACACAGAGCTTTGTACAACACATCCTTTGTAGGTCTCTTGTCAGCCTGCAGCTTCTGTCAAACAAACAGTTCTTTAAGTACACTTATAATGACAGTGTTCATGTTACAAGAAACAGATACAAGGCAAGGAATAATATAATAAATGATAAAAACATAAATGATGATCAACAATGATCAATCAACGTACACTGTTGGCTGGATGCTAATTCCAACCATGAAGCTACCACTAGGGCACGTAGAATGGTATACAGTGCCTTGAAAAAGTATTCATAGCCATTGAAATTTTCCACATTTTATGTTACAACCAAAAATGTTAATGTGTTTTACTGAGATTATATGATAGACCAACACAAAGTGCCACATAATTGTGAAGTGGAAGGAAAATGATAAAATGGTTTTCAACATTATTTTACAAATACATATCTGAAAAGTGTGGCATGCATTTGTATTCAGCCCCCTTTACTCTGATACCCCTAACGAAAATCTGGTGGAACCAATTGTCTTCGGAAGTCACCTAATTAGTAAATGGAGTCCACCTGTGTATAATTTAATCTCAGTATAAATACAGCTGAGCTCTGAAGCCCTCAGAGGTTTGTTAGAGAACATTAGTGAACAAACAGCATCATGAAGGCCAAGGAACACACCAGACAGGTCAGGGATAACGTTGTGGAGTAGTTTAAAGCAGGGTTAGGTTATAAAAAAATATATCAAGCTTTGAACATCTCACAGAGCACTGTTCAATCCATCATCCAAAAATGGAGAGTATGGCAGAACTGCAAACCTACGAAGACATGGCCGTCCACCTAATCTGACAGGTCGGGCAAGGAGAGCATTAATCAGAGAAGCAGCCAAAGAGGCCCATGGTAACTCTGGAGGAGCTGCAGAGATCCACAGCTCAGGTGGGAGAATCTGTCCACAGGACAACTATTAGTCATGCACTTCACAAATCTGGCCTTTATGAAAGAGTGGCAAGAAGAAAGCCATTGTTGAAAGAAAGCCATAAAACGTCTTGTTTGCAGTTTGCGAGAAGCCATGTGGGGGACACAGCAAATGTGGAAGAAGTGCTCTGGTCAGAGGAAACCAAAATTTTACTTTTTGGCCTAAGAGCAAAACGCTATGTGTGGTGGAAAACTAACACTGCACATCGCCCTGAACACACCATCCCCACTGTGAAACATGGTGGTGGCAGCACCATGTTGTGGGAATGCTTTTCTTCAACAAGGACAGGGAAGCTGATCAGAGTTGATGGGAAGATGGATGGAGCCAAATCTTAGGCAATCTTAGAAGAAAACCTCTAAGAGTCAAAAGACTTGAGACTGGGGCAGAGGTTCACCTTCCAGCAGGACAATGACCCTAAACATACAGCCAGAGCTGCAATGGAATGGTTTAGATCACAGCACATCTATGTGTTAGAATGGCCCAGTCAACGTTCAGACCTAAATCCAATTGAGAATCTGTGGCAAGACTTGAAAATTGCTGTTCACAGATGCTCTCATCCGGTCTGACAGAGTTTGAGCTATTTTGCAAAGATGAATGGGCAAAAATGTCAGTCTAGATGTGGAAAGCTGATAGAGACATCCCCAAAAAGACTTGCAGCTGTAATTGCAGCGAAAGGTGGTTCTACAAAGTACTGACTCGGGGCTGAATACAAATGCACGCCACACTTTTCACATATTTATTTGTAAAACATTTAGAAAACCATTTATCATTTTCCTTCCACTTCACAACTGTGCCACTTTGTGTTGGTCTATCACCTAAAATCCCAATAAAATACATGTATGATTTTGGTTGTAACATGACAAAATGTGGAAAATTTCAAGGGGTATGAATACTTTTTCAAAGTACTGTATGTTATGCAAAACATATTTTTCTACAATTAGTAGGATAGCACGTTTTCCAATGTAAACAACCCCCCCCCCCCAATCATGAATCGATTTGTTGCATGAGTTTGATTAGTAAAGGTAAACAAAGAATATGTGATTTTATTGCCTCCTCATATTTCAATGTGCTGACACAAGCATCCAGCTTCAGTTCAGGCTTTTGTGTTTTAGTATGTTCCTACGTCATGTTTTGTTGTTAAGTAGTAGTATTTGCCACCTCCAACCCCACCATGACAGCTAGCTCAACCTCAGTCTATGCAGAGTACAAAAGCACAGAGGATGATTACATGACATCATGGTTCCTACCCCTTCTTGTACAGTGTCAGAAGCTGGCAGTTCTTATTGCTGCACCGAACAGCAGCAGTAATGGCAGGTGAACACCATTCTGTGCAGCAGTAATATGAACACAGGCTAGCATAATGAATAATCCCCAATCAGGGTGTCCATAAAGACCTGGGCTCACAGCATATGAGTTGAATGATGTTTGGCACTGGACCACAAAGCAATGAGTTTGTGGCGGGCAGCTCAAGAGAGAAGGTGAACATTACAGCAAAATCTGCATTACTTTATTTAACTGCACTGGACAATTCATTTTGGTGGTTTATAAAAATCCTAGGCTTGGGCTTCACACTACATTGAATTCTCCATCTCTGTCTTCTTAAGGAGTTAAACCGTGTGTGGATCCTTTCAAGTTAACAAGCTGGCTTATTCCCCATAGAGGCCAAGTCACAGGATGTATGAAGGGCAACCAAACTGATAAGAGGCATGGAGGAGCTCAGCTATGAGGAAAGATTAGAAGAACTGAATTTATTCTCTCTTGAGAAGAGGAGATTAAGGGGGATATGATCAACATGTATAAATACATCAGTGGTTCATATAGTGAACTCGGTGTAGAGTTATTCACCCTGAGGTCATCACAGAGGACAAGGGGGCACTCTTTACATCTGGAGGAAAAGAAATGTAATCGCCAAACACAGAAAGGTTTCCTCACAGTGAGAGCTGTGAAAATGTGGAATAGACTCCCTCAAGAGATGGTTCTGGCCAGCTCAGTGGATTGCCTTAAAAAGGCCTGGATTCTTTCTTAGATACACAGAATATAACTGGATACTAACATTTATAGGTAAAGTTGATCCAGGGAATATCAGATTGCCTCTCGGGGGATCAGAAAGGAATTTGTTTCCTTGCAGGAGTAAATTAGATCATGCTTTGCTGGGTTTTTTTGCCTTCCTCTTGATCAACTGTGGGTATAGGATTATAACTTTTTTTTTTTTTAATGGTTGAACTGGATGGACTTTTGTCTTTTTTCAGCCAGACTAACTATGTAACTATGTATGTTTCTTGTATAAAGCAATATTTGAGATAGAAGAGTGAGGAATTTAAAAGAGGATTTCGTGCCGACAGCACCAACTATCAATTTTAGAACCATGGTAAGAATTTCTTATCAACAGCAAACATCTAATGTAATATTTGCAATTTCTTGATATTCACTATTGAATAACAGGCAAGTTAGATTTGCAAGCACTATGAGCTTTATGTACATCCGTATATGTTGCACATTACTGTGATTGACTCAAAATGAATTACAGCTGAAACTGGGAGTGACTGAAGACATACACACTGCAAATGTTAAATGTTTGTGAAGTTCAGGGGTAGAAGAATAAGGTGTAATACTTGCATTACTTCTCGCTCAGGGTAAGCTGCCCCCTTCTGTACAATTGGTCCCCCAAAACCTCTTATTTAAAGCTGGCCATATTCTAACAAAATTGTTTTTTGATTATTTGCATTTTAAGAACATTCGCTTGATTTTCTAATCGTTAGCGGGGTCAAAAATGACGTTCGTTTTCGACAGCAGTGATGAAAAATTTCAAAGGAGAAGGATGAAAATGTTTTTTCAAACAAATGAATTTCTAACAGTGGATGTTGTTTTTGTTCAGGAAAGTCCATTCACTCCAACACTGAATGTTAAAAGCAAATGCTATCTGAAGTACTTTTGAACAACATTTGTCATATCATCAAATGTGCTGCTGAGAATTATATACAAATGTTCGCACAAACCTTTGTTAGAAAATCTACTAGTGTATGACATATCTTAGGCCTTAGAGAATAGTCCTGCACTGTAAGCAAGGATGCCGAAGGCCCACTACCCTACCTGGAGTGTTGGAGAGAAAAGAAGAGTGACCCTAGCTGAGGGAATGTGGAATAAGTATTACAGACTTTTCCTCTACCTCTAGAATTAATGAGCATTTAACCCTTGCAGAGCAAGGGATCCTAATGCAAGGATGTTTTTTTGAATCCGTTTTAATAAGCTAGTTATTTTGGAAAGATCATACACAGCTGGTAACTAGAATCACAAGGCTTTCTATTAAAGTGTATGTAATAATGCTTGGCGAGATGGTATTTAACACCCAGTATAACCCATAAGCAGCAAGGGGAAAGCTCCCCATGGTGCTGGAGAGGATGTGGAGAAAAGGGCAATATGGAGCACATCTGGTGGAGTTGCCCGAGGATACAGGATTATTGGAGGGAAATAGCGTATTATATCAAGGAAATATGTGGGGTAGATATTCAAGGGGACTCACTGAAATGCTTATTCTACTATTCTGAGCCCATGGCGGAAGTAAATAGGAATAAAGTATTGTACCATTTAATCAGTGCAGCAAAGGGTTTGATAACAAAATTTTGGTTAGTGGCAGAGGTTCCAAGGGTGGTGGATTGGATAGATAGAGTGGAAGGCATTTTCAGAATGGAAGAACTGAGAAGTTTAGAAGAGGATAAGATGGGAATATTTAAAAGAATATGGAGTGTTTGGTTAAATTTTAAAACTGCAGAATCTTATACAGAACTAATTAAAGTAAAGGAGGTAGCCTCAGAAATCACGATGAGATTGGTCGGAATAACAAGTTATGGAGAAATGGATACAGATAGAGAAAGATAAGACAATGATGGGGGGGATGGGTGGGGGGTGGGAGATGGAGGGGTTATAGAATGTATTTATTCATTTAGGGGAGAAAAAAGTATATTTTGGAAGATGGAATGTTTTAATGTTGTTTGTATAAGTATGAAATAAAAAGTTAAAAAAAATAAAAAATAAAGTGTATGTAATCCTCCTTTTCCCACAATTTGCTACTGAAACTGCCAGCAACTATCACTGACACCATGGGACCCAAGGATGAACAAAAACCCACCGAATGTACCCTTAACACTCAGGTGGCGACAGCGCTAGACTAACGTTTAAAAGTCATTTTTTACAAAATGAGCAAATTAAGTAACATTTTCAAATTTATAACTATTTTAATGAAGCAAAGCTGAGCTGCAGAAAAGATCATTCATCATTAGAAAAGATAGACCTTAGTTGTGCTTTAAAGTGGTTGTAAACCTCGGACATGAAATATGAACAAGGTATATCCTTCTATAGTGTGTATCTGTCTCTATCCAGAGCACTAAGTGTAATCACTGTCTGCTGCTTTGTTCCTCTGCTATCAGCATGAGTCACTTCTGAAATGTTTATTCTGATACCAAGAGAAAAAAGGTGACAGGAGAAGGATGTCCAGCATACAGCCTCTAATTGACAGCTTTATCTCTGTTCCTTTGTGTGCTGTTTGAAGGGGGGGGGGGGTGTCCTTTCCCTCTGATCAGCTCCCAGAGCTCCCATCACTGAGCTTTGCAGTAATTTCAGCTCCCCGCCCCGTTTTCTGACAGCTCAGACAAGCTTTAAAAATTCTGCACTTTGAACAGATGTAGAGAAGAGAGAGATACAGATAAATGGGTACAACTTATGTAGAAGGATCTGTTTCATCTCTGTGTATCATCTGAAGCCAGTCAATTCACTGAGTTTACAAACACTTTAAAGGGACCTTGTGGACCATTTTGTGGTTATATGATATGGCTGTTGATGTTCCATTTATCTAATTTATTTAGCTTTCACAGTATAGTCTTTAGAAGACATTTTTCTATAAAATATCTGTGACTGCCCTGCCTTACAATATCAAATACTGTAAAAACATTGGGGTTAAGCTCACAACAGATTTGGCTGCATGCCTCTTACCAGTAATTCCATCCTCGAGAGCAGTCCTATATCATGAAGGCCATATAGGAATGGAAACCGTTCATTGATAGCTTGGCTGATGCCAGTTTTTGTAACCTGAAAAAGGTTCCGCATATAATCAGAGCAATTTTTCCACTCAGTGAACAGCTCCACTTGTTCTTCACATGGTTCTGAATGGTGAAAGCAAAGAAGAATAAATAAGTAGGTACAAAATCTGGGGCAGAAATCCCTTCTCCTCTCCAGGTCTGGTCTCCCTATTGCTTTTTGCCTGAGGTATGAAAATAGAATAACTGCTACAAAATGTAAAACAACAAGGGTTGCAGAGCAGCCCTGCTAAGCATCCAGGCCCAACCAACAGTGACTGTCTGTTAATTGTATAAGCATCTCATTTGACCATGAGAAAACGGCTGATAGGCCTCTCAGGGTCCAGACTCTGCATTAAGGGATACACCAGCCTTTCCCAACCTTTTCAACACAGAGGAACTCTGAAAATCACTTTTCAGTCTCAGGGAATCCCTGCTAAAAAGTACTATATCTACAACTCATGATACATTAGTGTGATGGTCAGTGGGAAGAATGCTCCTTACACGTGGTCAGTAGGAAGAATTACCCTCTTACAAATTGCTAAAAAGATCAGTGGTGTCATTGGGAACTTATCTGAGAGGAAGAAATTGTTCATCGCTCAAGGTACCCCTTGCAACCTCTGGAGGAACCCTAGGGTTCCATGGACCCCTGGTTGAGAAACCCTGCTCTACACTGACTAAAGAGTGGAGCCTGGAGGCAGAAATTTTTTGAAAGCTAGTGTTTGCTGTTAGTAATGTGGTCCTTCTGATATTTTCTGCAATTTTCCCAGGTGGTTTTCCAGAACATTTTTACTTCACTCAAAACTGTGGTAGGAAACCAAAAATAGAGGAAAACCTTGCAATTGTGGGGAAAAAATAAACTCCATGCAGATGGCCTTCTGTTGTGGTGCTTGTGCTCATTTGTAGCACCTTCTTATGGGCTTTTTGTCATCTTTAGTGTACGTGGATTCTAGTCAACGAAGGCAAATGGAGACTCTGAAAGTGTGTTTTAATGATAACTCCTTACAGAAAGTTCAGCACAGATCAATGTCATGCACCAGGCTCCAGCATTCATGGCTACATAACAATGCTGCCATATCAGAACAAGTGACTAAGGAGAGAGTGATTGTTGGCAAAATCTTACAGTGACATCCAAATAAGATATGGGTCATGTTCCTTGTAGATAATGAATGCATAAGCCCAGGGTACAAGGCTAAAGTGCTAAGCACCAAGCCATCTGATTGAAGCTGATCAGGTCATGGCTAATTGTACACCTACATCTGGCCTTTTAGCACATTTACACAGACTACATGTAAGTTAGGGATGGAATTTTATCCTATACAATATTAAAAATAATCTTCAGGAATGTGACTGAAAACACAAATGTTTTTGGCAACATTTCTCCACCCAGTATTCATATACAGCCACCCAGCTATTGCTCTCAGGTTTCCTGCTTTAGGTGGGGAGCAGCACCTGGCACAGCATAGTGGCCTGCCCCTGAGGAAATGGTCCTACTGCTGGACAGACTGCCCATAACCTCACCTCTCACCAACAGCCACCATGCCTGCCATCATCATATCCCCCTGACTACTCTCATCTCAGCCGCTGCCACCACCTCAACCCCCTTCCCCCACTCTCAATAATGCACCTGATACTTCCCTCTGCTCTCACCTACACACCTACCACCCAACCCACCAGGCCAATGCTGCTGCTACCTCCATCAGAAGTGCAAGGAAGAGGAGATGGAATGTCATGTGAGGAAGTTCCTAACACCCTATAAACTAGTGGTTTTCAACTAAAAAGGGGGCCTCAAATTCTGCCCCTAACATCACCAAAGGGTCACACATACTGTTCAATATATGTAATGCTTGAGAGGACTGCAGACCTAATAGAGGAAATGAGGGTTAGAGACTGCAGACATGCAATATTTTTTGGCTGGGAATGTGATGCAGAAGACAATATAAAACTGTGCACATGTTACATGAGGCTGGTAGAGATCAATGCTATTACCCTAATCAATGTTCCCACTACAGACTGATAAGGTCCAAGGTCCACACATCATGTACCTTCGGGCCGCAGGCTGGGCACCAGGGCTCTATACTGCTTGCAGGGAGGGGGAGATGTGTGTATTGTGTGTGTGTATAGTCCCTCTCATTCCCCAACAACCAAATTGTCAAATGCCCAACTTTGTCCATTTTGCAATGGGCACACTTTTGCTAGTTTAGAAAAACTGGTAAAACAAACCTTTTAATATTTCCTGGAGATCTGGGTATAACTTCAGGTAATATTCCTGGAATATATATTCAAAGACAATGCTTAACTTCATATCCTTCTTCTCAATGAGAGATAGACACTCATATATGACTCTGGACACTGGCCTCCGGTCAGCTTGCAGTTTCTGTAAAACAAAACAAATTAGATTTACAAGGTGAACGTGAATTATCATTATATAGACAGGGCAAGTAGTGATTTGACACCAATCCATTTTCACCTTTTACTCTACAGTAAGCTAAGAAACCTAATTGGATGCCACACGTTATCCATCATCTAACATTTACACTGCCCTGGTTTCTTGGCTGGAGATGTTAAATAGCGTATGGATGTTCAGCCATGATCTGATCACCATACAACTGTTTTTCAATTGATTGTTCCACTAATAAGGACACTCATATTGGTCAAGGGTGCATTTTCATTTTTAAGGAGTGGGCTGGCAGTAATCCCAATTAGCCAAATAGTATAAAATAAAATAGTATAAATAAAAATATTTGACCATTATTATGATTTCAAGCAAATTTGGTAGCAATCATCCCTTGCTTATATATAACCAATGCTCAAAGGGAAAGTTTAAAGCCCAACTCCAGTCAAATTAGAAATTATGCCTTGCTGTGCGGCTGCACCCACATTGCAAGGGTTAATTGCTTGTTTTGTATAGAGGAGAGGAGAAACGATTTTACTTACCTAATCATCTGCCCTCCCAGCAGGCAGCGCTCCCCCATGACCAAGAAGTGGATTGTCCCTCGGCATCCTCACATCCAGAGTAGTGCTATGGACCCTGTCTGGTCTTGATGTTAGGACCTTAGACCAGTAGAGTGTGGGGGTGCAGATGCAGCAGGGACTGGTCTAGCTGCAGGGAGGAGCAAAGGATCCCCTAGACAAAAATTAAGGGATCATTTTTATATGCCCAGAGTTGGGCTTTAAAGCATACCATGTGAGCACATATTCTGAGTTATTATTGCAGTGTTATCTGTGTTTTATTTTTCTACTTTTTATTGAAGATGTTTCAGAGAAAAATAGGTACAGAATAAAGAATTCAAAATGAGATTTAAAATGAAAATAAAAAGTATGTTCATGTTATTGATTTATTGGAACTTCATTACATATAGTAAATAGCAGAGCATCGCTCTTGGAAGAAAAGATTTATTAGGGTCTGTAAATAATGTCATATGAGTTACAGTAGTTGTCAGGTCTTGTTCAGTAATCACTGGGAAATGCAGGATTTCCAATTGCTCATTTTCTAGACTAAAGCCTGATGTGGTGGAATGTGTACCTTAAAGTGGTTATAAACCTCAGACATGAAATATGAACAAAGCATATCCCTCCTTAGTGTGTACCTGTCTCAATCTAGAGCACAAAGTGTCATTTCTATCTGCTGCTACATTCTTCTGCTGTCAGCATGAATCACTTCTGGCAGGTTTTCCTGACACCAAGAGAAAAATGGTGACAGGGGAGGGACCTCCAGCAGACTGACAGCCTCAGCTCTGTTCCTGCCAGCTGTGTGAAGAGGGGGGTGTCTCTTCCCTCCAATCAGTTCTCAGAGCTCTCCTCACTGAGATCTGCAGTTTGTAGTTTCAGCTCTCCACCCCGTTTTGTGAACACTCAGACAAGCTTTAAAATTCAGCAATTTGTATGAATGTAGATAAGAGATTACTGCAGATAAACATGTACAACTTATATAGGAGGATTTGTTTCATCTCTGTGTATCACCTGAGCCCAGTCACTTCACTGAGTATATGTAAGGGTTTACAGCCACTTTAGGGTATACATGGACCAAACATCCTGTTGAACTGACAGAATTTCAATGTGTACTACTGTCTGTTCAACAGAAGCTGGTCTAATCGGCTTTTGTCAAAAGGTTTTGCTGGCAAACCAGCATTCGATCAGCACTTGCAGTCAATAGCTGCAGTGCTGATCTGTGTATTCTGATCAGGGATGGGGGGAGGGGATTGAAGTCTCCTCTGCTAGAATACAATAGGACAGTGGAAGAGACCCCTGCATCAACCCTGTTTGTGTTGATGTGATAGTCTGTCATTTTTTTTATTGAATTAAAAAAAAACCTGAACCTGTATACCCTGCTTTATTTATCTGAGAGATTATATGTTTATATATAAATGACTCAGTAAACACTGATTGGAAGGGATTTGATTGGCCTTTTGTATCCATTGACCATATACTGTATACCCCAGAAATCCTAAACTGGTGCTTCTTCCAACAGCAATTGCATTGCTGATGACATGGCACTGATCTCATGGTCACTGACCAAGCTTCTTAGGGAACCGGCTTTCAGGAAGAATCATACAATTGGTGGATTTGCTGGAACATGGATCTTTGCCTTCAACAGACCACATGACCAATGCCTTAATATCTTCACTATTCTCTACTAGCTGCTTTGATAAAAGCAGGGCTTTTTTCCTCAAAGAGTAGGTGCAGTAAACCGCCCTTCCTGATCACCCCTTGCCTCTACCCCCCTCTGAGCACCATCCCTTGGTTTCATTCCTTACTCACCTCTCAGTACTCTTCTTTTTAGAGAATACAGAACCAAGTATTGTTTTTTGGTTTTCTGTCATTTGTATGGAATTTGTTAATAAAAACAACAAGAAAAACAGTAAAATAGATCCCCTGCAGCCAGGAACAATAGACCCCCCCATCAGAAACAATAGATCCACCAGCAGCAATAGATCCACGGCAACAATAGATCTTCCCAACAACAATAGATCCACTCAGCAACAAAAGATCTTCCCAACAACAAAAGATCCACTCAGCAACAATAGATCCCTGCAGCATCCATAGACCCCTTGCAACAATACAGTATATATCCACCCAGGCAACAATAGACCCCCACCATCCATAACAGATATCCCAGCAGCAACCAGCAATAGACCCTCTAGCTACCAGCAACAATAGACCCCTCCCTCAATGGTAGATCCCCCCCGCAACAAGTGATCCTCTTCTCCAGTAACATAACCCCCCCGCAACATAAGACCCCCCAGCAATAATTGATCCCCACCCAGCAACAATTGATCCCCAGAAACAATAATTCCCCCCAGCAGCCAGCATCAACAAACCCTACAGCACACCCCAGCACCCCTTGTTATTACATACATTCTGTGCTATTCCCCCGCGTTCCCACTAAAAAAAACCCTGGATAAAAGTCCATTAAAAACAAACAGGAATAGCTACAGAATTTAATCGGACATTATATCCAACTATGGCCAGCTTAAAGTGTAACTTCCCACAAAATGGGAAGTTTAATTTGTCCACCTCCCCCCCCCAAGGAATAGCTACATGGGCAGCACAGTGGCTAAGTGGTTAGCACATCCGCCTGGCAGTACTAGGGTTGTCGGTTCAAATCCCATCCACAGCACCACCTGCCTGGAGTTTGCATGTTCTCTCTGGACCTGAATGGGTTTCCTCTGGGTACTCCAGTTTCCTCCCACATACCAAAGACATGCTGGGAGGTGAATTGGCTCCTGTCTAAATTGGCCCTAGTATGTGTATGTATGAATGTGAGTTAGGGACCTTAGATTGTATGCTCCTCAGGGGCGGGGACTGCTGTGAATGTACAATATATATGTAAAGCGTTGTGTAAACTGACGGCACTATATAAGTACCTGAAATAAATAAATAAATCTAATTGGACATTTGATCCATCTATAGCCAGCTTAAAGTGTAACTTCATCCAAAATAGGAAGTTTTGTTTGTCCAACTCCCCCACCCCCCTTACTACTTTTGGACAGTTTAATTTTTTGGGAGAACAATTACCTAGTATTGACAGGCACCTGCTCCCACTTCCACCCGGATTGCCTAAGCGATCCGAGCGGAAGTTTGGCTCTCTCTTTGCCTGCAGTCTTCTGGGAGCAGACAGTGGGACTGTTCACAAAGCTCAACGTGGCTTGTGTGTATGCAGTGGGAAGTCGCAACAAGGAGTCACAGACAACTTCTCTTAGTAAACATGCTGGCGCTGGGGACCTGAAGACCAGCGAAGAAACCAGCCCAGGGGAGGACAGCACTGGATCCCTGGACAGGTAAGTGTCCTTTCATAAAAGTCAGCAACTACATACGGCCACACTGGAGGCAGCCTATAAGGTATTGTTTCGTTGGTACTGGGTTCCGGCTCTGTTGGCCCGGGCTAACCCTGCCTGTAGTGATCAATGTTTTCGGGGTTGTGGCCATCGTGGAGATGTATTGCATATCTGGTGGTCATGCCCGAGACTGTTTCGTTTTTGGTCTCGTGTGTTTGGCCTCCTTTTCACCTTGTTCCATCTCTCCATATGCCGGGATGCTCGGAATGCTTTGCTTCATTGTCCCATATCGGGCCTCTTGGCTCACCAGCAGAAGTTGGCTTGCTATCTGTTTTTATCGGCCACTAGAACAATTACTCAGGGCTGGAAGAGTCCGTTTGTCCCTCTTCAGGGGATGCGGGATCGTATAACCACTATGATGCTCAACGAACAGATGTCGAGTATCTGCAACGACTCACAACGTAAATTTTTGAAAATATGGGAGCCGTGGTTGCAATATGCCTTTCCCTCACTCCCCCCGGCTAGTCTGGGGATGTAATGGTGTTCGGTATTGGCGCTCTTGGACCCCTGCTCTTTGTCCCCCCCCCCTTTTTTTTTTCTTACCTCTTTCTTCCTTTTTCTCTTTCTCTCTGTATTTGATGTGACTGGACAGCTGCATTTAGTTGTTATAGGCAGTTACATTAATGTTTTGCAACTTATGTGCCATTGATAGCCCCTGTGTGGGCGTACCTTTTGCCCTGTTGGCGTTAGAGCACTGTTTTTCCTTTTTTTTTATTTTGCATTTTTTTTTATCTGTGCAATTGATAGCCCCTGTGTGGGCGTGTTTTATTGCCTCTGCTTTATATTGTTTAAAAATTAATAGAAATAGAAATAGAAAAGTCAGCAACTACAGTAATTGTAGATGCTGACTTTTAACTTTTTTTGGGGGGGGGGGGGGTTCCACAAGGGAACTCAAAAGTTGATTGCTGACCACAAGGGTATAAAAAAAATGCACTGCAATACTTCTTTCTGTCAATGTTTCATACAACCTGACCCTCCACTCAGGGAAACACTATCAGGGCACACAGGTCATGCTAGCATGTGCTCCACCTTACTCTAGAAAATGTATTCTAGAGGATCCTGAAAGCAGTATTAAACCCAAAAAGAAATCTTTGATATATTACAACTTACCAATCTTTAAATCTGGTGCCTGCATTAGTTTTCTTTTTCATTAAGCTTTTTTTTTTATATTCACCTCACGATCCTGCCAGTAATACACTTAGGGTGTCTCCACTCTGGATGGAGGAGCAACGGAGACACCTTTGGACGGCAGCATTGTTAATCTGTGGAGAAGGTAGCGTTAGATGAACTAGCAGATTTAGATGGACTTGACTAACAGATTAAAGCTGAACTCCAGTTAAAACTTCTGAGCATTTATTACAACAATAGTTTTTTTTTTCCTTTTGGGATAAAGGTTTAACAAAAATTAATACAAGCTGACCATTGTAAACACCCCTGTCAGTGTTAAAAGGTTTCTTTCAACCCTCTAACACAGGGGTGGGCAATTACTTTTCCAAAGGGGAAATTTGGACTGTTTTGGATTTTGGACCTGCGAAGGTCTACAAGTACTTAAACATATAGAAAACAAAAATCTGCTGCAAGTAATAATAGGTACAACTGCTCATAAAAGTGGTCTTTTTCAGACAGGCAGTTGGGGGTGGTAAAATGAGTGGCTTAGGTGTGGTTTTGCTGCTTCTCTACTACAATGAGAACTTGATCAGGTAGCAGAGTGGGGGGAGAGTGTCAGGGCAATTCTCTCTTGCCAGAACCAAACCTCCCACTGTACCTCCAGCCCTCTCCTTCCAGTACTTGCAGCTCTCCACACGGAGAGCTGTGCTCGGTGCTCAGAAAGAAAGCTGACAGGCTCAGAGAGGCATGCTGACAGTGGAAGGGCTAGATAGCCCTTCCACTTTGGCTAGATAGCCAAAGTGCCAGATGTGGCCCTGGGGCTGAAATTTGCTCATGTCTGCTCTAACTGCTACTTTGTCTGCTCAGCTTGCTCTGTTAAAGTAAGTTAAAAATAACAGACTTACTGGCCAGATCACAAAGAGAAAGTAAAGAAACATAAAAAAGAAAACTAATGCAGTCTTCGCATCTAAGAATTGTTTCTTGATTTTTTGTTTAATACTGCTTGAAGATCCTTCTTCTGACAGTGTCAGTAAGCAAAACATTGCTTAGGAAACAAACAAAAATAAATCTGAATACTCACCAGTGATTCTATTTCAGAGAGAATAGTCAGATCTTGCAATCCATGTACAAATGGGAATAGATCTGTTATTGCCAAACAAATCTTTACTTTATCCTGAGAAAAAATGATCCGGTCTTTATCTATGTCGGCAGTGACCTGGGCACTTTTCCGGTATTTTCCTTCTTTGTATTCTGCAAGAACAACATCAAACTGTTAGCAAGGGTTAAAAACCAGAAAACATATACTGTACATGCAAAGTTTGGTAAAAAAAATCCAAAGACATGCTGGTAGGGTAATTGTCCCTAGTATGTATATGTATGAATGTGAGTTAGGGGCCTTAGATTGTACGCCCCTTGAGGGTCAGAGACTGATGTGAATGTACAATATATATGTAAAGTGCTGCCTAAATGGACAGCGCTATATAAGTACCTGAAATAAATAAATTAAATAAATAAAAAAAGGTACTGAATAATTCTTGCAATGTATATGTAAAAGGTTCATGTGCAATATGGTTTGACATTCGTGTATCTTTGCTGTCTGGCCTGTTGTTGAATTTTGATTTCCTTTAAAAACTATAGGAGACTTAAAGCAGAACTCCAGCCTTACTTTCAATCTTGCACAGTTGTAAAAGCTGTGTACTAAAATGTTGATTTCACTGCTCCTTGTGAGTCACAGTGTGCATTAGAAGCTGCAGCATTTCAAATAGAGCCCACCTCATTACTTGGCTAAAGACATCCAGCATCATCTAGTTCTCTCCTCCCCAGCATTACTGCCCCTGTCTCTGGCCTGCCACTTTCATTCATTGGATTTAAATTTTTTCAATCATTAAGGGTCAGCATCACATGTGACTCTTACTGCAAATGCGGTCTTCCTAGGAACACCCACTCCTCCAGACTGACCTCCACCCATGAAAGAATTTTAATATTTGCAAAACTCCTACCAAGATCCAGCCAACTGATTGCATCAGGGCTATGGACTCTTGAGAGTAGTACTGAGGCAGGGTACTGTGATATTTTCAGGACGTTATGTACATCACCCTGCTGGCCCTTCCAATCAGCATGTCTGCGCTGCATATAGAAGAGCAGAGACCTAGTGATGATGTCAGTGGGTCTAAAATAAGATATGTAATGAAAAGGTTGTATTTAAAAGTGTTCATTACCATGTTGATAAGGGCAGAGGAAGGAAGTTAAGATAAAATCTGATTATACTGCAGCAATAAACTGTCACTAAACCCACATCATAAAAAAAGCTATCAATAAATGCTTCATTACCTGCTGTTGATACTCACTCAGTCACTATGAGATTTATTTTCTGTATTCTGCAAGCAAACCTGGTTAATCCTGCTCTTCCCTATCTCCCTGTCCTGTTCATGTCCCCAATGCAGTTGGGGATTTTGCAGAGCAGTGTTGTCAGCTACTGCACATGCTCAGTTTTCAGTGAATTTCTATGTTGAGCATTTCTTCCCTACCAGATCTGAACAGCCCATGTGACTACTGGCTGGGAAAGAGCTGGGAATTAGATGGGGTTTTTTTAATTAAAAAAAATACAGCGCCTTTATCCACATACTAAAGAGAACAAAGCTCCAAGGAGCAGGACCCTCCTATCCCTCTTGTATTGAACTGTATTGTTGCTGTATTGTCTACTGTTATATTGTAAAGAGCTGAGCAAACTGTTGGCGCTATATAAATCCTGTATAATAATAATAATAAAGTAAATTAAACAGTGTGTGTTTAGTATCACTTTAAGGTGTACCTATGACTGATTGAAAAGAGCAAAATCAATTAAAACAAAAAAAAAAAGAAAGAAAGAAAAGCAATTGTTATGGCAGTGTATCATTCAGTATGGTAAACTGGCATATAATTCTGTGCTCTCAGGTACCAGGACTGACACTGTCACCCTGAGGGGTGTCAGTTAAAGAGCCACTCTATGACTACACATGTGAGTACACACACACACTGCTCAGGTATGGGTTGCACTTGTCTGTTCCAATGGGTATACTAATATTTGTCAACAACATTACAGCTAACTGAAATGCAAGAAAGAATGGCTTTACCCTTCCAATAAAAATGAATTAAACCTGCAGCAGGGATCTTCCCATTAAGTTGGAGGGCACAGTGTAGTAACAAATTGGGAGTCAACATATGCAGTTGGTGGGCTGTTACTGTCTTTTAATACAGTGCAGGAGGATGGTGGTATGCCTCACATTTATTTTATACTAAGGCCCATTAAAATCTTAGCATTGTGTGTAGCGGCTTCCCCTTTGTACACTGACTCCAGGGTGTCGCTTACTTGGCACTGCTCCCATTCACAGAATGCCTTGTGGTTTTTTTTAACAATTGCAAGTTGTTCTCAGATTGGACAGGGTGGAGATAAAGGGCATGCAGTCATGATCTCCATTGTCCTTGAAAAAAATACAAGACATTCTCTGAATGGCGGCAGTGCCAAGTAAGCGATCCCCTGTGGTCAGTGTGCATAGCAGAAGATGCTCACACAGGACTCAGGAGACTGACAATTTCACTGTAGTAGAGTTGACTACTACAGTGAGTGTAAGAGTCCTCAGCGGCCCCTCAAGTATGAGATATGCCAACTTACATTATGCTAAGCTGCACCAATGTGAGTATGCAATAATGATCATACGTGGAATTCAGCTTTAAATCATTATTTTATTTGATCTAAAATATACCACCTGAAAATATTTTAATTCAATGTGCTTAAAGTGGTTTTAAACCTCAGACATGAAATATGAATAAAGCAGATCCCTCTATAGTGTGTACTTTTCTCAGTCCAGAGCACTGAGTGTCATTTCTCTGAAAAGTTTTCCTGACACCAAGAGGTAAAACGGTTAAAGCGGAGGGATCTCCATCACACCGCCTGTGATTGATAGCCTCAGCTCTGTCCCTATGTGCTGTGTGAAGAGGGGGGGGTGTCTCCTCTGTCCAATCAGTTCTCACTGAGCTCTACAGAGTGTAGTTTCAGCTATCCTCCCCCCTTTTTTCTGAACCATCAGACAAGCTTTATGAATTCAGTGCTTTGAACAGATGTAGAGAAAATTGCAGATAAACAGGTACAACTTGTGCTGGGAGGATTTGTTTCATCTCTGTGTATGACCTGAGGCCAGTCACTTCACTAAGCATATGTAAGGGTTTACAACCACTTTAAAGTAGTGGAGTTCTTTTCTAACCTACCTTTATAAATGGGTTTTAGGTCAGGATATTTCTTCAACTGAGGTTTCTGGAATAAGTGCCAAAAGAAATGTTGTATCAGGAAGTGTTTTTCTTCTATGTAGCATAGACAATCATATATACTTCGATGGACAGACTTCGGATCGGCCTGCAGCTCCTAGGTGAGAGATCACTTTGTAAAAAACATCATCTTGACATATATAACCAAATCAATGTGTGGTAACATTTCTATGTATAATTTGTAATCATATAGTTATAAGGGGGCAGCCATAGTAGATAGTTACATAGTTAGTCTGGCTGAAAAAAGACAAAAGTCCTTCCAGTTCAACCATTAAAAAAAAAAAAAGTTCTAATGCTATACCCACAGTTGCATACACAATCTCTGCTAGCGCTACACCGTAGTTCGTTAGGCTCCATTCACACTCAGGCATTTCAAATCACAGGCAGATATGATCGGATTTGATATTCTTCACAGCCGCAGCATTTTTAATGCGGGGTACAGAGTTTGACAGGTGATACCACCTGCCAAACTTGGCCACTGAGTTCAATGAGGCCACACTGCAACCGCATGCAATGCAGTAGTGCAGCATTACAGGGTTAATCAGGTTGTGAAGAGGAGATATAGCGCCGCTCACCACCTGTCAAATGCCCTCTGAAAAGCACTCCAAACATGGATCAGAGGGCAACACAGTCCACCACAAGTATGAAAGAGACTGTTTAAACTACTAATCCCATCAATCCAGTTAACCTTGTAATGGAGGTTAAGGTAGACACGTTTGTAGTCCAGCCTGTGTGCCAGCCATGGCTTCTTCTATAGATATAGTTTATAAATACGTTTATCCACAAGGAAACAGAAAGTGTGATATACACAGGATCACCAGGTGAAAATTATGGGTAAAAAAGTAAACTAATGCAGCCATCACATTTAAAGACTAGTAACCTACAATATATAAAATTTTTGTTTTTGGGTTTCCGTACAGATGTGTCATAATATGATATGTACATAAGCCCTTGCTCATTAAAAATAATGCTCATGCTGTGTGACTGATATCTTATCTCAGCATTTGTTACATCCTATAGGTATTGTTCTAGCTGTACTCCAGGGCCCTCTTGTATTGGTTATGGCCGAGGGTGGACTGACAACTCATGGGGCCCCCAGGCAATAAGGGATCATGGGACCCCTGTGTCCTCAACCACACTCAAACCACACCCAAAAAAGCCTATGAAAGGTACCAGGGGCATCTCATGGGTCCCCCTACTGACCCCGGGCCCTCGGGCAGTGCCTGAGTTCCCAAATGGTCAGTCCGCCCCTGGTTATGGCTGACATTTTTTCCAGCTGTAAAGTATAATGAATGAATGCACTTACCAGTGACTCCTCTTCAGACAGAAAACGTGCCTCCTTTAAATCATTCAGAATAGAAGAGTATTCAGTAACCGCCAGGCTAATAGGGACCTTTGACTTTGCAAAAAACCACCGCAGATCTGCCAGGGAAACCTTCTGGCCATTGTGCCCTGTGTAGAAAGCAAAGTTCAATGGGTATGAGAATTGTCTGTGCTCTGGTTCTGTTAACCTCCCTGGCGGTATGATTATTTCATATTTTTGGTGCTGAAAGCGGTACAATTATTTTGCATGGAAATATGTAGTTTTTTTATTGTAGGCTGTAATTTTTAGGAATAACTCACTGAAATCTGTCTGAACAAGATTCTAAATCATACATTTAATTCAATAATATAATCAAACCAAAAACACTGAAATTTGAAATATAGCGCCAAGTTCGCACATCACTGAGCAAAGTCGCAGAATCGTTTTCAGTGTTTGATGATAAATTTCTCCACGAATCATTATCACTCAATTCTGCAAGTGGTTCTGATTTACTATCGCTGTTCTCTAGCTGATCTAAACCCGCTTTTGACCTAAAGGGACACTTTTTGGACGCCATGGACTTTTCTAAGTTTCCAGGCAGAAAGATCAATCAAAATGCAGATGGGACAGGACAAAGCACTAGGGACAAAATATATGTGAAATGGGTTGAAACAGCAATGTTTTACCATGTAAAATCGTTTTGAAAAAAATTACTTTTTTTAAAATTTTCAAATTTCCCGCCGCCGGCGGCGCCCGTACGTCCCGACGTCACAGGGACCGGAACACTGCAGCCGGATGCCGGCATCAGCCGGAGGAGATGGCCGAGGATGCTGCAGTGGACACATCGCGGGAGCGAAGGACAAGGTAAGTGCTGCAGGGACTCCCTATACAGCGCTGCATGGTAAGCCCGAGTGTAGCTCGGGGTTATCGCTTTTGGTACTGACATTTTACCCCGAGCTACACTCGGGAATACCGTTAGGGAGGTTAATCATTCAGACATCTGACAGTATTTATATAATAAAGGAACTAATTGTATGTTTTGTTGTGTACTTTGTGCTCTAGAAAGTGGTGATGAGAGTGTGCAACTCTCAGAAACACTTGGAAGCCATTTACAAAGTAGCATTTTAAAAGCACATGCTCCAACGCGCTTAAACACATGTGTAACAACCTTGGTTTCTTATAATAAACATAATGTTTGTTCCCATCTCAGCACTGCAGAAAATATGACGTGTCTGTTTTTTTTCATGTTTTAGTACATTGTGAGGCCCAGTGCACTTAAACCCACTGTCAGCTCATTAAATATGTGTTTTGATACACTGAAAACAAGTATTAGTAAGCCTTTGTCAATGGCAGTTAACCCAATCCACTGCAAATTCTAAATTCAAAAACATATTAAAGGCATGTCAAACTGCATGTCAATGCACAAAGGAAACGCACATTGATACATGAAAACACACCTGCCTACGCTACAAAAAAAAGTTTATGCACACACATAGATCTACACGGGGCCTTATTCCTTTAGATTGTAAGCTCCACGAGCAGGGCCCTCCTATTCCGTCTGTACTGAAATGTATTGTAAGTGTACTGTCTCCCTTATATTGTAAAGCGCTGCGCAAACTGTTGGCGCTATATAAATCCTGTATAATAATAATTACTTATCATTAAAGTGCTTATTAACCTCAGACATAAAATATGAACAAAGCATATCCAACAGAGCTATAGTGTGTGCTTGTCTCAATCCAGACTACTAAGTGTCATTTCTGTCTGCTGCCTCATTCCTCTTCTATAAGCATGAGTCACTTCTGATGAGTTTTCTTGACACCAAAAGAAAACTGGTACAGTCTGTGATTGACAGCCTCAGCTCTGTTTCTGTGTGGAGGGGGTGCGTCTCTTCCTTCCAATCAGCTCTCAGAGCTCACCTCACTGATGTAACTTCAGCTCCCCTCCCCCTGCTTTTCAGAACTGAGAGATCCTGTGTAAATTCTGCACTTTGAATGGATGTAGGGGAAAGATTATCTGGAAAAACAGGTACAACGTATGTAGGAGGATTTGTTTAATCTCTGTGTATCGAGGCTAGTCACTTCACTGGGTATATGTGAGGGTTTCAAACTCAATATAATTCTGCACTTAGACTAAACTCTATAATAAAAGCAGCTAACACAGGTGAAAGATGCACAACCTCAAATATCACAAAACAAAAAGTGCAGCGCTAAAAAAAATTAAATAACTGGAAAAAATGAAACTGCTCCAAAGAAAGTCCATTCACAAATAAATGTTCACCATAATAAATATGTTTCCAACCATCAAAGAAGAGAAAAAAGGACCCACTTTTCCAATGAGTCTGAAGAGAGAGAGTGACACTCCAAGAATCTAGTGGCAACCACAAGTGAGTACGAGCCCTTACCGGAGCTGTTGGGCTTTCGATCTAATGAAAAGCAATGAGCGCTTTAGGGGTGAACCCCAAACATACCCGCGGCAGATGACGATACTCCAATCCTGTGGTGCTAATTTGTACTCCACACACAGCAGACACCACATTCCACAAACCTGTTAATTTAAGTGCTGCACTTTTTGTATTATGATATGTGAGGGTTTACAACCACTTTAAGGGCCAGTTCACACCACATGCAGTGGATGAATTTCTGCATCAAGAACGCATGCAAAGTAGGTGATATGATCTCCAATGGCATAGTTCACACCAGTGTGGTCAGATCTAGAGAAAAAGTAGAACTTACTGCATTTGTCATGCACTGGGCTGTACTAGAAAACAGTAAAATGCATAAAAATGCACCAGAATGCACTGGAATGCATAAAAAAAATGCTCCGGACCCCACTACAGTAAAAGAAAAACAGGAAAAGAAGGAAAAAAGCATCTGGAAATGCATAAAAAATGCATCAGAACATACAAAAAAAAAGTTAAAAATGCACATACAGAAATGCATCCGGAAAGGAACAGATCTGCAGTGCATTTTTGTGATGTGTACTGACCGTTACCCTAGGTTCACACCTAAGCATTTTCCGCAGCATTTTGCAGAAACGCACTACAGTCCATTTAACATGAATTTCCATGGGACAGGTCCACGTCTCTGCGTTTTCACTCGTGCGTTTTTTGGAAAGGGTCAGGTACTTTTTTAAATGCAAAAAGTTGCGATTTTGGTTCTATAGACTTCAATGGAAATGCTGCAGAAAAGCATGTAGTGCATTTTTTATGTGTTTTTGTCATGTTTTTGATGCGTTTTGTGTTTTAAATCTGCCTAGCAACAAGAAAAAAAAAAGCATCAAAAACGTGTCAAAAGCGCATGTGCAAAAACACAAAACGCACCGCAAAACGCAATGCAGAAACGGATCAAACGCAAACTGCATAGATGTGCAGATTTCAAGCATATCTGAACCCCCATTTTTTTTTTCATTCTGTATAAAGTATAAAAATGATTAAAACCCCTTTCAGGGATTTTTTGCCCTCTGTGTCCCATTGAAGAGATTGAATTTCTTTCCACAAATATCTTTATTAGAAACACCTTTCCAAGTACAGATACCAAAAACAAAAAGCTACAACATATGCCAGGGAAGTATCAAATGATAAAAACAGAAACAAGGAGAAAACACAACCCATCGTAAGCACTTAGTCATAAGATCTTCGTTGTGCACCTGGGTGAAGTTTTCATATAATATGCATAAAACCTTAAAACCTAAATTCTTAATGTAAAGAAAACTATCAAACACAAAGTTACTAAATCACCCTGATTAACGGGGCGAACCAGTCCTAACCATCATAGCTATGATTAAGGCCCACCTAGGGCTCAAACGCATAAGCACGGGACTGTATCTATAACTATTAACCTGTTATTAACCTCCCTGGCGGTATGATTATTTCAGATTTTTGGTGCTGAAAGCGGTACCATTATTTTGCATTGAAATATGTAGTTTTTTTATTGTAGGCTGTAATTTGTAGGAATAACTCACTGAAATCTGTCTGAACAAGAGTCTATTAAACATCCCGAGTATGATAAAATTTGAAACACGAAATCATAAATTATAATTTAATAAATAATCATGAAAAATAATAATATAATAATAATAAATTTAATTCAATAATGTAATCAAACCAAAAACACTGAAATTTGAAATATAGCGCCAAGTTCGCACATCGCTGAGCAAAGTCGCAAAATCATTTTCAGTGTCTGATGACGAATTTCTCCACGAATCATTATCACTCAATTCTGCAAGTGGTTCTGATTTACTATCGCTGTTCTCTAGCTGATCTAAACCCGCTTTTGACCTAAAGGGACACTTTTTGGACGCCATGGACTTTTCTCAGTTTCCAGGCAGAAAGAACAGACAAAATGCAGGCAGGGGACAGGACAAAGCACTAGGGACAAAATGTATGTGAAATGGGTTGAAACAGCAATGTTTTGCTATGTAAAATTTGTTTTGAAAAAAATGAAATTTTTAAAAATTTTCAAATTTCCCGCCGGCGCCCATATGTCCCGACGTCACAGGGATCGGAACACAGAAGCCGGATGCCGGCATCGACCGGAGGAGATGGCCGGGGACGCTGCAGGGGACACATCGCGGGAGCGAAGGACAAGGTAAGCTCTGCAGGGACTCCCTATGCAGCGCTGCATGATAAGCCCGAGTGTAGCTCGGGGTTACAGCTTTTGGCACTGACATTTTACCCCGAGCTACACTCGGGAATACCGCCAGGGAGGTTAATAAAGTATAACTGCAATCCCCTATGCTGACAACAAGCAGACGGCCGAGGTAGCCATGTCAAACCTGAAGAGTAAATATGAGAATGAGAAGGCCCTAATTTCCGATACTATGGTGAAGATGCGACATGAGTTAAAAGCCCTGAAGGAGGACGCGGCTACATTTTCATCAATGCACTCTGTATTTGTGAGCAGGTGTGATCAATATGTGAATCAGCTGGAAGATATGCAACGCCAGATTGTTGCAGCAGAGGATGAGAAAAAGACATTGAACACACTGCTGCGAATGGCGATCCAGCAAAGGTTAGCTCTAACACAGAGTTTGGAAAGCCGAGATAGTGTTCAAGAAGTCGCCAAAACTAGCAGAACAAAATCTGCTACAAAGTCTAAAACTCGGGCTTTCAAATCCAAAAGTTAATAGAAAAGAACATTCCATCCACTGGATCTTGGCACATCTGAACAGTTTTGGTTCGGTCAGATTCCTGCTGTGGAGATATTTCTTAGATTGTAAACTCCAAGGAGCATAGCCCTCCTAACCCTCTTGTATTGAGCTGTATTGTCTCCCGTTATATTGTAAAGTGCTGAGCAAACTGTTGGCGCTATATAAATCTTGTATAATAATAATGCTGCTCAATGATACAATAATAGCTCCAGGCCTACCTTTATTCCCTTTACAGGTTTGTGCATGGACCCTTCAGGAAACACAACAATTTGTGTATTTGAAGTAGCCAGAGATAACACACACAGTATAAAAGACATTTTTAAAAGATTCCTGAGTAATTAACTAAAAAATGAATCACATATTAAAACATACCATATACCATTTCCATTGTCAAGGCCAGGTCACAATTCTTGTTGCAATTTCATGCCTGAAAAACAGGGACAGCTTGGTAAGCAAGTTTATTATGTAGTTCACATATCTTTGATAAAATACAAATGAATACAATGTATTAGAGTTGCTGAATGATCACGCGGGTTTCCCTTGAACACCCCCTAGCTGCAAAAATGGCTGGACATGGTTCTACACATGCCACAGCAAAATGTATACCCCATGTTGCGTTCGAAAGGGGCCGTACCGCAGCCATCCTGCAACTGCGTGGTACGGTGGTGCAGGCGTTTCAGGGTTAAAACAGGAGGTGAGAAGGCATCATATTGCCTCCCAGCCACCTGTCATCCACCCGGGTGGCAGGGGAGGCCACATGTGTGAGTGAGTCCTAAAATGTCACGACTAATGTGTAACATTGTCAGTAATTACAGAGCTAAATAATGCTTTATTGAAGGAACATTACCCTATTGCCATTGAAGTAATGCACATGTGTGGCAGCAAAGAGGGTGGGCTGGAACCTGACACTGGGCAGGAAGGGGTTAAGACCAATTGGTACAAATAAAGTTGTTAAAGTAAAAAAATGAAAGCATGGCTCGTCTTAACACTGGAAAGGAAAGGGATAACATACATTTACATGCAAAATGCACCCCTTACCATAGTTTATGAAGTCTCCTCTGTTCTCTGTGACCTGTATAAAACCTTGAGACCTGCAGTCTTAGAGGACCATGGAACTTCTTGCTGACCTCAATGACCTAGCTATGGCTGGCTGACAACTGTTAACAATAAACTGCAGTTGTATTATATTTGGTACTGTGGACACACACGGAATTTACTTAATCAAAATCTCAGTGTAAACAGTAAAAAAAACTGTGAATTACACCAAATCGCACTAGATGCAATAAATAAATAAATAAATGCATTCATTCATGTGTAAATATTGCACGTCCCTTGCTGCCACTATATAAATAATTCCAAAATTAATATAAAACCCACAGTGATAATGTGAAAAAGTGGTGCACACACTTGACAGTGCTAAACTAATCATAAAAAATTAGAATTTAAACATACTATCCGAAACTTGATAATATATCATCCAGTGAAGTAAATAATAAAATAAAAAATTAAGTGATAAAGAAACATCCAGTGTTCAAATCAACAAAATTTAGTAATAAAAAAAGTCCAGTGATAAAGAAACGACCAGTGATGATGATAAAAAGAAAATACAGTGTTGAAAAACACAGTGGTCACAGTGCGCCCCCACACGGGTATGCACTTACCAGTGTTTAAATGTCCTCTGCCTTTAGTATGTAGAAAACAGAAGAGGGCTTCAACTGGTAAGTACTGGGAGTCCCCAAACTTGACTCATTCAACAATCATGTACCAGGGTTTCACAAAGTATCCACTCCGTTGTTACTCCATGCCCAACCACATCATGTAATGAAAGAAGAACAAGGCTGGCTCCAATGGTATAGTACAAAAGATATATCGCTTTATTGCTAAAAGAATTACACTTACAATGTGTAAGATGTTATCAAGCCCATAAAGTAAACAGCGGGGACCGCTTGGTGCTCTCACCACCTCCAGAACTATCAGACAAGACGCCGTCGCGTCACTTCTGGTTACAGACCCGCGTCACTTGAATTTAGTCCAATTTCTGTCCCATTTCTATTTACAGTCATGGCCAAAAAAATTGTTACCCCTGCATTACTGTCAGATAATGCACCACTTCACCCAGAAAATTGTTGCAATTACAAATGTTTAGGCATTCTCATGTTTATTTCTTTTGTTTGTATTGCTATTAGGCAAGGCAAAGAACAGAGGTATACCGCTCAGGCAAACAATCCAGATCAATCCACAACAGGAGCAGGCTCTGGCTGGCCACCACACACGATGAAATAGGAAGAAGGGTCAGATGCTCACCGGAGAATTGATGAATATAGTGTACATTTATTGATCCACAGGACACACAACACACCAGGACATGAATACAGGACCTGTTAACACGTTTTACACAATCTCGTGTTTAATCATAACCAAGGCAGACACAGCAACAGTAAGATCTCTGGAGATGGACTTGTAACCTTGAGATTGTCCATGCTGTTCCACAATTTTTGGTCTCAAATCCTCAGACAATTCTTTGTTGTTCTTTCTCTTCTGCATGCTCCACGTGGCACACAGAGACACACAACAGAAAAGTTGAGTCAGTTTTTTGCCATCTTAACTGGTTGCCGGTGTGATTTCTATATTGTCAGCCCCAGTTAATTGATACAGGTGAGTTTAATTACAAATTACAGAAGCATCACAAACTTGGAATGCATTTATTTCTTACAATTTTGAGAAGGTGCTAATAATTTTGTCCAGTGCATGTTTGGGGTTTTGGGTGGAATGTGTCAGATTTGGCTTTTGGTTTCTCCACTTTTTTGTGTCATACCAATACAAACAAAAGAAATAAACATGAGAATGCCTAAACATTTGTAATTGCAACAATTTTCTGGGCAAAGTGGTGCGTTATCTGACAGTAATGCAGGGGTGCCAATATTTTTTGCCATGACTCTTTATCCTGGTGTATAGACATGCATTATCATCCAAAGCTTTGAGGTTTAGGAATAAAATGATAAAACATGTTTTGTGATGTTCTTGATAAACAGGGTTCCACTGTACATGTAAAGCAGGTGTATTGAATTAAAATTCATATAGGTCAGGTTTTCTTCCAACAGAGGTCTGGATCTCATGTTGTGCTATGATTCAGATCCTTCCCATCACAGTATCCTCATTTTCCCCTTCACATAACAGTGCCCCTGTAGACCACAGTCCCTCCCTTTACATCAGTGTCCTCAGCCCCCCACTTCACATCTCAGTTTTTCTCTTCACTTCACAGCTTTCCCCCCTTTAAATCACAGCCCCCCTTTACATCACCACCTTCCCCATATTATCAGTGTTCTCTGTCCCCTTCTTCACATCACAGCCCCCCTCTTTACATTAGAGCCCCCTCTTCACCTCACAGTCCCTCTCTTTACATCAGTGTTCTCTGTCCCCCTTAATATCACAGCCCCCTCCTTTACATCAGTAACCTCAGTTCCTTCTTCACATCAAAGCCACCCCCTCCTTCCATATACATCACAGACCTTCTTCAAAACACAGCCTTCCTTTACATCAGTGTGGTCATGTGGTCAGTCCCACCATTTTATAGCATCCCCTCCTTTACATCAATACACTCCGTCTCCAATTCACATCACCCCTCTCCCTTTACATTAGTGTTCTCATTCTCCCGTTCACATCACAGTCCCTCCCCCTTCACATCACAGCCCCCCCCTTCACATCAGTAACCTCAGTCCCCCCTTCACATCACAGACCCCCTTCATAAGACAGCCCTCCTTTACATCAATGTGCTCATTCTCCACCCCACATCACATCCCCCCTTCTTAGCTTAGTCCCCCTTTATATCAGTGTTCTCAAACCCACCTTCACATCATACTCCCTCCTTTACATCAAAGCCCCCCTTTATATCAGTGTTCTCAGTCCACCCCTTTACATTACAGTCCCTCCTTCCTTTACATCACAGTCCTCTTAAAATCTCAACCCCTCCCCCTTCACATCATAATCCCCTATTTATCCCACCCCCCTTCCTATCACAGCTCACCCCTTCACAATCCTACCTTACACAGCAGAGCAGGGGGTGGGAGGCGCAGTAGGCCTAGACAGAAGGCGGGGCCCAACTTTTCATGTTAACAAGCAGGTGATTGGTTGCTAGTACCACCCAACATCCTAGAGAACTGGGAGAGGACATCCAGGCTGCTAAGTCTTGTCTGATGTAAAGGATTGTAAAGCAATGTATTCTGAATGATTAATAGCATTTGGTTTTATAATAAATGTAAAACAATTTTTTTAAATATTACATCAGTATAATCTACTGTAAATCCATGTCGGACTGGTGATTTTGCTGCAGCGATTAATCACTGTAGTTGCTGACAATTTGTTGCTAAGAATTGATTTGTGGCAGCTAAAGGTCTGACTCATCCTACATCATTATATTAGTGTTTGCTGCTACAAATCGCTCTCCTTCAGAAATTTGCAGCAAACCCATACAGGTACAGTGTGATGATTGCTGACATGACACGCTGCAAAAACTGTGACAGACCTACAAATCACTGTAAAATTAGCAAATTTCAATAAAGGTGGAATGCACCAGAATTGTCACTGTTCCCCCAAGCGCATACAAGCAGCTGCACATTAGGCATGGCTGCTGGTGTGAATAAGCCCTAAGGTGGGGGAGTACGTACAGTGGTCGCAGGGGTCACAGTTGCAACCCAGCCCTATGCTCCAGGGGGCCTGTGCGGCCCCTGTACACTTGGATAGGAGAGACAGCAGAGACGGCATATAGAGAAAACAATTCCCTCTATTTTGGGGAGGATGGAGGGGTTTTGTTCTACATGCCACCCTGCCGCTCCTCCTATCCATCTCCTGCTGCCCGGGGCTCCTATGTACTCCCCTGGCCCACCTCCCTGCCCACAGCACTGCCAGATTCCCCCCTAGCCTCTCCCATCGGCTGCTGCAGGGGGTCTGTCAGGATGGAGAGCAGGGAAGGGGCTGGTAAATGTGTCATTTACTGGCCCATTTCTTGTCTTTTAGAATAGAAGCAGTGATCCGTACTGATCACTGACTCTGTTTATTCATAACTGAGGCATAGGAAACTATGTTTACTATGCTTCAGTTTATGAATGAACAGGAAGCTCTGTACAGATCTATTCCTGTCTATTCACTCTGTGCAGCTGAGACTGCAGAGTGGAGACTGAGGGCTGTGTCCCCCAATCGGTCTCCTAAAATATTGTAAAAAATAACAATAAAAAAAGTATAAATAAATAAAATGGTAAAAAAAACCCACACTAAATATATAAATTATTGACACCAACAGCGAAACTACCAGGGTCACAAAGGTCGCACTTGGGACTGGGCCTTGACGTTCCGCCGCTGTGGGAGAGGGGGGCTTTAGGGTTTTTTGCACTGGGGCCCTGAAGGTTCTAGTTACGATTCCGCCCTAAGGGGATATGAAATTACAGATCCCTTCAAAAGAATATGTTTAAAGTGGAATTACATTGAAGTAGTAAATAACTGTAAGAAGGCAGCTCTCTATTGCAGAAGAGACATGCCATAGCAATTCTTCAATACAGAGACGCAGTCTTCTTTTACAAAGTTTGTATTACATTTTAAACAAATACAGTACAGTTGGGTTGAAGCTGCGGAATACAGTACATCAAATGCAAGGTGACAGTGACACACATTTCTATGCAGGTGCGTACACTCTCACATAAAGGGATCAAAGTACAATTATTATAGGGTGACTAATCTCAGATATCAAATGATTCCAAGGGGGCATTGGACAATGGAGGGTGTGTCATACTATGAGTATCGGGTATGGGAGCATGGGAGGGAATTCCCGCGCTCCCTAAAAAATGCGCTTAATTGAAGGTGTGGGTGCTATCAGACATTCCATTAGGGAGCTTAGTAGCGTTTTGTGAAGATGGGAAACAAAAGGCGGAGTGCTAGGGGAGGAGAAGAGGGAAAGGCGATCTGGTTAAGTGATGAGAATAATGAAACTAGGAACACAGTAATGAAAAAAAGTAAAGTGGAAAAGAAAGACGTAGAGAAGAGAAGAGTGTGGAGGTAGTGGGAGAAGGAATAGATTGGACTGGCTGGGAGGAAGAGGTAGTGGGGGTCTGCAAAGAAGTGAACAGTCAAGGTTAAGACCTCAGTTGTGCGTCAACCAAGGGGACCGGTGTCTTAAAAGTGGGTGTCGTTTAGTATAGAAGTGAATTTTTCATGAACCCTTGTACCCATAATCCCCTAGATCACCTCCAAGTTCAAGGTTGGCCTTTGTATGCTCTAGCACAGCATTTCTCAACCAGGGTGCCCAGACAACCTGGGATGCCTTGAGGTTTCTTCAGGGGTGCCTTGGCAAAATGTCTAAAAGTTGCACAAAACTTGTATACAAGCCAGCGGGTGGAACAAACCTGACTTTTAGTTACAACAAAGCCACGTTTTCAATTGGTGCCATTGCGACCTTCTAGCTGCCGGTGTCCTGACAACCAATGACATCATCATTTGATAAGGAGGATGTCAGTTGCCTGCACAGCATCCTAGTTTGACCCTCTCCATCAGTGCTGGGGTCACATTAGTGATGGCGAAAAACTGAGGGAGAGGAGAAACACTGTAATACTAGTCAGGACCAGTGTGCAAAAGTGTATTTGATTTGGAAGAATAAATCACTTCTAACGTTGGGTGTCCTTCATGTGTGGATGTTGCTGCATTATATAAAATTATTAAAATAGTTTTTTACAATTTAGAATGGGGTGCCTCAAGACTGTCTATAATTTTAAAGGGTGCCTCGGGACTGCCCATAATTGTAGAGGGTGTCTTGACTGAAAAGAGTTTGAGAAACCCTGCTCTAGCAATAGTTTGGCGTGTGGCTAAAAAAATGAAAGTTTTGTTTCCGCTCCGCTAAGGTCAGAGATGGGTTTGTGGAGTAAAACCTCCCATAGGTTTCAGGTAGCTTTTTGTTAAGAACGGATTGGATCAAATAATATACTCTTATCCCCAGCCTCTGGACTTTGGGACGTTGCCATCAAGTACAGTGTTGTTCCCCCAACCCCACACCCACCAAAACAAAAAACACAAAAACTGCTCCGGGGTCATATACTATTGGATCTGTACTTTGTGGGCATTCTCCTGGGCTACGATATTGATGGAGCATGTAGCTGCAGCTGACCAAATCTTGTTCCAATACGAGTTGCCAAGTCTTCCCCCCCAATCTTGTTCCCAATTAAGAATATATTGCAGTTTAGAGTCTTGCATAGGTGAGGTTATGGCTGCATATGAAATAGAGATCAAGCCTCTGGATTGTGGGGAGATTCTACATCTGCGTTTGAAGGGGATCAAAAGTATCGGTCTGACTGTGATGTGTTTAACAACTATTCTCAGTCTTCTATTGCATGTACACTAAGCTGCACATGCACAGTTCAGTGTGCATTCCCAGCACACTATGGTTGTCCTGGAATAGATGAGTCCCATGTGCATGCGCAGGATGACGTCATTTCCCCACCGGCCAATTAAGAGGCTGAAACTTCAGCACCTGGAAGAGGCTAGAGAGAAGATGACAGCGACCAGCTGGGGATGTATATCCCTCATCGCTAGGAGGTGGAGGTATTTCTGGGGGTTTATTTCCGTTTAAAAGCTAAATTCCAGGTATGTATTTTGTTGCCTAGTTACCTTGGTCCAGCTTGAAATCACTGTAGTGGTCACTGGGTCCTGTGCTGAGAAGCTGCCATAACCTCAGGGGGGTTGCTTGCTCAGTATGGGGGCCATTCCCAGAAACCATTTACATTTTTCTCAATAAATGCAAAGGGATTGAATTACTAAAATTGGAGAGTACAAAATCTGGTGCAGCTCCGCATGGTAGCCAATAAGCTTCTATTGTCTGCTTGTTCAATAAAGCTTTGACAATAAAATCTGAAAGCTGATTGGTTTTTTTTTGCAGAGCCGCATCAGATTTTGCACTGCCTGAGAAAAATGCAGGTTTTCTGAGAATGACACCTATGCCTAGAGCGACCCTCTGGGGTTATTATTGGAACCCAGAAGATGGCGGCAATCACTGCAACTACTACAGTAATTCTCTGACTCCCCAGCGGTCCCACAGGTATGGCATATGCATACTTACGTTGGCCCAATCTGAACCAATATAACTAGGCAATAAAATCTATACCTTTATTCCAGCTTTAACATTTGGACCACTGACAGGTAAAGTGAATAACACTGATCATCTTTTTACAATGGCACCTGAGAATTGGTGGGATATATTAGGCAGAAAGTGAACATGTTGTCCCTGAAGTCGATATGGTAAAAGCAGAAAAAATGGGCAAGCGTAAGGATGTGAGGGACTTTGACAAGGACCAATTGGCTGGATAAAGGGCTGGATGACTGGGTCAGAGCAACTCCAAAACTGTGGGATGTTTCTGCTCTGCAGTGGTCAGGATCTACCAAAAACCAGTGAACCGGTAACTGGGTCATGGGTGGCCAAAGCTCATTGATGCACGTGGGAAGCAATGGCTGGCCTGTGTTGTCCAACCCAAAAGAAGAGCTACTGTTGCTCAAATTCTTGAAAAAGTTAATGCTGGTTCCGATAGAAAGGTGTCAGAACACACAGTACACTGCAGTTTGTTGTGTATGGGGCTAAGTAGTCACAGACTGGTCAGGGTGTCCAGGCTGACCCATGTCCACAAAAGTGCCTACAATGGGAACATGGGAACAAGCATTATGGACTGCTCAGGTACTGATCCTATAATCCTGCCAGCAGAACACTGTGGAGCTGATTTGCTAAGCCTGCATTCACACTACAGAATTTTGTGAACCTGTGCAATATTGTGCTTGCAGTGCCATTCATTGGTGATGGCAACCCAGATACAGAAACCACATGTCCATAGCACCTTGTGTTGCACATCATAGCGTGAATGGGTCTTATAGAAACAGAGACTGACCTAGCAAAATTAATGTTAGTAAATAAAGTGAAGCTGTGTTCACTTTGAACATCCAGTTCATGTGCAAGGAAAATTACAAAAATAAATAAATAATTTTGTACCAGCATAAAACTGGGCATTTAAAGGAAACAAAACTTCATCTAATTTACAATAAAGTAGAAATATAGGCAAAAAAATTTTTTTCTCATTTTGGTTAGAGTATGGGAGGGTTTTTTCTTGGCCATCTATGTCCCATTGGGGAGATTTCCCTTCACTTCCTGTCCCATAATCAAAACAGGAAGTGAGAGGAAATCCTTCCAAAGTGAGGGAATTCCGCAGGGTCACCAGAACTATTGTCCCCATTGGAAGATTTCCTCTCTATTACTGTTCTGGGGACAACCCAAAATACGAGACTCTTTTACATTCACTTTCAGGATAACAGTAAACAGGACAAATATTAGGGTGAATCTTCCTATAAAGAGACAGAGATTCTAATACAGCAATGGGCAAACTACGGCCCGCGGGCCGTATACGGCCCGGCGGACCTGTTAATCCGGCCCGTGGAGCGTGATACTGTCAGGATGGCTGTCAGGATGTGTGTAGGCGGGGCAGCGTGACGAACGTGAGGGGAGCTAGGCTCCTCTCACAGTCCGCCCTGAAGACCGGAACGGCGCGGGAACACGGCGAGAGGAACGCGCGGAGCAAAGGTAAGTGAATTAATTACTATGGGGGTTGAATTACTATGGGGGATGAATTACTATGGGGGATGAATTACTATATGGGGGATTGATTACTATATGGGGGATGAATTACTATATGGGGGATGAATTACTATGGGGGATGAATTACTATATGGGGGATGAATTACTATATGGGGGATGAATTACTATGGGGGATGAATTACTATATGGGGGATGAATTACTATGGGGGATGAATTACTATGGGGGATGAATTACTATATGGGGGATGAATTACTATATGGGGGATGAATTACTATATGGGGGATGAATTACTATGGGGGATGAATTACTATGGGGGATGAATTACTATATGGGGGATGAATTACTATGGGGGATGAATTACTATATGGGGGATGAATTACTATATGGGGGATGAATTACTATGGGGGATGAATTACTATGGGGGATGAATTACTATATGGGGGATGAATTACTATATGGGGGATGAATTACTATGGGGGATGAATTACTATATGGGGGATGAATTACTATATGGGGGATGAATTACTATGGGGGATGAATTACTATATGGGGGATGAATTACTATGGGGGATGAATTACTATGGGGGATGAATTACTATATGGGGGATGAATTACTATGGGGGATGAATTACTATATGGGGGATGAATTACTATGGGGGATGAATTACTATATGGGGGATGAATTACTATGGGGGATGAATTACTATGGGGGATGAATTACTATATGGGGGATTAATTACTATGGGGGATGAATTACTATGGGGGATGAATTACTATATGGGGGATTAATTACTATGGGGGATGAATTACTATATGGGGGATGAATTACTATATGGGGGATGAATTACTATATGGGGGATTAATTACTATGGGGGATTAATTACTATGGGGGATGAATTACTATATGGGGGATTAATTACTATGGGGGATGAATTACTATGGGGGATGAATTACTATATGGGGAATTAATTACTATGGGGGATGAATTACTATGGGGGATGAATTACTATATGGGGGATTAATTACTATGCTTACTATGGGGGAATATTACTATACTTACTATTGATGACACATACATATCATTCATCTACTCTTGGTCCGGCCCCCGGGTCCAATATATGAACCCATTGCGGCCCTCAAGTCAAAATGTTTGCCCACCCCTGTTCTAATACCTCCCTACTCTATTTTTTTTTGTATTTGCCTTTATTATCATTCTAAAGTCTATTAAAATCAATGAAAATTTGTAATATTACTAGACATCTTACTGTGGTGGTCTTATTCAAAAATAAAGAGAATCTTTGGTCCAAAAAGAAGAGTAAGATCGGGAGTGTGTATGGCATGTGTTATTTTTGTTTGCCTTTAATATCACTTTAAAGCGTAGCTCCACCCAAAAGGGGAAGTTCTGCTTTAAGCCTTTGTCCCTTATTAAGGATTGGCACCTTTGGGGAGGGGGGGGGAGAGCGGGTACCCGAATTTGGCAGGTACCCGCTCCCACTTCCGCTGCGATCGCCTAGGCGATCGAAAGTGGAAGTTTTCCTCCCCCCTCCCTCCCTGTAGCCTTCTGTGACACATGACAGGTCCCAGAAGACTACGGCACCATTCACAAAGCGCAGAGCTTCTTGCGCATGCGCAGTGGGCACCCAGCTGTAAAGCTGCAAGCTATCACAGCCCAGTGTCCACACTGAAGATGCCAGCGCCAGGGAGAGAAGACGGCCGGTGAAACCAGCTGTGGTGAGGACGCCGCTGGACCGAGGGACAGGCATGCGTCTGTATTTTAAAAGTCAGCTTTTTGTAGCTGCTGACATTTTTTTTTTTTTCAGGTGGAATTCCATTTTAAGTTCGGCTTCAGTTTGTTAGTGTTTCTAAATCTGCTAGTACATCTAATACTCCCCTCCCCCCAGACTGACAATGCTGCTGTCCAAAGGCATCTCTGTGCTCCTTCATCCAGAGTGGAGGCACTCTGATACAGGAGGTATGTTACTGGCCAGATCAAAGGATGAAAACAGAGGGGAAAAGCTTTACATAAAGAAAAACGAATCCATCCACCACATCTAATGATTGGCAGGCTGCAATGTAGTACATTTTTGGTTTTGGGTTGAATACCGCTTCAATGTCACATAAAATCTTCAAATGATAAATGAATAAATCACATGCATATATACATCTACAATTGTATCCAGTAAATCAGTGTGCATGGTCTATAAAAATACTGCAGCTGCCTGTCAGTCCCAAGCTAGACGAGTCACAATCACATTTCCTCCTGTTACCATGACCCTGTCTGGCGGTAGAATTTAGTCGGCGGTGGAGGAGGGGGGGTGGTAAATTAAAACAGCACCTCAATCACCTATTTCACCACCCCACCAGGCTGCCCACGTGACTTTATTTACATCTACTGCTTTAGTAAATCAGCCCCAATGCACATAGAAGGGAAAGTCCAGACCTCCATCCCCGTGTCAGTCTCTGCGCCCAGCCATCAACCATAGTGATACACAGAGATCAGGTCCTGCTCTGTATACAGAGGGGTGAGCGGTGCTGCCTGGCAGCCATCATGTGAGCCCAGCTACACTGAAACAAAAGAGGAAGCACATAACACACTACTCACTGTGCTCTCCATGCTGCCTGTGTGCTGTGGTAGAAGGAGGAAGGCGGACTGCAGCTCCCCCCAGTAACCAGACTCGGCAATAGAAGAGTTTTGGAGCCGGCCCCATCCCCCTCTCCCTATCCAGGCCTCTCACTGAAAGAAAACATTGCAGCTGCCAGGGTTCCTATTACAATGCCAAACTTCCCCCTACTGTCTGTGTACAACTACAACTCCCAGCATTCCCCCCGGCCTGCACTGCAGGCCACATCCTGTACCATAGCAACCTACTTCATATTCACTACCTTATTTCCCCACTGCCTGCCCCAACGCACACAATCATTTCCCGCACTTACTTTGGACGCCGTTCAGACCTGGCGTAGAGGGAGCAAGCATCGCTACTTGCGATTTCTGAAGCACGCTTTACACGTGTTCGCATGCGTCGCACATAGGGCGACCTAGTCATTTCGGTGGGCTGCCCTATGCGTGTTTGTCACCCGAAGGAAGCTGCAGCTCCTTTTTGGCTGACAAGCTACGCGCGTTTTTTAAACATGCATTTTGGTGCGCAATTCTGGCACATGACAATCCCAGCAAAATTGCACCGCGTTGCTTTGTATTTCTCTGCTATGCAGAGCAATGGGCAGGAGCTGACAGGGGAGAAATCTGTATTGTTTACACACAGGTCTCCCCCCAATCAGTGATACTTGGCGATCGCCGAGTACCGGCGGGGAATCACCTGCCGGGACCTGGTGATCAACAGCTGGACCTGGAAATGCAAAATCATGTATATATACACACATGACTTTGCGCAGCCCTGCCACCCTGTAGCAGTATTTCTGCTATAGATCAGCGGGAAAACGATTAACTAGAATATTCCTATTAGAGGGCAACTGCATATAGCGCTACCCCCTCAGGAGCCACTTGGTAATTTTTCTTTGTTTCTGTTATAAAAGTTCGCAAATAAATAATTGTTCTTCATACATTTAGGCCAAGATGTATTCTGCTACATTTCTTTGGTGAAAATAACCCAAATTAGTATTTATTATTTAGTCTGTAGGAAAGTTATAGAGTTCACAAACTATGGGATATATCTGAAAATTGGTCAATCCTGAAGTACTGACAGCCAATATAATTTCTTGAGGTCCAAGAATGTCAGAACAGTTCAGATACAGTGAAGGAAATAAGTATTTGATCCCCTGCTGATTTTGAATGTTTGCCCACTCACAAAGAAATGATCAGTCTAAAAATCGAATGGTAGGTGTATTGTAACACTGAGAGGCAGAATAGCAACAAAAATTTCAAAAGAAATGCATGTCTAACAAATTATGCACTGATTTGCATGTTCATGAGGGAAATAAGTATTTGATCCCCTATCATTCAGCAGGATTTCTGGCTACTAGGTGTCTTTCATACAGGTAACAAGATGAGATTAGAAGCAGTCTCTTAAAGGGAGTGCTGCTACTCTCATTGTGTTACCTGTATAAAAGACACCTGTTCACAGGAGCAATCAATCAGATTCCAAACTCTCCACCATGGCAAAGACCAAAGAGCTGTCCAAGGATGTCAGGGACAAGATTGTAGACCTACACAAGGCTGGATTGGGCTACAAAACTATCGCGAAGCAGCTTGGTAAGGAGGTGACAACAGTTGGCGCAATCATTCGCAAATGGAAGAAACACAAAACAACTGTCAGTCTCCCTGGGTCTGGTGCACCATGCAAGATCTCACTTCGTGGAGTGTCAATGATCATGAGAACAGTGAGGAATCATCCCAGAACTACACAAGAGGATCTTGTCAATGATCTCCAGGCTGCTGGGACTCAGTCACCAAGAAAACAATTGGTAACACACTACGCCGACAAGGATTGAAATCCTGCAGTGCCCGCAAGGTCTCTCTGCCCAAGAAAGCACATGTCCAGGCCCGTCTGAAGTTTGCCACTGAACATCTGAATGATGCAGAGGAGGTCTGGTTGAAAGTGTTGTGGTCAGATGAGACCAAAATCGAGCTCTTTGGCATCAACTCAAGCCGCTGTGTTTGGAGGAGGAGGAATGCTGCCTATGACCTCAAGAACACCATCGCAACTGTGAAACATGGTGGTGGAAACATTCTGCTAAGGGGACAGGACAACTGACCTGCATCAAAGGGATGATGGACTGGGCAATGTACCGTCAAATCTTGGGTGAGAACCTTCTTCCCTCATCCAGGGCATTGAAAATGGGTCGTGGATGGGTGTTCCAGCATGACAAAGACCCAAAACACACGGCCAAGGAAACAAAGGAATGGCTCAAGAAGAAGCACATTAAGGTCCTGGAGTGGCCTAGCCAGTCTCCAGACCCTAATCTGATTGAATATCTGTAGAGGGAGCTGAAAGTTTGAGTTGCCAAACATCAGCCACCAAACCTTAATGATTTGGAGAGGATCTACCAAGAGGAGTGGGCCAAAATCCTCCCTGAGATGTGTGCAAACCTGGTGGCCAACTACAGGAAACGTCTGACCTCTGTGATTGCCAACAAGGGATTTGCCACCAAGTACTAAGTTATGTTTTGTAAATTGGATCAAATACTTATTTCCCTCATGAACATGCAAATCAGTGCATCATTTGTTAGACATGCATTTCTTTTGAATTTTTTGTTGCTATTCTCTCTCTCAGTGTCATTTATTTGTGAGTGATCCCCTGCTGATTTTGAATGTTTGCCCAAATACTTATTTCCTTCACTGTATCCCCCAAATGCCCCTTTTTGCAAAGTAGACAATCCAACGTATTTCATAACAGGCATGGCAAGTTTTTTGAAGTTGTAATTTTTTTGTCATAATTTTTTGGAAAATGAAGAAATTAAAAAAATGATTTACTATTTTTTTTTTACATACTGTCACCAGTGCAGCACACCGTCATCATATAACTGGCATGGCGGTGATCAGGGACACTGACTGGTGACAGTACGAAAAAAAAAATAATTTTTTTTGATTATTTTTAATTTTTTATTAACTTTTTCTCTTTTAAGATTTTTGTTCATATTTCACTATGACCAATGTAGTATAATGTTACCATAGCAACATTGTACTACTTTGGGGAAGTGATCAGTATTTTTGTTTTTATTTACACAATTTGCTTATAGCAAAGAATTACTTTGCTATAAGCAAGCATTTACCTGAATTAAATCGATTCATTCAGGGTTTTTTTTGTGATTAGCTGTGATTTGGCCACGGCTAATCACATGACATAGCTGGGCTGTGATTGGCCCAGCTTGTGCATGTGATCACATTGACCATTCGAAGCTAGAGACACTTGTATACAATGGATGGCATGAAAGGAAGCCATCCATTGTATACAACTGTCATGTGACCTGCTGTGATTGGTCACAGCAGGTCACATGGTACTGGCAACGGGGCTGGGACACTGATCTGTCATCGGCCTTGTCCGCGGTACACGGCCGGTGACAGATCGTGCCGCAGCACGGCCCTGTGGGCATGCGCAATGCGCGTTCCGGCAAGGACGCCATATGGTGTCCACCCGGAGGGACAAGCTGTTCTTCCGGCTGCCATCTGGCTACAGGCCGGGCGGGAACTGGATAAGTACCAATGATAATGATAATAATAATACTAATAATATAAACCTGTTTGCTTTTTTAAAAAAGTTAAGTTTTCAATCACTTTAATTTTTGCCACAAAGCATTGCGGCTGCAGCATGTGAGGAGCCCACAGCAGCTGCATTAACTTGCTTAGCCACTTGAATCGCTTTTGGATGAAGATGCATGCTCTGATGTGTTCTGTCACTATTATTATACAGGATTTATATTGTGCCAACAATTTGTGCAGCGCTTTACAAAATGAAGGTAGACATTACAGTTACAATACAATTTGGTACAAGAGGAAACAGAAGGCTCTGCTCGTTAGAGCTGTGCCCAAAAAGCCACATATGGTGCACTTAAATGAGCCTGTAGACGGAGTTCCTAAGTACACTCAGTCACTGATATTCTATATGTCCCTGGGAGCAAACATTGCGATAACTAAATCCTGGAAAAGCCTTGTAATAGGGTTTAACGTAGCTTAACAAAAAATGTAATTGGATAATGCTGCACCAAAAAAAAAAAAAATCGCCAATGTGCTTCATGACAAACAGCAATGTTTTGAGAGAGTCTGCACGCCGTGGATACGATAATTGCACCCTTCGTCACGCCATCTTTCGAATAACTCTAAAGAATTGACTATGGGTGACCAAATATCCTCCCATTCCTTTTGTTTCTTTGCCTTCTTTCCCTTTTCCTGCTTTTACCTTTTTCCACTACCTCCCTGATCAGAAATATATACCAGATGTCATTATTCCCCAAGAGAGGGTGGAGGGGGGTTCTGCTGCTGTCTATCAGGTTGTGTTGAGACGCTCTAAATGGAATACAAGACTAAAGCCAGCCATGGAAGATGCAATAAAATCGCTTGATTTCCCATCAACACTATTAGTATTGATGGGGGAATCCCTTCCGCAGAGCTATAGGAGAATCCCCCTGCAGGGGGGGCCTGCCGGGAGAACGCAGTAATTTTTGCTAGCAGCTATAGCCATTGACAAAATGTGCATGAAAATACTGACCACAGACAAGTCGTACAAGAATCAAATAGGGTACAATCACCCTGCCCATAGATGGCCCAAATCTAGGCCAAGATTTGAACCATCTATGGCTGTCTTAAGGCAGCAACGTGTTGGATGTATATAAACGGACTACTGATTCTTCCTGTTGAAGGTTCTTCTTTCCAGACTGCTTTATTACTCTCCTTAAAGTGTTAGTTCGCCTTTACCAGAAACCTGCCTATGCACATAAGGGGTGTCTCTGGATAATAACAAACTGTATGTCTCTGACTAAAGTTGAATAATACACTTGCTATAGGTGTAGGCCATTTATGTACCCCATGAAGCCTGACTGGAATACTCCCAGGACATTCCTAGGATGTTGCTATGTGAGGATTAGTCATTATTGCTCATCTCCGCCATCACAGGAGTGAATATTTTTCTCTGAATAAAAGCCCTTTCTCTCCCGTGATGTAGTAGCTCTGAGCTCAACTTCTGAGAGCTCACTACTGTGATGGTGGAGGTGAGCAGTAATGACTAGGCCTCACCTTGCAACGCCCTAGGAATTTTCCAGTCAGGCTTCGGGAGGTATGTAAATGGCTTGCACCTATAGCAGGGACATTATTCAACTAAATCAGAGCTGGACAGTTTGTTTTTATGTAGAGATACCCCTTATCTGCATTGTCAGCTTTTTCATAAAGGTGAACTATCCCTTTAATCGAGTTTCTTTATTTGCTCCTATAATGGGGGCACTTTATCACAAGTAGTCCACCTGACGGTATGCCTGAGAGTTACCCCATCTTTGAGCCAGCCTGTCTGAATACAATTTGTCTCCATAAGCATTATGGATAATTTTATATAGTACCCCCATTTTTCCTGATATGATGGTTTGAGCTGCGCTCAACTACCATTGCCAGTACCTTTGTAGTTCTAACTTTGGAAAAAGTTACGTTTTTCTTTATGTGAACATAGAGATATACCCTGAAATAGTACAATTGTATGTCTGTGTACAGTGCAGTCACTCGTAGTGCTACTCTTATCCAGGGGGCAGCATATGGAGATTCCCACCCCAGGCACTTCTCAATCATGTTATTTCTACAGGGCATGTTTTGTATTGAGGTTTGTCCCATATAGAATGCTGCAATCTCTCAAAGGACCCTTTGTTACCATTAAAAGGAGGGGGGTGGAATGTGAAGAACTGGTTCTGTACATAGGCCACCTCTCTTCACCCTACAGGGGGGGTTTCCTACTTAGTGCAGCATTGTTAGAGGGCTCTACCTAAATTTTGAGTGAAAACTCATGGAAGAAGGAAAGGAAGACACTGCAGTGGTTATATGAAAGCAATTTATTATAACGATGTTGACACTATGAAGAAATGGATTATTGGTCATGGGTTGCTGAATGGAAAAGATGGCAAAGACCAGAGGAGATCTCTGTAGTGTTTCATCCTGGAATGGTAGACTGGGATTGTTGAGCTTAAAGAAGAATTCCAGGTATGGATATTTTATACATGGTCCAACTTTGACCAATGTAACTGTGTACACACCATACCTGACTGATGCCCCTGGAAGCTGGAAATCACTGAAGTAGATGCTACTACTCCAGTAATCTCCACTTGTTTCCAGGTCCCGGTGACATCTTGCTCTCGACCTCGGGTGATCAGAGAAAGCTTTATATTGTTTGTTTGGCACCCGCGCCGATCAGCCAACCTTCTGGTTTCACGGTGCAGCAGGGCAGCTGCTTGGCGCAGGACCCAGAAGCAAGTAGAGATGACTGGAGTAGCTGTGTCTACTTCAGTGATTTTCAGTTTCCATGGACATCGGCCAGGTATGATATATGTATGGTTACATTGGTCCAAGCTGTATCAATGTTGTTTTAAAAAATATCCATACCTGAAATTAACCTATGAAGTGCAATTTTACATCATTTTCATCCTACCCTCCCCCTTCTCTAACATAGTTCCTTTTTTTTTGGGGGGGGGGACTCCTCCCCACACTTCCTTTTTTTGGCCTAAGCCAGAATGATGTGTATAGTTGCCTGCAGCTTCCTGGGATACCCATGACATGAGTCCCAGGAGACCACAGGTACAATACAGTGCATGCCACCAGAGGGCTGGCTGCATATTTGTGGTTTTTGAAACACCCCCCCCCCCCCCCCGATAATACAGCACATGTGCATTATCACAAAGCTGCTACACAACCCAGAAAAGGCAGCCGCCTTCCCGGGTGACATCAAAAGATGGTGGCAGTGGACCAGGTGCACTGCGACTAAGAGGTGGATTCTAAGAGAACACTGATGGATCAGTGGATAAGCTTGTGAGTATGGGGAAAAACCCAACTATACTGGTAAGAGGGTAATCAGAAAAATAGGGAGTTGGGGGAGTTGAGTTCCCTTTTAATTAAAACAAAATGATAACTAATAACGAGGGGCCTCATTCCTTTAATGCCCACGGGTCGTTTTATTAGCTTAGTCATGTTACTAAAATTGTTAGGCAACCATAACCTAGAGTCTGTCAGTAGATGAACAAATGAATCTTATGTCATAAGCTACAGTACATGTACAATACTGGACATTGTTCAATCAAGCATGATTAATCACAGCTGCTTTCTACTTTTTTTAGTTAGAGGATCATTTGTTCCATCTTCTTGGCAATTGATCGCTACTCTGATGCAAGCCAAGCTCACAGCATCATCTTGACTACTGAAAGGATAACATGATCAACTCCATTTTGTTTTATAATATGCTTCTTTTATAATCTATGACCTTTGTACACACTAAATGAAAATTGTGTATGTATGCTTTACAGGAAAATAACTGTGTTTGCAAGTTTTTTTAGGAAGTAATTTTTAGTAAGACAGTAACCGTAGTTCGGGCGTTGGGCCAAAATTATGAGTAAGTCTGACCACAACCATCTGGCTAGACGATAGTTCTGCAAAGTTTGGTGACAACTAAGGTGCAAGGCTAAAGATAAAATACATGTATTTGGTTGATATTAAAAGTTGGTCATTAAAAATCTTCCCAGAGATTACAGATTTATATATACGCTGATGTTTCCGCAATAAAGTTGAAGTGTTTGCAACGTACTGCGGTGTTGAGTGCATACATTTCCCGATATATCGTAGCTATCATTCAGGTGTGACCGGAGGGGGCCCCCATTGAAAGGAAAACTCATCACCAAACCTTTAAACTACTGCAACTAGCTTTGAATAGTTATTGGCTTTAACCGCCTCCCGCCCGCCATATAGTAATATGATGGGCACAAGGTGGTTCTCTCATTCTGGGAGGACGTCATAGGATGTCCTCCGTTTCTAACCGCGCATGCGCGGCTCCCGGAGCGCACAGTGCGGCGATCGGTGGTGCGCTGTGTTCCTCGGACACAGTGGATCACCGATCCACGGAAAGAGCCGAAGATGTCGGCTCGGTCATGTGATCAGCTGTGTCCAATCACAGCTGATCACATGTAAACAGGGAAATGCCGGTTATTGGCATTTCTCTCCCCACGAGCTGTCACGCTGACAGCTCTAGAGGAGAGCCGGTAATCTGCATTCCTCGAAGGAACATGTACACAGATCATCAGAGCACTGATGATCAGTGTGCCCTGATGATCTGTGTAGCCCCAGCAGCGCCACCTGTCAGTGTCCATCAGTGACAGCTGTCAGTGCTCATCAGTGCCACCTACCAGTGCCCATCAGTACCACATCAGTGCCACATATAAGTGCCCATCTGAGCTGCCTTTCAGTGCCACCTATCAGTGCTCCCAATCAGTGCTACCTATCAGTGCCACCTATCAGTGTGCATCTGTGCCGCCTATCAGTGCCTGTCAGTGCTGCCTATCAGTGCCGCCTAACAGTGCCAGTCAGTGCCACCTAACAGTGCCAGTCAGTGCCACCTATCAGTGCCACCAGTCAGTGCCACCTATCAGTGCCCATCAGTGATGCCTGTCAATGCCCATCAGTGCCACCTACCAGAGCCTCCTCATCAGTGCCTATCAGTGCCACCTATCAGTGCAGCCTATCAGTGCCCATCACTGCAGCCTCATTAGTGCACATCAGTGAAGGAGAAAAATCTCTTATTTACAAAATTTTATAACAAAAACTAAGAAAAAGTGGCTTTTTTTTCACAATTTTCAGTGGTTTTTGGTTTAAGAAAAAATAAAAAATCCAGAGGTGATTAAATACCACCAAAATAAAGCTCTGTGACAAAACAATGATAACAATTTCATATGGGTACAGTGTTGCATGACTGTGCAATTGTCATTCAAAGTGCAGCAGCGCCGAAAGCTGGAAATTGGCCTGGGCAGGAAGGGGGTATAAGTGTCCTGTAGGTTAGTGGTTAAAGTGGTATTAAACCTCAAACAAAAAAATGTATATATTGCAGCTTACCAATCATTAGATGTGATGGCTGCATTCGTTTTCTTTTCTTTGGCTTTTTTCCCCTTTGTCTTTACTTGGTGATCTGGCCAGAAATACATCTCCTGTATTAGAGACACCGCTGTGGAGGAATAAACGTCCTAAGGGGGCACTCGTGTGGGGTCACTCCTGAGAACCACTGCCTGCATCCATAGACACAGACAGTAGGGCTTGGTCCCGTCCCCCGCTCCCTTGTCACAGAGTTTGATCGACACATTATCAATCTGCCCAGTGGGGAGGGACAGAACCAGCAGAGCCACTGCTCTCATGCACTCTGCTGGAGCACGGTGGGGCTCAGGTAAATATAAGGAAGGGGGGGGGGGAGATCCTAGATGCAGTTTTTTTACCTCAATGCATAGAATGCATTAAAGCAGAATGTCACCCTGTAAACAAAAATGTAAAAGTCAACAGCTACAAATACTGTAGCTGCTACTTTTAAAAAAGACACACTTACCTGTCCCAGGATCCAGCGATGTCCTCCCCTGACCCAGCTCTCTCTCTTGTCTTCAGGTTCAGGTGTCCGTAATCTTAACTGTGGGCAGCCGACTGACTCCTTGCAGCTTCATAGCTGGCTGCACACTGCGCATGGGCGAGCCACGCTGGGCCCCTTGATTGGTCCCGCATTCTCCTGGGTTCTCTGACATGACAAGAGGCTGCGGGAGAAGGAGGGGGGAGGAACTTCTGCATCATTCGCTTAGGCATCCAGAGTGGAAGTGGAAGCGGGTATTTTATTTTGACAGATACCCGTTCCCCCCCCCCTACAAAAAATACTACAAATATGGAAGAGGAGGGTGGGATGAGGAAAAAAGCAGAACTTCCCATTTTGGGTGAAGCGGCTTTCTCTGGGGCCACTGCTTGGGGGGAGGAGCCAGAAGTACCGGCGGGGACCCGAAAAGAAGAAGATCGGGGCTGCTGTGTGCAAAATCACTCCACAGAGCCAGTAAGTATAGACATGTTTGTTATTTAAAAAAAAAACCCAAAAAACAAAAAAAAACAACCTTTAGTGTCACTTTAAGGCATTACAACCACTTTAACACATTTGTTAAAGCAGAACTAAACTCTTCCAATCAACATTGCCTATTTGTATTCCATATGCTGTCAGCATTAGTAAATAGATAGAAATGAACATTATATTTACTTGATTTAAACTTTTTGTTTTACATTTCTTCTGTTGCTTCCTGCTTTCTGGCCTAGGCCAAAATAAAGTCATATATCCTAGGAGTCTTCATTGATATTTTTATCTTTTATCTGGGGGAGGGGAGGAGGGGTTTTCTCAGTTAAGCACATGTGTGCACATGTGCTCTCCTGTGTGCATGCCTGAGCTACGAGCAGATGGATTCTAGGAAGTAAATGCTACATTAATCACCTGCCCTTACTCAAGATGGCTGTGGGTAGAAATGCTAGAGGGGTGTTTATCAAAGTAAAGCATGGAGACATGCATGGATGTGGAGTTTTCCTTGAATAATAAAAATGAATGAAATATAATTTTCAGTTTGTGGTGTTCAGATACAGTGTAGTTCCCCTTTGATACAGAATGTTTATTGGGGATTAATGACTTAGAAGATCAATTAAAAATCTCACTCACTTGAAATGGTTTTTTTCTTGCATATCTTCCCTGTGCTAGAAGAAGCCTAATTTATATTTGTATGTTTAATGTGTTCTTGCATTTAGAATTATTACCACTATACGCCTCTTTATCTGTATTATAAGCTTCTGGATGTTTTATTATTTTTCCAGGATATTTCATTTTTATATGTGTTTATTGCTTTTAGAAATGGGAGAATAATTATCCTGCTGATCTTTGTTACCACGAAAAACTTAGGCCATTTGAATGTTTTACTTTTCTTGGAATCTGTGACATCCCTTTTCAGTCTATTAGTTTCCTTTTTATATCTGTTCCTTATATAATTTAGTACAATCATGAATAATGTTTTCCCATTTTTTAAACAAGTTATCTAAAATGGTTCAATTGCTCCATAATCTGCCCTTTTCTTATACTCTTATTTCCATAAATTTGTCATGCTTTTGTAAGTGGGGTACACATTATGAGAAAATGGAAAAATCTTCTGATTTTCCACGAAGGTGTGTGTCATGATGTAACCGACAATGGTATTAACTTGTATGAAAATGTTTGCCCTACGTAGGCAAATGTTTTTTCTTGTGTACTATTTCTGTGTTTGTTGCCACCTTCTTCTGGGTCATTCTTTGCTTCTGATCATGCACATTTTTTTCTATTCATTTATTTCCGTATGTTTGCTGTACACATTGAGCAACAATCAGATGTTGTGTTCTAAAAATTCTCTAGCTTGCACCTTCGCTTTTTTTTGTCCGAACTGGCCTTTGAAAGCACTATAGCAATGAATAGATAATCGACAGATCATTCCTCGTACAGGATTTTTCTTCCAATTTTCTTACAGTGTGTACCTAGTTGTAGGATGAGTAACATACACTATATTGCCAAAAGTATTGGGACGCCTGCCTTTACACGCACATGAACTTTAATGACCTCCCAGTCTTAGTCCGTAGGGTTCAATATTGAGTTGGCCCACCCTTTGCAGCTATAACAGCTTCAACTCTTCTGGGAAGGCTTCCAGAAGTGCATTTGTGAGGTCAGGAACTGATCTTACTAGATTGTAAGCTCGAAAGAGCAGGGCCCTTGAACCCCTTGTGTATTGTTTGTTGCTGTATTGTCTCATAGTCCGTCCCCCACTATAATGTACAGCGCTGATCAAACCTTTTTGGTGCTATATAAATACTGTATAATAATGTCGGATGCCTGGCTAGCAGTCTCCACTCTAATTCATCCCAAAGGTGTTCTGTCTGATTGTGGTTCCTCGACCCCAAACTCGCTCATCCATGTCTTTATGGGCCTTGCTTTGTGCACTGGTGTACAGTCATGTTGGAACAGGAAGGGGCCATCCCCAAACTGTTCCCACAAAGTTGGGAGCACGAAATTGTCCAAAATGTCTTGATATGTTGATGCCTTAAGAGTTCCCTTCACTGGGCCTAAGAGACAAAGCCCAACCCCTGAAAGACAACCCCACACCATAATCCCCCCCTTCCCCCCCCCCACACACACCAAACTTTACACTTGGCACAATGCTGTCAGTCAAGTACAGTTCTCTTGGCAAGTGCCAAACCCAGACACGTCCATCGGATTGCCAGACAGGGAAACGTGATTCATCACTCCAGAGAACATGTCTCCTCTGCTCTAGAGTCCAGTGGTGGCGTGCTTTACACCACTGCATCCGACGCTTTGTGATGTTAGGCTTGGATGCAGCTGCTCAGCTATGGAAACCCATTCCATGAAGCTCTCTACGTACTGTTGTTGTGCTAATTTGAAGGCCACATGAAGTTTGGAGGTCTTTAGCTATTGACTCTGCAGACAGTTGACGACTTCTGTGCACTGTTCGCTTCAGCATGCGCTGCCTCTGCTCTGTCATTTTATGTGGCCTACCACTTTGTGGCTGAATTGCTGTTCCCAGTTGCTTCAACTTTGTTATAATACCACTAAGAGTTGACCGTGGAATATTTAGTAGCGAGGAAATTTCATGGATGGACTTATTGCACAGTTGTCAACCTATCACAGTACCACGCTCGAATTCGCTGACCTCCTGAGAGCGACCCATTCTTTCACAAATGTATGCAGAAGCAGTCTGCATGCCTAGGTGCTTGATTTTATATACCTGTGGCAATAGAGATGATTGGAACACCTGGATCCAGTGATTTGGAGGGGTGTCCTAATACTTTTGGCAATATAGTGTATACTTAGTGGATGTTTTTTCAGAAGAGCTGGGAATATCACATGCACACTGGATGCTTTGGCCATCTCACTTGAATGTCTTTCCTCCTGGCAGTGGTGTTTTGGCAAAAAAAAACATTTGGTAAACATGCAATGCATTTAGGCGCATCTAGCTCTTGGGCATTAATTCATTTCATTAGCCAGAATAATAATTTATTCTGGTCACATCTAAAAGACTCTGATTACCCTCAGTTCCAGACGGTAAACGCTGCTGCATCCACCAACACCTACAACCACTTTGCAGGAATGTGTGTGTTGAGAATATTATGTTGGTAGCATTTAACTGTGGCAGTGGTGCCCATACCTTAGGTTCTGATATTTCTCACGTAAATGGATATTGCGTTTCTCCTATCTCTATATTTTGGTCTCCTAGGGTAATTTCTCTCCATTCAGTAGTGACTACATCAGGGGCGGACTGACAACTCATGGGGCCCCCGGGCAATAGGGGATCATGGGGCCCCTGTGTTCTTGCCCAAACTCAAAAAAGCCTATGAAAAGGGTACCAGGGGCATCTCAAGGGGCCCCCTACTGACCCCGGGCCCTTGGGCAGGGCCCGAGTTTCCAAATGGTCAGTCCGCCCCTGGACTACATCAATACTTGTGTAGTCTTCCTCCCACCTCCCATGGAAAAAGCCCTGGGGAACAACTTCCTTTCCCCTACATACCCTCTAACAGGAAGTGACACAACCTCAGGTCAGAGGTTCTGCATCCTCCTAGAGCAGAAACCAAACTCCTACAAGCTTTAAAAAGGGCTTGGCTGGACACTGATAGAAGTCACAAGACTGTTCTAACTGCTGATAGGGAAAGATATTTAGCAGTTATATTTACTAAAATAATTGCATTTCCATGTTCTGTGTACTGTGGGAGACCAGATAGAGTGAATGCGGGTCCGGGTTTAGTAACACTTTAAAGTGTTACTAAACCCAGGACCCTGCATTCCCTGTATCTGGTCTCCCACAGCACACAAACATGAAATGCAATTATTTTAGTAAATATAAACTGCTAAATACCTTTTCTCATCAGCAGTCTTTTGATTTCAATCAGTTTCCAGCAGAGCACTGCTTACAGCTTCTAGGAGGAGTTTATATTATCCCCTGATTGTCCTATGAGGCTGCAGGACCCCAAGATCCCATGCACTCTCCCAAGAAAAAAAAACTCTCTAGCAATACACACCAAACTGAGCATGTGTGGCTTGCCCCCAAGGCTCAGTTCTATCAGGAGATGGATTGGAGACAATAGAAGGGGAGGATCAGAGAAAACAGGGTCAAATATTCTTTTTACACAATGCAGAGGATTAACCCCTTAGGTTCCACAGTGTGTACAACAGGCATACTTTACTGCATATTCAAAGTGATTTTACTGTTGTGGGTTTAGTAACACTTTAATGCATTCCTGTGCAGAATATCAGGCTCAAAAGGAGCGGGAGAGAGAAAAAATATATTTCCAACAAGCCCATCTGACAGAAGTCATTCATTAGAACAACCGCTGTTGAGCAGGAGTGGCCACACGTGGATGGTCCTGCTGAAATGGCCAACTTTTGATCCATCTATGGCCAGCCTTAGCTTCTCCAATACCTGAGAAGCTTTTGGATAAAATCAGACTTTTAGTCAAGGTCAGACCTTCAATCAAGATCTTTAATCATCAGTGAACAAGAGGTTTTCAGATGGCATGCTGGCAGGTGACATACCTGTGACTACTTTCTCAAGAAAACTGTAGGAATTTGTACACCTTTTGTTGGGATGCACCTGGAGTTTATGTAGCTTTTTTAAACTGAAAGCTGAATTGGTCTCTTATTTACATATGCTATATAAACAGACATATATAAAGAGCAGCGTTACTACGTCACGTGAATAGGGGTTGATACCTATGTGTCACTCCTGGGTGTCCTCCTCCTGTTCAATCACCAGGTCTGTGCTGTCATCAGGCTGCACTCTGGACTCTGTTCATGAATTTCCTATAACTTTATCTTCCAAATCAAAGTACTGTTTGGTGACCTGAAGCCAAAGTTGGCTTCTACACATTTTACAAAAAGAAAAGATCTTAAAAGCAGAACACAGGAGGCATGTGTTGTCTCTGTTGTTGTTAGCTCCAGCTATGGGATTTATAGTCTTGTATGTAATTATCTAGGAATAACCTTTTTTATGGTTCAATATTTTTATTAAACATATAACATCGCAATACAACTGGTCGCCCGCACAGGGGTATAAAGCAAAAAAGGCAAATAAACCAGACGATGGCAATAACAACTTATTGTACAATAAGATTATGTGCAGCGCAGTTGTACAACCTAAGCCACAGGACAGCTTTAATGACCCAGGATCTAGTCCTGAGGACTGAAATAGAAAATATATAGACTATATGTTCATTTTGTGCTTAAAAGAAAACAAAGTAAAGAAGGACAGAAGGAGAAAGAGAAAGAATAAGAGGACCGGAAGAGCAAGGGGAGGAGGATAGTTCCTGCAGGCCTGGGAGAAAGTTAAATTCAGGAGATACCCAAACCAAATGAGGATAGGGTAGGAAAAGCATAGGTCTACCAAGGGCTCCATACTTTCAAAGGTATTGCATGAGAATCATGTAGGATACTGGCCATCTTTTCATGCAACATCAGGGTTGTCAAGTTAGATTTCACCACGTGGAAAGGTACTGACGGTTTCTTCCATGCCTTGGCAATGACACGTTTGTCAGCTATAAACAGGTAAGTGGCCAATTATGTTGGTGAGAGAACAAGCCCCTAATCAGACAGTGTAACAGGGCCAGTTTAGCATATTTGGGGATGGGGATGTGGAAGATGAAGTATAGAAGCCCAAAAACCCTGGACCAGAACCCCGTGAGACGTGGACATGACCACCAGGTGTGAACCACGTCACCCCGTTGTCCACAGCCTCTGAAGCATCCATCATCATAGTTGGGGTTCGAGCTTACAATGTGGGCAGGGACCCAATACCACCTCAAGAGAACTTTATATGCTGCTTCCATTGTGAACGTGTTGAATGAACAGTGAAGAATACAAGACCAGGCTTTAGTCCAATCCTCCGGATCGATGGAGGAACCCAGATCTCTCTCCCAGCTGGACCTATAGGAAGTGAAGAAGGACGGAGAGTCCACAGTATTCAGTGATGAATATAGTAGAGTGATAGTGCCTGAGGCTCCCGGAGAAAGCCGACAGAGGCGGTCAAAGGCCATGGACCAATAGGGAAACGTAGAATTGCATCTCAAAGAAGATATCCAATGGCGGAGCTGTACATAGCGGAAAAAGTCGTCAAAAGTCTCGCGAATAGAAGACCAAGTGGGAAAGGTACGGGAGCGAACTGAATCCCAGACTCAAAAACTATGAAGCATCAGGGAGCTAAGTAGGGTTGGGTGTAGTCTTTGTGAAAGCCACAACAGAGCCGTTTCAGGGAGAGGAGTACAGTTGGGAAGTTCCAGGAATACCCACAGGGGGATCTCCGTGGTCGCATGGAGCAGGGTGAGTTGTGCAATCTGTGCTGCTTTATAGTACTTCATTACATTTGGAACTCCCACACCTCCTCTGAGTCTATGAGCGTACAGTGTAGAGTGAGAGACCCTGGGGGGCTTATAGGCCCAAAAGAAAGAATCCTGTTTTGTAGAAGGCATAGAAAAAAGAAAGGAACCTGGATGGGCAGAGTTCAAAAATAATAAAGGATTTTTGGGAGGATGTATATGGCCAATCCACAATAATGAGGGAAATTGCCATGACTGCATTAAACACTTGCCTACAGGGCACTTATACCCCCTTCCTGCCCAGGCCAATTTTCAGGCACACTTTTAATGACAATTGCGCTGTCATGCAACACTGTACTCATATGAAATTTTTATAATTTTTTTTGAGACAGATAGAGCTTTCTTTTGGTGGTATTTAATCACCCCTGGGTTTTGTATTTTTTGCTAAACAAACCAAAAACAAAGTTTTGAAAAAAAAAATTTTTTCTTAGTTTCTGTTATAAAATTTTGTAAATAGGTGATTTTTCTTCTTCACTGATGTGCGCTAATGAGGCTGCAGTGATGGGCACTGATAGGTGGCACTGATAGGTGGCACTGATTGACATTGACAGGCATCACTGAAAGGCAGCACTCATATATGGCACTGATAGGCGGCACTGAAAGGTGGCACTGATAGGCGGCACTGACTGGCACTGTTACGTGGCACTGACTGGCATTGATAGGTGGAACTGACTGGCACTAAGAGGCAGCTCAGATGGGCACTGATATGTGGCATTGATGTAAACTGGTAGGCACTGATATGTGGCATTTATGGGCACTGACAGGTGGCATTGATGGGCACTGACAGGTGGCACTGCTGGGGCTACACTGATCATCAGGGCACACTGATCATCAGTGCCCTGATGATCAGTGTACATGTCCCTTCTGAGTAATGCCGATTACCGGCTCTCCTCTCCTTACAAGCTGTCAGCGTGACAGCTCATGAGAAGAGAAATGCTGATAACCGGCATTTCCTTATTTACATGCGATCAGCTGTAATTGGACACAGCTGATCACATGACAGAGCCGACGTCTTCGGCTCTTTCAATTGATCAGTGATCTGCTGTCGGTCAACTCGTCATAGGACGTCCTCCCAGAACAAGAGAACCGCTTTGCACCCGTAATTTCCTTATATGGCGGGCGGGAGGTGGTTAAAGAGGTGACAGTTCGAAAGCGAGGATAGTAGTTGGTCGAGCAGAGGGTTGAGTAAGATGAGGTCAGTTTGACTCCCAGGTAGTCTAGGTAGAAATTCAGCCAGCTGTAGGGGAAATGTTGCTGAAGATCAGAGACGGAGGAAGGGGGCAAGGGGATATTAAGTGCCATCGTTTTATGATGATTAATCTGGAGACCAGAGAATTCCAAGAAACGAGAAAGAAGGCGCTGTAAATTAGGCAGAGAAAAATAGGGGATTTGTCAAGGTACGGAGCACATCATTGACAAATTTACTTTGTGATGGGTTCCCACATAAGGGATTCCTGAAATATTGGGGTCTGACAGAAGCGCAATGGCCAAAGATTCAAGTGCCAAGACAAATAGAATAGGAGAGAGGGGGCATCCTTGCCTAGTGCCTCGGAAAATAGGAAAAGGTTCGGAGAACAGGCTGGCATATTTTACACAGGCTGATGGAGAGGAGTAGAGTGCCAAATTTCAGGACAAAATTAAATTGCCAAAACCGCAGTGACGTAGCGCATAAAATAGGTAATCCCAAGATAGGGAGTCAAAAGCCTTGTAGATATCATTGGAAAGAATAAAGCCCAGGATCTTCCGATGATTCAGGATATGTATTAAATGGATTACCTTTCTAATGTTGTTTCCTGCCTGCTGGCCCAGAAGGAAGCCTGCTTGATCTCTATGGATCAACTTACTAAGGTAACCGTTTATAAAGGTACCAGTAATTTTCCCTAGAAGCTTCACATCCTTATTCAACAACAAAATGAGCCTAAAGTCCTGAGGATCGGAGGCATTCTCCGAAGATTTGGATATCGTGGTGATATGAGCTCTGAGAGAGTCTAGAGAGGGCAAGGAACCCCGTTTTAATTCTTTGAAATGGGCTGCTAGGTAAGGTGCCAAGATGGAAGAGAACATGTGAAAGTATAGGCCAGAAAAGCTGTCCGGTCCTGGGGCTTTGGAGGTGCAAATGGTCTTGATGGCCTGAACTACCTCCAATTCTGTAATGTCAGCCTGAAGCGTCTCTCTGTTATAGATATTCGTCTCTCTCTAACTCGTCAAGTGGAGAGAGACGAATATCTTGAAAAAATGGTCCGTGAGAGCCGTAGGGAAGGGGCCTGGTTTTCTATATAAAGAAGATAGAAATTTGGCAAATGCAGCCGTAACCATGGTAGGGTCCGAAGTCAGATTTCCATTAGGGGTGAGTACACAGAGTGGCTTATGGGAGTGGCGCCGCCCATTCAGTTTATTCGCCAACATTGAACCTGGTTTGTTTGCATAAGTGAAGAACTTGTGTTTAGTTCCTCTAAGGCAGCGGTTCTCAACCTGTGGGTCGCGACCCCTTTGGGGGTCGAACGACCCTTTCACAGGGGTCGCCTAAGACCATCGGAAAACACATACGCCGAAGATCGAGCGAGTGAAGAGGAGGAGAGCGGCCGGAGAATGAAGACAGCTGACAGGTAAGTGTCTGTACCATGGGAAAGGGAGGGAGCGAGTGAGCCCAGGCTGGAGCAGGGGTCAGCAAGGTAAGTATCATTGGTGTCAGTGGGAGGAATAGTGCCCAATCATTGGTGTCACTAATACCAATGATGGGGCACTATTCCTCCCACTGACACCAACGATTGGGGCACTATTCCTCCCCCCACTGACACCAACGATGAGGCACGATTCCTCCCCCAAATGACACCAACGATGGGGCACTATTCCTCCCCCCACTGACACCAACGATGGGGCACTATTCCTCCCCCCACTGTCACCAACGATGGGGCACTATTCCTCCCCCCACTGACACCAACGATGGGGCACTATTCCTCCCCCCACTGACACCAACGATGGGGCACTATTCCTCCCCCCACTGACACCAACGATGGAGCACTATTCCTCCCCCCACTGACACCAACGATGGAGCACTATTCCTCCCCCCACTGACACCAACGATGGGGCACTATTCCTCCCCCCACTGACACCAACGATGGGGCACTAGTCCCCCCACTGACACCTATGATGGGGCACTATTCCTCCCACTGACACCAATGATGGGGCACTATTCCTCCCACTGACACCAACGATGGAGCACTATTCCTCCCCCCACTGACACCAACGATGGGGCACTATTCCTCCCCCCACTGACACCAACGATGGGGCACTATTCCTCCCCCCACTGACACCAACGATGGGGCACTATTCCTCCCACTGAGACCAACGATGGGGCACTATTCCTCCCACTGACACCAATGTTGGGGCACTTTTCCTCCCACTGACACCAGTGATGGGACACTTTTCCTCCCACTGACATCAGTGATGGGACACTATTCCTTCCACTGACACCAGTGATGGGACACTTTTCCTCCCACTGACACCAATGATGGGGCACTATTCCCCCCACTGACACCAATGATGGGGCACTATTACTCCCACTGACACCAACGATGGGGCACTATTCCTCCCCCCACTGTCACCAACGATGGGGCACTATTCCTCCCCCCACTGACACCAACGATGGGGCACTATTCCTCCCCCCACTGACACCAACGATGGGGCACTATTCCTCCCCCCACTGACACCAACGATGGAGCACTATTCCTCCCCCCACTGACACCAACGATGGGGCACTATTCCTCCCCCCACTGACACCAACGATGGGGCACTATTCCTCCTCCCACTGACACCAACGATGGGGCACTATTCCTTCCCCCACTGACACCAACGATGGGGCACTATTCCTCCTCCCACTGACACCAACGATGGGGCACTATTCCTCCCCCCACTGACACCAACGATGGGGCACTATTCCTCCCCCCACTGACACCAACGATGGGGCACTATTCCTCCCCCCACTGACACCAACGATGGGGCACTAGTCCCCCCACTGACACCTATGATGGGGCACTATTCCTCCCACTGACACCAATGATGGGGCACTATTCCTCCCACTGACACCACTGAGTCGCCCATGAGGAGTAAGGTCCCCTTAGCATGTTGTGTTACTACTCAAAAAAGATGGGAGAAAAATGTATTTTGGAAGAGATTAGGGGCATAATAAGACATTTATAGTAACCTCTTGCCCATTAAGAGTGCCTTGAAGCAGCAAGTATTTGCTCGTAGGGTCAGCGATTTCTTTAGTGCAGGAAAATAAAAGTACACGACAGAAAGCGATCAGCACTCCTCTGTGTTTCTCAAGGGCCAAAGACAGAAAAAAAAAAAAAAAAAAAAAAAAAGGTAGGATAATGAGTGGAGAGGAATCTGGAAGACGAGGAGGAAAACCTGGTCACTTGTAAACATACTATATCAATGCGGCTGATCTTAAGGTGGTGGAATACCTTCATCCACTGTACAAGAGAGTTGAAGCCCTGAATATTGTGAGAGTAGATCTTCAGAGGAATATTAGCCATGGTGCTGGAAAATGCGAAGGAGCTAAACAAAAGACTCACCAGGGTGTCAGGTAATCCGGGGGGGGGGGGGACACCTCCATAAGGGGGGGACCCAGACCTGAAGGAGCTTAGGACCTAGAAAAAGAGGAGGGAAAGAAGGTAGAGTAGGAAGAGAAAACTGGGAGAGCAAAGAAAAGAGGGTGGGTAGCAAACACCACTCGAAGGGTGGAAAACATCCAACGCATGTGATGTTTGGTGTGGGAGGACTCTATTGCCGGACACATGGTGGTTATCGCTGAGAATATAAATACAAATGAACTGAAAACCTGGGGGTATACAGGGAGGATAAAAAAAACCTATATGTGCACTGCACCCTTGACCCTGTTGTAAAAACCTGGACTAGAGAGGGGAGAAGGAACCACAACCAACAGGGAGGTCCTGGACTGCTCCCAGTTCTATCATACAGACCACAAACATATAATAGCTTTCGTTGGCAGAAACAAAGTAAACATAAACTACTATTATCACAAAACCCAAGAGGGAGTATAACAGTATAAAGCAAAAAATCTCCGTGATCCGACCCGGAGGCCAGACCCTTCATCGGGGACTGACTCTCCCAGCAAAAACGGGGGGTGTGGGGTCGGGGGCCATGAAAGCCAGACATGCATACACAATATAACTAAGGTTTGCAATGGAAACAAAGATGGGGAAATGGGGGGGGGGTGATAAGGAAAAGGTCCGGGGGGAAATGGAACGGGAGGGAGCATGTCCTTAGTGCGGTAAAACATGAACTTAATGATAATGTCCCCTGGCGGGCCGTCCGGCCTTTTAGGGCCTAGGGAGCGATGGATGCAATAAAACTCCAGTCTTTCAATGGGCAAGGCCGGAACCAATTCCTAGAAAAGAGCTGTAGCTGTAGAGGTCTGTGATGGTTTCTGGGAGGCCCCGGAGATGAAGGTTGCCTCTACAGGACCTATTCGCAAAGTCCTCTATGCACAGGAGGGCTGTCTCCAATTATTTCTGAATATCTAACATGTCCTGCTCATGGTTTTCCAGAACCGTAGCAGCTGCGTCCATTCTGTCTTCCAAGTAATTAGTATGGGAGTCCAGTTCCCTGATTTCTTTGGTGAGTTGTGTCACCAACCTGGATGTCGCCTCCGATAGTTCAGCTTGCAGCAGCATCTTAAAGCGGGTCAACAGCTCAGCATCACAGAGGGTCACTTGCTGGGACGTCTGAGGTGCCTCCAAGCCGTTTAAGAGGATGAAAGAAAGAACGCACAAACCTTGCGCATTACCTCAATAAATAGTGACTCATTTTATTTAATTTAGGAAATATATTCACAAAGGTGACGGTAAAACAGGCATAAGTAAACCATATCCACACAGGGTTACAGGTAAATCCAAAGGGGGGGGATAAAACTAACGCGTTTCGAAGGGTGCTCCCTTCTTCATCAGAGCTGGGTTAAGCAGATAGAAACTTCAGTATGGCAGAGTTCCCATAGCAAGGAGACATTCAGCCACTGAGTGTCAGTATTACAGCAGTTCAGCCTGTTTAGTCAAACTAAACCCTGTGTGGATATGGTTTACTTATGCCTGTTTTACCGTCACCTTTGTGAGTATATTTCCTAAATTAAATAAAATTAGTCACTATTTATTGAGGTAATGCGCAAGGTTTGTGCACTCTCTTTCATCCTCTTCTACAGTTTTATCAAGCTTCCCCAGCTTCATGATAGAGCTGCACAACCTCTGATCACCAGCAGATGAACATGCTGTTTGTTACTAATGCCCGTTTGATCTGAGTCTTTGAGCGCAGGAGATAATGGATCTTTGGTGACTGTCCTCCAAGCCGTCACCAGCCGCAGAAAGCAGGATCGAGTCCCCCGAGAGTGGCAGGAGGAAAGGGTCTGGGCTGGATGTCAGGGCCTCTAAGATGGCGTCCGGTGAGGGTGGCCTGTCCAGATTTCGGTTTGGCTTTTGAGAGATTGAGGCTCTGGGGTGGACTGATTTCTTCCCCATTTGAGGCTCTGAGGGTGCAGGAGGGCTAGTGCACTTAGCGGGTGTTGATCACATCCCCCAGGTTGTCGATCTGAGAGCCTATGTGTCCTGGCAGCGAGAAGCGAGATTAGCTTGTGGCCATCTTGGATTGCTGCTTGTGAGTGCCCCCCAGGACCAGCCTCTTTGATCATTTTATTTTACTACTGATCAGAAACAATAGACTTGGTGCTGTATTCAGTGGTAGCCACATATCATGTGATTTAGGCTGCCTGTGCTGGGAACTGGAGAACAGCAGTTTTTTTTTTTTACTAATGGGACAAAAGAGGTACAATTTCCTGAAAGTTGACTTTCCATCCCTGAGGAGGGTAGGAATCACAGAGTTAGAGACACCCCTATCCATTGGGACATTAGTTTTAATGGCCATGCCGTCAAAAACCACAGACTGTAAGGCTCTGTTTACACTTTCGAATACACCCTGGCCACGATTATCTGCCAGAACCCCAGTGGGGGTTAACGTGATTAGCTGCAAGTGGGAAACGCCATTGAAAAAAGCTGTTGGTTCTTGCACCTAATCGCACCCATGCTGCAATCACATGCCTGTGTCCAGGGCTGACCACTTGTGTGTAATCGCAGATTACATGTGAGTGGGCTTGATTAGCTAGGGGAGTCAACAGCCTCCCGTTGCTTTCAATAGAACTGCGCACTCGCAGCTAATCACAGGAACCCCTGCTGGGGTTCTCTCAACTAAATGCAGCCAAAGTGCATTTGCAAATGTGCATGCACTTAAAGCAGGATGGAAGACGGAACCCTGTGATAGCAAATTTGGCCAATCTGGAAGAACTCACAGCCTCACAGAGGCTTATGATGTCTGCAAACCATGATCTTCTTGGCCAAGTCATTGCCACTAAAAGCACTGGCATGCCCTCCATTTTTATCTTCTACAACAGCAAAGGTAGAAGTTAAATTGGAGGGTGAGAGGGAACACATAGGGGGACATTTACTAAAACAGGTGTGCTCAGACTCTGGTGCAGTTGTTCATATAAACCTTGACAATAAAACCTGGAAGCTGATTGGTTTCTAGCAGAGCTGCACCAGATTTTCCACCATGTAGTTTTAGCAAATCAACCCCATTGCGTTTCTTTTTATAATACTTGCATGGATGGATAATAGTGCTCTTTCTTCCCCACTAGATGGTGCCATTCATTTACAATAAGACCTATGCATTAAAAAGGATGATTTTTTTTTAATTTTTATCTGCAGTGTAAGAAGGTTAAAGTGTTACTAAACCCAGGACCCTGCATTTACTATATCTGGTCTTCCACAGTACAAACAACATGGAAGTGCAATTATTTTAGCAAATATAAACTGCTAAATACCTTTTCTCAGCAGCAGTTAGTGCAGTCTTGTGACTTTTATCAGTATCCAGGAGAGAACTAGTTAAAGATTGTAGGAGGAGTTTTCATAACCCCTGACCCATGACCCTCTGTCTGGACAGCACTGATTGGACCTGTGCTGATCACATGCACTCTCCCAAGAAAAAAAAAACGCTCTCTATCAATACACACCAAACTGAGCATGTGCAGCTTGCCCCCAATGCTCTGTTCTATCAACAGATGGATTGGGGACAGTAGAAGGGGAGGATCAGAGAAGACAGGATCGAACATCCTTTTTACACAATGCGGAGGATAAACCCCTTAGGTTCCAAAGTGAGTATAACAAGCATGCTTTACTGAAAACACAGACTGGTTTTGCTGTTGTGGGTTTAGTGAAATTATTATTATTATTATTTTTTTTTTTTTTAACAACCAGGATGATAGTTTATTGGACAATGGCATAGTACAATAACAGCAACAACCAAGCACTACAAAGCAGTGCAGTGAGGCAACAATATCCAAAGACAGAAAGCAAAAAAAAACAAGATTAGTCAATGCAATTGATCAGTCATAGAGGAGCAGGGCTCACAGCAAGGTCAGTGGCTATGCAACCAGTGAAAAAGCAAAAACATCAACAAAATCGCATATTCATCGTGCCGTCCAGGGTTGCCAGACCTTATCGAACTTCCCAGGACAGCCTCTATTAATGTATGTCAACTTGTACATAGGTAGCACTGCATTAATGGACGCCTCCCACAAGGCCACTGAGGGTGGGGTGGGGGAGGTCCAATGATGATGTATCTCTTTCTTGACATAACATAGATAGGAAAGAAGCAATTTGGTGTGGTGAGGCCTCTGTTCATCATCTTGTATGCCCAACAATGCAAGCTCAGGGGAGAGTGAAAGGGACAACCACAGCCGGGTGTAAACACTTCTGTCCAAAACTGCTCCACTTTAGGACAGATCCAAAACATATGAAAGTAGGTGCCCTCCCCGGAATGACAGCAGGGAGAGTCAGCAGACCTCTGTGGATAAATTCTGTGCAGTCTCTGAGGCGTGTAGTATACTCTATGCAAAAATTTTGTCTGCAGTAATTTAACCAGAGAGGAAATAACCAATTTAGAACTATATCTTTAAAACATTCCTCCCATGTTTCCCTATCCAAGGACGAAATGTCCTTCTGCCATTTCACCCATAACCTCTCTCTCTTGGGGGGATCCACACTGAGAAGAGCCGAATAAAGAGAGGACAAGAAAAGAAAGGGACTCCTGCGCTGGAAGGTCCCCTAATGGGTCAGTCTCCAGTCTAGGGGGAGTTGTAAATTCTGCCCATGCAGCTTGGCACAACTGATAATATATAAAGTACATCCACCCAGGTAATCTGTGTTTGCAGGAGAGATGTCCAAATGATAGCAAAGTATCCATAGGCATGATGTCCTTAATTAGTCTGATACCATAACATGCCCACACTTGGGGGTCAGGTAACAGTTGGAAGTGAGACAAGGTCAGATTGCCTAACAAGGGGCAGTATGGGGACCACTGATTGGACTGCAAAAAACGTTTCCTAGCTACAGCTCAGACCCGAAGGATGACCGTCATAGGGAGTGGCAGGGAGGCGTAGGCCCTAGGGCCTCTATGTACGAGATTACTCAGTTCTGTAAGGGAACCCAATAGAACCACAGCATTAGCCCGAGAACGCGTGAACCACCATCTGACAGTGACTAGGATAGCTGACCAATAGTAGATCAGAAAATTGGGTAGCGCCAAGCCTCCACATTGCACTGGCAACTGGAGGGTGAACCTTGCCAAACGGGGGGACCCTCCCCAAAGGAAGGAGCCCACACAACAGTCAAGCTCCCCAAAGAAAGTACCAGGTATCCAAACGGGACAATTACAAAAAACATAATTGAATTTGGAGAGGTAGATCATTTTAAGAATATTTATACGGCCCAACAGGTTAAGTGGCACGGCAGACCATGTAGTGCACCTCTCCTTCAGCTGCAATAGGATGCTCAACCTTTAAAAGCTCTGTAAATCTCGAGTGACTCATATGTCTAAATATTTCAACTCATCAGTCCACAGCAACGAGGTAGAGGTCGCGGAATCCCTAGCTATGGGATCGAGAGGAAAAGGACCGACTTGGACCAGTTGATACGAATCACAGAAAATTGTCCAAATTCATCAATGATCTTGTGTGCAGCTCGCAGAGAAGAATTTGCGTTATGTAAATATAGTAAAGTGTCATCAGCATAGAGCAAAATTTTCTCCTCCAACGAACCAACCCGCAGGCCCTCAATGAGTCAGGAGCTCTGCACCTGAATAGCCAACAGCTCCAATGCCAGAGCAAAAAGAGCCAGCAAGAGGGGACACCCCTGACGAGTCCCTCTACTCAAAGGGAAAAAAATCTGACAAATGGTCGTTAATTCTGATCCTAGATCGAGGAGCATCATAGAGCATACCCAACCACTTCAAAAACTGAGGTCCAAACCCAAATCTGCAAAGCACCTGCCAAAGAAACACCCACTCAACCGAGTTGAAAGCCTTTTCAGCATCTAAGGAGGCTATAACTCGAGTTCCAACATTAGAATGAGTGTCAGCCAAGTTAAGAAAGAGGCGGCGAATAATAATATCTGTGCCCTTCCCCAGCATAAAACCAGTTTGATCAACAAGGATAAGATCATCCAGCACTGTGAAGAGGCATAGAGTTTAGCATCAGCGTTGATCAAAGAGATCGGCTGATAAGAAGCACAATCTTCAGGATCCTTGCCAGGTTTGGGCACCAACACTATGAGCACTCAGACAGAGTCCGGGAGAGATCCCAGGGAGGTAAACTGATCAAGGAGGGAAGTGAGCCTGGGTGCCAACAGCACCTGATAAAGGGAGTAAAATTCGATGGGTATCCCATCAATACCTGGGGCCTTCCAGGATTGCATACGGCCCAACACCACCTGTACCTGCTCAAGGGAAATATCATGGTCCAGTCTGTCCCTCGCCTCCGGGTCAAGGGCAGGAAACTCAATGTGATCAAGATAGGCAAAGATGTCAGCCGAGCCATAGGCAACTCTGGAAGAATAGAGCAAGGGTTTAGTGACAATGTGTGCATGTGAAAGCTATTGATTTCAGGAGATTGTCCCATTTGCTTTGAATGGATTAGATTTCATTTGATGATATGTCCATTTTAGTGAGTTGGGAACATCTGCTTCAATTCACACCAAGAGAAAATATTTTAGAAAAAAAAACGCAGCTGATTTTTTTTTTTTTTTTTTTGTAGCTGGGTTGTCGCCTTTCCTGCCCTGTGATGACCCCTGATATCCAAAACACACTATTACAATGCTATTCTGATTTCATTTAAAAGTATAGTCCATCCAGCACATTGTCTTTCCAGCCTGTGAACAGGTGGTGGGTGGGTAAAAAGCAAAAGAAGCCATATAGTCAAATCCAAACAGATGACAGCACATCAGCTTAGAAGTGCAAAGAACTGTAGATTTACACAAACAGCATAAAAGCAGAGCAATGAAGTTTTGGGGTCACATGGGACCCCTTGCTCAAGGTAAATTTACTCTTAAAACTACTGTTTTACATGTATGTATTGTAAGATGCCTACATGACTGGCTACAAATTGATTCAAAAGATTACTTAGTTCCTCATATTGCATAGTTTTGGTAAATCTAAAGTTGATTGTACAGAGAAAGACTTTACAGTGAGATTGTATGGTGACCTTTAGGGACAGTCAAATGGATGTCTACATACAACTAGGATACGTACCGGAATCTGTCATAGCGCATATTTACACTGTGTGTTTGGCAGCATTGCTCAATGCAGGTTCAATACAGCAACAAGTAAAAGTAATGTGCTGCATTGTGTGTGGCAGGCAAGGACATGTTGCAAACACAGTGAAACGTGTGACAACTGGTCACAGCATGCTCCATTGCACATTAAGGGTTCATGAGAAACTTCAACATTGGGAAATATGTCAGATGTGCATGTGCAAAGAAGCATTGGAGTTAAGAGTGCAGCTGCATACAGCCTTTGCCTTGTATGCTGCAAATGTGGCCCCACATGTAAAATGCCTGTAAGATCTCTGTGCGCATGAACCCATAGGAAGTACCTTTTTTTTTTTGGTTTGTACCTGCTCCCATTTCTGCAATCCTCACCTAGTCGAGGATGATGTCACTCTTCTAACCCCCATCCCTGGCCGCAGCCTCTTGGGATATGTCACAAGTCCCAGGAGGCTACAGGACCAGCCTCCCTGTGCCGCACGATCTTGTACATGCACAATGGGAAGGCAGCTGTGATCTCATCAGAAAGTCACAGCCAGCTTCCAACTCCGGAGACCTGCAGCCTTAAAGGAGAAGTATAACCAAAGCTTTTTGGCTATACTTCTCCTACGAATCACAGGAGTGCAGTTAGTTCTGCACTCTTGTGCACGGTTTTCAGGGGGCTAAAGTCCGCTGTCAGCTGACATCACAGAGCCAGTCTAGGCTCTGAAAAAATTCCAACCATGTGGTCAAGATCCACCCAGAAACCTGGACTATCACCTGGCTCAGCCTCTCAGTGATCCACCAACAACTTGAGCCAGCCACTCCTGCCCCCTCCACATCCTAGTGCTTCAGTGAGACAGAGACTGACAGTCCTAGCTCCCTGCTCAGAGCGGAGGGGAGAACTGAGCGAACAGCAATGTTTGATCACTCAGTTCTCTGTGCAGAGCTGCTGGGGGACAGATGCAGCATCGGATCTATGCTGCATCCATCCAAGTGAGTATATTGTTTGTTTTTTTTCAACACCCCATACCTCACTTTTAAGAAGAATTGGCAACAGGAAGACAATTCTGGAATCCATAGACTGGTGGAAACCAGGTTCCACCCTTGTGGTGACAATTTGGGAAAGGGCATTTTGTGGTCCTGTGAAAAGAGCCAACTCCAAAAAAAATTGGTTTGATGAATATGGTATGGAGCAACTTGAGTGCCTACACAGAGCCCTGTCTCCATAAAAAGCTGTAGCAAGTCAAATATATCTCACCTCACGTCCTGGCTGGAGGAGGTCCAGCATCATCTACTGTAGCTCTTTAATTCCCAGTATTACTGTCCATGGACCACCCTTTTCATTATTTGGATTTCAGTTCCTTCAATCATAGATGCTCAGCATCATATGTGGGGGTTAATAAAAGTGATCTACCTGCAAATGCAGTCTGCCTGGGAATGTCCACCCCCCAGACTTCCCCTAACATTTGAAGGCATTTTAATATTTTCATAACTCCTCTGAAGAACCAACTCATTGCTTGCATCAGGACTGAGGGTTCCACAGAGGAGTACTGAGGCAGGGTGCTGTGAGGTTTTCAGGAAGCTATGTACAGTACCCTGCCTGCAACTCCTACGAGCTATGATCTGTCTACATTGTACAGAGAAGCATAGAGACCCAGTGATGACTACTCCTGCACAGCCAGGCTACACACATTTTTCCAACTTGCATCCACAGTCAAAGACATCTCTGGGTATAATATAAAGTATGTAATGAAGATAAAAAGTTTTTTATGCAATTAGCATGTTGATGAGGAGGGAAAGGAGGAACGAGGAAAAGCAAAATATAAACACATTAAATCTTAAAAATGATTATGGTCCTGAAATAACACATATAGCTGGAATGGATAAGTTCACTTCTTTACAAAAAATAATAAATGCATTTTTTTTGCAGATTGCTGGTGCCATGCAGATGTGTCAGTATGTCTGCTTGCCTGTACAGTATGTACAGGCAAGCAGGTATACTGACAGGGAGAATCATTGAACTACCATTGTGCTCCACAGAGAACTACAAGGCAACAGCTGTAAAGGCTGTTGGGACTTGTAGTTCATTCATTCTATGTTGACTGAATCTAAAGGTCCTATTTAACCCTCAGAATTGATAAAAAGAGACACAATGGTTTCACACAGCCCTAACAAGGACTAAACTGGCCAGTATTGACCAAAAGACTTCCAGATGTCATAAAGGTCCTTTGTATTATTATACAGGATTTATATAGCGCCAACAGTTTGCTCAGCGCTTTAAATTATAGTGGGAGACAATACAGCAACAATACAGTTCAATACAAGAGGGATTTGAGGGCCCTGCTCCTTGGAGCTTACAATCTAGGAGGGAGGGGTTAATGGTACAATAGATAGTAACTGTGGGGGATGGAGAGGTTGGAAGAGTAGAAGATTCCAGTATTAGCAGAGGGCGGGCTAGGCTTTCCTGAAGAGATAGGTTTTTAGTGATCGCCTAAAAGTCAGCAGAGTAGGCAATAGTCTGATAGATTGGGGTAGGGAGTTCCAAAGGATGGGGGACGCCCAGGAGAAGTCCTGGAGACGAGCATGGGAGGAGGAGACAAGGGAGCTAGAGAGTAGGAGGTCTTGTGAGGAGTGGAGAGTACGGTTTGGGTGATATTTAGAGACAAGATCGGTTATGTAATTTGGGGCAGTGTTATGAATGGCTTTATATGTCAGTGTTAGTGTTTTTAAATTTTATTCGTTGGGCAACTGGGAGCCAGTGGAGGGATTGGCAGAGAGGGGTGGCAGATGCAGAAAGGTTAGTAAGGTGGATGAGTCTGGCAGCAGCATTCATGATAGACTGAAGTGGGGATAGCCTGCGATGAGGTAGGCCAATGAGGAGGGAGTTACAATAGTCAAGGCGAGATATAACAAGGGAGTGAATAAGTTGCTTAGTGGTTTCCGGGGTTAGGAACGGTCGTATCTTGGAGATGTTGTGGAGGTGAAGTCTACATTGTAAAGAGATATCATATATGTACCTGGATTGTAAGAGAAATAACATGTAAAGACAATAAAAGACCTTGAGAATGGTTCTCCCCAAGCACCCTTATTAACAAAGTTTAAATCCTCATGCATACGGGACGCTTTTACAGCGGCTGTTTTTGGCCTTTGACGTTTTTTTTTACAGCAAGTAAACTCCCCTCCAGCATGTTATGCTATGTGTCCATGCACACATAGACTGTAATCAACATTTTTTGGCTGGAGAAAAAAAAAAAAAAACACGAATTAGAGGGTTTCTAGAGGACTTTTTTAGCTGTACAACGGTTTTCGGAAAAACACGGAAAAATGTGGTAAATTGTGGCAAACCAGCATTTTTGGACTTTTTTTTATAAAAAAAAAAATTTCGGTAAAAAACGCAAATGCAAAAAAAAGTGGCAAAATGTCATGAAACGCTAATGCAAAAATGCTGAAAAACTCACATTTTTAACCTCTTGCTGTCCGCCTGCTGTTTATAAACAGCAGGGCGGTGGCAGTCCAGGGGCGGGTTGCCGTTCCTAAACGGCACCCACCTTTTCTAGCTGTGCGCACTCCCTGGGAGCGCGCACCACCGCGATCCGGTGCCCACTGTGTCCTCCGGAGACAGTGAAACACCGATCGTCGGACGGGACCTCTGTACGAGGTCCCGATCATGTGAACACTGATTGGCGAATCAGTGATCACATGCAAAGTAGTAAGCAAGATGTCACTTGTGACATCATTGCTTACTACAGTCAGGTCCATAAATATTGGGACATCGACACAATTCTAAAATTTTTGGCGCTATACACCACCACAATGGATTTGAAATGAAACGAACAAGATGTGCTTTAACTGCAGACTGTCAGCTTTAATTTGAGGGTATTTACATCCAAATCAGGTGAACGGTGTAGGAATTACAACAGTTTGCATATGTGCCTCCCACTTGTTAAGGGACCAAAAGTAATGGGACAATTGGCTTCTCAGCTGTTCCTTGACCAGGTGTGTGTTATTCCCTCATTATCCCAATTACAATTAGCAGATAAAAGGTCCAGAGTTCATTTCAAGTGTGATATTTGCATTTGAAATCTGTTGCTGTCAACTCTCAAGATGAGATCCAAAGAGCTGTCACCATCAGTGAAGCAAGCCATCATTAGGCTGAAAAAATAAACCAAACCCATCAGAGAGATAGCAAAAACATTAGGCGTGGCCAAAACAACTGTTTGGAACATTATTAAAAAGAAGGAACGCACCGGTGAGCTCAGCAACACCAAAAGACCTGGAAGACCACGGAAAACAACTGTGGTGGATGACCGAAGAATTCTTTCCCTGATGAAGAAAACACCCTTCACAACAGTTGGCCAGATCAAGAACACTCTCCAGGAGGTAGGTGTATGTGTGTCAAAGTCAACAATCAAGAGAAGAATTCACCAGAGTTCACCACAAGATGTAAACCATTGGTGAGCCTCAAAAACAAGAAGGCCAGATTAGAGTTTGCCAAACGACATCTAAAAAAGCCTTCACAGTTCTGGAACAACATCCTATGGACAGATGAGACCAAGATCAACTTGTACCAGAGTGATGGGAAGAGAAGAGTATGGAGAAGGAAAGGAACTGCTCATGATCCTAAGCATACCACCTCATCAGTGAAGCATGGTGGTGGTAGTGTCATGGCGTGGGCATGTATGGCTGCCAATGGAACTGCTTCTCTTGTATTTATTGATGATGTGACTGCTGACAAAAGCAGCAGGATGAATTCTGAAGTGTTTCAGGCAATATTATCTGCTCATATTCAGCCAAATGCTTCAGAACTCATTGGACGCCGCTTCACAGTGCAGATGGACAATGACCCAAAGCATACTGCAAAAGCAACCAAAGAGTTTTTTAAGGGAAAGAAGTGGAATGTTATGCAATGGCCAAGTCAATCACCTGACCTGAATCCGATTGAGCATGCATTTCACTTGTTGAAGACAAAACTGAAGGGAAAATGCCCCAAGAACAAGCAGGAACTGAAGACAGTTGCAGTAGAGGGCTGGCAGAGCATCACCAGGGATGAAACCCAGCGTCTGGTGATGTCTATGCGTTCCAGACTTCAGGCTGTAGTTGACTGCAAAGGATTTGCAACCAAGTATTAAAAAGTGAAAGTTTGATTTATGATTATTATTCTGTCCCATTACTTTTGGTCCCTTAATAAGTGGGAGGCACATATGCAAACTGTTGTAATTCCTACACCGTAGGCAGTTAAAGCACATCTTATTCGTTTCATTTCAAATCCATTGTGGTGGTGTATAGAGCCAAAAATTTTAGAATTGTGTCGATGTCCCAATATTTATGGACCTGACTGTACGTGTGAAATCTGTGAATGATCACAGAGGTCACATGGTACAAGGCTATTCACAACAGTCTTGTACCATGTGACAAGCTGTGACCAATCACAGCTCACTCAGTATTTCTCAATGACTGCAAGAATGCAGACAGAGAGAAAGAGAAATGATTGCTTTTACATCCTATATGGGTGTAAAAGCAATCAGTGTAAAAAAAAAAAATCTTCATCACCCCCCACAAGTAGTACAGTGTCACCACCGTACTGCTAGGGTGACAGTATGTAAAAAAAATAAATAAAAATAAAAAATAATAATATAAAAAAATAATATAAAAATGTAAAAAAAAATGTTTAAAAATTATAATTTTTGGTTATAAACTAATTTGGATTTTTTTTTTACTAAAAAAATAACGGAATATATTTTGGCCAAGATTTAGGATGAAATATTATTTATTTGCAAAATTTTATAAAAAAAAACACTTTTTTTCAAAATTTTTTGACATTTTCATTTACATAGTAAAAAAAATAAAAATCCCAGCGGTGAATAAATACCACCAAAATAAAGCTTTATCTGTCTCAAAAAAATGGTAAAAAATTCATATGGGTACAGTGTTGCATGACCGCGCAGTTGTCATTCAAAGTGTGATAGCGCTGAAAGCTGAAAATTGCCCTGGGCAGGAAGGGGGTAAAAGTGTCCGGACAGGAAGTGGTTAATGTGACTTTACACAGCTAACATTACCAGCGTTATTAAAACACCCCACGTGCATGGAGCCTAAAGCAGGCTATAGATGGGTCAAACATCGGCCGTTTTTTAAAAAAAAACTTCTCCTTCATATTTGTATATAAATACATTATTTATTAATCAAATTGGCAATATTCATATATTTGGTAAGAAATCACGTTGGTTAAAGAATTCAGAAAAATTACATTGTGGTGGTATATTTTATCAAGGTGTCTGTATTATTTAATAATAATTTATTTAATTTAAAGTTATTTTATTATTATTATTATTATTATTATTATACAGTATTTAAATAGCGCCAATGGGTTTGCTCAGCACTGTACAGTAGCAAGGGGGACAGAACATGAGACAAAATAGTAACAATACAATACACGAGGGGGCCCTGCTCTTTCGAGCTTACAATCTAGGAGGGAGGGGAAGTGGTACAGGAGGAAGTGGCTGTGGGGGATGGAGTGGTGGGAGAAGTGGAGGAGATCGGTTGTTAGGTGAGGGTGGGGTAGGCTTCCCTGAAGAGATGGGTTTTCAGGGTGCGCCTGAAGGTGAGGAGGGTAGGTGACAGTCTGATGGATTGGGGTAGGGAGTTCCAGAGGATGGGGGAAGTCCTGGAGAAGTCCTGCAGCCAGGCGTGGGAGGAGGAGACCAGGGAGCTAGAGAGTAGGAGGTCCTGTGAGGAGCGAAGGGCACGGGTAGGGTGGTATTTGGGTATCAGGTCAGTTAGGTAGTTTGGGGCAGCGTTGTGAATGGCTTTGTAGGTCAGAGTTAGTAATTTGAATTTGATGCGCTGGGCAATCGGGAGCCAGTGAAGGGATTGGCAGAGGGGGGTGGCAGATGTGGAGCGGTTGGTGAGGTGGATGAGTCTAGCCACTGAGTTCAGGATAGACTGGAGTGGGGATAGCCTTTGTTTGGGTAGGCCAGTGAGAAGGGAGTCCAGGCGTTAGATGATGAGGGAGTGTACGAGTTGTTTAGTAGTGTGGTGAGGAATGTACGTATCTTGGAGATGTTGCATCTATAAGTTTCCATGGACCTCCAGAACCAGGGGAAGGTGATAGAATCCTAATCTGCAGAGCCTTCCAGATTAACCTTGACTCCCCAACAGACATTCTCACTTCTGCTACTCTGTGATCCAAGATAAATTTACCTGTCTAGCACACTAGAGGGTGCTACATTCACCCCCTCTACAAATCATGATCCTGATCCCAGAAGCAAGGGCATCCCAAAAGAAAAAAAAATGAAGTGGAAAAGGGCAGAAACTTGGACAGAGGATATGTACAACGAGCCTTAAATGAACTGGACAAGTTTGTGAAGCTCCAGGAAGAACGGGAGGGGTAGATGGGGGGAGAAGGGAGGGAGATGGGGAGAATTTTAGTTTTAGTGCAGGGCTCACTCACCCCAGGATGGTCTCTGCTGGTTCAGACAGTAGTAATCATACAGCCAGATGGATCTGCCAGGATGGACCTTAGAATTTCCCGCCCACATATCCCCTTTCATAGGCACAGCACTGGCGGGCAGACACAGGGGATAGGGGTGGAAGGAGGCAAAGCATAGCAATCCCTCTCTCAGCTCTTCTCTCGTCTGTGCAGAGGGGAGGGGGAGAAGGGATGGTGTGCTGGCTGGATGGTGTGCTGGCTGGTGAGACTGTTACAGACACTCAGCCTTCACAGATGCAGCCAGCAGCTCCTAAAATGTATCATCGGCTTCTGATGCTGACAGTGGGAAACCCTGCCCAGGCCCAAGGTCCATGGGGGGGGGGACTGTTACCTGGGGGGGGCACAACTAAAATCTGGGGGAGCACAGCCCACACCGGCATCCCTTACAGCCAGCCATTCTGCACATCATGGAACATACTTCATTACAGTTAAGGTAAGTTGTAGAGAAAAAAAATAGTTTTTTAGCTAAACTTCAGCTTTAAAGGAGAAGTACAACCAAAGCTTGTTTGTCTGTATGTCTCCTGTGGATCTCAGGAGTGTAGTTTGTTCTGCACGTCTATGACCTGTTTTCAGCCGACAGCGGGCTAAAATCCATTGTTAGCTAACATCACTCAGTTGAGTCACTGACAGCCTGAACGAGCCACTCCCACCCCCTCCACAGCCCAGCGCTCCAGTGAGCGTTGGGGGGACAGAGCAGACTGATAGCTTACTGCTTAGCGCAGCAGGGAGAACTAAACGATCAGTGGTGTCTGATTGCACAATTCTCACACTTAGAGCCGGCAGATGCAGCAACGATCCACCTAGGTAAGTATGATTTGGTCTGCTGGACCAAATGCTGTGAACATCAAAGGACTTAGAGTTACATTTTTTTTTGCTCTCCAGCTTTATTATTTATTTCATTTACTATGCTGGCTGTAGAGTTCAGCCTGTGGTTGGATGTGCAGGATTTAAGGCCGCAAAGAAGAAGGAGGTTCTATAACAGGGTTTTTAAGGGTAGGTGGGTGGTACTTCCTCCATGTTTCCCTCTTCATTGGATGCCAAGTGTGGGTAGCATAAGAGACCTACCCCTGGGGTGGATTCTTCTGGGCTACACTAGACCCCTGTAACAGGATAACTCTACTTTACACATGGGGTACCTTTACTCTGTGCCATTTTCATCAATGCCCTGGGACAAGGCTGAGTCCGCTGTGGGGGAATACTACACCTTAAGGTAAGCTTCCACTCTCAGAACTAAACATGCACTGTGTACACTTGCACAATAACTGTCCTTAAGTTAACTCTGCACGCCTTTGCTGTTGACTTTCAATTAGGAGGGACACATCTACCTGTCAAGTGTTTCTTTCTACCTCTGACGGTAGCAGATCACGGTCCCACTGTGCACTTAGCACAGGTCCCATGCATGCACTTAACTTAGACCTTGAGCTTCTGTACATCTGTACAGGATGGGAACCTCTGTGGCACCAATCCGCTCCCGTTGCTATAGGAGGCAGATTGCTGACGGAAGGAGTGGCGACAAAATCTTCCTCACTGTTATAGGCCGACAGGCTGCTTGACTGACTGTTGGCTTCCATTAGCTTTGGTAGCCACTTGACTGACTTCACACCAGGATGACTTTAGTGCTGTCTCTTCATACCCCAATGTGTGCAGTGACCCAAGCTGTAGACTAAAAGTGAATTTGCCAGTTACTTGCAATGCACTTGTCAGGGAATGCCTGAACTATTAATTTAGTCAGCTAAATCAATCAGTTAATCGATCAATGAACCAAAATGCCTCCAATACAAAAGTATTAACAGTAAGTAATAAAAAGGATGTAAAAGAAAAAAGGTCATAAAAAAATTAAACTTTATAACATTGACTGAAAAAAAAATTAAAGACTATGTAAACCCAACATTTCATATTCCTGATATGTGCCTGCTGTACCATGTACTTGTATGAAAAGGTTTCCTCTTTTCTTTGTATTGCTTCCTTTGTGTGAAATCCCTGGTGTTCCTGCCAGTCCCTCTGCTTTCCTTTTTAAAACTGACCACACTATGAATGAGAGCACAGCAAGGTGAGTTTACTGGTTGTGCTGAGAACTCAGTGCTCTCCTCCAATGACCAGATTTCTAGTGACACACACACGCACGCACGCACACACGATGCTCCCCCCAAACTCTCTGTGCAGCTGAAAACAGAGGGAATGTGATCACATATAAAGATGGGGAACAAGGAATTTATAATGTGTTTTTTATTTCTAAACACAAATATTTTGCCTTTCATTTCTATTTTAAAGTGCATGGGTTGTTTTACAGGGTGGGGGTTTGCTTACAGTATACAAGTCCTTTATTTCGGAGACTTGTGATATTAGTAATATTTCTGGCCAGCAGAGGGCCCTGTTGTACTGCAGAATGAATATTTGATCAGCAATGGCTATAAAAGAACAGGCTTTACCAACAGTAAAGGGAGTACCCCAGTGATTGTGTCTGACATGTTCATAGGGGAAGCACTACACAGATCTAATATAATTTAGCAGTTTGAAAGATCAACAAAATAAAACACAACTGACCATAATGATTATAAAAAGCAGAAGGATAACCCCCTTAGTATACAGTATATAAAATATAATTACAGATCCATTATAAATTAAAATTTGATAAAGCAACCTCACTGATCCGGATGGATCCTCCACTTTATCCAATCAAAACAAAAGCATACAGAATATATCCATCAGCGCTTACTTCTTCCACCTCCAACCTATTCCTATCAAACTAGGTAATCAGCACTTTCCATCCAGCATATCATTATCTGTGTTCCGCACTGGAAATCATTACATTAATGTCAGTTTTACTCTTCACTTAAATGTCAAGCCACTGCTCTGATTTCTACATTGTAAGAGCCCTTGTCCACCAATCACAGGAGTACATGCAATCCTGAACGCACTTTGTTGCTAGCCTTTTTTGCATACAGAATTACATGAAAGTCAAGCCGCTGCTCTGCTTTCATTGCAAAAGCCTCTGTCCATTCAGCAGAGCAACACCAGGAATCATTATCACAGTTTCTTACAATGCTGCCAGTTGTATTAACATGGAGAATGACATTAACTGATATCCTCATTCTCCAAAAAGAATCCGTACACATCCACTGAGTGGTTCTAAAGCCAAAACGACTTTATTTTAATACATTCCCTGCATTAAGGTAAGAAAAGGTTTTACAGCATTCTGTTCTCCCCCTTCCTTGTTTGAAGAAGAAGAGAAGAGATCCAGCACTGTTCACGTCTGCCTTTTTCCCCTTCCTTTCCTCTTCACATAGGGAACCGGACAGCAGCAGGAGCCACTGGCTCCTGCTGCTGTCAATCAAATGCAGTGAGGAGGGCGGGGCAAAGCCCCACTGTGTGTGTCTCTGGACACACACAGCTTGGAATTGAGCACACACTGTGTGCCCCCATAGCAAGTAGTTTGCTATGGGGGCACAGAAAGAAGAGGAAAAGCCAAGATCGCTAGTGGGTGACCCTAAAAGAGGAAGTTTGAAGCTGCTCTGTGAATACCATTGCACAGAGCAGGTCAGCATAACATGTTTGTTATTTTAATTAAAAAATATTTTTACCTTTAGTAACATTTTAATGGCCCTGTAATCTATTTTTCTGTGTTTTTCTGTCTCCTTGTAATGTCTTATGTGAGCTCATGAACCTCTCCTTTCCCCCTCACTTCCATTTGTTAGATAGTTGTGGTCATGTACTGCTCTATGCACAGAGTAGCTCTGTATGATGCGGGATTATCAGCAGGAGAAAAGTTGCAGAACAACACTACTGCATCCTTCTCTCTTCTCTTCAGTACAGCAGCGGTGACAGCAAGCTTCTCCCCATTTTGTGTATCAGGACTCAGATGATTCCCTCATTTGGATGCTGCTGCTAAGTATTAAGGGGTATACTTTGATCGTGTCCTATAGGCAGTTTTCCTCCAGGGAGGCTCTTCTCTATGGCTTAAAGCAGTATCAAACCCAAAACCAAAACTGTAATATATTGCAGCTTACCTATCATTAGATGTGATGGCTGCATTAGTTTTCTTTTTTTAGGCTTTTTTACCTCTGTTTTCACCTGGTGATCTGGTCAGTAGAACACCTCCTGTAATAGAGGGGGCAGAAGCATTGTCAGTCTGGGGGGGAGGGGAGTGTTAGATATACTGGCAGATTTAAATACACTAACAAATTGAAGCCAAACTCCACTTCACTTTATAACCAGTTACAGCAAACATTTGTTTTTCCTTGTATAATAAAAGGTTTTACATGGATAAAAGCTGATCATTGTAAGCACCCCCGTCAGTGTTAAATGGTTTGCCCCATTCCTGTAAACTGATACATCCGGAAGAGAGTTTGTTTTTTTGAAAAACAACAGACTCACTGGCTGAATGTCCAGAAGAAAACAGAAAAAAGAAAGCCTAAAAATGAAAACGAATGCAGCCATCAAATCTAAGAACTGGTAAGCTGCAATACAATAAATGTTTGTTATTGTGTTTAATAGTGCTGTAAATGCAGAATCTTTCCATCCTGAATCTGTATCTCCCTTCTGCAGTGATCACCTGTACTCATTTATCACTCTGGTTTTAGGATAGAACTTGCAGTGGTTCTGATCTTATCAGATGCTTTTCTGTTAGCTGATCTGCATATGCATGCTTGAGAAAGTGGATGTTGCTCCAAGAAACAGAATTGATGGGAAACACATCTATATATGTAGCATCATGTGACTGCATAATAATTTAACATTTTGGAATATACTGTATAGGTCTGTGAATTTGAATACAGTTTTTTTTTACATAAAAAGATGTAAATTTTATTAAGACATTTACAATAAAAGGAATGTTTTAAACTTTTATTTATTGTCTATGTGTGCTTACTGTATGCCATAAAATACCCCTTTCATATACTTAAGTATATATATTGAATTGTATAGGGTATGACATAGGTTAGGATGGTTTGTTTCCTTTGACTATCATTCCTTTTTCCTTTATTCATGTATATATATTTTGTATTACACTCAGGGCCAGGTGACTTAATATTTTTTAAATATATTCTTCAGATTTTTTTTACATATAAAAAAGTCATTTTAACATTTATTTTTACATATATTTGTAATTGCATTCCAAAAATGTAGAGTTGTATTTTTAAAGACATACAGTATATTTGAAATTTTTAAAAAAATATTTTTCATATATTTTGGAATAAAAACGCATTTCAACATACAGTGTATATATATATATATATATATATATATATATATATATATATATATATATATATATATATTTATTTATTGAAATATATTTTGAAATATATTGAATATGGCCAAAATTGTAGTATTTCAAATATATGTCAATATATTTTGGAAGAATATTTTTTAAATATATTTCAAATATATTTTTCTTCCATGTGGGTTAGTTACACATATCTATGTGCTCTCCAGATTCTTCCATGACCTTTCCATGGAACAATAATCTATACATCTGAAAACTCCCTCTGAGACAGCTAATTGTCACATACAAATGCACACGTAGGGAACACATACACACAGATGTAAATTATGCAACTCATATTGGGAAACACTGCGCAAGCCAAAATTAAATACATAATTCTGGGTCCATCATTTATGGTTTGTCTAAACTAGTGACCTGTAATGGTTTTTGGGGTGTCTTCTATTGACAGTTGTGGGGGTATCGTGGGCTTTCAACTTTCATTTTTAAGGCTTGACATATTTGGTGTCTACTTAATCAAAAGTGTCTCATCTTTTATATTTAAAGTGTTACTAAACCCAGGACCCTTCATTCACTACATCTGGTCTCCCACAGTACACAGACAATGGAAATGCAATTATTTTAGTAATTATAAACTGCTAAATACCTTTCCTTATCACCAGTTAGACCAGTCTTGTGACTTCTATCTGTGTCCAGCAGAGCACTGGTTAAAGCTTGTAGGAGGAGTTTTCATTCTTCCATGATTCTCCTGCATAACCCCTAACCCTCTGTCTGGTCTGATTGGCCCTATGCTGATCACATGCACCCTCCCAAGAAAAAAAAAAACAAACCTCTAGCAATACACACCAAACTGAGCATGTGCAGCTTGTCTCCAAGGCTCAGATTTATCAGAAGATGGATTGGGGAAAGTAGAAGAAGGGGAGGATCAGAGAAGACAGGATCAAACAGCCTTATTACATAAAGTGGAGGATTAACCCCTTAGGTTCCACAGTAAGTATAACAAGCATGTTTTAATGAATTTACAGACTGATTTTATTATTGTGGGTTTAGTAACACTTTAAAGGACATTTGAGTCGAGATTATATTGTGTGTGCATTAAAATTAATTCAGTCTTCAATTTCAAATCAATTCAATTTTAATTTTTTACAGAAAATGTAGATTTAAAAAGCAGTTGTGCATTCAGAAAATATCTGTTGTTTTAGGGATTTTTTTTTTTGTTTGCTTTCTTGCAAACAATGAGAATTTTGCATGCACGTGTAAAAAATGAGAAACAAAATTTCTCAAATAAATGAAAAAATGCTTAAAAAAAACAAAAATATAAAATAAATTGGACATTACATTACATACTGTGATGGATTACATCATGTTGCAAGAGGCCTGGTGATTGGCCACTCAGGCTCCCTGGGATATATTGTGGGAAAGAAGAAGGAACAGTCACATGCTTACCCATACCCTGAAGTACCAAGGACATCACTTGGCTGTGGGGCTAAGGGTGGTGACAGTTGAGCAAATGATCCAGGGAACATCCGATTGCTTCCTGGGGGATTAGGAAGGAATTTCTTTCTCCTGCTGGAGCAATTTGGCTCATGCTTTATTGCACGTTCATTGTAATGAACACTGTCACCTTGGCTATGCAGGGCACAGTGGCAATGTCTCTGCAAAGGACCCCTGACCATCTTATACTCAACTTAGCTTAGCAACTGCTTAGTATTAGAGTTGACCTCCTCCCCTGTGCCAGTAAACGTAATTCGGTTTCAGCTGCAGAGTAGACAGGAAGAGCATTAAGGGGTTGTTGGTAAGGGGAGTATGGGAGGGTCAACTTTTGCAGATTCACGGTTACCTTACATTGCATGATCAAAGTGACAGTCTCTTTAAAGTGGTTGTGTCAGGAATGGACTCAGCACTGGTGGTGGGACTCGCCTGCCGTGTGGGCTGCAGTACCAGAGCTGACCAGCGGGTGCTCTCAGCAATGGACTCAGCACTGGTGGTGGGACTCACCAGCCGTGTGGGCTGCAGTACCAGAGCTGACCAGCGGGTGCTCTTAGCAGCCAGAAGCTCACAATCAGCCAAACCTGGGGCTGATTACAGAAAGGTGTATATAAGGCATGACCAGGCCTGTGCTCTGGGCCTTGGTGTATGTTTTCCCATGAGCCTCTGTACCTGTATCCTGTGTTCCTGCTTCGTTGCTGACCCGGCTTGATCCTGATCTCTGTTGACCGTCTCCTGTTCTGACTACTGGCTCATCCCTGACTATTCTTCTGCCTACTCCTATGCTGTTTGACCTCCTGTTGCTGTGCCTTGGCTTGTGACCCGTTTACTCTTTGCCTGCTGCTCTGTACTGATCTGCCTCCACCGTTACCGACCCGGCTTGTCTGACCACGCTAACTACTCTGCCATCCATCCATCCTGCACGGATCCAGCCGTACCTGCACATACCTCTGGCGGATCCCTCTACCACTAGCAGGGGTACTCAGGGGCCGCGACCTGGTCTCAGTCCTGCGCCAAGTCCATCCCCACCATCAGGGGCTCTGGTGAAAAGGCAGACTGGGGCTTAGACTCCGCGCCCTGGGGAATCCTGCCCTGAGGACCGCTAGAGGTACCACCAAACGGTCATTACAGAACCCTACGGCCGGCCTGACCGTTCCACCTCTCCAGCCCTGACTACGCCTGTGTTCCTGCACCTCCTAAAGATTAGTGGAAGGTTGGTTTGCTCACTGTGCGTTTATATAGATATATATCTGGGTGGCTAATAATAACCTGTATTATATTGTACCTGAGACCTGCGTTTCCCTGTGCCAGTTCACACCTTTCTGGTCACTCCCTGATTCCTGACAGGTTGTAAACCTCAGACATGAATTTTGAACAAAGCATACCACCCTATAGTGTGTACTTGCCTCTATCCAGAGCACTAAGTGTCATTTCTGTCTGCAGCCTCATTCCTCTGCTATCAGCATGAGTCACTTCTGACAAGTTTTCCTGACATTAAGATAAAAAAGATGAGGGAGGGAGCTTGAGCACACAGCTTGTGACTAACAGCCTCAGCTCTGTTCCTGTGTACTGAGTGAAGGGGGTGTGTTCCTTCCCTCCAATTAGCTCTCAGAGATCTCCTCACTGAGCTTTACAGTGTGTAATTTCAGCTCTCCACCCCCTGTTTTCCAGACGCTGTATGAATTCTGGACTTTGAATGGCTGTAGAGAAGAGAAGACTGTAGATAAACAGGTACAACTCTTGTAGGAGGATTTTTTTTAAATATCGGTGCATCACCTGAGGCCAATCCCTTCATTGGGTATATGTAAGGATTTACAACCATTTTGAGCATACTTCTAAAGTTTTCAATTAAATCAATTTTTCTCAGTATTTGTCCTTTAAAAGGGAATACAGTCATTCAGCTTACATTACACATAGATCAATGAATCTATACAGGCTCCAGGGCAAGAAACCTGTCTTTCAATAATGAAGAGTTTAAACGATTCTACAGTATTTCATCTTTTATGCAGCCTCCATGCTCCTCTATTGTGAGCTGCTTGGCTCAGGCAGACTAATTGAAATAACAAACTAAGGCCGAGCAAAATTTCTATAGACTTAAAATAACATTGAAACTTCGAATCCATCTTCTCGATTATTTCTTCAAGCAAAACTGTAATGGGAAAGTGACTGCAAATTAATCTCTATAGACTTTCTCAGAAGATAATAGGGAAATATGTTTTACTGGCTTCTTTTTATTTCCTGCAACTGAGAAATAATATAGAACTATCCATATCAGCGTAAATGTAACGTCTCTTTTGTTTCATGTTTTCGAGACTCATTAATAGAAGTTTTGTCTTTTTTATCTGAATGTACTTTAGAAATAATGTTTGCCTTCAAGGTGACATCACTTATTGAAGATAAGAAATAGTATTGGGAGAGTAAGATATAAACATACTTTCCCCCCTACGGAGACCATGAGGAAGAAGTAGAATGCAGATATTCAAATGAAGAGAAATATGACTATGTCTATTAGTAAATGATTAGTCATTTCTATGAGTCGACGTGATCAATGCTGGGCTTAGCTCTGATCTTAAAGGTTATGTAAAGTTTCCCACAAAGTTTTTACCCTTTTGCCTCCACTTCCAAAGCAGGTCTAGCCCCACTACTTCACTATACTTACCTAGGAGATGACCCGAGGACCACTGAATTGTTTCCATCCCTCTGCTGTCTTCTTCATTTGATATGCATGCCTATGCCATTCTGACCCGTCAGGGGCTGGTAGACTGATAGGAGCTGATACATCTTCCAGCCCCATAGACATCTATAGGGGAAATCTCCACAGGCACCCATGTCAAATCAAGAAGCCAGCAGAGGGAAGTAAATCAGAGCAAGATCAAGTATAGATAGCTCAAGATAAGTATAGCCAGAGGGGATGTGGGCTATATCTATATAGGGTGGGGCAGGACAAAGGATAGGTGTAGCACTACCCCCGTAGGAGTTGTTGAGTTTTGGGTCCCCTATGGAAGCTTCTCTCTGTACAATCTGTCAGAGGGAGAGGGGGGGGGGGGGCAGCTGGCGCGGCTGCAGCTATGGGAACATGTAACATGTTCCACCCCAAAACCATATGGAACATGTAACATGTTCCCAAAGGCGAACTTTTTTTTTTCCTTTGTAAATGTCAATTTTGCTCTACTTTTTGTAAATGGTAGAGATGCAGGCATATTTAGAGAATATCCCATGCATATTTTCAAAGGAATAATGTAGTTTTCGTTTACTTAAATTTTTGTTGAAGAAAGTACAAAAGTGATGTACAACCAGAAGTCAATGGGTTTTGTAAACAATAAAACAGTACAAATAGACTGTACAGAACAAGGTTTCAGCAATACCACATTGAAATTGGCTCTGCTCACTGGTTTATCAGACAATGAACATAAAGAGCAGACAACCATAGACAAAAAAAGGACCATCTAATACGGAGACACACCATATGCATGCTAACCAATAGGCATAAAAAAAATAAAGAAAAAGGCAAGAAGTATCACAAGAAAGGTCACAAGTATAATCGGCCAGTGGAGACCTGATGAATCTCAGGCCCAAGAAGTTGGTTATTATGAATGGTGTCATTTGTTGGCATGGTCTTAGTCATTTGCAGAAGGGGAGTAGAAATGAGGGCACCCCAGTCCAGTAGAGAGAGTGGATAACAACCAACAGAATATAGAAAGGAAGAGGGGGAAAAAAAGGTGGAGAACCCAGAAGCTTACACCCCAAATAGCATGGTTTATAATGCGCAATTCAAAGTCCTAGAAAGTGCATTGTTAACTGGGAAGGTGGAAAGTAATCAAACAAGGTTGCCAAGTATGCAAAAATGTGTTCATTGTGTCATTAGGAACTGCTGTAATTCATTATACTTTTCACGCGGTTCTTCACCTCATTGAAGCTAAGAGTCGGTGCTTTCCATGCCATTGCTATTGACTGCTTTGTCGCCATAAAGATATGAGTAATTGATGTATGCTCTCGGTGTGCAGCATGCTTGATCGGTTGATGCAAAAGAGCTTCTCAAGGGTTCTTCTTTAAATTAATTCAAAGTATATACCCAAATCCACAACATCTGGACCTTAAAACATGCCCACCAGATATACTTCATATCTGCCAACTCCAAACAGTCCCAGAAGCAAGAAGATGAATGTGTGGGAAGACATCATGCTAACCTAGCGGGGGTGTAATACCACTGGGGCATAACTTTGAAGGAGTTCTCCAAAGCCAATACATTGCGTGATGATTTAAATAGAGCTTCCCACATTTTAGTCCAAGTTTTGGGGGGTAAGGCAGCATTGAAGTCCCTCTTCCAACGCAAACAATACATCCGAGCTTGGGTATTGCCGATGAATGGTAGAATATAGTAAAGAACTGAAACCCTGAGTTGTTGGATTTCACCTACATCTGGACTCAAACACAGTCAAGGGTCAGGTTCAATCATAGTTTTTAAGTATTGATGGATCTAGAGGTAACGAAAGCTTTCAGAATGTGATATATAATTAGGACTCGAGAAGTTGTTATTATTATACAAGATTTATATAGCGCCAACAGTTTGCTCAGCGCTTTACAATATAAAGGGAGACAATACAGCAACAATACAGTTCAATACAAGAGGGTTAGGAGGACCCTGCTCCTTGGAGTATACAATCTAAGAGGTTGGAAAGTGAAAACACCCCTCGGTTTTGTGAGAGGAATAATGTATCTTTAATGTTGTGCTTTCATCGTTATTAAACTCCTTTCTCCCTGCAAAAATATTATTTTCCTTGGTACATGTCTCCTGGGGCCATGCCCAGCCCCTGATGCACTTTGTTTGGCAATCACCTGGTCATTAGCCTGAAAATGAAGACAACTGATTTGACAGATACTTCTCTTATTGACTTCAATATGGTTTGTATTCAGTATCCAACTTTTGATATGTTCGGCTCAACCTCTGCAAACTGAACCTAGGTGGGTAAATCTTTGAATGGGGATTCCTCACTTTTGGTGACATTTCTTCTCATAACCTAGCAAGCAAAGGGATATATACAGAAAAAAATTATAGTGCTTTTATCTATGCCCTATTCTTTACAACAGTAAATAACAAGGTCCATCCCCCACAGTTACTACCTTTTTGTACCACTAGCCCCTCCCTCCTAGCTTGTAAGCTCCAAAGAGCAGGGCCCTTCTAACACCTATTGAACTATATTGTTGCTGTATTGTCTCCCGTTATATTGTAAAACGCTGAGCAAACTGTTGGTGCCATATAAATCCTGTGTAATAATAATAACAAAATGGCCATGGATACACTTCAAATGAGAACTGTAGAGAATAGTGAGATACGAGAATATATTTTTATAGTAATTCAAATTCTGTAATGTATTTTTATATAACTACTAGCTGAAGTCATTAAAATAGCAAATTACTGTTGTATTATTTATCTAACATTTTTGTGCAAAACTAGCAAAAAAGTGCATGCTCATTGAATGAGAAGAAGATAGAATTACAATTGGGCTACCGGACATTCCCCGCTACTATAGAGCATGCCAAATGGCTAGAATAGTAGATTAGTCTACGAATCATAGTCGAAAAGCGTGGGTTAACTTGGAGGCTGCTTTCTCGAAGACCCCACTTGCCTCGTCTCCTTGGCTGAAAAGTACACACCTTCCTGTTGAGTTCACGGGACACCCTCTTATAGGCCCCACTTTAGCCTGTTACCATCAGATAATTAAGACATCAGACTTTTCTTCTACTCCAGGCCCACTCTCGTCCATTACTATGAACCTGGACTTCCCCCCGGGTTTGTCACATGCTTTTTTTGCAGGATCCAGCCACCTAAATAATCTGTGTATGCACCAACTCTTTAAAGATGGGACGTTTCTATCTAGAGACATCATTCTAAACAAGTGGCCACTCCTGACCTTGACGCCATAGATGTATAGACAATTACACCATTTTGTTCACAGTTCCTCACACATAAACCAATATACTAGACGTCTTACACCATTCGAAAAACTCTGTTTTACAGACTCTCCCAAGAGACATGTTATATCTCAGCTTTATTCTTACCTTGAAAACACTATTGAGGTTCAGTCTAGGAAAGCCTGCATAGCCTGGAGCTCTGATTTACAACTCCAACTAACGCCGGAAGATTGGGATCATATCTACGCACTTATTCACAAGGGCTCCACACAGGAAAGAAACTTTAAAACTATACTCTAGATGGTACAGAGTCCCAGCCCTGCTTCACCAGTTCGATCCCAATGTCTCGGACTCTTGTTGAAGATGTCACCTGGCTAAGGGTACACTCATGCACATTTGGTGGGACTGCCCTATGCTGCAGCCATTTTGGGGGAGAGTTCAATCCACAATTGCACGAGTGACTACGTATAGCCTGGAGCTCACCCCTGCACAATTTCTACTGCATCACTCCTCACTCCCATCCCCGACATATTGTAAATCACTCTCCATACACATGGTTAATGCAGAAAAACAATGTGTCCCAGTCCACTGGCGCTCGACAAATATCCCCACTATCCGTGAATGGTTTGCGAAGATCAATAGAATTGAGGAAATGGAGGAACTGATCTCTGTTGCCAAGGAACATCCTGAGAGATTCAGGGGAACTTGGGCCTGTTGGAAGCACTTTAAAACCACCCCTACCTACCACCTACTAATGCAGCAATGATTGACTAGACCTATTTTGACACTGGGGAACGTTCTCTTTTCTGAGATACCTCTCGATCTATGCCTAGATATACCTTAGTCCTTCACCAAGGCTTGCTCCCTTGGAACTTGTATCCGCATATTACCCGGTTGACTGTCTTGATACGCATCATGGCTTCAACTATAAGCTGATATTTCTACTGTGGCACGTTTCACATGTGGAGAGCCAGACTGAGAGACCATTTAAAGGCTATTCTAATTTTTTGAGTTTCACCTGTATATTGGTGCAGCGCTACCCTGGATATACCTAAATAACTAAATAAACACAATCTTAGTGTTAAAGGACAACTTATGAGTGGAAAATCATGTTTAATAATATATACAGTGCATCATTGATCATAAAGTGAATTGATTCACAAAAGGATCTTATAGTGAAATAAAGGAGTAAACATAATAATGAAAAACAGTGAAAACAAAAAGTCCAAATGGGACTTACGATGATGTGAAAATTTTGAAGAAAAAATAGTGAATCCCTATTAATGGGATCAAATGTTCTCACAAAAGATAGTGACCAAAAGGCTATAATTAAGCCAAATGAAGTGAAGAAACAGTGACGTATGTGAATCCCAGAATGCGGGATTAAATTTCACAATAGTGACAAGTGCTGTGATAAACCAACACAAAATTCACTGCCATGCTTTCGAAAAATATCAACAGCGCATGTTCATGCTGATGACGTTTTCACACTTGTGGATCTTGGAGGTTATTGGCAGTCAAGAGTCACATGACCCTTTGAGCTTTCTGCCATAGCCCAGGAGGTGAAAGCAAGGATGGAGATAGCGGTTTCTCACTTACTACATTTTTCTTTTACATAATTTTAGAATAAAAATGTAATCCTTGCTGGCCATATCATTGAAAATAGGCATGCAGCACACATGCCATAGACAGGGGTGCACATCTCTGCTCATAGACAGGGTTAGAACGTGTGCAGCCAATAAAGCCTCCAGGAGCTGCTATGGGCAGCACTAAAGCTGTAAGTGAACTATCAAACCGTATGTGCTGGCACATACAACTTGTAGTCCATAATGCATCATAGAGTTACACCCTAGGACAGGAAGTTAAAGCCGTCCTTACATGAAAGTCCCCAATCCTTGAGTAAAATAAAATGAAGAAAAAAAAAGTTTAAATATTCACCTTCATGGGTGATATCTTCAGACTTTCCCATTGATCCTGAGAACTCTTAGGTTCCCAAATCTCATTAGAATATGTGCATAATTTTTTTTATAATTTGCTTTAACGTGACATGTGATTTTCAGGGGGAGGAGGACCAGCTAATAAGCCAACTTTGCATTTACATGCGGTCTACTTTAAGGAACTGTCAGGAATACCAGGTAGTAAATAAAGGCAAATAGGAAACAAAGAATAACATTGGAGTGACTGGAGGAAGAGTAGAGACCCCTGTTGGGTTTTGTTTGGCCATTTGTGAGGTTTTCCTTCACTTCCTGGCCCATAGCCACAACAGGAATTGAGAGGAAATCCCTCCAAAATTAGGAAAATCTCTGGTAGTAAGCTGGGTCTCCAAAATGAGTGCCCCCATTGGAAGATTTTCTTCTATTCCTATTCTCACTTAAAATTTGGAATTTTCTTTCACATTTGGTGATAACAATCACAGGACAAAAAAGTGAGGGTGACTCACCCTAAGGCTTGGTTCACACCTATGCGGGTTGCAGTTGATGCATTTTCCCTGTGTGTTTTGTATTTTTTCACATGCATTTTTGATGCTTTTGCATTTTTTTGGGTAGTGTCTGTTGTCTTGTGGGAGAAATCAGCAAAAACGCAGCAGAAATGCATAAAAACGCAAGGACTGCATTTCTGTTGTGTTTCCATGTTTCATATCTATATTGCACACCAGCCCTCTGGCATCCCCCTTCACTCACCATTTTTCAGTTAGCGAGGAGGCTACAAGGTGTCATCGGACACAGATAAGTTAATATGAGGATTACAGGCTCCCTACCAGATTTAGTTACACTTATATCAAAGTCCACCGTAAAATGGACCTGAACTCAAAAAGTAAATTTTTCCTATGTCATTGGTAACATGCTACCTGTGCCTAAGCAGTGCCACAAAAAGACTATTGTTTGTCTATAATTCACCCTGAAAAATAGCAGTGCTCTTCTGGGTATGTAAGTGTGCCTAGGTACTCCTGTGATTACAGACTCAAAATTGTATATCTGTTAGTGAGATCTCAAGAACTGCTGCCTCTGACTGATATTTCCAAGAATTTTCAGTGGAATTGGCAATATCACTACTGTACTGCTCCTAGATCTCCTTGCTGGAGACTTGGACATGAGGAAGCAAAGCCCTGTGTCACGATCAGGGGTCAGGCTCAAAGACCAGTTGCTATAGCAATGGAAAGGCTCATCTGAAACCAGCAGGATAGGTACACAGGCAGGTTACCATGGCGGAGGACTGGGATCACCCGAGGTGCGGAGTCTAAGTACTAACCAGTGTTCACCTGAGCTCCTGATGGTGGAGATGGATTTTGCTGTGTGTTAGTACCAGGTCGCAGTCCTCAGGATCACCTCACCAGGAGGTGAGCAAGCGGAGGTCCAGTAGCGTATAAGCAGGTAAGGATCAAACGGAAGCATGGTCAGTAAATAAGACAAGGTCGGTAAGCAGCAGTTGCAGGTTGGGATCAGGCAGAAGCGTAGTCGAGAACAAGCCAAGGGTCAATAACGAGTGGTAGCAAAATATGGATAAAACCAGAGACGATAAGGAACACGATACTGGCTGGAGAGCACAATAATCTGGCAAACAGGAAGTGCAGAGACATCCAAATAATTGTCAAGGGAGCTGTTCAGCATTCCAGGTGGCTCAGCAAGAAGAAATATTGCCACTCACCGCAGAAGGCCCAGGTTCAGACCCAGGCTCTGGCAGTACTCCCCTCCTCACAGGATATCCCCTGGATGTCTTAGGACCAGGCTTGTGGGGAAACCTCTGGTGGAATTCTCTTGTTAATCTAGGAGCATGAACATTTTCCTCAGGCTCCCAAGAATTCTCCTCTTGCCCATATCCTTCCCATTGGACAAGAATCTTTTCCACCACATATTCTTCTTCACCCTGTACCTCAACAGATGGAGGAAGCGGAAGAATGCTTCCAGAGAAAGGATTTTCATTAAATGGTTTGAATAGCTACACGTGAAAAACAGGGTGAATCTTCATACTGTCAGGAAGTTTTAAGCGAAAGGTGACTGGGTTGATCTGAGCAGAAATCTGGAAAGGTCCCACAAACTTTTGGCCCAATTTTGCAGATGGAACATGAACCTTCAGATTTTTGGTTGATAGCCAAACCTTGTCGCCCACATGAAAGGTAGGAAGTGATCTGCGATGTCTGTCTGCAGCCTTTTTATAACATTCCTGAGCCTCCCCCAAAGTCTCGATCAACTTTGAATGAATCTCCTGCAATGTAGTTAATCTGTTGGCAACAGCAGGAATTTGAGTTGCGATAGGGAGATCAGGAATAAAAACTGGATGATACCCCGTATTGAGGAAAAAAGGGCTTTGGGAGGTGAAGCTATGTTTAGCATTGTTATAGGCAAACTCTGCCGTAGGAAGATAGTCCACCCAGTCATCCTGAAGATAACTGACAAAACACAGAAGGTACTGCTCCAAAGTTTGATTGGTCCTCTCGGTCTGACCATTAGACTGCAGATGAAAAGCAGAGGACAGGTTAACTGTTACCCCTAAAGCTGAACAAAAGCTTTTCCAAAATTTTGATGTAAACTGTACTCCTCTGTCAGATACCACATCATCTGGAATTCCATGTAGTTTAAAAACATCTTGAACCATCAACTCCGCAGTTTGTTCAGCAGAAGGTGCCCCCTTAACAGATATAAAATGAGCCATCTTAGTAAGACGGTCGACGACTACCAAGATAGTGGTCATTTTTTTTGAGGGAGGTAATTCGACTACAAAGTCCATAGAAATTGACCCCCAAGGTCTTGATGGAACAGGAAGTGGCTGGAGCAACCCCAAAGGAGAAGCTCGGGGTGTCTTATGGTGTGTACACGTCAGACTGGAGGCCACATACCGTTTGATATCCTTCCTATAACTAGGCCACCAGAAGGAACGTGACAAAAGTTAATCTGTCTTTGAAATCCCAAAATGTCCCGCAAGTTTAGAGTCATGAACTAATTTGATGGCTTCCACCCGAGCAGATTCAGGTACATAGCGACGATGTGCTTGAGTCCAAAAGCCGTTCTTGTATTCAAGGTTAATGTCCTTAGGAGGATCATTGAGAAGTGGGTCATTCTCATAACCCTCTTTGAGAAGACTCAAGAATGTCTTCGTACTTGTGGCCCCTAGGAAGTTTTTTTGAGTTAGGATTGAACATTCTGATACACTCTCACGGCTACTACTACCACCTCTATGCCGATGACATGCAAATCTATCTCTCGACCCCTCGCCTCACCCCTTCAGTCTCTGCCCGAAACACTAGCCTGCTGAACGACATATCAGATTGGATGTCGCTCCACTTCCTTAAACTGAACCTCTCCAAAAACGAGCTCCTAGTTTTACCCCCAGTCCGCGCACCCCCCCCCCACTGACTTCTCCATCACGTCCAACAATGCCACCATCAGGCCCACCCCACAAGCCAGAGTACTCACCCACATCCAGCTGATCTAGTTGATTTTTCATTGAATGAAAACAACTAGATCCACAGTAAAAGCAGCACACAGTACACACACAAACATGTTGGTCACATATTTAATCCCTTGAACATGCTAGATGTTAACTCCAGTATCATTAGTGCAGTGACAGTGCATATTATTACCACTGATCACTGTAATAATTGCACTGGTGATGTCAGTGGCAGTTAGTTAGTTCACCCAAGGATCAGTTAGTGTTGCCACAGTGTTGCAGTCCCGTTATAAGTCGCTGATTGCCGCCATTATTAGTAAAAAAAAAAAAAAATTCAGTATATATCCCATAGTTTGTAGACACTGAAACTTTCGAACAAACCTATCTGTTTACTTATTGGGATTTTTTTTTCACAAAGACATGTAGCAGAATACATTTTGGCCAAAACTTAAGAGATCTGATTTTTAAAACATTTTTTATGGCATTTTTTTTAGCACATAGCAAAAATTATTGTTTTTTTTCCAAAATTGTCAGCCATTTAATTTTATATATAAAAAATAATAAACCCAGATATGATCAAATACCACCAAAGGAAGCTCTATTTGTGTGAAAAAAAAGATATAAATATTGTTTGGGTACGGCGTTGCATGACTGTGCAATTGTCAGTTAAAGTAGCACACTGCTGCATAGCAAAAATTGGCCTGGTCATGAAAAGGGGGGGGGGGGGTAATCTTCTGCAGGGCAAGCGGATAATATAAACTGTTTTTGGTTATTTTACCCCCAAAATGTAGCAGAACACATTGTGGGCCTAAATTTATGAAGAAGGATTATTTATTTGCAAAATTTTATAACGACAAATGTTTTTTGTTTCAAAATTTTTGGCATTTTTTCATTTATATAGCAAAAAATTAAAAACCCAGTGGTGATCAAATGCCACCAAAAGAAAGCTCTGTCTGTCTCAAGAAAATGATAAATATTTCATATGGGTACAGTGTTGCATGACTGCTTGTCACCCAAAGCGTGACAGCGCTGAAAACTGAAATTTGGCCTCGATTGAAAGGAGATGAAAGTGTCCAGACTTGAAGTGGTTAACATGAATCTTACAAAAACACAGTAAAACCTTTATTATTAAAGGAACTAAGTACAATATATAATTCCCTTACTTCTTTTCTCACAGCTTTGATTCATACCTATGCACAAAGGGGATTTCATCCTTTCCCCACGTCAAATAAATATATGAATAATAATCTCATTAGCCAATCTAGGGATAAAAGTAAACCACAAAATTCACATTCTTCTAGGCAAAGCTAATCAAACAATCCAGTGTACGTTTTTGATTAAAGTTCCTATTTAGATGCGTTTTCCACTGTGGCGACTTATGTGAGTCATCTATGTATGTGTAACATAGACAGCGCTGAGGTCGTGTAGACTGGGATTCCTATAAATGATTACAATTGGTTTCAGCTCCACCACAATTCATTTTGAAGGGAAACTCTTCCTAAAACCAAAAAACTAAAGGACCAGTTCAACTAAAACTGATAATTCAGTTATTGGTAGATTTCACAGACTTAAAAGTGAATTTAGGTGGTTCTGAAGGCAGGAGGTTTTGTTACGTTAATACATTCTCTGCATTAAAGTGGAGCTCCACCCAAAAGGGGAATTTACACTTTAAGCCTTTGTCCCCCGCTCCCCATTAAGGATTGGCACCTTTGGGGAGCGGGTATCTGAATTTGACAGGTACCCGCTCCCACTTCCTCTGCGATCATCTAGGAAGCAGAAGTTGTCCTCCCCCCCGCCCTCCCCGTAGTCTTCTGGGACACATGACAGGTCCATGCACAAAGCATAGCGCTTCTCGCACATGCACAGTGAGCACCCGGATGTGAAGCCGCAAGCTGTCACATCCGGGTGCCCACACTGAAGATGTTGGCGCCAGGGAGAGACAATGGCCAGTGAAACCAGCGGTGGTGAGGACATCGCTGGACCGAGGGACAGGTAATTGACTTATTTTAAAAGTCAGCAGCTACAGTTTTTGGGCTCAGGTAAGTATTTGGGGGAGCTGCTTGCAGAAGATTTTTTACTTATAGCGGAGTTCCACCTGAAAAAAAAATGGCAGCAGCTACAGTTTTTGTAGCTGCTGCCATTTTTTTTTCAGGTGGAACTCGGCTATAAGTAAAAAATCTTCTGCAAGCAGCCCCCCCAAATACTTACCTGAGCCCAATCTTGATCCAGTGACATGCATGAGAGCAGAGGTTCTCTTGGCTCTCTCTCCTCATCGGGGGTGAACTGACAACTCATGGGGCCCCCGAGCAATAGGGGATCATGGGGCCCCTGTGTCCTTGCCCAAACTCAAAAAAGCCTATGAAAAAGGTACCAGGGGCATCTCATGGGGCCCCCTACTGACCCGGGCCCTCGGGCAGTGCCCGAGTTTCCAAATGGTCAGTCCGCCCCTGCTCCTCATTGGCTCACACATAGCAGTGGAAGCCATTAGCTGCTGTCAATCACAACCAGTGAGGAAGGAACAGGGGGCATGGCCAAGCCACACCCTCTGTGTTTTATGGACACACAGAGCCACCTCGGGAGTGAGCACGCATGAGTGCCCCCAAAGTGGCTTGCCTTGGGAGCTCTCAGCAGGAGGAAGGGCTTCTCTGTGCAAAACCATTACACAGAGCTGGTAAATATGACGTTTGTTATTTTTAAAATATAAGAACTGAGCCTTTAGAATCTTTTTTTTTTATGAAGTTTCTCTTAGTGAGAAATTAATGTATTTAAATTATTTTCTGTTTGTATTCTCACTCCCACCCTAGGAAATTCATAATTAAAAATGATTAATCTCAGTCATCACCACAAGGGTCAGGAATGGCAGTTGAAGTATTGGCAGTGATGCTGAGAATTGCCCCTGGTATTCTGATAGCTAGCTGTGACCTCTGCTTGGCTACTGCTACTGTAATATGTGCAATATACTGTAAGACTCATCAGTTGCACATTGTCCTGATTACACTCACATCCAGCAGTGACCTGGAACACGTTTTAAGGACCGTTATACCCGCATTACATCAGTTTTATCAGGTTGTTTATGTAAAACAGGATTGGATAGATATAATTGTAAATGTTGCAGCAGAATTATCACAACGGAATAATTTTAAACCAGCACTGCAGCCATTAATAACAAGATGAAAATGACAACTTTGAATCCCACAGAAATCAATAAGAGCTGAATTGAAGAAATCAGTATTGCCCATTTTCTAGGCTAATAGGAAAGGAAATGGCAAACAAATGCCCTGGTGGACATGTCCATGTGATAGAAAAAACTGTTTGGCAAGAAGCAGAGATTTTATTAATGCTTAAAGCGGAGCTCCACCCAAAAGGGGAAATTCCACTTTAAGGACTGGCCCCCCACTCCCCGTTAAGGATTGGCACCCTGACTTTCGATCGCCTAGGTGATCGAAAGTGGAAGTTGTCCTCCCCCCCTCCCTCCCCATAGTCTTCTGGGACAGGTGACAGGTCCCAGAAGCCTACAGGACCACTCACAAAGTGCAGCTGCCCACACTGAAGATTCTGTCACCGGGAACACAGGACAGCCAGTGAATCGGGCTGCTGGGGGGAGGGGTTTGGTGTCACCACAGGATCGTGGGACAGGTAAGTGGTTGTTTTTTAAAAGTTAGCTTTGTAGCTGCTGACTTTTTTTTTTTTACATTTTCACATTAACTCCGCTTTATATGATAGTAAAGGTTACATTTTTGACTAAAATAAAAAATATGTTATACAATGCACTAAACCAGGGGCAGACTTACCATTTGGAAACTCGGGCACTGCCCAAGGGCCTGGGGTCAGTAGGGGGCCCCATGAGATGCCCCTGGTACCTTTTTTCATAGGTTTTTTTGAGTTTGGGCAAGGACACAGGGGCCCCATGATCCCCTATTGCCTGGGGGCCCCATGAGTTGTCAGTCCGCCCCTGCACAAAACAAAGAACCAAATGCACTTTATATAACAAATGATGCATTTTAGAAAGTCACTCCAAGCCATAGTAGATTAAAATGCATTTCAATTAAATTTGTTTCATTTTAAAATATAATTAAAGGTAAGTAACACTTTTTCTAAAGTTTTAGATGATTGGAGAGGGATTAGAACACCTATTAGGACTTTTTTTTAATGCAAAACGTTGCTTTTTTGTTTCTATAGACTTCAATGGGAATGCTTCAGAAAAGCATGTATTACCTTTTTGCTGCATTTTTGCAGCGTTTTTTTATATGCGCTTTGCATTTAAAATATGCCTAGCAACAAGAAAATGAACCCCCCCCCTCAAAACGCATAACAAATGTGGCAAAAACACAGCAAAAATGCAAGTGAAATACGCAAAATGCAACGCAATGCAGAAACGCATCAAACACAACCTGCATAGGTGTGAACCTAGACTTAGGGAGATTCATCCTATATGTCCTGTTTACCATTATCAATAAAAGTGGATGTAGAGGGGAAATTTTCCAATTTGGACGCTAGTTCTGGGGATCTGGGGGGCCCAAAGGATTCCCTTAATTTGCAGGGATTTTTTCTCACTTTTTGTTTGGCTATGGAACAGGAAGTGAAGGGAAATCTCCCCAATGGGACACAGATGGCAAAAAAGAAATCTGACAGGGGTTAGAACCCTCCCTTGCTCTATCCAAAATAAAAAAAAAGGTTTTGCCTGTAGTACTACTGTAATTTGCAGGGATTTCCTCTTTCTGATTTAGCTATTCAACAGGAAGTAAAGGGACACAGATGGCAAAAAAAGACAGGTGTAACTTATAACCCTCCCATAGGGCCCGTTCACACCAGTTGCGGTGTAGGAAACTCACCTTCCGTGCGCATTTCCTGCACCGCATTCCATTCAAAGGTTGCGATCTGCAGTGTGTGTCCATGTTAACTCAATGACTGCAAAAGCAGCGTGTTTGCCTACACCGGATCACATGGTAGAGTAGTACCATGTGATCTGGTTGCTGCGTATCTTTTAGAGTAGTGCATTCAAATGAATGGGCTGAAATCGTACTGCACCCTGGACTGCATGTGAATTGCACAGGAATGTGATCCAGTGCAGGCAAATGCACTGCATTTGTGGTGCCATTAAGTGAACATTGACATCCATTGCAAATTGCAACTGTAGTGTGCTTTGAACGCAATCTGGGAAGCATGCACAGAAAGCAGGTTTCCTGCACTGCGTTCTGATGTGAATGCCAATTACTCTATCAAAAATTTAAAAAAAATTGCCTATAGCAGGGATGCTCAACCTGTGACCCTCGGAGCCCTCTGATGTGGCCCTCGACCTCAGACCAGGTAAGCATACTTCTACTATATCCTATGGGTTTCTGTAAGTGCACCAAAACTCCTGAATGCAGGCATTTTGATGCGCTTTCAGAAAGTGCACCACACCCACAAGATATAATAGAAGTCTATGACAAAGCGGAGATACGCCACAGGTGACTGCGCTGCACCTGCAATGCAGGTAAACCATCCTTATTGGGGGCTCAGGTCAGTAAGGGCTTGTTTACATTTGCAGTTTGAGGGGTGGTAACACCCCATAGTTGAGACCCCCCAACCACTGATGTAGCATCAGGAGTCGCAATGGCAACCCTGACTCATGCTCCTGGGAACCTATGTGGCCTCCCTGTCACATTCTGTTTTATACCTGGACAGGAGGGGTGGCGGGGGGGGGGGGGGGGTAGCACATACAGGAACCAAACCTTTCCATTTTCCTCCTGAAACTGCTGAAAGCCGACTTCTCCACATTTTCCTCCTGACAGCATTCAGGCTGCAGGAGGAAAATTTTCATTATGATATTCAAGAAAAAAAATATTCTGGGCCATTTCATTTCATTGTGGTTCGTGACTGGTTACCAAATCACTTAAGTGGCCCTCACTCTTCAAAAAGTGTTACTAAACCCAGGACCCTGCATTCATTATATCTGGTCTCCCACAGTACACAGACCATGGAAAAGCAAATATAAACTGCTAAATACCTTTTCTCATCAGCAGTATATATCAGTCTTGTGATGTCTACCAGTGTCCGGCCGACTACTGGTTAATCATGTAGGAGGAGATTTCATTCTACTGTAGCAGGATGCATGACCCCTGACCCTGTGTCTGGACAAAGCTGATTGGCCCTGTGCTGATCACATGCACTCTCCTAAAGAAAAAAAAAAATCTCTCTAGCAATACACACCAAACTGAGCATGTGCAGAGTGACTCCTAGAGCTCCATACAATCAGCAGATGGATTGGGGACAGTAGAAGAAGGGGAGGATCAGAGAGCAGACAGGATCAAACAGCCATTTTACACAATGCAGAGGATTAACCCCTTAGGTTCCACAGTGAGTATAACAAGCATGCTTTACTGCATATACAGACTGATTTTCCTGTTGTGGGTTTGGTGACACGTTAATGTTTCCATCTATAGCACTTTCTTCTTGGGTATTTGGTCCTAAATAAAAAAAATGGTCCATTTTGCAAAAGCCACAGTAGATTAGGAGGCAAGTGATGCTACAATTTCCTGTCCCGTCCAGTTAGGCAACATGGCTTTTGTGTGGCCAGTCACAGGAGGCGGGGAGCTCTCTCCATCCTCATCTCCCTACAGAGAGCGGCCCACCGACCCTCCGCGATCCGCTTGTCAGCTGTCAAATGCCATCGCCAATCATTGTGTAGTTCGCCCAGCAGGTGGCGCCCTTGTCCTTCTCCCAGTGACAGTTCCAGTCCTGAAAGCTCGCTGCTGTCCAATGCGAGGAGGAAGGCAAGCTGGCTTTGTGTGCGATCCCTCCCTCTATGAGTGTCTGTGCGAGCATACTCATCCCAGCCTGACACCAGCCGCACCACCACAACAGCATGGCACTAAGGGGGACACTTCTAGCACCCCCTGTGGGTATCCTCTGCGCGGTCAGCCTGTCCCTGCTGGGGCTGCTGGTGCAGGGCACTGGCTGGGTGAGCCGGAGTGCGCGGGGTACAGCGGACCGCGGGGTCGGGGGGGAGCGGAGCGTTCCTGAGGATGCTACTAGTCCAGCGGGGCGCTTTGGGAGAGCCACATCCAGGGATCCCATGTCGCTGCTCAGCACCTCGTTCGTGCTGAAGGGAGACGCTTCACACAACCAGGCGATGGTGCACTGGACCGGCGAGAACAGCAGCGTGAGTGAGCCGACTATTCAAATCGCATGAGTCGCATGTCACATGATGATGCATCCAGTGCCATGGCAGGCTGCTCCACCTGGCCTGGAGGGGGCGCTACACACGCTGGGTGCCTACCTCCATGGCAGCCTCTTCTAAAACTTGGAGCAGTTTGTACTGGCGCTCTGCACTTCCCTTCTTCTGCCTCCAGAACCCAACAGGCGATTGTTCTGTGACAGCTGTCACTCTGATACCTGTCTATATGGGTCAGAACACAAGTGTCCCTGACACCAAGAATTGCTGCCATGGCAGGTTGGGTATGGTGCCATGACCATGGGGCTCTGATTACAGGTTTATGCTGCCTACCTCTACAACTTTATGATGGGCTGGTGTATTGTTCTGTTGGAGATGTCTGTGCCTTCTGTCCACCAGTACACCAGACATCTGTGGAAGTGATGGACTATCTGAGTGAAGATTACTGGGTCATAGGGAAAATGTCATATGGAACTAGTGCCATGGCAGACTGGGTATGGTGCCATGACTATGGGGCTCTGATTACAGGTTAATGCTTCCTACCTCTAGAACTTCAGTATGACTTGTATATTGTTCTGTTGGAGATGTCTGTGCCTTCTCACCACCAGCAGATCACTTATCCTTGACATCTGTGGAAGTGATGGGCTGTCTAGAGGAAGTGCAAGGTCATAGGGCAAATGTCATATAGAACGTAGTGCCATGGCAGGCTGGGTATGTTGTCATGACTATGGGGCTCTGATTACAGGTTTATGCTGCCTACCTCTACAACTTTATGATGGGCTGGTGTATTGTTCTGTTGGAGATGTCTGTGCCTTCTGCTCACCAGTAGACCAGACATCTGTTGAAGTGATGGGCTATCTGAGTGAAGATTACTGGGTCATAGGGCAAATGTCATAAAGAACAAGTGCCATGGCAGACTGGGTATGGTGCCCTGACCATGGGGCTCTGATTACAGGTTTATGCTGCCTACCTCTACAACTTTATGATGGACTTGTATATTGTTCTGTTTGAGATGTCTGTACCTTCTGTTCACCAGTAGACCAGACATCTGTTGAAGTGATGGGCTATCTGAGTGAAGATTATTGGGTCATAGGGCAAAGGTCATATAGAACGTAGTGCCATGGCAGACTGGGTATGGTGCCATGACCATTGGGGCTCTGATTACAGGTTTATGCTGCCTACCTCTAGAACCTTATGGACTTGTATATTGTTCTGTTGGAGATATCTGTGCCTTTGTTTCCACCAGTAGACCAGACATCTGTTGAAGTGAGGGGCTGAGTGAAGATTACTGGGTCATAGAGAAAATGTCATATGAAGCTAGTCAATTGGCAGACTGGGTATGGTGCCATGACCATGGGGTTTTGCACAGTGCTGATCACATATTTATACTGCTGCCTACCTCTAGAACTTTAATATGACTTGTATATTGTTCTGTTGGAGATGTCCTGTTACTTCTGTCCACCTGTAGATCACTTATCCTTGACATCTGTCGAAGTGATGGGCTATCTGATTGGAGATTACTGGGTCATAGGGCAAATGTCATATGAAGCTAGTGCATTGGCAGACTGGGTATGGTGCCATGACCATGGGGTTCTGCACAGTGCTGAGCACATATTTATACTGCTGCTTACCTCTAGAACTTGTATATTGTTCTGTTGGAAATGTCTGTGCCTTCTTTCCACCAGTAGACCAGAAATCTGTTGAAGTGATGGGCTATGTGCGTGAAGATTACTGGGTCATAGGGCAAATGTAATATAGAGCTAGTGCCATGGCAGTCTGGGTATGGTGCCATGACAATGGGGCTCTGATTACACGTTTATGCTGCCTACCTAAGGAACTTTAATATGACTTGTATATTATTCCACTATAGATGTCCGTTCCTCCTTTTCACCAGTCAATATCTTGTCTTTAACATCTGCTGAAGTGATAGGTAGTCTGGATGAAGATCACAGGACAGTGTGAGGTCATAGGTCAAATATCATATAGAACTAAGTGCCATGGTAGACTGGATATTGGTGCCGTGACTGGTACTCTGAATACAGGTTTATGCTGCCTACTTCTTGAACTTTAGCATTTCTTGTGTATTGTTCTATTGTAGATTTTAGTGTCTCCACCAGCAGATTCTTGACGTCGGTTGCAGTGATGGGCTATCTGGATGAAGATCATAGAACAGTGCGAAGTCCTAGGGCAAGTGTCATATAGAGCTAGTGCCATGGAAGACTGGTTATTGGTGCCATGGCTGGGGCTCTAATTACAGGTTTATGCTGAAGTTTAATATTTCTTATGCATTGTTCTATTGAGGATTTCAGTGCCTCCATCAGTAGATTCTTGACATCTCTTGAATTGATGGGCTATCTGGATGAAGATCACGGGGTCATAGGTCATAGGGTGAATGCCATAACGATTTAGTGCCATAGCAGACTGGTTATGGAACATAACTGTGGCTCTGCATAGTGCTGATCATATATTTATGCTTATGCCTGCCTCTAGAACTTTAATATGGATTATATATTGTTCTGCTGGAGATGTCTGTGTCCTCTGTCCACCAGTAGATCAGTTATCCTTGAGATCTGCTGAAGTGATGGTCTGTCTGCATGAGGATCATAGGGCAGAGCAAGGTCATAGGGCAAGTGTCATAAAGAGCTAGTGCCATGGCAGACTGGGTATGGTGCCCTGACTGGGGCTCTGCACAGTGCTGAGCACATATATATGCTTCTGACTACTTATAGAATGTTATTACGGCTTAAATATTGTTCTGTAGGAGATTTCTGTGCCTTATGTCCACCAGTTGACATCTGTTGAAATGATAGGTTATCTGAAGATCACAGGGCAGTGCAAGGTCATAGGGCAAATGTCAATTAGAGCTAGTGCCATGGCAGACTTGGTATGTTGCCATGTTTGAGGCTCTGCACAGTGCTGCTTATGGGTTTATGCTTCTGCGTACCCCTAGAACTTTATTTTTGCTTGTACTGTATATTGTTCTTTTGGCCTTAAGACCAGCAGTAAAGCCATGACATCTCTTAAAGTGATGTGTTATCTGGATACATAGATCACATGGCAATGCAAAGGCATAAGGCAAACTAGTGCTGGTGCCATGGCAGACTGGGTAAGGTGCCATGGCTGGGGCTCTGCATTGTGCTGTTGACATGTTTATGCTGCCTACCTCTTGAACTTTAATATTGGATGTATATTGTTCTTTTGAGGGGTTTAGTGCTCTTTGTCCTCCTATCCTTGACATCTGTTGAAGTGATGGGCTATATGGATGAAGCTCACAGAGAAGTGCAAGGTCATGGGGTAAATGTCATATAGAGCTAGTACCATGGCAGACTGGGTATTGGTGCCATGACCGAGGATCTGTACATACTACATGCTACTTACATATATACTGCCTACCTCTAGAATTTTCATATGACTTGTATATTGTTCTGTTTGACATTTTAGTGCCTTTTATACACCAGTAGATCACTTATCCTTAACCTCAGTTAAAGTGATGTGCTATGCTAGCTGGCTGAAGATTACATGGCACCACAAGATCATAGGGCAAATCTCATTTAGAGCTACTGCCACGGCAGACTGGATATGGTGCTGTGACTGGGTCTCTGTACATGCTGCTTGCATATGCACGCTGCCTACTTCTAGAACTTTAATATGGTTTGTTCTTTGTTCTTATGGAGATTTTGGTGCCTTTTATCCACCATCTGTTGAAGTGATGTGCTATTTGGCTGGAGATCACAGGGCAGTGCTTGGTCATAGGGCAAATGTCATACAGAACTACTGCCATGACAGTTCAAATGGAAGTACCACCATAGTGCTGAACAAGTTATAGTCAACCTATCATAAATAATTGGTCGCCACTGCTGACCTCTTCCCATTGAAAATACTAATTAGCTGGCTAGTTCTGCTGACCCTAATACTTTCCAAGTGACCGATTTGCAACAAGTAGGCAGGTCAGAAATGTCAGGAGTCTTTTTTTTTTGCAGTCTTTCTTTGAATCGGTGACTTAGTTCACCATACATTTTACAGTCTGATTGTACAGTTTTCTATTGGTCCACCAACAAACATGTAGTGAAAGGACCAGCCTGATTGGATAGTTGAGGTAGCTCCTTATATTACATAGTTTTGATAAACCCAAAGTTGATTGTACAGAGATTGTATGGTCAGATTGTAATGTGTTTGGTGAGCTTTAACCTAGGTGAAGCTACAGGCTCAGCATGAAGGCCAGGACACTAGAGTAGGCACCAGTCACAGCCAGGGGCGGACTGACCATTTGGAAACTCGGGCACTGCCCGAGGGCCCCGGGTCAGTAGGGGGTCCCTTGAGATGCCCCTGGTACCTTTTTCATAGGCTTTTTTGAGTTTGGTCAAGGACACAGGGGCCCCATGATCCCCTATTGCCCGGGGGCCCCATGAGTTGTCAGTCCGCCCCTGTTCACAGCATCCATATTTCTCACAGTACAGATTTCCTTTAGGTGTCATGTCCTATGATGTACCTTATCCTATATTGGAATTGTTTATTGAAGCTTTTATACTGTAGATGGTCCTCTTTACATCCTCCACTAATGCCATAGAATGTTCACTACTTGTGCCACAGGTGACCCTATGGACAAATCCAGTGCCCCCTTCTATGCCAATTATTCTGTCATCTTTGATGTTTCTTTACTATGGTCTACATATTGTTGTGTGGCACTTGCATGCCTTCTGTCCAGCAGTCAATGAGTTATTCTTGATGCCGATGCCAACTGTATGCTGACACATTCTAACTGGAATAGCAAATCTGTTCATTACTACAGTAGACTGGAAGCTTGTGTCTTCTTGGTAGCATTGTAAGAGTCTGTCTACGCTTCTACCTTCTTCTGGATCATGGACCTGCTTATAAGGATGTACCATTGTATTAATAATAATCCAAGGTGGGGGATTCCAGCTCATTACAATCCACCATTTTATGCAGGAAAACCCTTTTTTCTAATTGTTTCATAAATACCTTAAAATTGCAATTTTTGTGTAAGTCACAAACCACTGGTCACTATATGTTGTGCTGTGTTTTAGATGTTGGGTATATATTTACTTCACATGGGTTGTATAGAGTATATATGCAAAACATTTGTCCATTTTATAATGTTCATCCCTATAATGTCTAGGTTCCTGGTGGGCAGATTCATCCTCTCTGTTTGTCCTGGTGACCACTGAAAATGATGGGATATTTAAAAATGTAACTAACAGTTGTCACCTGAACACAAATAGGAAGGAAATCCTCCAATAGGGACAATTGTTCTCTTACCTAGGAGGGCATTTCCTGTCACTTTGGAGAAATTCTTTTCACCTTTGGTTTGTCCCCAGGACAAGACGTGAAAGTTAAACTAACACTAAGCTTTGGTTTAAAAAAAATATATATATATATACAGGTGTACCTCTGTTTACGAACGCCTCGGTTAACGTAATTTTCAGTTTACGAATGAAAATCCATTGAAAATAATACCTCAGTCTATGAATTGTTTTCGCAATATGAACTGATTAATTGGTTTTCAATGCATTTACAATTTTTTTTCAATCATGCCCCTGTACAGTATTTATGCCTTTAAAATGCACTTTATAAAGAGTTTTGAACAGATAGAAGACTTTTTTTAAAACTTCTTTCTGACTTTTTTTTGAACGGATTAATTGGTTTTCAATGCATTCCTATGGGAAAACGCGTTTCGGTTTACAAATTTTATGCAATACAAAAAGTCCTGCAGAACGCATTCAATTTGTAAACTGAGGTATGCCTGCATGTATATATATATATATATATATATATATATATATATATATATATATATTGTGACAGTATGAACGGCGAGGTGATATATGGATGCTATGTGTCACCTCGCATTCGGTCATACCTGGGAGTTTAAGGTGAAATCCACTCCGGGTTTTCTGGGCCACTATGGCAGAGTTGGTTCCGGACATGATTTTGTGGTCCACTGATTACCACCAACAGGTGGTATAAATAAGGCAGGACTGGAGCAAGGAGTCCATCATGGCCTGGGACTCAGAGCCATTCCTGAGAGAGCTGTGCATGAACGTGATTGTTGTACAAACAAGAGAAAAGGTTTGTTTTGGTTGGTGACAGAGAGAAGCCCTTCACCAGTGAGAGAGGAAAAGTTCTATGTTCAGTTAGTGCCTGGATGGCGAGGGTTTATTTTGATGTTTTGTTATTCTGCAAACCTTTTAAATAAAACTGACAACCAGTCAGATTTTGAAGAAAGCCGGCTGTGTGGTCTACATTTGTCCCAGGGAAGGAGATCCCCCACTATATATATATATATATATATATATATATATATATATATATATATATATTATTATTTTATTCTCTCAAGTATATATTCTTAACTCAAAATGCCCCTTCTATTGCACTCAACCTCCTTGAAATGTTTGTTCTCCATAGTCCCACTGTATGTAAGAACATAGCCATCCTCTCTTGTTCACTCCCAAGATGGACTATAAACGATCTGTAGTGAGCATAGAGCAGTGCACATGACTACACCTAATGTTCTCTGCTTATTCCAAAGAAATGGAAGTGAGGAGGAAAAGGAGAGGTTCAGGAGCTTAGAGAGGACATTGCAAAGAAGCAGAGAAACAGTAACAGTTGTATGAAAAGTAGATTTCAGAGCCATTTAGAAGTGGATCTATATGGCATATTTTTAGAAAATAAGGATATTGTTTAGTACTTCAAGTGCATGCTTGTCATACTCACTGTGGAAATTAAGGGGTTAATTCTACGCATTGTGTAAAAAGGACATTTGATCGTATCTTCTCTGATCCTCCGCTTCTACTGTCCCCAATCCGTCTGCCGATAGAACAGAGCCTTGGGGGCAAGCTGCACATGCTCGGTTTGGTGTGTATTGCTATAGAGAGGTGTGTGGTGTTTTTTTTTTCTTGGGAGAGTGCATGAGATCAGCACAGGGCCAATCAGCACTGTCCAGAGAGAGGGTCAGGGGTCCTGCAGCCTCATAGGACAATCGGGAGAATGAAAACTCCTCCTACAAGCTTTAACGAGTGCTCTGCTGGACACTGATAGAAGTCACAAGACTGCTCTAACAGCTGATGAGAAAAGGTATTTAGTTTATATTTACTAAAATAATTGCATTTACATGTACTGTGGGGGACCGGATTTAGTGCATGCAGGGTGAGGGACACTTAAGTAATCTGGTAACTGGTCGCAGGCCACAATGAAATGAAATGGTTTAGAATTTTTTATTTTTAATATAATAATGCGCATTTTCCTCCTGCAGCCTGAATTCTGACAGGAAGGAGAGGAGTAGAAGTCAGCTTTCAGTAGTTACAGGAGGAAAATGGAGAGGATCGGTTCCTGTATACGTCACCCCCCTCCCTCTTGTTCAGGTGTAAAACAGAATGTGACAGGGAGGCCACACGGGTCTCCTGGAGCATGAGTCGGGGTTGGCATTGCGACCCCTGATGCTACACCAGTGGTTAGGGGGGTGGTAAAAACATGTCTCAACTATGGGGTATTACCACCCCTCAAACTGCAAATGTAAACAAGCCCTTACTGTCCTGAGCCCCCTATAAGGATGGTTTACCTGCATTGCAGGTGCAGAGCAATGCACCTGTGTCTTTCCTGTTATTGTCCTGAGCTTAACACTCACTTAACAGTTTTTTAAAAAAAAAATCACTTTTCAACTCAATCCAGTCTATGTGGTTAACATGTGTGAGATAGCCTCAGCCTTGCACCACTCCACAACCCAGGCCCTCTGACATGTCTCGCCCCACCCTCTGGGGGCCTAATCGTAGACCTCTATTAACCACATAGACTGGATGGTGAAATTTTCAGCCAGCACCCAATTCCTGAGCACCAGCAGGACTATATACACTCTCCTTCTTTGCTTAGAGTGGCACTACACGTATTAGGTCACAAGGATATTGTTTTGTATCACTATAGTCTCCCCGAGACACAGCAAAAAAAAAAAAAAAACTTGCCCAAAACTAAAAGAAATGTAGTTTTTCTCTATACCCCAATAATTTTTGTTACTGTATTCTTGCTGTCGTCCAAGTAATCCATGTTGACAGCTGTCAAATGGATGCATGTTTGCCATCTGTAGAGCTGGGGACAGATGTGTTGTAGGGATGGTTTGCTGAGATCAAAGCCTCATACAGCATAGTAAGCTCAGTCTCTTGAGCATCCAGTACCTTCCTGCATAATGTTTTGGAATTGAGATCAGTTCCCAGTCACAGTGCTGGATGGAGGATGTGTGTGCAGAGTATAGGATTTCTGGGACTGTCAGGTGGATCAGATGATGGATGAGCAGAATGTCAATGAGGATTTCTGGGCTGGGAATGATTCATCCAGGTCCTCTACTAGTTATGTCCACTCATCAAGTGGCACACCAGGCTGTTTAACTTTAACCAATCTTCCACCCTGACCTGATCCTGTACTGAGTCAGCGGAAATAAGCAGCGTGTGCAATATCCACTCACTGGCAGGGGGTGCTGGGGTACAGAGACATCCATGCCTGATCGCGGTGCTAGTTAAAGGTTCAACCACACATGACTTGAACCTCCTGATGACAATTGCTTCATTTGCAGCATGTCTATGGCTTTGTAGAGTCCAGGTTCGGTGACCATACATGCTTTGATTTTATTATCTGATCTATGTGTGATTCAATCAAAATCAATACATTTAATTATTATTATTTAATTATTATTATTTAATTATTATTTATTTAGATTGGATTCAATCAAACTGAGCTGATCGGCCAGGGTGGAAAATTAATTGATAGAATTGAGTTGCTCTGCTCATGAATTCGATTGTAATTCGATCGACCAGAATATGAGATTTCATGGTGGAAACAGATGTGCTCCATAGTTTATGATTGTATCTTCCATCTACGGGCAGCACAGTGGCTAAATGGTTAGCACTTCCACCTGGCAATACTAGGGTTGTTGGTTCGAATCCCAGCCATGGCACCACCTGCCTGGAGCTTGCATGTTCTCCCTGTGCCTGTGTGGGTTTCCTCTGGGTACTCTGGTTTCCTCCCACACTCCAAAGAAGTGCTGGTAGGTTATTGGCTCCTGTCTAAATTGGCCCTAGTATGTGTATGTATGAATGTAAGTTAGGGGCTTTAGATTGTACACATCTTGAGGGTTAGGGACTGATGTGAATGTACTATATATGTGTAAAGTGCTGCATAAATTGACAGCGCTATATAAGTACCTGAAATAATAATCTATCAATGGAAATCCACTTCCCCATGTGTGTCGTATCAATCATGTGGGTTATTATATAGACTATATATAGGTTATACTATAAATAGATTATTTCAGGCAAAGATTGATGGAAAAATAAATCAGTCATTTATTAAAGTGTGTATGGCCACCACAAAGCATTACAAATCTCACTTGTAGCTGAATGCATTTCCATCCTATGGTTTGTGGCTGTGGTGGAACTACAAGTCCCAGCATACTGTAACTGAACCACGGATCAAATGATAGGGACTGTCTGGGGAACTTAAAAATATATTTAGTGCAGTTAATATGTGTTTATTAAAAGGATCACCATATGTATTGCTATCAGAAAGCGGTTTATGAATTTCCAGCAGTGACATCACTGTGATGTCATCAGTTCCATGGAATATAATGGCTGAATAATGGAGCAGTCCCCAGAATGGCTGTCTTCTTTTTGTATGTAACTGATACATTAACCTCTTCAATAGCCGACACTTCTACCCCCTTCCTGCCCAGGCCAGTTTTCAGCTTTCAGTGCTATCACACTTTGAATGACAATTGCGCAGTCATGCAACACCGTATCCATATGACATTTTTATTTTTTTCACACAAATAGAGCTTTCTTTTGGTGATTAATTACCACTGTTTTTTTTTTTATTTTTTGCTAAATAAAAAAAACCAACACTTTTTTTAAAAAATCGTTTTTTTTTTTCTATTATAACATGTTGCAAATAAATCTTTCTTCATAAATTTAGGACGAAATTTATTTTGCTACATTTCTTTGGTGAAAATAACCCAAATCAGTGTTTATTATTTAGTCTGTAGGAAAGTTATAGAGTCTACAAACTAAATATATGTATCTGAAAATCGATCAGTGCTGCAGGTACTGGTGGCCTATCTCATTCCTAGAGGCCTGAAAATGCCAGGACAGTACAAATACCCTCCAAATGACCCCTTTGTGGAAAGTACACAGTCAAAGGTATTTAGTAAGAGGCATGGTGAGTTTTTGGAAGTTGTAATTTTTTTGTCACAATTTTTTTGGAATATGAAGAAATGTAAAAAAAAGTTTTTTTGCACAATTTGTAAAATATATTTTACATACTGTCACCAGTGCAGTAAAGCACCATCATATAACTAGTGTGGCAGTGTTCAGGGACACTGAATCTGGTAACAGTATGTAAAAAAAAAAGTTTAAGTTTTTTTAAATATTTTTTTCTTTTTTATTACTTATTTGTATTTTTGTGCAACTTTTTTTTTTTTTTTTTTTTTTTTTTTTTTTTTTTTAGGAACAGTGAGCGGAGCAATACAGTGTTTCCACAGTGACACTGTACTACTCTGGGGAGGTGATCAGGATTTTGTGATTGGCCTTCTGTACCATGTGATCACTGTGACCAATCACAGAGCTCATCACAATAGTACACAATGAAAGCCATGAATCAAAGCAGCACAGTGGGTAAATGGTTAGCATTTTCGCCTGGCATTACTAGGGTCATTGGTTTGAATCTTAGCTATGGCACCACCTGCCTGGAGTTTGCATGTTCTGCCTGAGTTTCCTCCGGGTACTCCGATTTCCTCCCACACTCCAAAGACATGCCGGTAGGTTAATTGGTTCCTGGCTAAATGGGACCTAGTATGTGTATATAAGAATGTGAGTTAGGGACCTTAGATTGTACGCTCCTTGAGGGTTAGGGACTGACGTGAATGTACATTATATATGTAAAGTGCTGCGTAATTGATGGCGCTATATAAGTACCTAACATAAATAAAGCCTTTCATTGTGTACAGGCAGGGGGCCAGTATAGTGATCTGTCTCCGGAGGTCATATGATGTCCTCCCAAAATAAAAGGGGCCCCCCCCCCAGCTGTCTATTTACAATATGCCTGGTAGTAAGGGGTTACAAATTGATTATTTATTTTACTGAAATACAGGCACGTTATAGACATACATAAAATCAGCTTTGTATTCTTTAACACATCACGATATTATTTATTATCGTTATTTATAAAAAGTATTTTTTGGAAGATATGCAAGCAGTGTAAGTACCTGAATGTGACCTGAGATTTTATACATAGCACAGTAAGGCAGGACAGGAGAACTGATATTTCTCTGCTGCAGTTATTATTATTATACAGGATTTATATAGCGCCAACAGTTTGCTCAGCACTTTACAATATAAAGAGAGACAATACAGCAACAATACAGTTCAGTACAAGAGGGATAGGAGGACCCTGATCCTTGGAACTTACAATTCAGTTAAGTAATACTTACAGCTCTTGTCCAACCTTGAGCCTGTTATTAGGCTGTAAAATATTTTTTTTTCCTTTTTAAGCTGACAATATAGTTACTGTGCAACATAGCTTAGACTGTGCTGCAGTGCTCATGTGCTAACAAGGAGCATGCTGATAGAAGGAGAGAGCAGAGTGATGGTGACATAAGCACATCAGTGTGTTGCTTCTCCTTTCACTGTCCAATCACAGTCTGGAAGAGGTGCGAGACCTATAAGTGTTACTTAACTGCAGCGTAAGAAAATCAGGTCTCCTGCCCAGCCAGAAAAGGTTGTGCTGTGTGGCAAAGCTGTGTAAATCTCAGGGCTGGATGGACATAAATTCAACTCCTTATATGTATTTCATTTGTGTATCTTGCTGAATTCAGCACTAAAACTAGACATGAGAAGGGCTGTAAATCAGTGTTGTATCCATGCCTACTATTTTTTTGTTGGTAACAATGTTTGTATTATATGCTATGAATCAAAACATCAGTAGTATTTTTTTCCTCACTTATTTCAGTAATATCAATGAAAAGCCCAACTCTGACCCCCGGTTCACATCTATGCGGCCGTGCAGGCCGCGTTTTGCACGAGAGCCCATTCATTTGAATAGACTGCCATGCCCTGTGACACTCAGGGAAGAAGTCCCTGCACCTCTTCTGAAAACGCAGCCCGCACGGAAACCTTGGTTCCCAGTACGGTTGCATTTTTCAGTGTGGGCGGCTTGCCATTAGAACTAATGGCACCCGCCTGCGGGTCAGCATTCTGCTGTGTGGGTGGTGTGGCTGCACGGATTTTCATGCGGATCCGCGGCGGCACCACCTGCACAGATGTGAATCTAGGGTTAGCATTTGTGTTTTATAGGGGAGATCTTCATTCGCTTTTTTTCATTTTGGCCGCAGGTGTCACATGGACAGAACTCAAGGAGAAATTTCTTCAACCAGAAACTAGAAAGCAATAAAACATTTTTTTTAAAAAGGTAGACCCTAACTGGATTACTTTTAGTTTTTGAAAGGACCATGCATTAAAAACAATTACCGTTTAAATAAATGATTGATTTCACAGTGTGCTGGCAACCCAATTATAAGGCTGGATTCATATTGTTGCATTTCTATGTGATGTGTTGTTCATTGAAGTAAATGGAAACGCATCAAAATGTGTTCAAATTCATGGAGTGACGCACATTGATGCATCCATGTATGTAAATGCATCATGCCGTATGTTAACACATAATGATATGCACTGTAATGCATGTTGACATCCAATGCAAAGCACATTGCAACACACATTGAAAACTTGCCACAAGGCACGCTGGCATTCATTTCAATGTGCTTTCAGTGATTTCAATGGAAAACTCATCAGGGGTAAAAATGCATAGGTGTAAATCCAGCATTGCATCACTACCCTTCCAGTGTGAGATACATAATGTTTATGGTGTCCTTTCATCTGGTAGAAGGTTGAATTTGCAACCGTGATCACATCCCCTCCTTTCCAGGAGGTCACAGCTGATGGTTGGATCCAGGGGCGGACTGACCATATGGAAACGCTGGCACTGCCTGGGGTCAGTAGGGGACCCCATGAGATGCCCCTGGTACCTTTTCATAGGCTTTTTTGAGTTTGGGCAAGGACACAGGGGCCCCATGATCCCCTATTGCCCGGGGGGGCCCCATAAGTTGTCAGTCCGCCCCTGGTTGGATCCAAGAAAAAGTTTTAGGTCCCATGAAGAAATGCCATCTTTCTGTACTTGGCTCTAGTTGTTAGCGGTTTCAGCAACTCCATACTTGAAAGTGATTGTAAATCCTTATACCTAGTGAAGTGACTGGCCCCAGGTGGTACAAAGAGATGAAACAAATCTTCCTACATACAGTAAGTTGTACCTGTTTATCTGCAACCTTCTCTTTATAGGTTTAAAGTCCAGAATTTATAAAGCTTTCAGGAAAAGAAGGGTCGGAGAGCTGAGGTGAGCTCTGAGAGCTGATTGGAGGGAAGAGACACAGCCCCTTCACATAGGAACAGAGCTGAGGCTGTCAATCTGCTGGAAGCCCTTTCCCTGTCACCATTTTCTCTTGGTGTCAGAAAATGTTGTCAGAAGTGATTCATACTGATAAGGAGGAAAGAAGCGCCGCTAAGTGCAATATGTAACGGTATTTATTGGAAGTAATGTAAAAGCACTGACATTGCATAAAAATTAAGAAGGCTCAGATGAATAGAGTGATAGCCGAGTCCTCACTGCACTGGCCACGTCCGCACTACAGGAAACTATGGATGTCACAGAAAAGTGGCATCAGTGTGATGACGTATGGGAGACCAGCATGCAAAGCGACGCGTTTCAGAGCATGCGCTAAACCACAAAACGCGTCACTCTGCATGCTGGTCTCCCATACGTCATCACACTGACGCCGACGTTGCACACGCTCCAAGGTGCTCTCCATACGCCATCTTCAGAGATTTCACATGCCAGCCGGCTTTTCTGTGATATCCATAGTCTCCTGTGGTGCGGACATGGCCAGTGCAGCGAGGACTCGGCTATCACTCTTCACCTCAGCCTTCTTAATTTTTATACAACGTGAGTACTTTTACATTGCTTCCAAATAAATACCGTTACTAATTGCACTTAGAGGCACTTTTTACCTCCTTATTTTTACACAGAGCCTGCTACAGCTAAGGGGCTTGCCCTAGTGCTAAATGGACTAATGTATGACATTGGACTTTTAAATATTCATCATGTGCCCCTTGCCAATAGGATTTGGGGATCTGTATGTGCTGATTTCCTCTACTTTTAGTGGTTTTGTGTTTTTGTGATTCATGCTGATAGCAAAGGAATGAGGCAGCAGACAGAAATGACACTTAGTGCTCCTAAATGAGGGATATGCTTTGTTCATATTTTATATCTGAGGTTTGCAACTACTTTAAAGCAATATGCCTGCTTTTTAATCACATCAGGGTTATTCTTTAAACAATTATTCATTAAAAGGAATATTATGATATAAAATATATCCTAATATTTGTGTGATTTCAGTTTTGGGTTATGTGACCTAATGCCAGGGCACTAGGGTGCTGTGAGAAGTAGGAACACAGCTTCACCTTAAATCAGCACCCAAAATACAATATTGCTGTTGCACTGGAGCAGGAGTTTCTCATTTCAGCAGACGGGTAGGTTTATACTGATTCTAATACCCCCTGACACTCTCTCCCACACTTTCTAACTCCTTCCTAACGCTGGCCATTTTCTTGCAGAATTTTGTTATAGGTATTTTGCTGTAAGAACCTTTGTTCAATTTTCTAATCATTAGTGGGGTAAATTGGTGTTGATCTTCAACCGCAGAAATGTCGAAGGAACAGGATGAAAAATTTTCTCGAACAAACACATTTCTAACAGTGAAAGTGTGGGAAATCCCATTGGTTCCAAAATCAAATGTTAAAAGCAATCAAATGTACTGAGAATTTTCCTACAAATGTTCCTACGAACATTCATTCTAAATTCTAGTGGTATATGGCCAGCTTAACTGTTTAAAGCCCAAGAACCACCAGCTTTGATAAGGC